>NC_136431.1:79362500-80562500 GCF_052849685.1 Lactuca virosa
GTTAAGGGTTATAGAGGAATAAGTGATGAAGGTGGTGTAGAGAAGACATGGCCTTACAATAAAGGCGACTTACATGGCCTTTCATTATTCTTCTAGAACAACTTTGGTGCGGGCTTCATAGAATGGGGGGGATTAGTTTTTTTGAATAAAGGTAGCAAGTAGCAACACTATCATAACTATTATTAACTTTGGCCATTAGTCGTAAAACCAATCGATGTCCAGACACACGTGTGCCTAACATTAGATAGTAGATTGGTAAACATCTTCGGTTCTTGAAAGTTAGAGGAGACATAGGAGAACCTGTCAAGACAGGTGTTGGAGAATTGATTTTCCAAATAGATAGCCTTAGAATTTTTGTTGACTTAGAATATGTTTTGGCGTCGCTCCATGGGTCTTTATTGGTAAAATCGGATGCAAGTATGGTGTAAAGAAGATCATTGAAGATAGTGTCGTAGATCCATATATTGAAGAACAATAGAATCTAAGCAAGACCACGTCTTAGTAGAGAGGGTGGTGGTGATGGTTTCCTTTTCAACAGTAATAGAAGGTTCGTAAAAGATAATATGGTCAATAACTTGATAAGCGCAATCGTGAATTCTAAATAATTTGACCAAGATGTGTATCGCCTTTTTTCCTTTCCGAGAGTGATAAGAATGGTGTTTTTTTTAATGTTGGTGATTGTAACTATGGGGTATTTTTGGATTTCTGGCCATCAATGAATATGATGGAATAAGCTAAAGGTCTAATTAGAGAGTTGGGGGTAGAATCGATTAGGGTTAATAACCTGATACGATGTGAGAATTCAATCTCTTAAGTATCCTCATTCCCATCAAATCACCATATAAAATATTTGTGATCCTTATTTATGGTATAAGATATATTCTTGAACCAGATTTACAAAAAACGAGGATTGTATAAAATAACATATATAAGTAACAGAACAAAACAACGAAAAAGCAGCTCGAGATTAGTTGCAACTAGGACAACACAAAAACAAGTGGGAAGGGTGTTACCAGCCAAAGTTCTTGGCTCGAAGGCCAAGCCTACCCATCACTTAACTAGAATCTCCTAGGCCAAGCCCCTTAGTTTTCTTGTATTATAAAAGGTGTCCCTTACTTTTTCATGTTTATTCATATTATGTGTAAGGCCAAGTATAAACGGCCACCTCCTTTCGTTTGTATTCACTTCATCTTAGAGATCAATATCTACTTGTAACGCCCTGTTCTAAAAAAAAAATTCATTTATGGATTTCAGAAGCCAAGGCTAGGGGTATTTTGGTCATTTATGGGACTTGAGTTTTATTCAAGAAGGCTTCGGGCCGGGGAGTGTTGCTAGAAGCGTAGGGCTTCTCGCCACCTTTCCGTGTATATAAAGTTCATCGAAAACGAATCTAGGATGAAGGAGTTATGACACTTTTAAGTTGTTGGCAAAAATGTTCCCTTATGGAGAAAAGTTGGCATGGAGGCCATGCATGCAATTTGGAACGCGCTCGGGTACGCCCAGCGTAAACTGGGTTACGCCCCGCGTATAAAAGGAAAGGATCGTGGGTGCTCTTTGGCGTACGCCCAGCGTACAGGACGTACGCCCAACGTACGTCCTGTGTCCAGAAACCCTATTTTTAGGGTGTGCCACTATATAAGGAACATAATGGTTCAAGCCCCAGCCTCCTTATCTGTTCTCTCACCCTCAGAAAACCCTAAAACGCCTCATCCCCTCATTCTTGAGTGATTTTCTCTATAAGAAGCTCATTTGGTGGTGTAAGCTTGGAAGGAGAAGAGAAGAAGGAAGAACCTTAGAAGTTGGAGCTCATAGATCTGGGGTTATTGCTTCATTCCAGGCCTTGTTGAGGTAAAAAGTCTTGAGCTTGTCTCTTAAGTGCTTAGATCTTCTATGGTGAAGTTTTAGAATCATTTTGGGTCCCAAGGTTGGATCATTATGGTGAGATCTCGTCTTTGAGCTTAGGGTTGCCACCCTCAGAGCTAAAAGGACCCCTTATGCAGTAAAGTTGCCATCTTGATGCCCCATTTGTGTTCATGCATGAGATCTAGCCCTTTTATGGAAGTAGAATGTCATTCTTGGAAGTTTGGGTGGGTTTGGACCAAATGAAGTCACCAAGTCAGTGACTTTATGGGTTAAGACGTGGAAAAGGACCAGGATCTGTGTTTGTGGCTTCTGAGGTGGAGTATTAAGCACTTAATGAACTTGGACTTATCAGGAGATTTACGCTGAGCGTACACGCAAGTACGCCCAGCGTATGCTCTGCTTAGCCAGTACGCTTAGCGTACGTAGTGGTACGCGCCGTGTAATCCATCTGTTTGGGTTTTGTATTTTGGGTCACGGTTTGGGCCATGCTTTGGGTCTTTGAGCTTCATGGGCCGTCAGGAATTAGTTAAGTTAGGCCAAGTGTACGTTTTGGGCTTGGGGTAAGGCCCATTAGAGGGATTGGGCCAATTTGGCAAATTGGGCCATTAGTGGGCCACTGGTGGGCTTGGAAAGTTTGCTTAGTGCTTGGCCTTTTATATTATGGTTTGGACCTTAGGTATAGACCAAATTGGGTTAATGGTAAAATGGTCATTTTACCCTGAGAAGGATTATTGTATTGGGCTAAGTGTTATTTTGGTCTTGGTAGCTCGGGGAGCCGAAGGAGAAGCAGTTCGGAAAATTCCAGTCAGTAGCCAATAGCGTATCAGCAGGATTCAGCAGTTTGAGGTGAGTCTTCTCACCATACCAATGGGTCTAAGGCACCAAGGCTGACCCATTTTATGATAGTTGGTAAACTTGTTGTGTAGAGGTGTGTGACATTGTTATCCATTGATATGTGGTAGAGATAGCTTTTACAACTAACGATAGAGATAGCCTTCAAGGCTAGTGGTAGAGATAGCCTTCAGGGCTAGTGGTAGAGATAGCCTTCAGGGCTAATGGTAGAGATAGCCTGTATGGCTAAGGGTAGGGATAGCCTTTGCGGCTAATGGTAGAGATAGCTGCTATAGCTAAATGTTTTGCATTATGTGGTAGAGGTAGCTTTATAGCTAATTGATATGTGTTACGTAGTAGAGATAGCTTTTATAGCTAGCATGTGATGTGGTTGTGTGGGGTATGCTCTGGAAACTCACTAAGTTTCGTGCTTACAGGATTGTTTTTGGTTTCAGGTACTTTTGATCCCAAGGGAAAGGGCAAGGCGTGATGGCGCAACGTGCACTCTCTCACTAGCATTTTATGGGACACTCTGATGTTTGGACCAAACGTTGTACTTGACTTATGCTTTGAAAACAATTTTAACTGAATTTCTTAATGTATGGGAATATGTTTACTTATTCTAAACGAAAAATTTTACTTTGAAAATTGGGTCGTTACAAGTTGGTATCAGAGCCTTGGTTTGAGGGATTCGGGCACACTCCCGAGTGTGTCAGGACTCAAACTATGGAAATGATAAATTGTTTTCAAAAGTAACATAAAAAGGGTTTTCAAAAGTAAATGGAAAGATAAGAGTGCAACGCGCGTGATCAGCCAAGCCTAGTAAGTAGTTTCCGAATATGTTAGCCATGTTATACTAATGTTTGAGCCTTGTTGCTTATATGGAACTTGCTATGTGTATGCTTTCAAAATTATATACGGTTAGGAACTTATAGCCTCAGAATGATTGATTTGGCCTTATTTTCTTTTCCTTGTCTGGATGTGGTCTTAGGGTAGAATCTCTTATTCGAAAGTCTATTTGATCCTTTCTGTGTATAATTTGCATGCATAAAGGCAACCTGCTATGATTGATATGATGGATCTGAGTAGAGCAAATCTTAGGGTAACCTAGGATTTGATGTATGGTTGGGTTTGGGATGTATTGGGGTTAGCAGGTAGAACATTGAGAAAGTACAGGTAGGTGTGGAAGGTAGTATTGGGCCCGTACTACTAAAAGCACAAGACCTGTACCCGAACCAATGTTAGATCTGACGACTTCAAGAAGGACCAGTGTGGAAGGATCCTTGTTATGAGTATCCTGATCATTATGATTTGTGGCATTTCAGTTCAACATGGTGACTACACGATTCGGAGCAGGGGGATCAGGATCGGGTTCTGGATCCGGGGCAGGGTCAGGCGACACTACTGATGGTATTGATGAGAGGCTGCGTGAGTTGATTGCGGCCAAGGTCACGAAGGGCATCCTTGACGCTACCCCGGTCATTTTTGGGACGGTCAAGGAGGGCATTATAGAGATCATGGAGGAGAGGCTCAGATCATTCAGGGCTGAGATTGCCGCAGGCCAGTTTGGGGCCCGAACTCCCTCGTTCCGGGAGTTTAAGGCGTGTGGGGCGCCAGAGTTTTTCGGGGCCAGGGACCCCATTGTTAGCCGACGCTGGGTGGCGGATATCGAGAACGCCCAGCGCAGGAGTTCTTGCCCGGATGCGGCAAAGGTGGGATTTGCTTCTTGTATGCTGAGAAACAATGCCCGAGATTGGTGGGGCGAGGTTACGAGTCATGTGGGAGCAGCCGGTGTGGCTGAGATGACCTGGGCCGAGTTTGTTCGGGGATTCGACTTGGAGTTTACACCAGCCATTGAGGTGCAACGACTTGTGAGGGAGTTCCATGACTTGCAGCAAACCACCGAGACTGTGGCGGAGATCACCGCCAAGTTTCGTGAGCGAGCATTGTTGATTCCACAGTATGCCACCGATGAGGAGATGCGGAGGACGAGGTATCATTCCATGCTGAGGGATGATATCCGGGAGTTTGTGAGCTTTACAGGGTGCAAAACTCTGAATGAGATGTTAGATAAGGCCCAGGAACGGGAAATGGAGTTGGACTTCCGCACCAAGCGGAAGCCGGAGCAGACGCAGGCAGCGGGAGGACAGGCTAAGAAGCCTAAGACCACAAACACTTCCAGCAGGGATCAACAAGGTCAGGGTCGGTGTGCCAAGTGCAGTAGGGTGCACAGTGGGGCTTGTCGTATCATAGGCACAGGATGCAATGCATGTGGCCAACAGGGCCACTTAAGCAGGGACTGCCCCACGAAGGGCTTGATTTGTTTTCACTGCAACCAGAGTGGCCATAAGCGGGTCGATTTGTTGGGTTATGAGCATTCTAACACTCCTAAGTGTACATGCAACCCTAAATACCTTGGATCTATGTTTTCTCTATTATACATACAATTATGAACATCCAAGGTATTATCCTAATCTAGCATACAAAATAATAAATATAACAAGATAGAATACATACCTCTTTGATGTAGAATGTCTTCATGAAGCTTGAGTGCCTAGTGCCCCAAGTGTGACACCTCAAATGGTTCACACAACACCAAATACACTTGGAATAACTTGAGAGAAACTTGAACACTCCTTGAAATCGTCTAGCCCTCACACTCACACATTAGTGCACGATTTCTTGAGCCATGAGATTCTTTTATATGGTGGCTATTAGGGTTACACCATGTAACTCATAACTTTACCCATTCCTTATGCTCCATGGATTTTAACCTCCATGGAGTATCCATGGGTCACCCCATGGACTTAGTCCAACATAATGAATCTTGGATCACAAGCCCACATATATAAGAATGAATGATTTACACAATCAACCCATATATTTAATTAGTCTCCTTTTGATCACTTAATTAATTCCAAATTAATTCTTGATCAATACTAATTAAATAACCTTATTAATATATTAGAACTTATAATATATTAACCAACCTTAAGTGTTATTTCTCTCATTATAGTCTATCCAAATGCATGATGCCATGCAACCCAAATGGACCATGCCGGGTCGGGTCAAGTCTTACCAATTATAGTTATGGACTTAGACATTAATCCAACACGATTGTCCGAGGCTGCAGGGAGGGGTAGGAATGGTGATGCATGACTTCGAGGACGAAGTCTAGTTTAAGTGGGGGAGAGTTGTAACGCCCTGTTCTAAAAAAAAAATCATTTATGGATTTCAGAAGCCAAGGCTAGGGGTATTTTGGTCATTTATGGGACTTGAGTTTTATTCGAGAAGCCTTCGGGCCGGGGAGTGTTGCTAGAAGCGTAGGGCTTCTCGCCACCTTTCCGTGGATATAAAGTTCATCGAAAACGGATCTAGGATGAAGGAGTTATGACACTTTTAAGTTGTTGGCAAAAATGGTCCCTTATGGAGAAAAGTTGGCATGGAGGCCATGCATGCAATTTGGAACGCGCTCGGGTACGCCCAGCGTAAACTGGGTTACGCCCCGCGTATAAAAGGAAAGGATCGCGGGTGCTCTTTGGCGTACGCCCAACATACAGGATGTACGCCCAGTGTACGTCCTGTGTCTAGAAACCCTATTTTTAGGGTGTGCCAATATATAAGGAACATAATGGTTCAAGCCCCAGCCTCCTTATCTATTCTCTCACCTTCAGAAAACCCTAAAACGCCTCATCCCCTCATTCTTGAGTGATTTTCTCCATAATAAGCTCATTTGGTGGTGTAAGCTTGGAAGGAGAAGAGAAGAAGGAAGAACCTTGGAAGTTGGAGCTCATAGATCTGGGGTTATTGCTTCATTCCAGGCCTTGTTGAGGTAAAAAGTCTTGAGCTTGTCTCTTAAGTGCTTAGATCTTCTATGGTGAAGTTTTAGAATCATTTTGGGTCCCAAGGTTGGATCTTTATGGTGAGATCTCGTCTTTGAGCTTAGGGTTGCCACCCTCAGAGCTAAAAGGACCCCTTATGCAGTAAAGTTGCCATATTGATGCCCTATTTGTGTTCATGCATGAGATCTAGCCCTTTTATGGAAGTAGAATGTCATTCTTAGAAGTTTGGGTGGGTTTGGACCAAATGAAGTCACCAAGTCAGTGACTTTATGGGTTAAGACGTGGAAAAGGACCAGGATCTGTGTTTGTGGCTTCTAAGGTGGAGTATTAAGCACTTAATGAACTTGGACTTATCAGGAGATTTATGCTGAGCGTACACGCAGGTATGCCCAGCGTACGCTCTGCTTGGCCAGTACGCTTAGCGTACGTGGTGGTACGCGCCGCGTAATCCATCTGTTTGGGTTTTGTATTTTGGGCCACGGTTTGGGCCATGCTTTGGGTCTTTGAGCTTCATGGGCCGTTAGGAATTAGTTAAGTTGGGCCAAGTGTAAGTTTTGGGCTTGGGGTAAGACCCATTAGAGGGATTGGGCCAATTTGGCAAATTGGGCCATTAGTGGGCCACTGGCGGGCTTGGAAAGTTTGCTTAGTGCTTGGCCTTTTATATTATGGTTTGGACCTTAGTTATAGACCAAATTGGGTTAATGGTAAAATGGTCATTTTACCCTGAGAAGGATTATTGTATTGGGCTAAGTGTTATTTTGGTCTTGGTAGCTCGGGGAGCCGAAGGAGAAGCAGTTCGGGAAATTCCAGTCAGTAGCCAATAGCGTATCAGCAGGATTCAGCAGTTTGAGGTGAGTCTTCTCACCATACCAATGAGTCTAAGGCACCAAGGCCGACCCAATTTATGATAGTTGGTAAACTTGTTGTGTAGAGGTGTGTGATATTGTTATGCATTGATATGTGGTAGAGATAGCTTTTACAGCTAACAGTAAAGATAGCCTTCAAGGCTAGTGGTAGAGATAGCTTTTACAGCTAACGGTAGAGATAGCCTTCAGGGCTAGTGATAGAGATAGCCTTCAAGGCTAATGGTAGAGATAGCCTGTATGGCTAAGGGTAGAGATAGCCTTTGCGGCTAATGGTAGAGATAGCTGCTATAGCTAAATGTTTTGCATTATGTGGTAGAGGTAGCTTTATAGCTAATTGATATGTGTTACGTAGTAGAGATAGCTTTTATAGCTAGCATGTGATGTGGTTGTGTGGGGTATGCTCTGGGAAACTCACTAAGCTTCGTGCTTACATGATTGTTTTTGGTTTCAGGTACTTCTGATCCCAAAGGAAAGGACAAGGCGTGATGGCGCGGCGTGCACTCTCTCACTAGCATTTTATGGGACACTCTGATGTTTGGACCAACCGTTGTACTTGACTTATGCTTTGAAAACAATTTTAACTGAATTTCTTAATGTATGGGAATATGTTTACTTATTCTAAATGAAAAATTTTACTTTGAAAATTGGGTCGTTACACTACTAATAAACATGCTTTAGGTATTGAATTCCTCTCTATGAATACTTAGTGATGATATTATCTATTAGTGCTTCAAGCCTCTCTCCCGAACTCCACGGCTTACTCGACCCTTACAAAAATCTTCAAGTGCCACACTGATTTGAAATTTAAACTGTGACATAAAGGTAACTATATTATGCATTTTAAACTATTTGTACACCTATAAATTAAAATTCATAACCTGAAATTTTCCAACATGCAAAAATTAGAAATTTGCTATAAAAAGAGAGATATATCAAAACGAGCTTCATGTTCTCTAAGATTTCTTAGCATAGTTTGATCGATCTACTTTAGTCACAGTGGCGGAGGGCTATAGAGGCCTAGGGGGGCCATGGCCCCCCAACTTTTTCATATTCCTATTGTATATATACTGAAATAAAAATTAAATTGTGATGTTTAACACTTATCACTATGAAAATAAAGTGTGACAGTACGCTTTCCTTCTCTCGCCAAGTTACACCTTTAAAACATATTTTATTTACCCCGATGCATATTATAAATTATAGATTTTAATATATGTTGTATATTTATTCTTGACGTCAATCTTTTTTTTTAATGTTTCAAAATTAAATGTTATTATCTACATAAAATTACGTAATATTAGTTCTACTCGCAAACAAACTTCTATATTACACATTTTCACCTAAAATTATATATATTAGCATTCTAAACTTTCAATTAATTTATAATACATACAAACTTAACTTTAGTGTTTATTTAAATCCTTAATAGATTATAAGTGTAAAAAAAGTTATTTTTTTTTTTCAAAATAAGCTAATTAACAATGGAGCAAAAAAATAATTTTTGGAATATAAAATTCTATAAGTTGTCAGTATAACACCGCACTATTGGTTTTGTCTTTTCGAAACAAAACTTGTTGAAAAAGATTAACTTAGACACAATCATACAAGGTTTCAAAAAAATTTGTCGATATGAAAGATTTAATAATAATTCATGTTAATGGTTTTGAATAGATCTTTGATATGTCATCATTTTGAATCAAATTAAAACTGTTTATATTGTTTTGTTTCGAAGTTTGATCCGACCCCCCTAAATCTAATGCTCGTGTTCCGCCCCTGTTTAGTCATTTTGAATAGTAACAAGATAAAATTTAATTTCCTTATGTAATACTTTTCTTAAGAAAAATTGCACATATGGTAAACTATTTTAGTATTTTATCTATTGTTTTTAATATACACTTATGACACATACACAAAATCATTGCTTTTAAAAATGTGTTTTCTAAATAGAAATGGATTGATGATATGTTTCATTTGTGTGTAGTTTACCTATTTAATGAAAGAGAGTTATATAATAAAATAACTACACTTTACAAATTACAATGATATAACAGCAAACTACTTGGTTGGTTTATTTTTATGCAGCTGCATCCTTGTATGATAATGCATTATTCTATAAGGTTACCCTAGAAAAGCTATAGAATACACTTAAGGGCTTTAAGTACAAATAGTAAAAGGGGCCAAATGTAACTTTACAATATTCCGCAGCTAATTCGGTACAAGCTAGACTTTTTTAATTAATCATTTATCGAGCCATTACGTTCGGACATTACAGAAATAGTCACTAATCTATATGCCAATGAACAACTTTCGTCATCCAATTTCAGTTTTGTATTTTTTGTTTAAGATGCTTGAATTAGTTATCATATTTTGTCTACATTGTAAAAGGTTTCCCATAAAGTTAATTATTTCAAGAGTAGTTGAAATTAATAATGTAGAAAAGTCATGTGAAAATAAAAATTTATTTCACTACACAAGAGGGAAAATGAAAACATTGTAGACACTACATATTGTTCAACATAGAAAATGATGGGAATGTTTCGGAAGATCATATAATAGGGTTTCATGGTGTATTTAGTGAAAATAAACATGAGGTTCCAGGGCAATAGATACATAATATAAAGTAACAGTCTTATATATCATCTTCTATCAAATTCTTTCCAATATTTTGTTTAGTGGTGTATGCTCCATGCACCCCTCCACCCCCACATACATTTGTCAATTTCCTTAATTTCATGCCCTCCTACAAAATACCTATATATGTTCCTCATTCATCGGAATGAATACAATTGTTTGTATCTTTTGAATAATATACCATTATATTTATAAAGAAAAGGAAAATACCTGTTTGAGTATGCAACCAGCTGTGTAGCTATGTAGAGCCCTCTGGCTTGGAATGAAGCCGGGTCCAAGAGTAATCTGAATTATCTTGGGCCTGGCGACGTTTCAAGTCAGAAGCTCTAAAGTTTTATTATTTAAATAAACTTGATCCTTCGGTTCCAAGTTCCAACGCATGTGTATTGATTATTTTTTGTAATTTTATTGTTGCCGAATTAAATGGAACGAAGGGAAGAAGAAGAAGAAGGGGTGAAGGATATGCCTTTCATGTATCACGTATATATACCACCTTCCAAATTTAGATAAACCATTAGTTTATAACCAGGTGTTTGTGGAGGGGGTTTAATTGTAAATGAAACCACAAATAGATGGAGTTCCCATTCATGGCCTAAACTTATTTAAACACCATTATTTGCTCCTTTAAATATACTTTAAATCATTGTTATTTATTTATCGTTTTCAAATTGTTATATTTTATCCCAACTCCTATAAATTTGAATCCAAACGTTAAGATAATGCTCCTAAACCTAATTATGCATGGGATTTAGTTGCTGACCTAAAGCAATCATATTCTTGAAAAAAATTGTATTTTTTGTTGTATTGCTTTTGCATGGCTGTTGGACGTTGTTGTTGTTTTTTTTTTTTAATGTTTAAGTAGGTTTCAAAAATATCTTTTAAAAGGCATTATTATATGGTTATTCTTTTGGTAAAAAACAATTTAAGTTGATTTAACCAAATTCGTAAATGGGGTGTGATGTTTTAATTGAGAGTTCAAGATGCTGAAATGTAAAAGTTGAAGATGCAACACGAGGATAACCCTTGATCACTCAAGATCTTTGACATTAAATCTCGAAAGGTATGAAAATTACACAACCTTATAGTTTATATTTAAACAAAACCGATTACAAGTAAGTATGGAAATTGGATAGTGTGAGTGTCAAGAGAAAATATCCAAAGTGAACGTTTGTTTGTGTTCTTAGCTCTTTTATTTATACATTTAATAGCTAACTTGCTTTCCTATAAATCTGTGATCTTCATCTTATCCTAATTTGACCGCAAAAATAAGGGAGAATAATATGCAAAATCATTTGACCACGTGTTGTTGACTTGGTCTTTGGCTTGCAGCTTATTTCTTGCCCTGTTCAACAATATTAATAAATAAGACTTGCCAAGATATTAGTCAAGTGAAAACTGAAGATCAAGATGTCACATGATTGCCAAGTTGCAAGATAGTGACCAAGATCTTATTTTTTTTAAAGAGGATAGTGACCAAGATCTTTGACAAACCACTACATGTTAATTACTCAGATAAAAGAAAATATTACCCATAACAACTACCCTAGAAAACTACATCTCAAGATCTTGGAAGATAGAGTTTCTTCCAGGATCAAACTTACCGATGCGACACAATTATCCGAACTGATCTTATTCGTTCAGTTGCTTGGGGAATTTTAAATTTTGAAGGGCCGAGACTTACGTTCAGAATTAGCTATAAATTAGCTCTTAATTACTGATTTCACATGCTTGAAATCGGAAACCCTTTCCTCTCTTTTTTATTGTCTTTCTTTTTCTCTTTCTTTTTCCATACTAGGGCCCGAGGGGGGGGGGGGCATTGGTTTTATTATGCTTTGGATATTTAAATGGTATTTACTACTTTTAAAAGTATATGCGTTTTAAGTGTAACGTGCCAAAAACCATAGTAAATTTTTTTCATTTTCAAAAGATATTTCCATAATATTCATAAGGTATCTAATTCATTGTTTCAAAACATAACCATAAAATATGAGTATCAGTAATATCTCTCAACATAAATCAATAAGATGATGTGTACGATCACACCTTCACCTTACTCCGATCCTCTGAACTACCTAAAAAGTTTAAATCCACAACTATAAGTCAAAGCTTAGTGAGTTCCCCAAAATACCCCACACAACAATACACATACAATGCATGCACACATGAGCCTACAGTGTGACTGAATTGTCTTGCAAGGCCTAAAATATACCTGGACCGCTCTCCTTGGGCCTATAGTCTGACTGGACCGCCTTATAAGGCCTACTGTACACGTGGACCGCCTGGGTAACTTGGCCTACAACACATGAGGACATAAAATGGTCCAAAATATATGTTGCAAGGTAGTGAGGGAACTTGCTTGCTGGCTCTTTGTTCAATGAACACCTTATTCTCCTTCAATATCACCAAAAAGCTTCATTAACTCAACAATGGAGTCTAGGGTTTGATTAGGTCAAAAGGGAGGTGGTAGAGGCTGGGATGAGGAAACCCTAGCCATCGCATCCCTTATGTTAAATATGACTTGAACATTTGGAGGATTCTCGTGGACCATTTGAGTTCAATGGAGCACTTGGAACTCATTGGAGCACCTGGGGTTCATTGAGCATGTAAAAAAGGAATGGATCATCTGAGAAGGGAATGAATCATCTGACAAAGGAATGGATCATCTGAGAAGGGAATGAATCATCTGACAAAGGAATGGATCAAGTTCCAAAGGAACGGTTCATATAAAATGGGATATGGAGCATCTAGAAGAGGTTTGGAGCATTTAGGAGTGGAATGGCGCAACTTGATGCATATTTGCTCCTTTTGATCAAGTTTTAGGCCAAGTGGAAAGCATGTTGCGCCATTGGAAAACATGGGGCACCACTTTGGACCATGTTGTGCCACTTTAGTAGATGTTGCCCTAAAGTGGAAGAAGTTGCACCAACTTGGAAGATATTGCGCCACTTAGAAGGAAGTTGCACCAAGCACGAAGGATGTTACACCATCCTTACAAAAGATGGGCCATCATCATGCAAGATGCGCCATTTTGGTTCCTTCATAAGCCATGGTATCCTTGATAAGCCATGTATACTATGAAGTCCATCATGATGCTCAAGATTGTTCAAGGATGCTCAGAAGTTGAAGATGCTGAAGGAATACACCATGATGTGCCACCATGATGGATATTGGGCCACTAGTGTTCATGATGTGCCACCTGTGCATCATGATGCTCCACTATGGTTCATGGTGCTCCATCATGTGCGTTGCTGATACTCATGTGTTGTATGTTATGGATGAATGTTCTAGAAGCTACTACATGGCGGATTATGATTGGTTGACACCATTCATGGGAATATGGGCCAATGGGTTTGGCCCATTAGGGTTTTAGGTATAATCCCTTCACTATCAATAGGGATGTACGCTAAGTCATTTGGTGTATCCTTTGTATCCTTAGTGAGTAGGTAGAATCTCCATCAGGTGTACTTGTAATATTTGTTTGAGAACTCTGTGAATAAAGAATGCTATCCTCTTGCCCGTAGACATAGGTCACCTTGACCAAACCACGTAAATGTTGTGTCTTTGTATGCTTTTGGTTTTGTGTGTTATTCACATTACTTCCTAACAAGGGTCATCAGAACTTGGCACATGGCTTCAAATTTGTTCTAAGTTTTGAAAAGTATCGTCTGATTTCCTAACAAGTGGTATCAGAGCTACGGTTGGTGTTTGGTTGATTGAAGATCACATCTCACAAATTCGATTTGGAGTAGATCAATGGGTCAAATGATATCACTTTGTGGAAGGTGAAAATGGAGGCTCTTCTGGTTCAACAAAGATGTGCAATGGAACTGGAAGGAGAAGCAAAATTTCCAAAGGACATGGCAGATGAAAGGAAGGTGGACATTCTGGCAAGTGCACATAACATTATTCTGTTGATTTTGACAGACGAAGTACTAAGAGAGGTCATGGATCAAACGAGTGCATCTGGGCTTTGGGAGAAATTGTGTGACAAGTATCAAAACAATTCCCTGATGAACATGTTGTCTCAGAAGCAACATTTGTATACTCTTAGGATGAAGGAAAGCACCCAAGTGAAGGATCATTTAGGTAACTTCAATATGATCATCTTGGATTTACAAGGTGTGAATGTAAAGATTGAAGATGAAGATTAAGCACTTATCCTCTTATGTTCACTACCGAATTCTTATGAGAATTTCGTTGATACCATGTTGTAAGGTAGGACAACAATCACTATGAATGATGTGAAGGATTATTTTTATGTCCAAGGAATTGAAAATAAAGGTCTCAGTTGGAGAAGAAGTTTCCAATTATGGTTTGTTCGCAGGTAGATGAAAAACATCAGATAAAGGTGGAGGTAACAGAGGGAAGTCAAGTTTCAAATCTAAAGCCAACATCAAATGTTAGAACTGCAAGGAAATGGGGAACTTCAGAATTGATTTTCCATTGCTGAATAAAGGGAATAATGGTGTTGGATCAAGCAACAACAATGATGTTGTGGTTCAAGGAAATTCTGATGGAAGGGGTGATGGTGAAGTTTTGATTGTATGTACAACTAGTTCTACTGATGCTTAGCTCTTGGACTTTGGATCATCCTTTAATATGACATACAATCATGACTGGTTCGACTCCTTCAAAGAGTGGAATGGCACATTCAAGATGGGTGGCGATTGGGTGATCAGTATAAAGGGTAGTGGCACAGTGTAGATCAAGATGCACGATGGTATAATTAGGAAATTAGATTGGTGGTTCGTCCCAGAGCTTCAAAAAATTTTGATTTCTCTTTTCACTTTAGAGAAGAATGGATTGGAGTATTCCGGAGAGGGTAATTGGGTAAGAGTCTCTAAGGGTCCTCTTGTAGTTATGAAGGGAGCGATGAATCCTCATGGGATTTATATCTTGGAAGGCTCTACGCTCAGAGGAACTATGACTATATACCAATACTTGGATCAATGTGACGATGAAATAAAATTGTGGCATCATAAGTTGGGACATATGAGTGAGAAGAGGTTGTTTGGTGGAGATGAAACTAGAAATTATAAACATAGTGAAGCATGTGTTAGAGATACAATGAAGGGTGAAGTTTAGTTCGGTTCAACACTCAAGCAAGGAGATCATCAAGTGTGTTCACTCAGATCTATGTGGTCCCTTTCATGTGACGTCTCATCGTGGATGTTAATACTTTGTCACTTTTATCGATGATTACTCAAGGAAGACCTGTTGCACTTTCTAAAGACAAAGGACGAAGATGAAGTGTTTGGGCAGTTCAAAGAGTCGAAGATGATGGTTCAGAAACAGATCGGGAACCATGTTAGGTCACTCAAATAGAAAATGGGTTGTAGTTCTACAAGGTTTCATTTGACAACTTCTACAAAACAGAAGGTACAGTGATGTATCACACTATACGACTAACACCACAACAAAGCAGAGTGGAAAAATTGATGAACCAAACACTGGTAGAGAATGCTCAGTGCATGAAATTATCTGATGATTTATCGGAGCAATTCTAGTAGGAAGTAGTGAACAATACTTGCTATCTGGTGAATAGATCTCCATCAAATATAAATGATTGTAAGAATACTTAAGAGGTGTGGTCTGGGAAACTGTATGGGAATTCTAGTTTATAAATTTTTGGATGACCTACTTACACTCATGTGAATTATGGTAAACCGGAGCCAAGGGAAATGAAGTACATATTTCTAGGATATGCGCCTGGAGGGAAAGGTCATCATCAGTGGTGTGCAGAAGAAGGAAATACTCCAAAATTTGTTATTAGTAGAGATACGAACTTTGATTCTGCTATGTGTAACTAGAGAGGAGGTGGTACAAGTGTTGCAGGGAACAACCAGGGTGATAGCCAAAAGCTGGAGTTTGAAACAGAAACCTCACACAGTTTTGTGATAAATGAGGAACATTATGAAGGCATGGAACAACATAGACGTGAGGAATCCCTTGAAAAACCTAGGGAATAAGTGTTTGGTGATGCTAATGCTGGGAAAGACAACTTGATGAAGCTTCTAGACAATGAGCTTGTAATGAACGATTTAGGAGCTGAAAAGAAGATAACAAGGACGGAGAGTCGGAGGGATAGAAGCGCAGGATGGTTATACATTTTTCACTACATTCAGAGAGTCTTGCAGTCATACTATCAAGATCAGTCTAAATGTGTTGGTATTCTTTGGAGGTTTGATGCACTCAGGGAAAAGGTCATTGGGAAGTGTTCAAGTGTATCTTGCAACACTTTAAGGGAATGCTTGATGTTTGTTTGGTGTATGGTGCCAGTTTACGACATACTGGCTTGGTTGGATTAATAGAGTTGGACCATGAAAGTGATCAAGAGATAAGAGGATTATTGGCAGTTGGTCTCATTTAAAGTCTTCTTTTGAAGGCGGAGAAACCTATCATGTTTTATGACAGGTTATGCATTCAAAAGTCTAGTGCCAAGGAGAATCTAAAAGACATGGTAACAAGGACATTTGGGCCAGAGATAAGTTCAAGCTTTTCTTGGACTTGGTTGATGGTCGTGAAGGGATTAGAGCATTCTAACACTCCTATGGTGTACATGCAACCCTAGAAACCTTGGATCTATGTTTTATCGATGATACATGCAAAATTGATTTTCCAAGGTTCATAACCTATCTAGCATACATGGGGAAACTTTTAATCATAAAAGATAGTAAGAAATCATACCTTGTAGTAGTTTGGATTCCTTGAAAACCTTGTGAGCCTAGCACCTCAAGTGTGATGCCTCAAATGTCTCACACAACACCAAATGCACTTGGAATAACTTAGAGAGAAATGAAGAACACTTAGAAATCGGCTAGCCCTCACTTGTATGCTTAGTGGCTGATTTTGGTGAACAAAGTGATGCTTATATAGTGTGTTACAATTAGGGTTACACCATGTAAACCCTAATTGTCATGACTTTTCATTTCCATGACCCATGGGTTCAATAAACACCATGGAGCATCAATGGAGCATCCTATGGGTTTTAGCCCAACTTGATAATCCATGGAGCATTAGCCCACTATACAAGTATGGGTGATTTACACAATCAACCCATATATTTAATTAGTCTTCTTTTGATCACTTAATTAATTCCAAATTAATTCTTGATCAATACTAATTAAATAATATTATTAATATATTAGAACTTATAATATATTAATAAACCTTAAGTGTTATTTCTCTCATTTTAGTCTATCCAAATGCATCATGCCATGCAACCCAAATGGACCATGCTAATCGGGTCAAGTACATTCCAGAAATAGTTATGAACTTAGACACCTAATCCAACAGTCTCCCACTTGGATAAGTCTAATAACTATAACTGCAAGAATGACTTCAGGAACCGATAAGCAATCGTAGCTCTTTCAAGGTCTCGCGGAACTGAGATGATGATGATACGCCATTTTAGATAAGTGATCATATAATCCTCTATTCTAGATATCAGCTGGACAAATACATGGAACAATGTCTTACTTATTGTCCAGTAGTTTGTTTCCCGATTTCCGATTTGTTTGACATAGAACTTAATTGAACACATCAACTTAGTTCTGACCGGGCCCGGTACATGGGTCAACACAAAATCATCGAGGGGCCCAGATATCGCTTCTAATCCAAGAAGGAACTGATAAACTTCGACTCATATGCTTGTTCTACTACTTGTTGAATCATACACAAATGCACGTTTTATAACATCGAGTTACCAATGCGTTTTCGTACAATCAATGTATAACCAACTCATAGGCAACAAGTCATATCTCTAGGTTTGAAGACTTATATGATATTACTGTCTCACGATCACTCGAGATAAATTCCATGAAGTGATACCAGTGAGCGTGGGTTGAATCCAATACTCAAAACTTATGAGCACTCATGAGTGTTGTAGCACCACTTATGTCCAACATCTTAGACCTCTACAAGCCAACCCATGACAGTCTTGATTCATATCTACTTCCAACATATGACCGACTGTGGAGAATTTGAATAACATGAAATTACAATAACATAATTATTCTGGAAGTCAAAACATGCAAAATGAAACGATAGTAAACGATTGACAAAAGATAGCAACACTTTACTCATAAATAAATACAACTTTTATTCATCATCAAATGTCAATTACACTTTACACATTTCAGAGCTATCTAACTACTAAAACTAATATCATCCTTGAGCCCTATGCGCCTTGCATGCTGGAGATGCTTAACCCTACCCACTCCCTTCGTGAGGGGATCTGTCGGGTTCTCATCCGATGATACCCTCTTTGCCACGAGGAGTCCTTCTTCTATTCGATGTCTGATGAAATGGTATTTTCTGTCGATGTGTTTGGATCTCCCGTGATCCTTTGGTTCCTTGGCTAAGGCAACTGCACTTTCACTATCACAGAAAATATCGATAGGCTCCTTTATAGTTGGTACAACTCCAAGGTCTCCAATGAAGTTCTTTGTCCATATAGCCTCCTTCGCTACCTCGCTTGCCGCTATATACTCTGATTCGTAACTTGAATCGGCTACTATCTCCTGCTTGGAACTTTTCCAAGAAATTGCTCCTCCATTTAAGGTAAAGACCCAGCCTGATTGAGAGCGGAAATTATCCCTATCAATCTGAAAGCTAGCATCACTATACCCCAATACTCTCAAGTCATCACTCCCACCGAGGGTAAGGACCCAGTCCTTAGTCCTCCGCAGGTACTTGAGAATGTTCTTTACCGCAGTCCAGTGAGCCTTGCCAGGGTTCCCTTGATATCTGCTGACCATGCTCAATGCAAAGGCCACATCAGGACGAGTACAAGTCATAGCATATATGATCGAGCCTACAACGGAAGCATACGATACTCGACTCATTTCTGCTATCTCAGCCTCTGTACTCGGACTTTGAGTTTTACTCAGTCTGGCGTTATTCTGGATCGGTAACTCTCCTTTCTTGGAATTCTGCATGCTGAATCTATTCAGCACCTTCTCCAAGTAGGTACTATGACTAAGTTCAATTAGTCTTTTACTCCGCTCTCTCAGAATCCTTATCCCTAGAATATAGGCAGCTTTTCCAAGGTCCTTTATAGCGAAACACTTCCCAAGCCAGGACTTAACTTCCTGCAGAGTCGGGGTGTCATTTCCTATGAGTAGTATGTCATCCACATACAATACCAAAAAGCTAACTACACTCCCACTAGCCTTCACATATACACAAGATTCATCTTCACTCCTTGAAAAGCCAAACTCTTTGACTTTCTCATCGAAGCAAAGATTCCATCTGCGAGGTGCTTGATTTAATCCATAATGGATTTCTCAAGCTTACACACTCTATTAGGGTACTATGTACTGACAAAACCCTCTGGCTGACTCATGTAAACATCCTCAGCCAACCTTCCATTAAGGAAAGCGGTTTTGACATCCATTTGCCATATTTCATAATCATGAAATGTAGCAATGGCTAACATAACCCTAATAGACTTAATCTTTGCTACTGGTGAAAAGGTCTCATCATAATCAACTCCCGGAGTTTGAGAAAAGCCCTTTGTAACCACTCGCGCCTTATAAGTGTGTACATTACCATCCATGTCGGTCTTCTTCTTGAAGATCCATTTGCAACCGGCTGTCTTGCGACTTGGTATATTGTCAACCAAGTTCCAAACTTGATTGTCATACATGGATTGTATCTCGCTGTCCATAGCCTCTTTCCATTTAGCAGCCTCAGGGCCTACCATGGCTTCCGTGTAGCTGTTAGGTTCATCCAAACTCACCAGTGTGCTATCACTGATAAGTGTATCACCTTCCGCAGTAATATGGAAACCATATTAATGCTCAGGTGCATTCCTAACTCTCGTGGAATACCTCAGCGGTACAGTCTCTTCTGTCGGATCAACGAGAGTTTCCTCCTCAGGTTGATTGCTAGGGTTTGAGGTTCCTTCACCACTTAACTCTTGAATTTCTTCAAGGTCAAATTGCCTCCCACTGTTTCCTTGGATCATGAATTCTCTCTCGCGAAAGACTCCTCTCCTTGCTACAAAGACCACATTATCACTGGGTCTGGAGAAGAGGTAACCAAAGGATCTCTGTGGGTAACCGATGAAAATACACCTCTCACTTCGAGGTTCGAGATAATCGTGAGACTTGCGCCTCACGAAAGCCTCGCAACCCCAAATCTTGATGTGGTCCAGATTGGGAACTTTTCCGGTCCACATCTCATGAGGTGTTTTGGCAACCTTCTTTGTAGGGACTAGATTAAGGATATGGGCGGCAGTCTCTAAGGCATACCCCCAGAATGAGATTGGTAGCGAAGCTCGACTCATCATGGAACGAACCATATCCAACAAGGTTCGATTGCGCCTCTCAGCCACACCATTCAACTGTGGTGTCCTGGGAGGTGTCAATTGTGAGATAATCCCACATTCCCTAAGATAGTCAAGGAACTCTGTACTAAGATACTCACCACCTCGATCGGATCGAAGCATCTTAATGTTCCTACCCAATTGATTCTTAACTTCGTGTTTAAACTCTTTAAACCTTTCAAAAGTCTCTGACTTGTGCTTGATTAAATAGATATATCCATATCTACTATAATCATCAATAAAAGTCACATAATAACGATTAGCATCCCTTGTGGCTGTCTTGAAGGGCCCAAAAACATCTGTGTGCACTAGATCCAACAAACCTGCACCCCTAGCACAAGAACCAGTGAATTGTGATTTTGTCATCTTTCCTAGGTTATCTACAATCGACACAGCTTCATACACACCATCACAAGGTAATGCTTTAAAATAAAGAATATTATTAAAGAAAGCATTAATACTACCACATTCATTATCAAACGAAAAGGTAAAACCTTGTTTGTACAAAGCATGAAAGGAAATAATATTTCTTGCCATTTCAGGCGAGTAACAACATTTATTCAAATCTAATGTAAACCCACTACTTAGCAACAAAGAATAAACTCAATCTTGGTGACAGGTGAGGCTTTCCTATTCCCCATGATCAAGTTTATCTTCCCATGCTCCACATTCTCACTTCTTCTTAGTCCATGCAAATCAGAACAAATATGAATACCACAATCGGTATCAAGGACCCAAGAATTAGAATGGGGTGAGTTATTAGACAACATAGTGCAAATACCTGCATGGTTGGGTTTTACTTTCCCATCCTTCACATCTTGCTGGTACTTTGGGAAGTTCCGCTTCCAATGCGACTTTTCATGGCAATAGAAGCATTCAGCCTATTTTGGGTCTGAAGAAGGAGTGACGAAGCCTTTCTTGGTTCCACTTGAAGAGGAGCCATCAAGGGACATTCCCTTGGTACCCTTCGAAGGGTTCTTCCTCTTCTTTCCTCTACCTTTACCGATTTCCAAGACAGGGGTGGAGTATGGAGTAGGAGTGGTAACAACCGATTTACCCTTAAGACCACTTTCGGCGGTCTTCAAGAGTCCTTGAAGCTTGATGAGGGTAACTTCCTCCTTGTTCATGTGGTATGTCATGCAGAATTGATCATAACACGAAGGTAAGGAGTGCAAAATGATATCTATTGCCAACTCCTCGGGGAAGTTCACATTCAATTTCTGCAAACGGTCCACATACTTTTGCATTTTCTGCATGTGGCCCGTGATGGGTTCACTATCCTTCATCCGGGTTGTTATCATGGAGGAGATTATTTCATACCGCTCTTGACGAGCACTCTGATGGTAGCGATCCATCAGATCCTGGTGCATCTCAAAAGGATAGTAGTCATCATAGGACTTTTGGAGCTCGGCTGTCATAGTGGCCAACATGATGCATGCCACTTTGGTAGCATCTCTTTCATGGGCCTGATATTCAGCGATCTGCTCAGGAGTAGCAGACGACTCGAGTTCTTTAAGCTCCTTGTCGAGGACATATTCTTTGTCCTCATACCGAGTGACCATCCTGATGTTCCTAATCCAATCCATAAAGTTGGATCCATCAAAGATGACTCTCTCACAAAGGTTCATGAGAGAGAAGGAGCCGGTAGGGTTTGAGCCAGAAGCAGCATTGTTGGAAGACATCTGAAAAGAAGAAAGACCAGTTTAGATTAGATATAAAGATAGTCCTTAATAAAACACCCAAATATAATATTAAGGCTAGGACCCAACACAATATTTTATAACTTAGAAGAGGGATGCCGTAATCCAAGCTATAAAATATTTGAAGGTAGATGAATGACGATTCACCAATTTCCACCATGAAAAACGAAATAAATTATTAGGTTTTAATTGGTTTTGAAACTCCTAGATTATTTGAGATTCATTGAACTTTTCAATGGTATGTTTCAATCATGAGTGTGCCCTTCAGGTTTTGTGACTGGGATGCCGAGGATCACAAAACAAGGTGTGAAGTAACTATGCAAATTACTTGGCACCCTTAATATTTACCCCTCAATCGATGTGCCGGTTAACCACACGCGCTCCACCGATACTATGATAAATATTAAGTTACCCTTTGCCTACCTTGTTAAGTCCAGGTTAGTGTGCAGGTTAACCACACACGCTCCACTAACGACTTAATCAAAGTGCAAAGTGTAATTTCATGGGTTAGCACCCTATTCACATTTTTCCTAAAGTAACTAAGATTGGGAATTTATAAAAAACATTTAGTTACTTTATATTCATCATACTTTTAATGAAGATTTAAAGTCCTTGTCTTACCCATTCGGCTAACGACCCTCCACCGATCAAGGAAGCGGTGGGTGAGAGTGGACACCCATTAAGCTGCCATTTTATAGGCAACAACCTTATACCCCCTTATAGACCGACTTCGTGAATGAGGCCTACTAACAGTAAAACGACTTGATCTTATACATATATAATTATTATTAAACTTATAATATTATAAAGTATAAGGGTTGAATTTTAACTTTTAAAATTCTAGGGGTTGGAACTAAAGTTTTTTAGAGTGACTTTACATGTTCCAAAACTTGAGGGCAAGTTTTTTAACTTTCAAAACTTTTCATCTTTCATAATTTATGAGTTAATGATGTAATAAAATGAGTGACTTTTCATTTTATGTAACCTATGTGTTTCTTTAATGGACTTTAAAAGAAATACTTTTGGTAATCCATAACTTGAGGAAAAATTATGGATTCCATTAAAACACATAATGATCATGAATTAAACATTAAACAATTTTAACAAGTAATTCCTACGATCTATCAAGAACTCATAAGAACATGAATATTCCTATCAAAATTTCAAGAACATATGAACACATATAAACATGAAATTTTGATGTTAGCCATTGTAAATGGATTAGAAAAACCATTACACCATCTAAAACAAGTTTTAAAACATCAAAACAGTTTAGGGTAATATTTCTAGTCCATTTCCAGCAGCAAAACTCGAAATTCTGCATTCAGGGGCTCCTACTCGTCGAGTGCATGAACCTACTCGACGAGTAGGATGAGTTTACTCATGGAATCGTCGAGTCCCACCATGGACTCGGCGAGTTCATGCTGCAGAGTGCAGGAAAAACGAGTTTTTTTCACAATTTTGCATCAAGTATCAAACAAAGAAACCTAGGCTTTGATACCATTGAAGGGATTAGAGCATTCTAACACTCCTATGGTGTACATGCAACCCTAGAAACCTTGGATCTATGTTTTATCCATGATACATGCAAAACTGATTTTCCAAGGTTCATAACCTATCTAGCATACATGGGGAAACTTTTAATCATAAAAGATAGTAAGAAATCATACCTTGTAGTAGTTTGGATTCCTTGAAAACCTTGTGACCCTAGCACCTCAAGTGTGATGCCTCAAATGTCTCACACAACACCAAATGCACTTGGAATAACTTAGAGAGAAATGAAGAACACTTAGAAATCGGCTAGCCCTCACTTGTATGCTTAGTGGCCGATTTTGGTGAACAAAGTGATGCTTATATAGTGTGTTACAATTAGGGTTACACCATGTAAACCCTAATTGTCATGATTTTTCATTTCCATGACCCATGTGTTCAATAAACACCATGGAGCATTCTTGGAGCATCCTATGGGTTATAGCCCAACTTGATAATCCATGGAGCATTAGCCCACTATACAAGTATGGGTGATTTACATAATCAACCCATATATTTAATTAGTCTTCTTTTGATCACTTAATTAATTCCAAATTAATTCTTGATCAATACTAATTAAATAATATTATTAATATATTAGAACTTATAATATATTAATAAACCTTAAGTGTTATTTCTCTCATTTTAGTCTATCCAAATGCATGATGCCATGCAACCCAAATGGACCATGCTAATCGGTTCAAGTACATTCCATAAATAGTTATGAACTTAGACACCTAATCCAACAGTTCACAGGTGGTAAGCCCTTCAGGGCTTGATAGCAAGAAGGGAGAAGAAGTTATTGTTTAAGGTGGAGTTCGAAGGATTTTCAAGTCAAGGTGGATATTGTGAAATGTGACTTGAGCATTTGGAGCGTCCTCATGGACTATTTGAGTTAAATGGAGCACTTGGAACTCAATGGAGCACTTGGGGTTCATGGAGAATGTAACAAAGGAACATATCATCTCAGAAGGGAATGAATCATCTGAAAAAGGAACATATCATGTTCCAAAGGAATGGATCGTCTAAAGAGGGGGGGGGGGGTATGGAGTATCAGGAAGAGGTTTGGAGCACTTGGGAGTGGAATGGAGCAACTTGATGCATAGTTGCGCCATTTGATCAAGTGTTGGGCCAAGTTGCAAGCATGTTCCGCCATTGGCATACATCTTGCGCCACTTTGGACATGTTGTGCCATTCTGGTGGATGTTGCGCCAAAGTGGAAGATGTTGCACTGACCTGGAAGATCTTGCAGCACCTTTGAAGGAAGTTGCGTCAAGCTTGAAGGATGTTGTGTCATCCTTGCACAAAATGGGCCATCATCATGCAAGATGTGCCGGCTTTGCATGTTGCGCCACTTTGGACATGTTGTTCCACTCTGGTAGATGTTGCGCCAAAGTGGAAGAAGTTGCACTGACTTGGAAGATCTTACACCCTTTGAAGGAAGTTGTGCCACTTAGAAGGAAGTTGCATCAAACTTGAAGGATGTTGCGCCATCCTTGCACAAGATGGGCCATCATCATGCAAGATGTGTCATCTTCGTGCAATATGCACCATTTTGTTTCCTTGATGAGCCATGGTATCCTTGATGAGTCACGTATGCTATAAAGTCCTCTACGATGCTCAAGTTTGTTCAAGAATGTTTAGAAGTTGAAGATGCTCAAAGAATACACAATGATGTCTCACAATGATGGATGTTGGGCCACTATTGTTCATGATTCACCACTTGTACATCATGATGCTCCACTATGGCTCATGGTGCTCCATCATGTGTGTTTCTGATACCCATGTGTTGTATGTCATGGATGGATGTTCCAGAAGCTACTACATGGCAGATTGTGATTGGTTGACACCATTCATGGGCCTATGACCCAATGGGCTTGGCTCATTAGGGTTTTAGGTTTAATCCCTTCACTGTGAATAAGGATGTCAGCTAAGTCATTTGGTGTGTCTTTTGTATCCTTAGTGAGTAGGTCGAATCTCTGTTGCTTGTACTTGTAATCTTTGTTTGAGAACTGATGTGTGCAAAACCAACTGGTTTTAATCCTACTTTTTAAATATAAATTTAACACACAAAAGGCAGTGTACCTGTCAATTGGTGGTATAATTAAGCAAGCAGGGTATCGAACACAGGGAACGGCAAATAGAACTAACTACTAGAATTATCTAAAAAGAAAATAATAAAAGGAAGGGTTTTCTCTAGTTTTGCAAGACTAGAAAACTTAAATATCTAACTAAAACTCAAACAAAACAAATAACTGCTAGAGAGTAAATATCAACTAAATTCAATGGTAAAGGAGACTTCTGTTTAGGTTTGACTCATTTGAACCTATGGTTGATTTTATGAAAAGTGAAATGGATTAATTCTTCTTTGGCTATCGATTAAGGTGATTAGGTTCACGTTCGCTATTACTAATCCTTAGAAAACAAATTAATCTAAGCAGTGGCCAGTTGTCTAAATTAATGAATTTCCTAGTTTATTTATTCGGGTTAAGTAAGACTTGTAGTGGTTAACTAAATTGGTCCTTCAATTAACCTTTTGCTGATGGTTCGTCACACAAGCTCACACATTAATTTTCCTATTCTCTATTAACCCTAGTTTCACGTTCGCTATTCCTAGGCATATAACAATGTTTTCACATAAATCATATGAGATTAGCAATTAAGAGATGGTCATGCAACTTAATTACAGGTTAATTAACAGAAAATAGTCATAATTAACACATAAGGGTCTTTAACAAGCTTAGCAAAACAAATCACCAAATAAGAATAATCCAAATCATAAAATCAACACATAATCACAAAATTTGTCTTTCCTAAACAGAAGAAAATAGTCTTAGCTCATGATTACAGTAAAACTAAGATAAAAAAACGAAGTCAAGTAACTCAAACATAGTTCAATTAAAAGAATAAGTAAGAATGGAATTGAATTTGCCTTGATTCTTCTCAAAACTGGATCTAGGGTTGATTCTATGGCTTCCAGCACCCCAGTAGGTATTCTAATCGCAGCTTTTCCTCCAAGGGTTTCTTAGAAAAACCGGGTGTCGATCTGAAAGCCCCTTTTTATAGATTAGAGGCGACTCGTCGAGTCCAGGGACTGACTCGTCAAGTCCCTCATTAAATCCCCGTGTACGGTAAGGCAAGGACTCTTCTGCTTCGAGAATGTTCGTGGGAACTCGTCGAGTCAAGGGTCAACTCGCCGAGTCCTTCTTGGTTTTTGGCTATTCTCTTCTTTCTTTGATTCCCAAGCTCCCGATAGCTGCTCCTGCTTCCTTTTGTTTCCGAGCACTTCTTATGAATTGAAAATATAATTTAACGTAATTAAGCATCTTTTGTTCCATAATTGCATTAAAATAGTCAAAAAGTATTAATATTCTATACAAAATATATGACTAAATATGCACATATCAAGAACTCTATGAATAAAGAATACTTTCGTCCTTCCCGTGGACATAGGTCACCTTGACCGAATTACATAAATACTGTGTCATTTTGTGATTTTGGTTTTGTGTGTTATCCTCATTACTTCCTAACAAGAGTCATTAGAACTTGGCAAATGGCTTCAGATTTGTTATGAGTCTTGACAAGTATCGTTTGATTTCCTAACACCTTAAATAGAGCTTAAAACCTGAAAAATTGTCTGCCACGTCGTGGCCAATCCCCTGACACGTTGTGGCGCCCTAAATAAAGGCGTATTTCCATCGGATGCCTCCACGTCGTGGTGTTGTCACCACCACATCGTGTCCACCAAAAGCCTTATATTTTTAATTCTTAAATGCTATAACCACGAAAGGAGTTATAACTGGAAATTTGTGTTACAAGTCTCCCCCACTTGAACCAGATTTTGTCCTTAAAATCCTTGACCGAAACAAATCTGGGTAGTGCTCGCGCATCTCCACCTTGGGATCCCAAGTCCTCTCTGAGACCTTATGGTGTTGCCACTACACCTTGACTAAGGGCACCACCTTGTTGCGAAAGGTCTTTAACTTCCTATCAATAATGATCATTGGTCTCTAATAGTTTCATTTTATTCACTTGTTTTTATAGTTTATTTTAGTGTATTTCATTCATAACTTAGCTAATTTTCATGCATATTTTCCTTTTTGTTATTTTATGACTATTTTGGGTACTTTCTAGTTTCGTGAGCTTTATTGCAGATTTCAAGGAGACTAGCGGAGCGGGAATGTTCGGGACGTATGGAAAGCAATTAGATTTGGAGGACAACAATGATTATGGGTGTTTTGGTCAAAAATTACACAAGTACTAATAAACCAAATTGAATGAGAGGCTGTGATGTTCAGATTGTGTAATAACAAGCAGTAAAAGAAAAGTGACACGATGGTTTACAAGGAAAGCCCTTGACCCTTGCTAGGATCTCCGACATAAAAACTTGGGAGGCGATAATGATCACCTACCTTGATGATTTTATTGATATAAAGTAAAGATTACAATGAGTTCTTAGTATGAATGAGTAGAGAATTTCGTAGAGTAAGCTTGAGCTAAAGAACAGTGTGTCGTGTGCAGATTACAAGTGTCAATTTATAGTCTAACTTAGCCAACAAGATGTCCAATATTCTCGGGATCCTCTATGACCAGCTTCACGAACGTTATTTGACCAAGTATTCCGGGTCTCTAGCGTAGTTGAGATGATTCTTCGTTGAGAATTGGTCTTCCCTTGACTACTTCTGCACTCGTGTTAGTTATAGACAAAATATGACCGTTATAAATATTGATAAAAATAATAACAGTAATTAACCGGGATCCTGATATGGCTGAGGATCCTGGATATAGTATGGATCCTGGTTCCAACAATTGCCCCCAAGTTATTCCTGAAAATATATGGGTTAGTTCCGTAAATATTAAAGGAATAACTTAAAGTAAATAGGTAAAAAGATTTTGAATTTAATCTTTAAGGGAGAAGTCTTATCTTAATTGAGATAATCGAGAATTAGTGAAATCATCTCCGTCATCTTTTTCTAGCTATAAATGAGGGCTTTCGGTAACTCCTCTTTTTACTTTTCCAAGTCGCAATCATCTCGTTGTGAAGGTAATCCTTTTTTCCTTTCATTTGTTCTTTCGTTGTTTTGATTTTCCTTGTCATGGCTAAGAAGATTAGTCATTCTCGAGCTATCATTGTTGTTCCTTCCGAGAACAATTTTAATGATCAAGGAATCTTAACCTATGACGAGGTTTGTTCTTTTCCCGAATATCCATTTACTCTAGGTCTGACTTATCCTTTTACTAGTATTGTCTGTGATTTCTTTCTGTGTACCCAGGTCTCCTATATCCAAACTATGCCTGTGGTTTGGAGGATCCTCTTTTGGATTGATCGCCTGAATCAGTCCAAAAATATGGACATTAGATTACCTGAGTTGGCCTCTATCTATGATCTTTCTACTTTTGGTTCCTCTCGTTTCCTGTTAAGATTTAAGACAAACAAATCCCACCTCATTCTGAAATCTAAACAAAACGATGACGCTTGGAAAGAAAAATATTTCTTCATGAGGCGCAATTCGATTCCTGAGGGGGATTCCCTGCCGAGATCATGGGTAAAAAAGGGTAAGAAACAAATTTAGATATCAAGGATCCTGAAATTTACTTCCCTTATTTTGTTTGTTTTGATGCAGCATTTAGGTTTGAGGAGCTAATTCCTGCCATTGGCGGTTCTGAGGACAAGATATACAAATTCCTCACACTTCCTGCAGTAGAGAGGTCGTCTAGGCTTGAATATTCCAGTCTTCAAGATGGTTCCTCCACTACTGCTTCTATGGCTATTGGTAACATTGTTTTTCTTGGATATGCCTTTTCATAGGATCTTGACCCAATAGGAATCTTTGGCAGGTTCTAAGACTACCCGGTCCAAGCCCCGCTTTGGTTTGGCAGATCTTGAAGATTATATGACCAGTGGTTCAATCAAAGCTAAACAGGAAAAAGGTGCCATTCACCATCCTCCGAAGAGATCTCATATAGATCTTACAGTTACGGCTTCAGGATCCCGAAAACGAAAGACTTTTGAGGCCGTAGATTTCAGCTTAAAGAACCTCAGCATCGAGGATGCTCTCGTGAAGTTGTCTTCGTTTTCTCAAGCTGTAAGAATTCCGCATAGGTATTATTCATATTATTCTATCATACTTGTCATTTTTCATGCTAATTTGTATGTTTCTTCTAGGTCTTTGCTCATGTTTTTCAATTTACCAACGACCTCAGGGTCCGTGTTGATAAAGCCGAGTTTGTTCTAAAAGAGCAGGAGAAAACATGGAGGGTCACCAACGAGGATCTTCTCTAAAGGGTGGAGTTGTTAAGCAAGTAGAAAGTTGAAAAGGAAGAATAGCATATGGCGGATCTCGACGAGGTGATTGCTGATGCCAAGACGAGCGTTGCAATAGCTATTCTGCAGGCCAAGATCAAGCTGGCTGAGGATCTGGATAATGCGAGTTCCTGGGATGTAGAGGGATGGCATGAGGTGTTGTCCAAGCTGATCGATAAGCCTATTGTCGCCAATCAGGATCCTGTGTTGATGTTGACCGGAGGAGGGGAGAAGGAGGCCACGACCGATGATGACCAGACTAAGGTTTATGCCTGCAAAAAATTAGTTTCAGTAGTTTTTTCTTTTGTTAGTGATGTTAGACAATTAACCTTTTGGCTGTGTTGACATGCAACTCTTTTTTCTTTTGGATTATATGGTACCATTTTCTTTTTACATCTCTCTTATGGCCGATTGTCTTCGAGTTTCTCTTTGAGCTTCATGATTCTTTGAATTTCAGAATTTACTGAGGATAAATTCCAACTTAGGAGAGAACTTTGGTTCATTGTTGGGAATGACGTCCCTTACTAACGAAGGTCAATGAGGATCCTTACCGTCAAAGATTCTACAAAATAAAGATCTTGGATCTTGTAAGGGAAATTTCTCCTTAGGATAACCTGTTTAGATTATAGACTTAGACAAAAGAGATAACATGTTAATGTTATATTCTAGGGAGTATCCTTGCTTGAGATATAATTCATTGGATAGGTAACATGAAAACATTACAGTCTGACTGGATTTTCTAGGGAACATTCCCGACATGTGACAACATGAAGCTGGTATAGGTCTTGTGTAATTTCTGGGGCAAAATCCCAATCTTTGATAATATGAAAATGTTATAAGCCTTAAGTATTTTACTGGGGAAAAATCCCGATAACATGAAAATGCTATAAGCCTTAAGTAGTTTACTAGGGTAAAATCTCGATAACATGAAAATGTTATAAGCCTTAAGTAATCACTAGGGTAGGATCCCAATTTTTGGATAACATGAAAATGTTATAAACCATAGGGATCTCAACTTATGTTCAAAGATAAGAGGGTTGCCAAGCCACTGAATCGTGAAATGATCCCCTTATCCGTATCCCACAGTTAGATATGCGTCCAAGCGAGGTGTATAAACCTTAGTTCATGTGAAAGAGGTAATTAGCTCTTTAAACCTTAGAGGGGATTAAGTACCCTTAGGCATAGAAGATATGATCAACCTCTAGCTTGTGTTCATGATAGTTTAGGGATTATATTGTTAAATATAATGGGGTTTACCAAGTATTGGGATCTTTGTGTGTCAAGATCCTCGTGCTGTGGGGTGTTCAAACTTGAGGATCCAGTCGTTCCGAGATCTTCTCTTGTGAGGATCCCGACGTTTCAGGATCTCCACTCTTGAGGATCCTTAATCGTATGTTTTTCTGCATAGCAAACGTTAGCTAAGGGTGGGCGTTAGTCTAGCTAACGCCCCTCCGATGCTTAAGTTAGTAATGTATCCGAGGAGAAAATAATTAATAATAAAAGTTTTTTAAGGTAAAGGACATGTGTACCTTGGTTTTGTTGTGGATCATTTGATCCTACTTACATGTAGTATGCTTTAAGGTGTACGACGTTCTAGGATCTTGGCAGAACGTCTCCTTCGAGTGTCGCTAGCCAGTATGCTCCATTTCCTGCTTCAACATCTATAAGACATGGTCCTTCCCATTTGGGAGCTAATTTTCCTGCACTAGGATCCTCGGTGTTTTGGAATGTTTTCCTTAATACCAAGTCTCCTATTTGAAACCTTCTAACCCTTATATTCTTATTGTAAACCTTGGTGATTCTTTATTGGTGAGTAGAAATGCGTATTTTGGCAAGATCCCTAAGCTCGTCAATAGTATCGAGATCCTATGATAGGATCCTATTATTATTCTCTTGGTCTTGCAGCAAGTATTTTTCCGTCGGGATTACTAATTCAGTAGGGATTACTACATCTGTCCCAAACACCAAGGAATAGGGGGTCTGACCTGTGGCCACTTTGGAGGTGGTTCTATCTGCCCATAAAACGAAAGGAAGTTCTTCTGCCCATTTTCCTTTTTTTTGTCTAGCCTTTTCTTCAAATTGTTAACTATGATTTTGTTGCTGGACTCCGCTTGACCATTAGCTTGGGGATGAGCAGGAGTGGACATTATCATTTTGATCCCCCAGCTTGTGCAAAGTTCTCTTGTTCTTTTGCTAATAAATTGGGATCCATTGTCACATATGATCTTAGTCGGGATCCCAAATCTGGTCAAGATGTTACGTTTAATGAACTATATCACCTCTTTGTCTCTTACATGGGCGAAAGCTTCGACTTCGATCCATTTGGAGAAGTAATCAGTCATCACCACCATGAAGACTTTTCCTCCTGAGGCTACTGGCAATTTTCCTACAATATCCATCCCCCATTTCATGAATAGCCATGGGGAGATAATAGGATGTAGAGGTTCTGCCGGTTGGTGCAGGATGTTGATGTGTCTTTTGCAAGCATCACATTTTTGAGCATGTAGGAAGGAGTATTTCATCATGGTTGGCCAGTAGTATCATGTTCTCAGTATTTTGGAGCATAAGGATCTGCCCCCGGTGTGATTGCCGCAATCTCCTTCGTGTATATCCTTTAAGACTTCTGTAGCTTCAGGATCTTCTAAGCATCTTAGGTATGGACCTGCCATATATTTTTTGTGAAGTTTACCTTGGATTAACATGAATCTTGAGACTCTCGTCCTGAATGCTCTTTCATTTTTTTCTCCTATCGGGATTGTACCATTTTGGAGATATTCTATAATGGGTTGGGTACGTGATTGCGAACTTCTTTGAGGATCTTGTTCGTTGGGATCTCTTTGAGAAAGGATCCTAGGGTCAGGATCTTCAATAGCTGCTATGCTTGTCGGACGCTTAGGATCTTCTGACCTGTCGGAGAGGATTTCTACGGCTGGGGTATTGTGTGAGTTATAGGAATCTTCGTCTCTGGTGGGATCATAAGGGAGGATCCGAAATTGGCTAGTGCATCTGCTTCTGTGTTTTCCTCTCTGGCAACTTGGGTTAGGCTAAAGTTTTCAAAATTAGAAGCTAATTTTTTGAGGATCTCTAGGTATAATGCTAATTTTTCACCTTTCACTGCATAAGATCCATTGTAGTGGTTGGTTAGTAATAAAGAATCAAAAAATACCTGAAGATCTTTGATTTGAAGATCCTTAGCTAATTGTAGTCCCATGATGAGTGCTTCGTATTCTGCTTCGTTGTTAGTAGTGTTGAATTCACAACTAACTGTCTGGGGTATGATGTCCCCCTATGTCGACTTTAGTATGATCCCAAGGCCTGTTCCTTTCTGATTTGAAGCACCATCTGTGAACAACGTCCATTTTTCCAGGTGTTCATCTTCTGTGAACAACGTCCATTTGAAGCTCCATCTGTGAACATAGTCCTCTAATGCTTGTGATTTTATGGCAGATCTTGGTTCGTATCTGATGTCAAATGTGCTTAATTTTACTGACCATTTTGACATCCTTCCTGACATTTCTGGTTTTCTCATGACATTGTTTATAGGATAGTTAGTTTTTACATGTATAGTGTATGTTTCAAAGTAGTGTCTTAATTTTGTAGAAGTAGTTACTAAGGCAAGAATTATTTTTTCAAGATGAGAGGACCTGGTTTCAGGATCCAGGAGACTTTTACTTACATAGTAGATAGGATGTTGCTCCCCGTTAAGTTCCTTGACCAGAACTGCACTTATTGCGTTTGGGGATACTAAGAGATAGAGGATAAGTGATTCTCCATCTATTGGTTTCACCAGTAGTGGAGTAGAGCTTAGGTATTTTTTGAGTTCCTGGAAGGCTTTCTCGTGTTCCTCTTTCCACTCAAATTTCTTGTTCTTTTTCAAGATATCGTAAAAGGGCTTGCACCTTTCCAAGGATCTTGAAATGAACCTGTTGAGTGCTTCTACTCTTCCAGTTAGCCTCTGGATGTCCTTTGTTGAAGACGGGGATCTTAGTTCCATGATTGCTTTTATTTGTTTTGGGCTTGCTTCTATCCCTCTTTTAGTTACCATGTATCCGAGGAACTTGCCTGATTTCATTCCAAAGTGACATTTGAGTGGGTTCAGCTTCATATTGTACTCGTCCTGGATATCAAATGCTTCCTTGAGGTCTCTAAGGTGATCGTCGGCTTTCTTCGACTTCACTACTATGTCGTCGATATACACATCCATGGTGTCCCCCATTTTGTCTTTGAACATCCTATTTACCAATCTTTGATATGTCACACCTGCATTTTTTATACCAAAAGGCATTACGATGTAACAATATATACCTGTTGGTGTTATAAATGCAGTATCTTCTTGGTCTGATGGTTCCATTTGGATTTGTTGGAATCCTGTTGAAGCATCCATGAAGGTCAGGAGTTCATGGCCAACCGTCACATCTATCATAGAGTCAGTATGTGGTAGAGGGAAAGGATCCTTAGGACAAGCCTTGTTGAGATCCGTGTAATCTAAACACTCTCCATTTGCCGTTTTTCTTTTGTACGACAACCACGTTAGCTAGCCATCTTGGGAATTTCACTTCCTTGATCATTCCTGTTTTTAGGAGCTTCTCTACTTCCTCTTGGATGATTTGATTCCTTTCGGGTGCAAATTTCCTTCTTTTTGGTGTATTGGCCTGAAAGAAGGATCAATATTAAGTTTATGAGTAATAATACTCTTGTATATACCTATCATATCCTCATGTTTCAATGCGAATGTCTTGCTTCTAGTTCTTAAGAAATTCAGTAGATCCTGCTAGATCTGCTCTGGCATTGAGGATCCTATGAGGATTTTAGCTTCAGGATCCTTGATGCCCAAGGGCACTTCCTTTACGTCTTGTTCCTTTGTCTCTAGAACATGTCGTGCCCCCTGCCTTAATTGCTATTCTTGTTGGGGTTTCGTCGTAGATTTCATAGAGGTTTTGTAGCATTCTTTCGATTCTTGTTGATCTCCCATGATCTTTATTGTCCCCCATTGAGTGGACATCTTCACACACTGAAGGTATGTTGATGGAACCGCTTGCATCTCGTGGATCCATGGTCTACCTAGTATCACATTATAAGAAGACAGGGTGTCAATAACACAGAAATATTGTATGGAGTTTACCCCTTCTATGTATATTGGTAGCTTTATTTCTCCAATTGTGTGTTTTGTTTCCCCGCTAAATCCTATGAGGACTGAGGATTTTCTTACTATCTCCGATTCTGGGATGTTCATTCTTTTCAGCGTGTCTAGGAGTACGATATTGACTGGGGATCCTCCGTCAACGAGGATCCTTTTGACGAAATGGTTGGCCATATATAGCGTTATCACGAGTCCGTCATGATGAGGATCCTGAATTCCTTCCCTGTCCGTCTCGTCAAATGTAATTTCTTTTTTGTTGCTAACCATGGCATTCTTTCGTGGCCTATCCTCCTTTTCTGTTTTGGAGACCTTGGCGTGTCTTTTAGCCTGAGAATATGAGGTACCACATATATTAGATCCGCCTGAGATAACGTTAATTATCTTAACGTCAGCGGGTGGAGATCCTGGTTTCTCCGGGATCCTGTGATCATCCTGGTTGTTTTCCTTGGATTTTTCTCTTTTCCCCCCGAGGATCTCTTTGAGGTGTCCTTTGCTAAGGAGGCAGCTGATTTCTTTTCCTAGAGCTATGCAGTCCTCCGTCATGTGGCCGAAGTCTTCATGGTAAGCACACAATTTGGACTTGTCCTTCCAAGCGGTGGACTTGTTATCTCTCTTTGGCCATCTTGCTTTATATCCAAGATCCCGCATATCATGAATTACCCCTGAAACATCCACAGAAAAACATTAGTCAGTGATTTTAGGAAGTTCTTCTTCTTCTCCTCCATCTTCAAGGGCATTAACCTTGTGATGATCCGGTTTGGAATAGGGCTTCGTTTTGTAGGATCTTTGAGTTAAGGATTCGACCTTCCTGTTGGGGTTTTCATACTGATCTGAAGGATTGCTTCTCTTATGGATCTCTCTATTCTCTTCGAGCCTTATGAACCTTAATGCCTGACACCTAACTTCATCCAATCTTTTGCATGGGGTCATCACAAGGTCTTCGTAGAAGGGTGAATCCTTTCTTAATCCCATTTTGAAAGCTTCCACAGCGGTGGCCATGTCAATGTTGGGGATGCTCAGTGCTTCCCTATCAAAACTATTAACAAAGTCCCTAAGTTTTTCCTTAGGATCCTGAACCACCCGGTAAAGATCACTAGTGATCTTCTCGAAGGTTCTGCTGCAAGAAAATTGGTTATTAAAGATATTAACTAAGTGTGCAAATGAAGTAATATAGTATGGGGGAAAGTTTTGTAGCCATTTGAGGGCTGATCCTATGAGAGTCGAACCAAAGCCTTTGCATAGGCAAGCTTCCTTCAAGTGCCCTGGGATGGGAATGATCTCCATCCTTTCTCTGTATTGGGCTATATGCTCTTCGGGATATGTAGTCCCGTCGTATAGCTTCATGCGGAGAGTTTAGAAGCATTTAGGAACTCTGGTATCGGCTATCGCAGGAGGAAATCTCGAGATCCTGTGGCTTGTAGGGGATGCTTCTGGTATTGGTTGGACCACTCCGAGTACACTGGAGATCATTTGTCTTAGTTGTTGAAGTTCCCTAGCCATATTCGGGTTTATTCCTGCATGAACATTAGTGTAGTTAGTATTGATAGTATTGCTATTTAAGAAGTTATTAGAATCAAGGTTTCCAGGAGTGTTGAAAGGCTCATTGATCATGAACGCTCGGTTGTCCATTGTTGCCCCCCAGGGTGACGCCACAGTGGCAGGCATTGTGTCCTTCTGGCGATTTTCTGAGGATCCTGCATTATTGAAGTCTAGGATCCTTGGTTGCACAACTGTGGGCGTAGTTTCTTGGGATTTCTGAAATTCTCCCTTCTTCCTCTCCACTTCTTTGAGTAGTGCTTTATTCTCCTCCTGCTGCTGGGTCACCTGTTGCGTCATTTTCCTCATCATAGCGAAAAGTTCTGTAGTAGTGCTTGAGGCAGTCGGATCCTGGAGCCCTTAGGATCCCAAACTTACTGGATTAGCGATTGTGGGGGTGATTTTCTTGGAAGTGTCGAGCATTTTCCTCTGAGTGGGGGTCCACTCGGAGGAGGTCGTAGGCTTTTGGTTGGAATGGAAGGAGCAGAGGACGAATAGAGGATCGGTTGTGTAGACATGATTTTTTCAAGGATTTTGAACACCACGGCCCCACAGTGGGCGCCAAATTATTTTGATCAAAAATTACACAGGTACTAATCAACCAAATTGAATGAGAGGTTGTGATGTTCAGATTGTAATAACAAGCAGTAAAAGAAAAGTGACACGATGGTTTACAAGGAAAGCCCTTGATCCTTGCTAGGATCTCCAACATAAAACCTTGGGAGGTGATAATGATCACCTTCCTTGATGATTTTATTGATATAAAGTAAAGATTACAATGAGTTCTTAGTATGAATGAGTAGAGAATTTCGTAGAGTAAGTTTGAGCTAAAGAATAGTGTGTCATGTGCAGATTACAAGTGTCAATTTATAGTCTAATTTAGCCAACAAGATGTCCGATATTCCAGGGACCCTCTATGACTAGCTTCACAAACGTTATTTGACCAAGTATTCCGGGTCTTTAGCATAGTTGAGATGATTCTTCATTGAGAATTGGTCTTCCCTTGAGTACTTCTGCACACGTGTTAGTTATAGACAAAATATGACCGTTATAAATATTGATAAAAATAATAACGGTAATTAACCGGGATCCTGATATGGCTGAGGATCCTGAATATTTGAGGATCCTGGATATAGTAAGGATCCTGGTCCCAACAATGGGCTTGATAACTAGTGGAGTTGATGCATGGAGTGGGCTAGTGGCTATGGAGCTTGATGAAGATGGACCTTGAATTTAGAAGAAAATGGGGAATTTTCGAGCATGCGGAGATTATTGATCAGGTGAGTATGTGAGCTATGGATGATTTGGGGAAGCCAAATTAGGCTTAAATTGAAGAAAACATGAAGAATATTGGGCTACAAGCTTAGTGGATTCGTTCCGGGCTAGTGGGCTAAGTCAATGGAAGCCAAAATCACAAAAGAACCTAATTCAACACGTGGGCTACCACGCAACAGCACGCGGGCCGCATAAGGCCCTGCAGGGGCATTTCTAGGAATTCTTGTTTTGAGCTATATGGGGAATGTTGGTGTGCCACTTTTCTACACTTCTACACATCCGATTTTGGAGGACTTTCTTTGGAGAGTTTGAAGACTTTGAAGGCCAAGAACACTTGAAGAACATCATATTTTCATCTCAAAATCATGCTACATGTTCAATATATTTTACTTTAGTTTTAGTTTCTTGAGTTTAGCCATGCTAGGCTAAAATAATCTTGGTTGACTTTGGTGAAATCATTTGAATGTTTGTTGAATGTTGAAGACTCCATGAACTTGTTCTTGAATCTTTATGAGAATGTTTTGTATTTTAACATCTTATTACTACTTGTCTGTATTTATTCATGAGTTTAAATGTGCTTGTGGTGATTAGTTGGCTAATTTCTTGATTAAGTAAAGGATCCTCAAATTAGCAAGCAACAAATGATTTTTCTGTTGGTTTTACTTCAACCAATCATAAAAACATTTTCTCTAACATGGAAGTGAAAGCATTTGACTCTTCTTGGATTTGGCAACTTTTTGGTTCTTAATGCTAGTTGACTTTCACAAATTACATGCTTAATGGAAATTGTGACTTTGACTAAGGAAATTTTTATGAGTTTCTCTAACCATTTTAACAATTAAGAAAAGTCTAGGTAATCTCAAGATTCTTGGGTTACTATAGCCAAATTAAAGATTTAAAACAAGTATTGCACCACTAGATTCTAATGATATGTTCATCAAATGTTTAAGTGAGGAAAACTTAAGTCAACCATATTTTTCTTATTGATTTTACTTCAAACCCTAGTTTTTTTATTGAAATTATCTATTTATATCTTAGTTTAATTCTAGTTTATTTCACGTATTTCAAAAGACCAAAACCCCCATTTTTACTTTTATCGTCATTTTACAAGTATTTTTACAAAGAGATTTTCATAGAGTTATAAAATTGAACCAATCTCCGTGGATTCGACCCCTTTACCACCATACACTATTTTAGTGTAAAAGATTTAGGGTTATTAATTTTGTTGGCCTCGACAACCACCAATCTCTCTAAGTAGTTTAGGTTATCGTCGATCTAAATGTCGTCTAAAGGAACCATATCTGAGTCATCCACTAAGCACTTTTGCAGGTGAGAGACGTGGAAAGTGCTATGAATTTGGCAAATCTCATGAGGTAAATCTAACTGGTAGGTACCTTGCCCACCCTGCCACAACTGGGAATGGCCCGATGAATCTAGGGCCCAACTTTCCTCGCTTGTTGAAGCATATAACACCCTTCTAGGGTGATACCTTCAACAATACCGTATCCCCAACCTGAAATTCCAGCTCCGATCGAAGCCTATCAGTTTAACTCTTTTGTCGACTTTGTGTTGTCTATAACTATTGTCTGATCTACTGGATAAGATCTGTCGAATAAAGCACCACCTCAGTGCTCCGCATGAGCCTATGACATACCTCTCCCCAATAAACTGGAGTCCGACACCTCGTCCCATACATGAGATCATAAGGAGGTGTACCAATTCTGGAATGATAGCTGTTGTATGAAAACTAAGCTAAAGGGAGGTAGGAGTCCCAGCTCCCACCAAAATCAATAAAATGAGTTCTCAACATATCGTCAATTGTCTGAATAGCACACTCACTCCGCCCATCTATCTGCGGATGATAGGTCATGCTAAAATGCAGTCTAGTGCGTAGATGACATCAAATCCATTAGTCGTCCTTGGCATTTTTGTGATAAAATCCATGGTGCTCTGTTCCCATTTCCATATGGGAATCTCCAAAGGCTGCAATTTTTCACGCGGTCTTTGATGATTGGCCTTGACCTTCCGACAGGTCAGGCACCTCTCGAAAAACCAAATTATCTCTCACTTCATGCAAGGCCACCAATAACTAAGTCGCAAGTATCCATACATTTTTTTTGGCTCCAGGGTGAATTGAGAACCTGGACTTATGCACCTCCTCCAACAATGTATGACGGACTCTACTAGAAACTGGAACCCAAAATCGTCCACACTGGTCAATAACCTAACTGTCAGTGATAAAGTTAGCAATCTGACCCATGGTCTTTTCTCTCTTCCAATTTTTCTTCTGGATTCCCTCAGCCCGAGCCTCCCTGGTCTAATCTAGAAGTGGTCAAATGATGGTCATCCTCAAACATAAGTCTCGGATAGGAGCACTAGCCACCTTGCGGCTTAAGGAATCAGTGACCATATTAGCCTTCCCTGGATGGTAAAACATTTCACAATCATAATCCTTGACCGTGTAAAGCCACCTACGCCACCTCATATTCAAATTCGATTGGTCAATAAGATATCTCAGACTTTAGTGATCCATGTAGATGGTACAACAGAACCCATAAAGATAGTGTCTCCAAATATTGAGGGCAAACACCACTGCACCCAAATCTAAATCATGCATAGGATACCTATCCTCGTGAGGCTTTAACTGCATGGAAGCATACGTAACAACCTACCTCACTGCATGATCACTGCCCCCAGATCAGTGATTGAAGCATCACAATACACCACAAAATCCTCAACACCCTCTAGAAGGGTCAATATCGGGGCCCCATATAGTCTCTACCTCAAAGTCTCAAATAAAGCCTGCTGCTCAGGCCCCTAACGAATATCTACAATCTTCTTCGTCAAACGAGTAAGAGTGTTAAACCGTTGTCGCGTACGATTTAAAAAAATAAAATAATCATTGCTAGTTGCACTAATAGGTAGCACATGAAAGCAGAGTCGAGTCCTCAGGGACACAACCTAATGGTCAATGACTTTTTGCATAAGGTACATATTAATCATTTAACAAAAAAAGATAAAAAGCGGGTTTTGATTTAAAACTAAAACTAAATATTGCAGTGAAATTAACTAAATGAAATTAGTAACAAAAACGAATTCAACTCTGGTGCGACTTTCCTAATCATGCAATCAATTCAGATCTGGTTATTCAAATTGCATTCTATCTAAGTTGGTACTAAGAAAAACTAACAAACTCTAGTATAATCTCTTTTACGTAGTTAAATTAACCAAAACAAACTCTTCAGTTAACCCTAACTTTTTGTTGTCTAATTAAACAAGCTCCTAATTATGATCATAAAAGTCGCATTAAGATTTGTGTAAAATCCCCAATAATACCCAATACTTCTCACAAGATCGGAAGCGTAAAGGTATGAAATTTCAGTTTATAATAAAGTAAAATCCGAAATAGAACCGATTTATTACTTGTTACTTATTACCAGATTATCAAAACAGTTATGGATTTCAACAACTGATTAACTGGGATGATTAAATGCTAGCTCCGTGATCAGACTGACAAGAATCAAAATCAATATTCATTAAGCTTAAAACCGAAACAACTAGACAAAAGCACACAATGAAAACCAAATCTGATAATTGGTCACATGAAAAGTACTAGTCTATTGCAAAACTAAAAACTAGGGTTTTAGCCAGACATGGCGAAAATCTGATTAAAACTAATAAAAAGAGATACTAACTAAATAATCTTGCTAAAATAAATGTATGAGATGATCTACAACCTTCATATCTTCAGAAAGTGATGAAAAGTAGTAGAAATAGACTTTAGAAGGGCTTTCCGTCGTCTCGAATCGTCTCTGGTTTAATCTGACCAGAGGGGTTGTATTTAAAAATGATTCTACGGCCATCTCTTTATTGAAACCAGAAAAATAAACTAAGACTACGTGGGTTGCCTCTCAGAAAGTCGCTCTTTTTTAAAGGAATTGACTTCTTTTCTTCCTCACTCCAGATCCCTTCAGATGTGGCATAATGGGTGGATATGGTGGTTGTATAACAAACTAGAATGACTTCAGATTTTTATCAGCAAACTCGTTTTTTAAATTATTCAGTCTTTTGCATTTTTCTGGTCTTCTTTTTTAGAAGTCTCCTTCTACTCTTCATGTTTTTTTTTCTTTTCAGATTCTTCTCAACATTCAACATCTCCTTTTATTTTTTACAAAAGCTTTTTTCTTTTCAGTTTTTCTCTAATTTTTCCTCAACAGAAATCATCTTCTCCTCCTCTTCTCTAAGCTTTTATTTTTGCTTCTGTCAACTTCTTTTCAACCATCACTTTCTCCTATTCTTCCCCAAGCTTACTATTTTCCAGCTGTTTTGATGTGTTAGATAACTTTCTGTCTAAAAATAATTCTTGCACAAAAGCATTAGAAAACTCACAACAGTCCTCAGATAAAGGACTGTTGGTGCCCAGGTAATAACAAAAACTTTATCAGAAATAAAATCAGCATCATTAATTTTAAAATAGACCACATCACCATCAAACTCCATAGAAAGTGTACCAGCAAAAACACCAATTTTCGTTTTAGCGGTTTTTAGAAAAGGTCTTCCCAAAATGATTTTTTTTGTCGAATATGTCCAAATTACCCATGTCTAGAATGAAAAAATCAGCAGGAAAAATTAGCTCATTTACTTGGATGGGAACATCCTCCAATACACATTTTGGTTGTACTGTCGAGTGATCTGACAACTGAATGAATGTCCCAGTCTTTTGAAAATATCCTAATTTTAATTTTTCAGAAACTGATAGTGGGAGGACATTAACTGATGCACCTAAATCAAGCATGACATTTGAAAAAGTAAGGTTTCCCAATTTACAAGGAATCGAGAAAATTCTAGGATCCTTGCACTTTGGGGGAAAACCTTTTTGCAAAATAAAAGAGATATTTTCACCAGCTTTGATTGTTTCATTAGTTTTCAGTTTTTTCTTTGAAATGCACAATTCTTTCAGGAACTTGGCGTAACGAGGAATTTGTTTAATTATATCTAAAAGAGGAATATATACCTCCACCTTACGAAATATGTCCCTGATATCCACTTACTCTAGCTCGCGTTTCGTACTCCTCAGTTGCGATGGGAATGGTGGAAGTTGTTTATACTCTTTCAAATTTGGCTTGGACTACTTGGGAATCTATTTTTCTTCTACCTTTTCATCTTCTCTGTCACCCAAAACTTCTTCAGATTCTTCTTTAAACTCTTCTTCTGGTTCAGATCTGCTTGGGCCTTCATAACTTTTCCCACTTCTGAAGGAAATTAGACTAACACTATGCTTTGGATTGTTTTCAGTGTGCCCCAGTAACTTTCCTTGAGACTCCAGAGGACCCACAGAAGTGGCAAGTTGAGACATCTGTTGCTCCATATTTTTTATACTTGCTCTGTTTTCGCTATGAAATGCATGGGTGCTAGTGGTTAGGATTTTAACAATATATTCTAAAACCATGATCGATCTGCCAGATTGCTGATTGGAGTTCTGATTTTGAAACCGTTGCTGCTGATTCTGAAAGTTTTCGCTTGTTGAAAACCCGGAGGGTGATGAAATTGTTGTCTTTGCTGATAATTTTTGTTCTGATAAAAGTTTGGAGGTTAATTAAAAATTTTATGTTGCTAGTATCCTCTGACAACTTTCACTGAAGCCACATCCTCTTGGAGTGGTGGACATATATTAGTTGGATGTTCGGTCTTCAGGCAAATTCCACACTGTTTCTTTGCGGCTGCCTTTTCCTTTGTCAACGACAACACTGCTTTCATCAGCTTAGAAATTTGAGCTTCCATATGATGTGAGTTGAATTCTTTGACTCTTCGTGGGTGATGGGCGTACCAATGGTCTTTGTTCCTGGAATGTTTTAACTTAATAGCCAGCTTTTTTATCAGCTCCTGGACTTCAGTTGGTGTCATATCGCCTGAGGAACTGCCACTTGAATCATTTTTCAAACGTCTCTCCATAGGTGTCATAGCATCACAGAAACAGCTCTACAACTGATAATCACTTATCCCATGTTGTCGGCACCGAACCAAAAACATTTTGAAGCGCTCCGAATACGTTTCTAGAGCTTCTCCTTTTCCTTGTTTGATACCAAGGATCTCTCTACTAGGACTCGAAACTCGTGTTTCTGGAAAATATTTTTCTAAAACTAATTTCACGAGTTCAGTCCATGGGGTTATCGACCCGGATGGGAGCTCGTACATCCATTCTCTCGATGAGTCTTGAAGTGAGAAGGGGAATGCCCTTAGCTTTATATGGTCTTCAGTAATGGCGTGGGGATTCATCCCAGAACATACCACATAAAATTCCTTAAGGAATTTATGTGGGTCTTTGTTTTCTAAACCTCTAAATGTGGGAAGATGATGTATCACCCCAGATTTAAGTTCGAAGTTCTGGGATTTAAGGAAGGTGATGCAGACAAGCTGCTGATTAACCTCTTGGGTTGCCCATTCTCTGAGAGTTTTCTCATGATCGTCTTCTATGCCATTCATGATTGATTTTTCAGATTCAGTTTCAGACGAGTCTGTGGTTTCATATTTTTTAGATTTTCGTGGGGAGTATGTTTTTAATAGGCTTTTAGAAGGTGAGGATGGGAGTACTTTTTTAAATAGTGGGAAATTGGGTTCTGGTTCGTTCTACAAGGGACTGCCTTGTGGTGTGGTGATCATTGGAGGTAAGGAAGACGATGGATCAAAAAACCAGCTTATTTTTTTGCTTTGCTGCTTCTTTCTTCAGTTTTCTTGCAGCTTTCTCAATTTCTAGATAAAAGCTAGAGGTGTACATGTACTAAAAGTTCTTAGCATACAAACTATTAGAAACATCGTGTCTCCGCCAATCGCACCAATTTGTTAAACCGTTGTCGCGTACGATTTAAACAAATAAAATAATCACTACTGGTTGCATTAATGGGTAGTAGAGGGAAGCAGGGTCGAATCCCCAGGAACACAGCCTAGTGGTCAATGCCTCTTTGCATAAGGCACAAACGAATCACATAATAGAAAACAAAAGGGGGGGGGGGGGTTGATTTAAAACAAAAAATTGTTGTGAAATTAACTAAATGAAATCTGTAAAAAAATGACTTCAACTCTGGTGCAACTTTCCTAATCATGCAATCAACTCAGATCTGCTTATTCAAAAAGCATTCTATCTAAGCAGGTACTGAGAAAAAACTAACAAGCTCTAGTATAATCTATTTTTCCTGGTTAAATTAACCAAGACAAGCTCTTCAGTTAACCCTAACTTTTTACTCTCTAACTAAAGTAGCTCTTAATTAAGATCAGAAAAGTTGCATTAAGATCTGTGTAAAATTCGCTGCAATGCCCAAATACTTCTCACAAGCTTGGAAGTGTAAAGGTATGCAATTATAGTTTCTAATAATGTCAAATCCAAACATAGAACCGATTTATTACTTGTTACTTATTACCAGATTGTCAAAACAATTACGAATTTCAACAATTGATTAATATCAAACATTCATTATGCTCAAAACTAAAACAACTAGATAGAAGCACACAATAAAAACCAAATCTGATAACTGATCACATGAAAAATACCAGTCTACTGTAGAACTGAAAACTAGGGATTGAGCCAAACATGGCTAAAATATGATTAAAACTAATAAAAAGGAGATACTAACTGATTAATCTTGCTAAACTAAATGTAAGAGATGATCCACAACCTTCAGATCTACAGAAAGTGATGAAAAGTAGCAGAAATTGCCTTCAAAAGTGTTTTTCGTCGTCTAGAATCGTCTCTGGTTCAATCTGATGAGAGGGGTTGTATGTAACATCCCAAAATTTAAGACCAAAAATTTCATTTTTAATGGTGTAATTATAAAAACAATAGTCAGAAAACATCAATAATGTCATTCCATATCATAATATAAAAACAAATATCTCAATAATCAAAACATGTCATAAAGAAACAATCATCAGAGTACAACTCCCAAAGATCTCGTGTGCGGAAAATCATAGTATGATGCGCTGCGATCATGCCGACTCCTTTCCTTTCGAAGAAGAGGTACCTAAAACCAAAAGTGAAAACCGTAAGCACGAAACTTAGTGAGTTCCCCCCATCATACCACATACTACACAATAACATACTGCCTAGCATATCCGGGTACTTGCCTACCCCTTCAGTCTCTTTCATCTGGTAACCGCCTAGCATATTAGGGTGTTGGCCTGCCCCTTTGGTCTCTTTCAACCGGTAACCGCCTAGCATATCACGGTGTTGGCCTACCCCTTCAGTCTCTTTCAACCGGTTACGGGGACTATTTCACCCCTACCACTACCACATAATAACATACATAATTATACTGCCAGGCATATCCGGGTGCCTGACCTACCCCTTCGGTCTTATTGACCGGATACGGGGTCTATTTCACCCCTACCACTATCACAAAATACCATAACATACTAGCACATAAATCATAACAGATAGTGACATACCAAATAGTTATGATAAAGACAATCATGTAACTACAAACTCCTACTAGTGGGCTGGCCTTGGTGCCTTAGACCCACGGCTACCGGGAAGGTAACTCACCTCGCAAAGCTGAATGCAGAATCTCACGGTGAGAAATGTCTAACGGCTGCTCCGACGACTCCCCAAGCTATCATTACCACAATAATACTTAATCAAAAAACTAATAATCCTTCTTAGGGTAAAATGACCATTTTACCCCTGATCTAATTTGGCCAATTCCTAAGGCCCAACACCATACATGAAAGGCCCAAATCTAAATAGTCTTCCCAAACCCACTAGTGGCCCACTAATGGCCCAATTTTCTAAATTGGGCACAACTCCTCAAATGGGCCTTATCGTAAGCCCAACATACTCTTAGCCTAAAATAAATAATTTCTGATGGCCCATTATGGCCCAAAAGGCCCAATACTATAAATCTCAGTTCTAGGCTCAAAGGCCTTACTCCACAACGGGGCATGAGGCCCAACAATCCAAGCCCAAACTCCCATATTCGTCACTCTGCATGCGTACGTGCGGCGTACCTGGCACGCACGCCCAGCGTATGCTGGCCTTGACCAAAAGCGGGAAGTTGACCCAGTACGCGCAGCGTACCAGGGTGTACGCCCATCATACTAGCCAACTTCCTTAAGACTCCTTTTGTGACTTAATACGTCCAAAACATAGATCTAGGTCCTTTAAGACATCCTAATCCATAAAGTTACAAACTTTATGTCTTTGCATGCATAGATGGGGGTTAAAACATGATTTATGTCCTTAAACAAACTTTATGACCATCAAACACTTGCATGGTTGTGGCTTAACCATCAAGGTCCGATGTTTATGACTCTAAATGCTTCCAAGAGCTCAAAAGTAAAACTGTTATCGTCTGGAACAACCAAGACACAAGAAACCTCAACAATGGAGTCAAAATAATCCATAAAACATCCCAACATTACAACTAAGCATGCAATGGTCAAGTTTGAAGCTTGATACCTCAAATGAGTCAGAAATGGTGCTAATCCCATGGGTCTACATGCTCTCTTCAAGTCCTTGCTCCTTCTTTCTCTTCAAAATCACAAAAACAACACCAAAATGCTCAACATAAGCTCCAAAATACAATCAAGAGGGTTAGGGTTCGAGTTGGGCACTGACAGGACAAGGGAGGCCGAGAGGATAAGGGTTTTGAAGATTATAAGTTGTTTAAAGAGGGTGCAAACCCTAAAATTTAGGGTTTGCATTTGGTCACCCTAGGCCTAGCGTACGCTTGGGTACGCCCATCGTATGCATGGGAATCCCCCGATCCACGCCTCATAGGCATACGCCATGCGTAAACAATGTACCCCCAGCGTACGCTCCGCCCCAAAAATCCCATTATTTTAACAATTATAACTTGAATAAAAGAAATATCATACCTAACACATTTCAGATGTTACACTATATTTGTATGCAAGTTCGAAGATTCCAGAGCAAAAAAATGAAAGCCATGATCACACACACACACACACACACACACACACACACACACACACACACACACACACACACACACACATATATATATATATATATATATATATATATATATATATATGCGATCACATTTTTTCTAGAAGTTCCAGAATTGTCGGTTAATGAAGTACGCTGCTATTTTTGAACAATTTTGAGCTTCGACACAAAAACGAGACCATTAATGCGATCTCATTTTGGTTCCCATGATCTCTCTTTGTGGCTTCTCTTCTCAGATGATATTTTTCGACCAATCATGATCTCGACTAATTTTTGCGATCACATATATGGAAAAATGCAACCACATTTTTCGCTTTCTGTTATGATTCGGCAGTAATTCTTCAGCTTAACCAATCCAAGTCATACCTCATCATCCTTATTCAGTTCCAATTCCAATGTAGCTCCAATGTGCATCCAAAGCTGCTCCCACAGTAATTCTCCACTCGAATTATTTGAAAACGACACAAAAACATGAGCAGTACGGGAATTCTGACAAAAGATATGAGCTGAACATTATTTAAACTAATGACATGCAAATGTGCAAATTATGATGCTAAATGTTAATAAAAAATACCCTAAAATATGTATAAAATGACAACTATCAAATCTCCCGAAGCTTGAAGCTTACTTACCCTCAAATAATAAAAATATTAAACATTTTAAGTGAAATGGAAAGATGTTGATGACGTAAAAAGAACTTAGAACAAAATAAAGGAAACTAAAAACTTGAACTAAAAACATTTCACTCTCTTTTTTTATTCATCGAAACCTTGCTCACCAATTATGTCTGACCTCAATGCATATATTTGTGTCTAAAATCCTAATTACTTCCCAAGCCCTAAATACTCACATTTCTCATAAACGTTCCCTATGTATTTTGAATAACATTCATTTCTGCATCCCTCCGAGTACATCCTTAGAAAAGTTTCTTTACCTCAAGGTATTTTTGTTAAATTCCCAAGCATACATACACTAAAATATTCTAGAAAGAAAAACTACAACTTGAATCACTAAGCCTTTGGCTTTTGGTAATTTTGCCTTATTTCTTCATTCTCATAATGCTCATACTTTCCAAGCTTTTTATTCTTTCAACATCTTTGATTTTTTTTTATTATTATTTACTTTTTTATTTTTTTTAACTACAAAAACCTAAAATAAAAATATATTCTTAAGTAAGGGAACTTAACCTCAACCCTTATTGGTTAAATATATTAGTCTAGAGTGCAATCACTACATAAACTTTCCTGTATACATTTTAGTACACGATACAAAACATATTATGTCCCTCAAACTATACAAGTTCGCGTTTTTGTCTCATGATTTCACAAGAACTGGGAAGCTACAAATATATTATAACATATTAGTTTAACTAAACCTTAGAATTCTCATCAAATTATCCCACATAATACTAGCAAACTTCAGTTTAATGATTTTTTAATTATATTCTTCTCTAATGTAGAAAATAAAGCTAACAACTAACAATAGAATCTTTTTGGTTTTTTTTTCTTTCTTTTAATAATGAAGAAAAATAAAAATACAATATATATATATATATATATATATATATATATATATATATATATATATATATATATATATATATATATATATATATTCGACTTTTTCAGATGCAAATGCAATGCAGAAAATAAAATGTAAAAATAAAAATTGAAAAATTTGAACTAAAAAACTGAAAAACTTAACATTTTAACTAAAAATGCAAATTTTACACTATCCCCCTCCCCTATCTTAAAATGATGCATTATCCTCAATGATCAGAGAGGAATGAACAACTTAATAAAACATATAAAAACAAAATGTTGTAGCTAGGAAAGAATATACCTGATAAGTTTGCAGAAATTTCTGATTTTGACGAAAATCTAAATTTCAACAACTTTGAAGATCCTCTAATTTCCCCAAGCTTTCTTTGAATTGCAACCATCTCTTTATTGGAAGTAGAAAAATAAACTAAGACTACGTCGGTTGCGCCCCGTTGGCTAAACTATGTCGAACCAGATTTTTCAATTGGTGAATGTGAGGATCTTATATAGCTCATTTCTTTTCTTCCTCACTCTAGATCCCTTCAGATGTGGCATAGTGGGCAGATCTGGTGGTTGTACAACAAACTGGAAAGACTTTAGATTTTTATTAGCAACCTCTTTTTTTTTGGATTTTTGAGTATTTTGCTTTTTTTGGTCTTCTTTTTAGAAGTCTCATTCTTCTCTTCAGGTATTCTTCTTTTCAGATTCTTCTAAGCATTCACCATCTCCTTTTCTTTTTCCAAAAGCTTTTTTCTTTTCAGTTTTTTATCTGATTTTTCCTTAGCAGAAATAATCTTCTCCTCCTCTTCCCCAAGCTTATCTACTTTTGTCAACTTCTTTTCAACAACCACTTTCTCCCATTCTTCCCCAAGCTTTCCATTTTCTAGCTCTTTTGATGTGTCAGATAACTTTCTGTCTAAAAATGCATCTTGCACAAAAGCATTAGAAAACTCATAGCAGTCCTCAGATAAAGGACTACTGGCACTCAAATAATTTATAGAAACACTATCAGAATTAAAATCAGCATCATTAATTTTAAAATTGACTACATCACCGTCAAACTCCATAGAAAGTGTACCAGCAAAAACATCAATTTTTGTTTTAGCAATTTTCAGAAAAGGTCTTCCCAGGTTAATTGATTTTTTTTTCTGATATATCCAAATTAGCCATGTCCTAAATGTAAAAATCATCGGGAAAAATTAGCTTATTTACTTGGACGAGAACATCCTCCAATACACCTTTTGGGTGTATTGTCAGGTGATCTGCCAACTGAATGAGTGTCCCAATGTTTTGTAAAGATCCCAGTTTTAATTTTTCAAAAAATGATAATGGGAGGACATTGAGTGATACACCTAAATCAAGCATGACATTTGAAAAAGTAAGGTTTCCTAATTTACAAGGAATCGAGAAAATTCCAAGATCCTTGCACTTTGAGGGTAAACCTTTTTGTAAAATAGAAGAGATATTTTTGCCTCCTTTGATTGTTTCATTAGTTTTCAATTTTTTCTTTTAAATGCAGAATTCTTTTAAAAACCTAGCGTAATGAGGAATTTGTTTAATTATATCTTAAAGAGGAATACTTACCTCCAATTTACGAAAGGTCTCCATGATATCCTCGTCCTCTCACTCACGCTTTGTACTTCTTAGTCGCGATGAGAATGGTGGAAGTAGCTTATACTCTTTCAGATTTGGCTTGGACTACTTGGGAATCTCTTTTTCCTCCACCTTTTTAACTTCTCTGTTACCGAAAACTACTTTAGATTCTTCTTTAGCCTCTTCTTCTGGTTCATATCTGCTTGGGCCTTCATCAATTTTCCCATTTATATAATAAATTGCACTCACATTGTGCTTTGGATTGTTTTTTTTGTGCCCCAGTAAATTTCCTTGAGACTCTAGCCGACTCAAAGAAGTGGCAAGTTGAGAAATTTGTTGCTCTAGATTTTTTATACTTGCTCTGGTTTCGTTCTGGAACATGTGGGTGCTGGTGGTTAGGTTTTTAATAATATCTTCTAAAGCCATGTTTGAATTGCCAGATTGTTGATTGGATCCGAATCTGAACCTGTTGCTGTTGATTCTGATAATTAGGTTGATTCTGAAAGTGTTGCTGAAAATTCGACTGCTGAAAACCCGGAGGGTGATGAAACTGTTGTCTTTGCTAATAAATTTCGTTCTGATAGAAGTTTGGAGGTTGATTAAAAATTTTCTTTTGCTGGTATCACCCGATAGCTTTCGCTGAAACCACATCCTCTTGTAGTAGTAGGCAGATATTAGTTGGGTGTTTGGTGTTCTGGCAAATTCCACACCGTTTCTTCGTAGCTGCCTTTTCCTTTGTCAACAACAACACTGCTTTCGTCAGCTCATAAAATTTGGCTTCCAGATGATGTGAGTTGACTTATTTGACTCATCTTGGCTGATGAGCGTACTACTCGTCTTCGTTCACCAAATTGTTTGACTCAATAGCCAGCTTTTCTATCAGCTCCCAAATTTTAGTTGGTGTCATGTCGCCTAAGGCACCGCCACTTCAATTAGTTTTCAAAGACCTCTCCGTAGGTGTCATACCTACGTAGAAATAGTTGTATAATTGATAATCCCTTATCCCATGTTGTGGGCACCGAACCAACAGCTTTTTGAAGCGCTTCCAAAATCATGTTTAGAGCTTTTAATCTTCCTTGTTTGCTACCAAGGATCTCTCTGCTAAGACTCAAAACTCGCATTTCTGGAAAATATTTTTTTAAAAATAATTTCACGAGTTCAGTCCACGTGGTTATCTTCCTGGATGGGAGCTCGCACATCCATTCTCTCGATGAGTCTTGAAGTGAGAAGGGAAATGCCCTTAGCTTTATCTGGTCTTCATTAATGGCGTGGGGCTTCATTCCATAAAACACCACATGAAATTCCTTAAGGAATTTATCTGGGTCTTCATTTTCTAAACCTCTGAACGTGGGAAGAAGATGTATCAGCCCATATTTGAGTTCAAAGTTCTGGGCTTCAGGAAAAGTGATGTAGAGAGCTGATTAACCTCTTGGGTTTCCCATTCTCTGAGAGTTTTCTCCTGATCGTCTTCTATGCCATTCATGACTGATTCTTCAAATTCAGTTTCAGATGAGTCTATGGTTTCATATTTTTCAGATTTTGGTGGGGAATATGTTTTTACTGGGCTTTTGGAAGGTGAGGATGGGGGTAATTTTTTCAATAGTGGGAAATTGGGTTTTGGTTTGTTCCAGAAGGGATTGCCTTGTGGTGTGGTGATCACTGGAGGTAAGGAAGACGATGGAACAAAGAAACCAACTGATTGGTTTTACTTTTCTACCTCTTTCTTCACTTTTCTTGTAGTTTTCTCAATTTCTTGATGAAAAACTAGAGGTGTACCTGTACGAATATTTCTTGGCATACAAATTATTAGAAGCACCGTGTCCCCAACAACGTTGCCAAAATTTTGAACCGTTGCCGCGCACGATTTAAACAAATAAAATAATCACTGCTGGTTGTCTAATGGGTAGCACACGGAAGCAGTGTCGAATCCTCAATGACACAGCCTAATAGTCGATGCCTCTTTTGCATAAGGCACATATTAATCATTTAATAGAAATTGATAAAAAAAATAGGATTTTGATATAAAACAAAAACTAAATATTGCAGTGAAATTAACTAAATGAAATCACTAATAAAAACCAATTCGGCTCTGCTGCGACTTTCCTCATCATGTAATCAGCTCATATCTAGTTATTCAAAATGGATTCTATCTAAGCTGGTACCTAGAAAAACTAACAATATCTACTATCATCTCTTTTGGCTAGTTAAATTAATCATAACAAGCTCTTCAGTTAACCTAACTTTTTACTGTCTAATTAAACAAGCTCTTAAGATCAGAAAAGTTGCATTAAGATCTGCGTAAAATTCCCAAGAATACCCAAATACTTCTTACAAGCTCGGAAGCATAAAGGTATGCAATTTTAGTTAATAATAAAGTCAAATCCAAACATAGAACTGATTTATTACTTGTTACTTATTACCAGATTGTCAAAACAATTATGGATTTCAACAACTGATTAACTAGAATGATTAAACCATAGCTAGGTGATCAGACTAACAAGAATCAAAATCAAACATTCATTAACCTCAAAACTAAAACAACTAGATAGAAGCACACAATGAAAACCAAATCTGATAACTGATCACATGAAAAATACTAGTCTATTGTAGAACTGAATACTAGGGTTTTAGGTAGACATGGCTAAAATATGATTAAAACTAATAAAAATGGATACTAACTGATTAATCTTGCTAAACTAAATGTAAGAGATGATCTACGACCTTTTGATCTTCAGAAAGTGGTGAAAAGTAGCAGAAATCGCCTTCAGAAGGGTTTTTCGTCGTCTAAAATTGTCTCTGGTTCAATCTGATCAGAGGGGTTGTATTTATATGCAAGTTAGAAGCTTTCAGAGCAAGAAAACAAAAACCACGATCACATATAAAAATGCGATCAATTTTTTTAGAAGTTCCAAAATTTGTTGGTTAATGAAGTACACTGCTATTTTTGAACTATTTTGAGCTTCGACATACAAATTTGACCATTTATGCGATCACATTTTTTCTCCCATGAGCTCATTTTGTGGATTTTCTTCTCAGATGATATTTTTCGACCAATCATGATCTAGACACATTTATGCGATCACATATATGGAAAAATACGATCACATTTTTCTCTTTCTATTGCGATTCGGTCATAATTCTTCAGTTTAAGCAATCTAAATCATTCCTCAACATCCTTCTTCAATTCCAACTCCAACTAAAATCCAATGTGCGTCCAAAGTTGCACCCAAAGTACTGCTCCACTCGAATTATCTAGAAACGACACAAAAACATGAGTAGTACGGGAATTCTGACGAAAGACATGAAATAAACATTATTTAAACTAATGACATGCAAATGTGCAAATTATGATGCTAAATGCTAATAAAAACTACCTTAAAAGATGCATAAAATGGCATCTATCAAAGAGGAACATCAATCTTAGGGAAATCCTAGATAAACCTCCGATAGTAACCTGCCAGCCCAAGAATACTCCGGATCTCAGATGGACACCTCTGGACCTCCCCTTCTGATAGGCGAGGTGCCCCAAGAACTACACCTCTCACAACCAAAACTCACACTTGGACAACCAAAACTTGCACTCCGAGAACTTGGGATACAACATCTCTTTCCTCAACACTCCAAGTAACTCTCGCAGGTGCTCCTCATGTTGCTCCCTAGTCTTGCAGTAGACCAGAATATCATCAATAAACATAATGACTGACCAATCGAGCATCGGCCTGCATACCCATTTCATCAAACCCATGAATGTTGTGGTGCATTGGTTAGCCAAAACTCCATCACCAAGAACTCATAATGACCATATTGAGTTCGAAAAGCCATCTTCACCACATCCTCATATCTGACTCTCATCTTGTGGTATCCTGGCCTCAAATCAATCTTGTAAAACCAAGATGCACCATGCAGATGGTCAAAAACATCATCAATCCTCGGAAGTGGATAACGGTTCTTCACTGTTAATTTATTTAAATCTAAGTAATTTATGTCCATTTGATGAGAACTGTCCTTCTTTTTCACAAATAAAATTGGTGCTCCCCAAGGTGATCTTCTAGGTCGGATAAACTGCTTGCCCAACAGCTCCTAAAGCAGTTCGGAAAACTCCAGCATCTCTGGTCGTGTGAGGTGATACGCCACCTTAGCAATTGGGCCGCTCCGTGGATCAGATCTATCATGAACCCCACCTGCCTCACAGGAGGCACACCTGTAAAATCTTCTGGGAAGATATTCAGAAACTCCCTAACCACCGGTACATCAGAAACTGAGTTCTTCCCTTCCACCCAAGTATCCACTACATAAGCAAGATAAATCATACATCCATGCTGTAGATACTGTTTAGCCCTGGCAGCAGAGGAGAAAGTTGAACCAACCCTGGTAGCCTTGCCATAAATGGTTAGTTCTCCCCCACTTGGGTTTCGAACCACTAGTAGCTGTCTCCCACAATCAATCAATGCTCCAAACCTGCTCAACCAATCCATCCCCACAATCATGCACGCATCTCCCATAAGGATGAGAATTAGGTCAATCCGGTAGGGCACCCTGAATATCTCCAAGGCACAGCCACAAAATACGCTCGAAGCAGAAACCTTGTGTTCTTTGGCGATGGAAATTTGCAACAGACACTCCAACTCCCCAAGGTTCATATTAAAATTTCTACTGAACGACTGAGTCATAAATGATCGGCTCGCACCCGAGTCGAAAAGCACTAGAACAGGCAATGAATTCACTAAGAAAGTACCTATCAGAAACATAAATATATGCATACATAAAATAACTTGATAGAATAATATATGAATACATACCAGTAACAACGTCGGGTGTCGCCCTGGCCTCCTCTGAAGTTAACTGAAATGAACAACGTCTAGCCTTCAAGGATTCAACCCTCCCCTTATGTCTATATGTCATCCGAAGAGTGGTAGGGTCTGATAATTGCATTGGCTTAGCCGTAAGCAATAGGCATTTGGACTTCACATGGATAACTTTATCACAATGATAACAAACTCTAGTGCCCTACTGCGGGGGATGTTGTTGCTGATGCTGACGACAATCTCTAGAAAAGTGTCCTTCATTGTCACGTTTGTGGCACCAGGTCGTTGAGCGACATACACCCTCCCATACTTGCCATAACTTCGGCCTCTCTATCCTCCAGATTGGGAATCCGCGGGCTTGAACCGCTTCGCTGCAGGCTGGGTCTGAACTGGGGTCTGCCTATTCTCCTTCTCCTGCGTCTTAATCTCAATATCCCTCCTCCGTGAAAATGATTGCAACTCAGTTAGGGTCCAATACTGTTGCGTGGATACAAAATATCAAATATTTTTCTTGATCATGCTCAAGTATCGGGACATCTAAACCTGCTCTGAAGATGCATACTCCAGGCAGAACACAGCTCTCGCTATGAACATCCAAGTGATCTCTGTCACCGACACTATCATCTGCTTGAGCGACGGATACTCCTGAGCCAAAACCTCTCTCTCTAATAGTGGAGTATACTTATTATGGAAGATCTCTATGAACTGCTCCTAAGTCACTACGGTCCACTCTGTCGTAGAAAGGTTCTGAGTCGCAAATGTCCACCAGTCCTTCTCCCCCAAGCGTAGAAGGTTCAGTGAAAACTTCACCTTCTAGTTCTACAGAGATGAACACATGCAAAAACACCCATCAACATTGGATATCCATCTCATAGCCACAATTGGGTCCTTGACCCCATTAAATTCTTGAGGTTTCATGTTGCTAAACTCCCGGTACTGAATAGACCATCCTCCTTGAAATCATGTAGTTACGATGCCTGCAGTGGCTGTGGAGGCAGCATCCTCAGTGACAACATCATAACACTCATCAAACATCTCATTCAAAGTGGTCTTGACAGACCCACACACATTAAGGATCGCCTCCCTGAATGTCCAAGTCACCTGAGTAGTTACCATCTCTCGGATCTTGTCGTCACTAATATCATGGCCTCTCCGGACCATATGCACATGATCATAAACCTCTCGTAAGCACCATACCGAAAAATGAATTGGAAACAAGTCAGAAAATCACATTATACCCTAATACATCACTACTCAACTACTTATTCCTTGAAACCCCATACTTCCTTGACACGCATATAGGTCTTGTGTTTCCAGTAGTACAAGCTCATACTACCTTCCACACCTACCCGTATTTGTCTTGAAGGATTGCCACAAAATTCCTGGACCACTAGGCCTAAAACAACAAGGGTATATATACACCCTACACTTACTCTCTCAAGAGTAACTACCAATTCCTTACTTCTACTATCACTCTAACAATCACAAACCCGACTCATGAAACCTTCACTAACATTGTAGTCGCCTTGCATATGCTAATCATACATAACTCCAGATTCGATAGACAGTCACATAGTTGAATCTATCCTAATCCCACAACCAAACAAGAAAAATGAAATAAGGCTAAATCAAGCATTCTCAGGCTATTAAATACTAGTTATGCACAATTATGATGCATAAACTTAGCAACTACAAAAATAATGTTATTTTCATATGGCATAACCAAGAAATCCCCTAGGCTATCAAGCATCATAAATCAAGAAATTGTATTATGCAATTCGTGATGATCCATAGCCTATGAACTAATATGCAGTTCTAACACTTTAACATATCACCAATATACATATAACAAGTGTGTGTATCTTGGGGGATAAATTTCTCTTAAGTTTTGGCTGATTGTACACATCACATCCTACTTTTGACTTATTTAGAAATTATTTATGAAAAATCTTTTGCAGATCCAAAGTTTGAGTTTGGAGTCACCCGAGTCTTCATCCAAATCCCTCAAACTAGGGCTCAGATATCAACTTGTAACGTCCCAAAAACCATAATAAAAAATTTTCATTTTCAAAATACATTTCCATAAAAATCATAAGGTATCTAATCCATTGTTTAAAAACATAACCATAAAATCAGAGTATCAATAACATCTCTCAAAATAAATCAATAGCATGATGTGTACGATCGTGCCTTCGCCTTCCTCCGAACCTCTGAAGTACCTGAAATATTTAAATCCACAATTGTAAGCCAAAGCTTAGTGAGTTCCCCAAAATACCCCCACACAACAATACATATAGAATTCATGCATACATGAGCCTACAGTCTGAATGGAACGCCTCGAAAGGCCTACAGTACACCTGGACTGCTCTCCTTGGGCCTACAGTCTGGCTAGACCGCCTCGCAAGGCATATTGTATACTTGGACCGCCTGGGTATCTTAGCCTACAACACAAAGTATGACCGCCTCAACCTAACCTCAATATGATGACATATGCAAACAAATAACAATGAACAACAAACATAGGTAATCATAACAGATCTACCAATCTAACAGATCACTACAGTATACCAAAATCCTAAACATAAGGATACATACTTCTATACGAAGTGTAGTGAGAAAACTCACATCACAGGTTAGTAGACAACAACGCAAATTTCATATAACAAAGATTGGTGCTACGAGTCACCAATACAAAATCGGACGTACATCCTCATTCTATTGTCTAAAAACCTAAAGTTGACCAAAAGTCAATAGTCAACGGTTAAAGTCCATAGGTAAAAGTCAACTTAGCTAGCCACCACGTCATGCCAAACATTTTCCACGCCGTGGTAGCCTCGCAACAAAATAGTCACGATACAGCCTATCGCCACATCATGGTAGCCAAACCACCACGGCGTGGGACCTGATCTGACTAACATAACGCATTAATCTGTTAATTCTTCAAGCTACGCATTCATACTTTCTGGTAGGCTTTCTTACACCCAAAGAGTCATAAAAATCATTGTTTTATAGACATGTCTGTCTAATGCATATCTTTCCCAAGCTAGGTCGCAACGATGGTGGAAATGGGGTTAAAATATAATGCATGTAGACAAACCCAACTAAACCTCAAATCTGGATCACTAAACCTCAAAGGGACCTCAAGTATCCATAAAGTTGACGACTTTATGGAATCCATCCACTCAAACTCTCCCAAACATGGAGAAAATGCATAAATCCCTAGAATTAAAAGCATAACACATAAATATTGGAACTTGAGGACTTACAATGGTCCAAAATATGTGCTACAAGGTGGTGAGGGAACTTGCATGTTGGATCTTTTCTCAAGGGACACCTTCTTCTCCTTCAATATCACCAGAAAACCACAAAAAAGCTTCAATAACTCAACAATGGAGGCTAGGGTTTGATTAGGTTGAAAGGGGGTGGTGGAGGATGAGGGTGAGGAAACCGTAGCCATAGCATCCCTTAAATAGGGCTTAAAGCCCGAAAAATTAAGGTTTTACATGCTGGCGTTCACCACGTCATAGCCAATACTCTGCCACTTCGTGGCACCTTAAATGAAGGAGCATTTCCATTGGGTGCCACGACATCGTGGTGCTATCACCACCATCTCGTGGCCACCAAAAACCCTTATATTTTTAAGTCTTAAATTCCAAGAAACACAAAAGTAGTTATACGTGGAACTTGGTGTTACATTAAGAAAGGAGTAGACTTTCATAAAATAGTTGCAAAATATTTGATAGGTTAGAATAAACTTTAAAAGAACTTAGGTAAAAATTTTAAATTCGGAAATAACTTAAGAAAATTTTAAACTTAGGAAAAATATCAAAATTTTAAATAATTTTGGGAAAGATCTTAAATTTTGAAATAATATTGAAAAGATCTCAAAATAAGATTTTAAAAAAGTTGACAAAAATATTTAGAAGATTTTTAATTTTTAGCAGAAATTAGGCAAATTCATTACCTTATTATGGAGGAGTTTAGAAAGAGATCTTGATTCGTAGTTTAGAAAATGTCAAGAAGCATAAGTATAATGGTTAATTTAATCATAGAAATTTTTTTAAAGATTTTGATTCATATGTTAACATGCAAATGTTAAAGATTAGGAAAAATCATAAAGATAAATGTGAAAAACTTTTATAGAAAACAAGAGTGAACTTTCAAAAATCACATCTTTAACAGTATTTAGGAAGGAATCATATGTTAATTCCATTGGAGGTCTTGACACTTTGAACATGTTAATGTTAATACACATGAGTCATAGTTTAACATGTCCATATTACTCCACTGAAATAACACTTATGGTCTAAGATATAACCATGAATAAGAGGGTTGTCAGCCTATTAAAGCATATACTGATCCCTATATCCTTGAACTATAATTAAAGTACTTGCATTTAACCGAGGTGTTCAAACTTATCAACTTAAAAAAGATGACAATCTTTAAATCCGTGAAGGGATTTATGTGACCTCCCCTAATTTCTCGGCCAGAAAAGACCGATTTAATTTATGCTTTTTAAAATCAAATCAGAGAAATCTTTATAAAAGATGTTGCGGAATTGGTCCCGAAAACAAAATATGATAAAAGTTTGTCAAAACCTTTCTTTAAGAAATATATAATTTCATTTCATATCAAAACTTCGGGATGTCATGTACCGATACAGACCAAAAGCATAAACAAGACATTATAAGCCTTTCAACAGTTATTTACAACTACTGTCCTATAATCCAAAAATCTCTCATCGTCCTCCGACTATGCTCGGGGTCCACTACCTGTAACATACAAAGCTGAGTGGGTCAGGCTTGGGAGCCTGGTGAGCATATAGGGTTTTCAACCCACAGTAATAATAAACTTATTAAGTTCATCAATCAACAATAACCCTGATTACCCATTTCCCGTTATCCTCACTTTACGTCCCTAAACACTTAACACAAGGGACCTAGCCTAAAGAATATCATCGGGATGGACACTACTGCTAAGAGGTTTCCTCAGCCATACATGTCCTAAAGGCAACCATGAGGGGGAATGGAGTACAGCGAATGAACGCCCAAGTTCATTAACACCTACAGGTTGCAGGCCTGCTAGCGTTTCCACTGGACTGTCTAGAAAGTCCGTGGTCGTCATCCAAACTCCGCTAGATGACTGGATCACAAATCACATCGAGGCCTCTCATCACTTTATTTCATTACACACCAACTATCTACCCATGTTTTACCCAACATATTTGTAGATAAAAATACTTATACAGTTTAAAACTTGTATAAAACATCAACTCAACAGTCACCTCAAATAAACAATTAATATATTTACACATAGCATGTATTTTTAAGGTAAATACTTCATATCTATGTGTAAAATGAAAGTGACTATACACTCACATGATTTGATGATAATCGGGCAGCAATTCGTTTCCTAAAACGTTTGTTTCTAATAAAACCAGGAGTTTTATTCAGAAACCGGGCTCTGCGAGGGTCGGGCTTCGAAACCGAAAAGATAAATTTTACGGGCTTCTCGGGCTCTTCGTGGCGTATTCCGGGGGTTATAATCGATACTGGGGCTTTGGGGAATGTTAAGATGAAGAAAATATGAAGAAAGGGGCTAAAATGGCAAAATTCCAAAACTAACCGGGAAGGCTCGCATACCCCTTCTATTTATAGGGTCCGAAGTTGGTCTTAGAAGGGGGGGAGTCATCACGCGAGGACACGCGGCAGCAGGGCGAAGGCGCGCAGCACATGGCTCGCACATGCGAGGGCTCGGTGTCAGCCTCTGATTGGACCGCGGTCTAGTCCGAGGCTTGGAGTCGTGGCACCATTTGTGAAGCTCGGACGCATCATAGAAGGGTACGAGGCAGCTCCTGATTGGCCGAGCCTTCGGTCCGAGGAGCAGGTGACACGCGTTGACAGGTGGCCTCGGATGACTCAGCAGAATTTCGGATGACTCAGCCTTATTTCGGACACGTGGCACATGCGAGGCGAGGACACGTGGCCGAAGTTCACCTATGCGAAATTCCTCGGTTTTCGCGCCAAAACTTCTAAAATCCATAACTTTCGCATACGAGCTCCGTTTTTGACGTTCTTTATATGCACGCATAGGTAAAATTAGGCTCTACAACTTTCGTTTAGACTTCGTCGGATAATTTTGACTTTAATTTTTATATTATTATTTTTAACAGACCAGGACAGGAAATCCGTTAAAAATTCATAACTTCTTCATCCGACATCCGTTTTTGTCTGTCTTTTTACCGTTGTGCTAAAAATGACGAGACCTTTGATTCTCGTTTAGGCCGTGTCGGCTAAAAATCACTCGATCTAAAATTCGAGTTTTTTAGCTGTCTACTGCTAAGCTGAAACTTCGAAAAATCATAACTTCCTCATACGAAGTCAGATTTGGGCGTTCTTTTTATACTTACTCTCGGTTTAACGAACTCTACGAGTTTCGTTTAGATCACTAAGGCTAAAAAGTAGTTTATCAAAAACTCACTTTTTACGACATTCTGCCCCGTGCCGGTTTTGTCGCGAAACTTCGACAGGTCATAACTTCTTCGTTATAACTCGGATTTCGGCATTCTTTATATATCTGTAATCCTTGTCACATCCACTACAAGTTTCTTAATAGATATCGGCTTTATCTAATATTTAATTTTGACGCTCATTTTTTTATTTTTAATTAGTTAAACCCTAATAATTAAGAATAAAACACATAATTCACATAAAATTCACATAATTCCTTTTTATTTCTTCAAAATGAGTTACAAAGGTTAACCTAGACTATAATGTCAATATTAATGCCTAGCCTAAAAACACGGGCATTACAATTCTCTCCCCCTTAGGATGATTCCGTCCCCGGAATCACACATCAGCAAACAAATGCGGGTAGCGACTCATCATGTCACTCTCCGTTTCCCAAGTGAGATTTGGCCCATTCGTATGTTTCCAATGCACAAGCACTAAATCGACCATCTTGCATCTCAGCTTCTTAGTCTTACGGTCAACGATTGCCTCAGATTCTTCGATCAACCTCTTGTTTTCATCCAACCTTAACTCAGAAATCGGAATTATGTCGGGCACATCTCCCATGAACTTTCTCAAATAGCACACATGAAAGGTATTATGAATACCCTCCAGTTCTTCCGGTAATCCTAGCTTGTAAGCTTGATTCCCGATCATCTGAAGAACTTTAAATGGTCCAATAAACCTTGGACTCAATTTTCCTCTTTTACCAAATCTTATAAGTCCCTTCCACGGCGAGACTTTAAGTAAAAACGAATCTCCAACTTCGAAGGATACCGGTTGTCTTTTCTTGTCAGCATAACTCTTTTGTCGATCTTGAGCAGCTAACATCCTTTCCCTTATCACTTTCAACTTTTCAGCAGTTTGATGGACTATTTCAGGTCCCATAAACTGCTTTTCCCCAGCTTCCAGCCAGCATGATGGCGTTCGACACTTTTCCCCATATAAAGCGTGATAAGGTGCCATCTTGATGCTTGAGTGGAAACTATTGAATACCTTCAGCCCTTGACCGTTTGTATCAAACACCAACGTTTTACCCAAACGTTCCTCCTTCCGGTCATTTTTCTCTAAAGCTTCCTCCTGAGCTTTCTTTATACTTTCCACAATTGTAGAGACAACTTCAATCCTCAACGCTCTTGGCCTTTTCTTTTCAAGATTCACCTTCCGACTGAGAGCATCAGCAACAACATTTGCTTTACCAGGGTGGTAAAGTATCTCACAGTCGTAGTCCTTGAGTAGTTCCAGCCAACGTCGTTGCCTCATGTTTAATTTTTTCTGATTAAAGAGATATTGAAGACTCTTATGATCAGTGAAAAGTTTGCATTTTGTACCGTACAGATAGTGCCTCCATATCTTTAAGGCGAATACTACCGCTGCCAACTCCAGATCATGAGTAGGGTAGTTCTTTTCATGCTCTTTCAATTGCCTCGATGCATACGCTATCACTTTATCCCTTTGGGTCAGAACACATCCTAACCCAACTCCAGAGGCATCACTATAGACTGCGAAGTCATCAACTCCTTCAGGTAACGAAAGAATCGGTGCTTCACACAATCTTTTCTTTAACTTCTCAAAGGCTTCCTTATGCTTCTCATTCCAAGCATAAGTAGCTCCTTTGTGGGTCAAAGCTGTTAATGGAGTAGCGATCGAAGAAAAGCCTTGGATAAATCGGCAATAATATCCGGCTAATCCTAAAAAGCTTTGAATCTCCGTAGGACTTTTTGGTTGTTCCCACTTCATTACAGCTTCAATCTTTGCTGGGTCAACCATTATTCCTTCTTGGTTAACCACATGACCTAAAAATTGGACTTCTTGAATCCAAAATTCACATTTGGAGAACTTTGCATACAACTTCTCCTTTTTCAAAACTTCCAGCACCTCACGCAGATGCTTTTCGTGCTCCTGCTTGCTTTTCGAATAGATCAAGATATCGTCTATGAATACTATCATGGATTTATCAAGGTATGATTTACAAACCCTGTTCATCAAATCCATGAAAGTTGCTGGGGCATTGGTTAGTCCGAACGACATAACCAAAAATTCATACTGTCCATATCTTGTTCTGAACGCAGTCTTCTAGATATCCTGTTCTCTCACCTTTAGTTGATGGTATCCCGACCTAAGATCGATCTTTGAGAAATAGCTCGAACCTTGCAATTGGTCGAACATGTCATCGATCCTTGGCAACGGATACTTGTTCTTTATTGTTGCTTTATTCAGCTCTCTATAATCGATGCACATTCTCATGCTCCCGTCTTTCTTCTTTACAAATAACACAGAGGCTCCCCAGGGTGATGAACTAGGTCGAATGAAACCTTTGTCCAATAACTCCTGAAGTTGTGTCATAAGTTCTTTCATCTCGGTTGGTGCTAGTCGATACGGTGATTTGGCTATCGGCGTCGTTCCTGGTAACAAGTCGATACGAAACTTCACTTGTCGATCAGGGGGCAATCCGGGAAGATCTTCGGGAAAGACTTCCGGATATTCACACACCACCGGAATATTCTGCACCTCCTTTTTTTCCTTCTTAGCATCGATCACGAACACTAAATATGATGTACACCCCTTGGCCAAACACTTTCTGGCTTTCATTAGGGAAATAATTCTAGAATTTACTCTGCGTTTGTCTCCATACACCATAAACGACTCTTTCCCTGGCGGGTTTACTTTTACTATTTTCTGCCTACACAATATTTCGGCATCATTGGCGCTAAGCCAATCCATTCATAAAACTATGTCGAAACCATTTAACTCGATAGGCAATAATTCCTCGTGGAACTTATTCCCATCCAAGTCAATGATGATGTTTTTCATACGATGGCTAACAGGTACAAACTTGCCACTAGCAATTTCGACTAATAAAGCATTAACTAGTCTATCAACAGGCAAAGCTAGTTTTCTACCAAATTCATGCGAAATAAAGGAGTAATTGGCTCCATAATCAAACAAAATTTGGGCAGGAAATTCATTTACAAGAAAGGTACCTGAAGCGACATCGACTTCTTCTTTTGCAGCCTCAAGTGTCATCTGAAAGGCTCTCGCCTTCGGCTTTGGTGGTAGATTGGGCTTTGCTGCATCCTTCCTCTTTGGACAGTCTTTAAAAACATGTCCTTCTTCACGACACTCAAAACATACCCTCTTGTCGGACGGACACACATTGGCATAATGCCCAGTCTTTCTATATTTGTAGCAAGTCACCCCCTCACTACATTTCCCAAAGTGCTTTTTCTTGCACTTCTCACACCATTTCACTTCACCTCCTCCTCCTCCAAACTTATTAGACTTAGAAAATTTGCTTTTCTTGTTGGAACCTGAAGTTCCTTCAAATTTTCTCTTTTCACCAACTTCTGCCCTCTCCAGACCCTTCTCTCTGATCTGAACCTCAACATTCTTAGCAGCCCAGATGGCGGCTTTCAAAGTGGTTGCTTGCTTAACCATCGGACCAAAGTCCGCTGGTAATCCGAGGGAAAACTTGTTAACCTTAGAAAGTTCGGTTGGAACTAGATGAGGAACGAGGTTCATCTTTTCCGTAAAACTAGCAGCGTATTCAGTAACGCTCATCTTCCCCTTCTTTAAATTCTGGAACTCATTATTAATTTCCAAAAGATCCTGCTCAGAGCAGTAATGCAATTTTAGTTGTACCACAAAATCTTCCTAAGACATCTTACTAGCTTCTCCCTTGGGCATCGAATCAGCTAGTAACTTCCACCAGCTCAATACACCAGACTTTGAAAGAGGAATTGTAAGTGAGGTCTTCTGTTTGTTTCTGCACTCACAACTTTCAAACATCGTCTCCATTTCGGAGATCCAATTCATGACTTCCACCGGTGTCGGACTTCCAGATAGACACAGTGGTTTAGATGCTATGAAATCTTTGTATTTGCATCCGCGTCCATCAACTCCTCCATTCTGGTTGTTTTGTCTAACTATCGGTGGGTTGGCTTGACCAAGAGTCTCATTGTAGTTCCCTACTACTAATTGCCCTTCATTCAATACGGGCTGTTCAACAGGTATCGTAGTTTCTTCCCTATTATGTTGTAGTAATCACCTCGTCTCCTCTATTTGGCGATCCATCATCGTCTGTATCATTGCTTGTACCCCAGCCATCGTCATTGGCTCAGGTGCAGTTCCTACAACAGGTACTTGCTCAACTACTTGAGGTTGAGGCTATTGATCCCTGTTTCCGTTTGCATTTGCAACTCCACTACGAGTTATTGCCATTACAATCTATATACCGAATAAGGCGAATTTAGGTCTTTATCCTTGTTAGGCATTTAATTCCCTTATCACTCCGAAACGTTTACATGTTAGTTCTAATCTCGTAATCATACGCTTAGAATCCTACACACATAAGGTTTCCAGATCCGGTCGGCAACAGACCATAGATCCGAACAAATAATGGCATATATGGCAAACATATAACATTTAGCACATAAAAGCATTTTAGGCATCTTTCCTAAAATAAACTAGTGCTCGTGTCTAAAATATAGTAGACACACATCTCATAATCATCACTTAGCATTCTAAGTTTAAGTCTAGAAACCCTACAATTTCTTAGTTCGCTTAAACTAATGCTCTGATACCAACTGTGACATCCCCTAATTTCTCGGCCAGAAAAGACCGATTTAATTTATGCTTTCTAAAATCAAATCAGAGAATTCTTTATAAAAGATGTTGCGGAATCGGTCCCCAAAACAAAATATGATAAAAGTTTGTCAAAACCTTTCTTTAAGAAATATATAATTTCATTTCATATCAAAACTTCGGGATGTCATGTACCGATACAAACCAAAAGCATAAACAAGACATTATAAGCCTTTCAACAATTATTTACAACTACTGGCCTATAATCCAAAAATCTCTCATCGTCCTCCAACTATGCTCGGGGTCCACTACTTGTAACATAAAAAGCTGAGTAGGTCAAGCTTGGGAGCCTGGTGAGCATATAGGGTTTTCAACCCACAGTAATAATAAACTTATTAAGTTCATCAATCGAAAATAACCCTGATTACCCATTTCCAGTTATCCTCACTTTACGTCCCTAAACACTTAACACAAGGGACCTAGCCTAAAGAATATCATCGGGATGGACACTACTGCTAAGGGGTTTCCTCAGCCATACATGTCCTAAAGGAATCCATGAGGGGGATTGGAGTACAGCGAATGAACGCCCAAGTTCATTAACACCTACAGGTTGCAGGCCTGCTAGCGTTTCCACTGGACTGTCTAGAAAGTCTGTGGTCGTCATCCAAACTCCGCTAGATGACTGGATCACAAATCACATCGAGGCCTCTCATCACTTTATTTTATTACACACCAACTATCTACCCATGTTTTACCCAACATATTTGTAGATAAAAATACTTATACAGTTTAAAACTTGTATAAAACATCAACTCAACAGTCACCTCAAATAAACAATTAATATATTTACACATAGCACGTATTTTTAAGGTAGATACTTCATATCTATGTGTAAAATGAAAGTGACTATACACTCACATGATTTGATGATAATCGGGCAGCAATTCATTTCCTAAAACGTTCGTTTCTAATAAAACCGAGAGTTTTATTCAGAAACCGGGCTCTGCGAGGGTCGGGCTTCGAAACCGAAAAGATAAATTTTTCGGGCTTCTCGGGCTCTTCGTGGCGTATTCTGGGGGTTATAATCGATACCGGGGCTTTAGGGAATGTTAAGATGAAGAAAATATGAAGAAAGGGGCTAAATATGGAAAAATTCCAAAACTAACCAGGAAGGCTCGCATACCCCTTCTATTTATAGGGTCCGAAGTTGGTCTTAGAAGGGGGGGAGTCATAAGGCGAGGACACGCGGCAGCAGGGCGAAGGCGCACAGCACATGGCTCGCACATGCGAGGGCTCGGTGTCGGCCTCTGATTGGACCGCGGTCTAGTCCGAGGCTCGGAGTCATGGCACCATTTGCGAAGCTCGGACGCGTCATAGAAGGGTACGAGGCAGCTCCTGATTGGCCGAGCCTTCGGTCCGAGGAGAAGGTGACACGCGTCGACAGGTGGCCTCGGATGACTCAGCAGAATTTCGGATGACTCAGCCTTATTTCGGACACGTGGCACATGCGAGGCAAGGACACGTGGCCGAAGTCCACCTATGCGAAATTCCTCGGTTTTCGCGCCAAAACTTCTAAAATCCATAACTTTCGCATACGAGCTCCGTTTTTGACGTTCTTTATATGCACGCGTAGGTAAAATTACGCTTTACAACTTTCGTTTAGACTTCGTCGGATAATTTTAATTTTAATTTTTATATTATTATTTTTAAAAGACCGGGACAGGAAATCTATTAAAAATTCATAACTTCTTTATCCGACGTCCGTTTTGTCTGTCTTTTTACAGTTGTGCTACTATTTATGAGACCTTCGATTCTCGTTTAGGTCGTGTCGGCTAAAAATCAATCGATCTAAAATTCGAGTTTTTAGCTCTCTACTGCTAAGCTGAAACTTAGAAAAATCATAACTTCCTCATACGAAGTCAGATTTGGGCGTTCTTTTTATACATACTCTTGGTTTAACGAATACTACGAATTTCGTTTAGATCACCAAGGCTAAAAAGTAGTTTATCAAAAACTCACTTTTTACGGCATTCGGCACCGTGCCGATTTTGTCGCGAAACTTCGACAGGTCATAACTTCTTCGTTATAACTCGGATTTCGGTATTCTTTATATATACGTAATCCTTGTCACGCCCACTATAAGTTTCTTAATAGATATCGGCTTTATCTAATATTTAATTTTGACACTCATTTTTTTATTCTTAATTAATTAAACCCTAATAATTAAGCATAAAACACATAATTCACATAATTTTATTTTATTTCTTCAAAATGAGTTACAAAGGTTAACCTAGACTATAATGTCAATATTAATGCCTAGCCTAGAAACACGGACATTACAATTTAAGTACCTTATGTTTTGAGAGGTGACCAACTTCAATTATCTTGTGACATTGCTACGATCCTAGATTCAAATGCTGCAAAACAATAGATCTCATGAGAGGTAGTTAACGGCCCTCCAATGCTTAAGTTAGTGTCATCTCTTGAGAAATAAAAAATTAAAATAATGAAGAAGAGTATAGGTAATGATTTACTAGGTGTCTTCCATCTTCTTATTTTATTAAAAATGTTCACTTACATGAAATGCGTTTTGATATGTATGACATCACAAGCTCTTAGTAAGATCTAAGCATCCATGGTGGATAACCAATATGCTTCTTTGCCAACTTCCGAATATATTAGGTAAGGTCCTTCCTATTTTTGTGCTAATTTACCTACACTGAGATTTGTAATGTTTTGGAAAATAAATTTGAGTACAATATTGCCCACTTGGAATCATCTTAGTCTTATGTTACTGTTATACGATCTCACAATGATTTATTGATGAGAAGATATCTGGATCTTAGCAAGATCTTTATGTTCATTGATCGTATCAAGATCTTGAGCCAAGATACTATTATTATCACATTGATTTTGTAGTTACAAACTTTACATAGGAACCATCACTTCTGGAGGGATGACAGCTTCTGTGCCAAACACTAATTAGTAATGAGTTTCACAAGTTGATATCTTTGTTGTGGTCTCATCTATCCAAAGAACTAAATCTAGTTTGTAACATCCGGTTTTCCAAGTATATTATTTTCATTATTTAATTTGAGAATCTTGGAGAGACTCGATGAGTTGACGCCTCAACTCGTCGAGTAGGGTCGTGATTTGTGACGTGTATTAATGAATGGACTCGACGAGTCTGAGAGCTGACTCACCGAGTCAGCACTATTGAGGGAAACCCTAATTTAGCGGGCATGTGGCCTATATAAAGGCACTTATAGCCTCCCTTTGGCGGCCACACTTCCCTGAGAAACCCTAAACGACCTTGGAGCTCATCGAGTAAGAGAGAGCTAACTTTGAGATCTTTGGTGCATTTGTGAAAGGGAGAAGAGAGTTTTCAAGCAAGGAGTAAAGGAGGGGCATTGGATCTGCTAATACTCGTCCAGGAGCTTCTGTTAAAGGTATCAAGTTCGAACCTTTCCTTCTGATTAAGTAGATGACATTTTTGAAGATTAGGGCTCCTTTTTGTGTATATTTTGGGACTTGAAAGGTTTGGGGTTCATAAGGAAGCTTGAACTCCAGATCTGGACTGTAGGAGACCCTTAACATCTAAAGGTTCAAGCTTTATTCTGATTTGGTGAAGTCCTTGTGAGAAAAACCTTTGTTAAGGCATGATCTTGGAATTTCTTGCCCAAAATGCCATGCATGGACGTAAAGTCTATGACTTTACGTGATATTTGAGCCCTAAGAATTTGGATATGGACTTTAAGGAAGTATTCCGCCTTAAAATCGTCTGAATGCAAGCTGAGTCTTAATAGACTCGCCGAGTTGATGAGCCGACTCAGCGAGTAGCTTAGGGTTTGTCCCGATGAGTTGAATCGCGCTATAACTCGACGAGTTAGAGGTTAACTCGACGAGCTGGACCTTCCTGAGGTTACTGAGAAACGATGGGACTCGACGAGTGGCACGAGTGCACTCGGCGAGTCTGGTTAATTTTGGACTGTTGACTAGAGTTTGACTTCTATTGACTATAAGGTCTAGTCAAATGAGTAGTAAAAGTCAGGGAGGGTTAGAATGGTCTTTTACCTATTTAAGGGACTAAGAGTGTAAGAGAGATCAACGAATAGTATAATTGAGTGTGAGGGGAGTATTTATTAGAAATATTATCCATGTGATAGGCGGAGGCTAGACCTAGGATTTCGAGCACGAGATTTTACTAGCTAGCTTACGAGGTGAGTCTTCTCACTATACTTTACCTTGGGTGGTATTTATGTGTGACCAGAGGGTCTTATGTGCTTACTTGAGTTGTGCTTTATTTGTGTGATATATATTATGATATATTATGCGAGGCTGAGACCGGACCGGAGGGTCCAACGAGCCATGGGACTGGAGGGTCCCAACCAGACAGGACCGGAGGGTCCAACGAACCGTGGGACTGGAAGGTCCCACTGAGACACATAGACTGGAGGGTATTACAGTGTTATAGCCTCGAGTGGCTAATATGTTGAATGTGGTATTTTAGGGAACTCACTAAGCATTCGTGCTTACCGTGTTATGTGATTATGTGTTTCAGGTACTTCCGAGGATCGTAGGAAGGCACCGGCTTGATTGTACACACACACCTGAGCTGGAGTTATATTTTTATGGATCCTGGATTGTGATAATTACTTTTTGAAAACTATGTTGATGACTGATATTTGGAGTTTTTGATGTATGTGACATGTGTTTTGGTATAAATGAAAATGAAAAATTTGTTTAAAAATTTACGTCGTTACAAGTTGGTATCAGAGCCTTGGTTTGAGGGATTCGGATGCACCTTCGGGTATGTCTGGACTCAAACTGAGGATTTGAGAAAAAAAAATTTGTTTTCAAGAAAAATGATTTTTCTAAAAACAAAAAAGAGTTTCTAAGGGAAAAGCAGAGAAGAGCAGTACAATCAGCCAGCGCCCGAACGGTGATTTCCCAAAATACCCTTACTTTATGTGTTATGAGTTATTTATGAGATGATTATGAGATATTATGCATGCTAGGGAGTAGGCTAGGTATTTCATATCTTAGGACTAGAGTGGCCTGATTTGTGATGCTTTAGCCTAGGAGTTACTGCTACCGTGAGTTGTTCGAGTGCGAGTAGGTAGCAGGGAGGAGCTTATGAGAGATCTACTAGAGAGTGGCCTGTGTTCGGAGAGGCATAGAGTACTTGCGATTTGGGATCCTAGGAGGAGGACTTGGGGTGAGTATTGATACGGTGTGCGAGGTAGTATTTGGCCTGTACTACTAAAGGCACCGGATCCGTAAGCAGCCCAAGTAAGAATCCTTAGGATGCTAAGGGGAAAGTAGTGGCGAGTGATCGAGTGTGAGTATACTTGAGTGAGTCTCTGATGATTTTATGTTGTGTTTCATAGACATCATGGTGGGTATGTGCCACAACCCAGGAGGCAGTGGTCCCAGCGGTACTAGTGATGATGAGATTCGGAGGATTATTCACGAGGAGGTGGCCGCAGCTATCCGAGCAGAGATTCCCGAGATATTTGGGTCTATTAAGACCACCCTGATTGAGACGTTTGATGAGCGATACACTGCTGTCACTGAGGCTGCTTCTGCTGCCGCCACTGCAGCTGTCGCCGTTGCTAGGCCACAGGGAGGTGACTTGTTGTTGTTCCGGGAGTTCAGCAACACGAAGCCAACAGAGTTTGATGGGACACAGGTTCTGATTGCTGCGAGGAGATGGGTCTCTGATATCGAGGGGTGTTTTTACACATGTTCATACCCAAAGCACTTGAGAGTTCGGTTTGCGCTGAACCAACTTTACTGGGAGCGAAGGACTGGTGGAAGTTTGTGACAGCCAGCTTTACCTCTGCAGATCATGCTGCAGTGACATGGGAGAGGTTTGTTCAGATGTTCCGAGACGAGTATGTTCCCCCGGTGGAGAGAGATCGTATGGCACAGGAGTTTCTGTCTCTCAAGCAGAAGACAGAGTCAGTGACTGAGATTTCGAGGATGTTCCACGAGAGGGCAATGTTTTGCCCTGAGCGCGTGTCCACTGAGCAGGCACGTGTGAGCCGATATTTAAGAATACTGAGGAGGGATATACGAAATTTCGTGGCGAACTCGTCATACAGGACGTTAGCCGAGCTTCAGGCCAATGCTAGGAGGCGAAAGATTGAGCTTGAGCTACAGACCAGGGAGGAGGAGGAGTCCCGGGGTAGGGACCGGAGGCAAGTGCAGTCGCAGGCGGCGACAAAGCGGGCTAAGCCCGCTGATACCAGAGATGGGGGCCAGAAGGGCCGCACTTGTGGCAAGTGCGGCAAGAGGCACGAGGGGTCGTGCCGTGCGGGGATTTGCTACAAATGTGGCAGGAGGGGCACATGGCGAAGGATTGCCCCAAGGGGTTCTCGGTTTGCTTCAATTGCAACTAGACCGGCCACCGGAAGGTCAAGTGCCCTCAGCTCGTGCAGGGATCATCCCAGGGATCTGCACCTGCTTCTTTGCGTGCTACTGAGAATCGGCCAACGAAGGCTGAGACACCGAGGGTTCGTAGGAGAGCCTTTCAGCTGACAGCGAAGGAGGTCCGCACAGCGCCTGATGTCGTGGCCGGTATGTGTTCTTTTACTTATTTAATTCGAGTTATTTTGTGCTTAGATTGTGTTATGCATAGGTACTTTTCTTGTGTGTTCTGTACCTGCCTTGATGCTATTTGACTCGGGTGCGAGTTGATCCTTCGTATCATTAGCATTTAGTCGTCACATCAGTATCCGACGAGAGGCGTTCAGTCGACCTCTAAGAGTTTCCATAGCCGATGAGCATGCGGTGCTTGCGACTGATGTTTTCCGAGGATGGACGATAGAGATCTTTGGAGTCGAGTTTCCGATAGACCTGGTACCGATCGCGATGCGGGATGTCTGTGTCATCGTGGGCATGGACTGGTTAAGTCGATTCGGAGCTGTTATTGACTGTGAGGGTCAGCTGGTGACCATACGAGACCCTAGTGGGGGAGTGCTTACAGTGTATGGCGAAGGTACCCGATCTGGTTCAACATTTTGCTCGGCCGCCATAGCGAGACAGAGTCTGCAGCAGGGTTGTAGGGGTTTTGTGGCGTATGTGATGGATACGCGAGTTGCTGCCGAGATCGAGTTCTATCGTTGAGCTTCCGATAGTGAGGGATTTTCCAGATGTTTTCCCCGAGGAATTACCGGGAGTGCCTCCCGAGAGGCAGTTGGAGTTCCGGATTGATTTGGTTCCGGGAGCGGCGCCTATTCCCAAGGCTCCTTATCGCCTTGCGCCGCCAGAGATGCAGGAGTTATCCTCGCAGCTTCAGGAGCTATTGGGGAAGGGATTCATCCGACCGAGTAGCTCGCGTTGGGGAGCGCCGATCCTTTTTGTCAAGAAAAAGGATGGTTCACATCGGATGTGCATTGATTACCGGGAGTTGAACAAGCTGAAGGTCAAGAACCGTTATCCACTTCCGAGGATTGACGATATGTTCAATCAGTTGTAGGGTGCATCTTGGTTTTCCAAGATCGATTTGAGATCCGAATATCATCAGATGAGCGTTCGGGAGGAAGACATCCAGAAGACGGCCTTTAGGACTCGTTATGGGCATTACGAGTTCGTGGTGATGCCATTCAGACTCACCAACGCACCGGCAACGTTCATGGATCTCATGAACCGGGTGTGCAGGCCCATGTTGGACCGGTCGGTGATCGTGTTCATCGACAATATTTTGGTGTATTCGAGATCCAGAGAGCAGCATGAGGAGCATTTGAGGGAGATTCTGGGGGTATTAAGATCGGAGAGACTTTATGCCAAATTCTCCAAGTGTGATTTCTGGTTACGAGAGGTCCAGTTCCTGGGACACCTCGTTAACCAGAATGAGATATTGGTCGATCCGGCCAAGATTGAGGCAGTTATGAGATGGGAGGTACCGAGATCAGGAGTTATCTGGGTTTGGCCGGCTACTATCGGAGATTCATCAGAGACTTCTCCAAGATTGCCGCCCCCTCACCAGATTGACTCGGAAGGGCTTTACTTTTTCTTGGGGTCCCGAGCAGCAGACCTCATTTGAGACTCTTCGCCAGAAGCTGTGCGAAGCCACAATGTTAGCTCTTCCTGAGGGGATGGAGGACTTCGTGGTTTATTGTGATGCATCTATATATGGGTTGGGTGCGGTGCTAATGTTGAGAGGGCATGTGATAGCGTACGCTTCGAGGCAGTTGAAGCCTCATGAGACAAGGTATCCCACCCACGATCTAGAGTTGGGGGCGGTGGTGTTCGCCCTCAAGATCTGGCGTCACTATTTGTACGGGGTTCGGTGTATTCTATACATGGACCATAAGAGCCTGAACTATCTTATGGATCAGCCCAACCTGAATATGCGTCAGAGGAGGTGGTTGGATGTAGAGAAAGACTATGATTGTGAGATCTTGTATCACCCGGGCAAGGCTAACGTGGTAGCCGACGCCCTGAGCCGCAGATCAGAGAGTGCCTCAATCCGAGATGTGTGTATGAGAATGGCAGTGATGACTCCAGTTTTGGATACCATACGAGAGGCCCAGGAAGAGGCCGTGAGACCGGAGAACCGCAAGAGGGAGCGGGTGATTCGACAGGTATCCGAGTTTGTGACGGATAGCCGAAGAATTATGACCTTCCGAGGGCGGAACTGGGTGCCCTATACGGGCGGAGCTCGGCGTATACTGATGGAGGAGGCGCACAGATCGAGATTCTCGATCCATCCCGGGGCAACTAAGATGTATTTGGACCTGAAGAGAGATTACTGGTGGCCCTGTATGAAGAGGGATGTTGCTTGGATAGTTGAGAGGTGCTTGACTTGCCGCCGGGTCAAGGCAGAGCACCAGCGACCACATGGTCCGTTGCAGCCTCTGGAGATTCCCCAGTGGAAGTGGGAACAAATTTAGATGGAGTTTATCACCAAATTACCGAGGACTGCGCGTGGAGTCGACGCAATTTGGGTAATTGATAAGTATACAAAAAAAAGAACCCTTTTTTTGTAATCCCTATGATGCAATTGGAGCTTATCGGAAAAAACGAATCAATTTAGGTAGTCCTTTGTGGCTGCGGTGGCGACCGACTGACGAAGAGTGCTCACTTCCTTGCTATAAGTGAGAGCTCTTCCGCGGAGAGGTTGTTAGAGATTTATGTGAGAGAGATGGTAGCACGGCATGGGGTACCGATCTATTTTGTGTCAGATCGAGACGTGTGTTTCACTTCCAGGTTTTGGAAGAAATTTCATGAGGAATTGGGCACGCGCTTACATTTCAGTACTGCGTATCACCCACAGACTGACGGGCGGAGTGAGCGGACGATCCAGACACTCGAGGACATGTTACGAGCGTGTGTCATGGACTTCGGAGGAAGTTGGGACACCTACATACCGTTGGCCGAGTTTTCTTACAATAATAGCCACCATTCGAGTATTGGTATGCCTCCCTTTGAGCTTCTTTATGGGAGGAGGTGTCGGACTCCCATTTGCTGGGGAGAAGTGGGTCAGAGGGTGATGGGCAGCACATAGATAATGCTAAAGACGACTGAGCAGATTCAGCTAGTCAGGCAGAGATTGCTGACGGCCCTGAGGCTCCAAAAGAGTTATGCGGACAGGCAACGGCCCGAGCTGGAGTTTTAGGTCGGAAATTTTGTTCTCCTGAAGGTATCCCCATGGAAGGGGGTGATCCGGTTCAGGAAGCGGGGCAAGCTGGGCCCCCGATATATCGGTCCGTTCAGAGTGACCGCCAGAGTGGGTAAGGTAGCATACCAGTTGGAGCTACCCGCAGAGTTGAGTCAGATTCATAACACCTTCCACGTGTCCCAGTTGAGGAAGTGTGTGGCCGATGAGACGTCAGTGGTACCGCTAGAAGACATTCAGGTGGATGCGAGCCTGAATTACATTGAGAGGTCGACCGCGATTCCAGATCGAAAGGTGAAGGTTCTGAGGAACAAAGAAGTGCCCCTGGTTCAGGTCCAATGGCATGGGAGCCGGAGTCAGAGATGCGGGAGCAACATCCTGAGCTATTTGCAGAGCATGACTTCGAGGGCGAAATCTGATTCTAATGGCGGAGAATTGTAACATCCGGTTTTCCAGGTATATTATTTTCATTATTTAATTTGAGAATCTTGGAGAGACTCGACGAGTTGACACCTCAACTCGTCGAGTAGGGTCGTGACTTGTGACGTATATTAATGAATAGACTCGACGAGTCTGAGAGCCAACTCGCCGAGTCAGCACTGTTGAGGGAAACCCTAATTTAGCGGGCATGTGGCCTATATAAAGGCACTTAGAGCCTCCCTTTGGCGGCCACATTTCCCTGAGAAACCCTAAACGACCTTGGAGCTCATAGAGTGAGAGAGAGAGAGAGAGAGAGAGAGAGAGAGAGAGCTAACTTTGAGATCTTTGGTGCATTTGTGGAAGGGAGAAGAGAGTTTTCAAGCAAGGAGTAAAGGAGGGGCATTGGATCTGCTAATACTCGTCCAAGAGCTTCTGTTAAAGGTATCAAGTTCGAACCTTTCCTTCTGATTAAGTAGATGACATTTTTGGGAGATTAGGGCTCCTTTTTGTGTATATTTTGGGACTTGAAAGGTTTAGGGTTCATGAGGAAGCTTGAACTCCAGATATGGACTGTAGGAGACCCTTAACATCTAAAGGTTCAAACGAGATTTTACTAGCTAGCTTACGAGGTGAGTCTTCTCACTATACTTTACCTTGAGTGGTATTTATGTGTGACCAGAGGGTCTTATGTGCTTACTTGAGTTGTGCTTTATTTGTGTGATATATATTATGATATATTATGCGAGGATGAGACCGGACCGGAGGGTCCAACAAACCATGGGACTGGAGGTTCCCAACCAGACCGGACCAGAGGGTCCAACGAACCATGAGACTGGAGGGTCGCACTGAGACACATAGATTGGAGGGTCTTACAGTGTTATAGCCCCGAGTCGCTAATATGTTGAATGTGGTATTTTGGGGAACTCACTAAGCATTCGTGCTTACCGTGTTATGTGATTATGTGTTTCAGGTACTTCCGAGGATCGCGGGAAGGCACCGGCTTGATTGTACACACACACCTGAGCTGGATTTATATTTTTATGGATCCTGGATTGTGATAATTACTTTTTGAAAACTATGTTGATGACTGATATTTGGAGTTTTTGATGTATGTGATATGTGTTTTGGTATTAATGAAAATGAAAAATTTGTTTAAAAATTTACGTCGTTACATAGTTCTTCAGCCCATATACCTCTTTTCATAATTAACCTAGTTGTCAAGTTATTAATGATGATCTTGTTTCTTGATTTAACTTGACCTGTAGCTTGTTGATGAATAGGTGTAGATGTTACTAACCTGATTCCCCAACTCGTGCAAAAGTCTTGAGTCCTCTTGCTTATAAATTGAGATCCATTATCATAAATAATTTCTGAGAGGATGCTGAACGTGGTCAATATGTTAAGTTTGATAAAGGATATGACTTCCTTCTCTTAGAATTGGATAAATACCTCAACTTCTATCCACTTCAATAAGTAATCAATCATTTCTAGAATAAAGACTATTTTTATTGGATGTATGTCCACAATCACAATATTTTGGTAATATTACTATTAATAGGAAAATCCTTTTATGTCACACAAAAGAACATATTTAAGCAATAATTGACAAGAAAGAAATTATAAAGATCTAGTTTCTTAATTTATTAGTGATTAATAGATTAATAGAATACTATAGACCTCAAAGGGTTTAAAGTGTAATATTTGAAATTCAAATCTTACGGATAAGTATTTAGTGAGCAAGTAATTATCCAAGTAGGAAACTTATCATTCCCATATAAATAGAGGAACCTAGAACCGGACAAAGGTCACGCACAACTCATACTTTCGGTTTAGCTTCTTCCTTTTTTCAATTCCCGATCTGCTTTGAGTACGGCCCATGTCCCTTCATCTTATGCGACACGTTTGACGACCGGAAACCATTTAAATGGGTGTTAAGTGGTTGTTGAATCGGCTTATTGGTTGCGCCTACGAGAGATGAATCCTAGTTTGGGTTCTACACATCCGATCAAAGTTGGAAACATGTGCTTTGTTTTTGTTGCAAATGATCAAAGGGTATGTTTTTTGTTTCTTCTACATGTGCTTGTTTAGTTGCAATTGATTGTTGAACCTGTTACCCTGTTGTGGAATATACATTTTTTATGTGTTTGTTTTTGTTGCCATTAAAATCCTTTAAATGGTTAAGGAACCCTATCTTCTCTAAACCATTAAGATGTTGGAACCATTCAACACTAAATGGTTTTGTATTATAAAACTTCGCAATAACACCACATTATCGCTTCTTTTAAATCCACATAGCAACCACATTATCATGTATTTTGACATATATAACAACCATATTATCACTTCTTTTAAGCCAACTATTACTAACCTACTATTGGTTTTCCCTTAGTCATATACCTGCCACTTCATTGATTTTTTTAAGCCATTAAAACTTCCACTTGATCGTTTTTAATCCATCATTGCTTTTATCAACCCATTAAAAGTCGCCTTAATCGATTTTTTAATCCTATTAACTTACTAAGCCATATTAATAGATTTTCTAAGTCTTTATATAGTCCCAATTTAATTTGATTATTCTAAGCCGTATAATAGCCACATTTATTTTTTATTCCAAATAAACATCCCCATTACTCAATTTTCCACCTATTATAAACCAACAATTTTCAACCTTCATAAATCAATATACCGATCTTATTTATTGATTTTCCAACCTTTGTCGAGCTTCTCATAGTCTTCTTTAGAGCATGTACAATATTTTCAGAATGGATACAATCAAATATGATTGTTACACAAGGTTTTCCATTTGGAAGGTAATGATAAGAGAACTTTTTTGCTCAAGAAGACTACATTGATGCTTTAGATTTATTTGTGGGTAAAGCTTAAGCTACTTAGACTGTTGATGGAAAATGAAGGAGATGAAAAGGGTCGGATTGAAAAGCATTAGCTCAAATATGATTCCACGTTCACAATAATATTCTCTAATATGCACATAATGAAAGAACTATATCCATTGTCTTTGCAATGATTGAATCAATATATATATATATATATATATATATATATATATATATATATATATATATATATATATATATATATATATATATATATATATATATATATATATATATCTCACTAGTAAGATGCATTCAAAGAAAATGCCTTCCTACATAAGTATAAAAAATATGATAATCTAGTCAACCATATATTTGATTTCAAAGTGATCATTTCCGATTTGGCAAGTCAAGAAATTAAGTATTATGAATAAGACCTTAGTTTAATGCTCTTTTGTTCTATTCCGATTTCCTATTTAAACTTAAGGGCTATCGTACATTAATTATATTTGCCACCCTCGTACTTCACATGAATTTTATGAAGCTCAATATTCGAAATATAAGATGAAAGAGATGATATCTTCAAAATGGGCAAGCGGTTTGCTAGGTGAATGGATATCGGTCAAGGTCATTTTAATGAAATGGATTCTTAGGAAAAAACTAGGTGATACAATTCATGATGTAAAGATATGTTTTTTTATATTGCAATAAATATGATCATGAGATTTCTAATTGTTATAAGCTACAGAATAAATAAAATAGGAATGTGTTAAATAAATGAAATGGAAATGACGATTCAACAAATTATGCTAACCACTTGGGTTGTGGTGACTTGGTAAGACATGTGGAAAATATGGTGGATAACCTATTGACTCATGTTCAAATCCTGGCACTACTAAGCCCTTGTGGCCATAGAGGTTCGTCTGCAGTGACTCCAGGGCATGAGGCAAAGTCTCATGTTTGCAGCGGGGGATTAGACGGTGCGCGAAAGCTGGCCCGAAAACCCTCGTTAGGGAAGTTCCCTTTGCAAAAAAAAAAATTATGCTAGTAACTATAATTTTGATAGAGAGGTCCGTCAACACCCCTAATATGAGATAGTTTTCATAGTCATTTAAAATACACATTTTAAGAATACGGAAAAAGAATAATCTTTTAATGATTTTCTTTTTGCAGAAATTAGTTCTAAATGGTTAAGTCTATAACATTTTTGTCAAGGAAGACAAGGGTGTAACAAAATAATCAGAGACAAAGTTAAACTAAAAAAATTTAGAAACATTAAAATAACAATTACAATTTCCTCTAAATATCCAATAGATAAATTTATCTTCGATCTTCACTAAGCCTTCCAAACTGAATACATGTCAAAATACAAGTGTCATGATTGTTAAACCTGATGAGCAATCCCGACTTTAAATCTTCAAGGGAATTGGATGAGAGCTCATCCATTTCAAATTCCAACTCACAATGATGGTTATATATATCTTGTCTACACATATATCTACTACGACCATGTATTAAAGATAAGTTTCATGTATAAGCATATAACACACCACACACTTCTCAATCAAGTTCAAACTAGGTAACTTATGAGATATCACACAAGGGCTTGGAAATCCCTTATGCATATGAGGCTTTTCTAGAATAACCTCACAATATCTCAATCATTTCAAGCGTTTCAAAGTTGGTATTTGGGTCACACAATCTCAAACCATCATATATTGGATGTACGAATACATGATCATTTTTTTTAATATAGAAGTTTTCCCCAAGTAGTAAAATAATTTCAATAATAATTTGTGGAGCAAAAAATACATATAATATCCATATAACAACTATACATATGAAATCATTAAAATACATATAGGGGCATGTATGTGCGGGTAGGCATGCACCTTAAGTAGGTACACTACTTCTCGTTCCTTTAATATTTTTAGGCACTTTGTAGTCACCTAAAGTTAACAATAGTCGAATTAAGTTTTTGTTAATTACAAACTAATTATATAATGAAGTTCTTAATCTAAAAAACATTTTTTTTATTTTTCTTATATAATCCCTAATACCATAGAGAATATAAGAGAAGCCTATAAATGATTTGAACTTCAATTGTAAAAGTTACAAAAATGGCACAAACTCCTTTGACTGTCACATTTACATGGCTTTCCGATGTAGGGTGCATGGCCGCAAGATGTTGGATAGCCGTGCATATGGACTTGAATGTTCATGCAAGTTAAGAATATATATTTGCTTATTATGTATAAAACTAGGCGAATACACACGCCTTGCGCAGAATGCAACAATATATTTGAAATATTTACAAATATATGTTTTTTAAATATATCAATGACGTTGTTGTTAGTTCTTATATAGTAAATCTTATAATAAGTTGGTATAAACACTGTTTGTTTTGAATTATACGATAATATAGACATCTTTTAAGATTTTATAATCTCAATTGTCTCAATGACCTTTACACGTGTATTACTCATTAATAAAATTAAATATAATATATGGTTTAATGATATTTATAGTTGTTGTTATGATTAATAATTTTAAAAAGTTTATTTGCTTAAGATTTTAATTTCTATCATTGTAATTATTTAAAACGTCAAACTTTATTTTTGTTTTTAAAGGTAACAATATAATTTTTGTATATAATATTACTTTTACGTATTGTTGTTGTAAGTTTTTTAATATAACTTATTTGGAAACTCTTAATTATTTTAACTTGGTTTTAGAAATTTAACCTTTTTAAAATTTAATTGATGAATATTCTTAGTTTATTTGATTGTAATTATTTAAAACAACAAACATTGTTTTTTGTTTTTAAAGATAACATTATAATTTTTATATAATTTTACTTTTAACTAATCTTATTGTAAGTTATTTTTAAACTACTTATTTGAAATTTTTTAATGATTATAAAAAATAGTTTCATGTTTTTTTGTTAGTTTACGATTATAATTTAGGTTTAACTTTATAATGTATAACTTTTAACTATTTATAAAATAGTCTCTCGATTTTTTTCAAGTTTAACTGAAATTTTGATTTAAGTTAACCATTTAATATTATATTGAATTTAATAATTTAAGTATTATGCATAAAATGATAAATTATACAACAGTTATGACTTTAAAATGACAATTGCTTAAATACGACGACATATCTAAACTAATAAGTTAACTATAATATGTTAAAAAGTTAAAGTCATAATTTTATAAATAGAAGCAAAATATGTAATGTCCGTATTTCTAGGCTAAGCATTAGTATAATGGTGTAATAGTTAGGGTCAACAATTATAACCTACTTTGAAGTAATAAAGAAGAATTATTTGAATATTATGTGCATTATACTTATTTATAAGATATAATAAGTTAAGAATAAAAATAAGCCTCAAAAACAAAAATAATAGATAAACCCAATGTCTATGAAGAAAGTTGTAGTGGTCCGGACAAGGATTTCGGGGATATAAAGAACACCGAAATCCGAGTTATAACGAAGAAGTTATGACCTGTCGAAGTTTCGCGACAAAACCGACACGACACGGGAAATCGTAAAAAGTGAGTTTATGATAACGAACTTTTAGCCTTAGTGATCGATAAGAAATTTTTAGAGTGCGTCTCCACCTACGCGTGGATATAAAGAACGTCAAAAACGGAGTTCGTGTGCAAAAGTTATGACCTTCCGAAGATGTAGCAGTCTAAGGCCATTGACACGTGGCAAAAACCCTAATTAGCCTCAAGTCCACGACGTGAACATGAAGTCCACGACGTGAAACTATTCAAAGACAATATTTGAGGCTAGAAAACACGTGCTAAGTCTACGAGAGTGATGTGTTAAGACTCCATAACGTGGACATAAGATTCATGACGTGGAAATGTCATTTGGACACCTTTCGAAGCTAGAACGCAGATGACAAGCCTATGAATTGATTCAGGCATGCGCCACGACGTGAACATCAAGTCTATGAAATGGACATGTTTTGGGCAATCTATAAATAGCAAGTTTGACCCTTGTTCTTCTTACACCTAAAACTTCTTTCTCTCTCTCGTTTGCTGAAAGCATTCCGCATCCCGAGCCCGACGATCACGAACCTCTGACCGTTTCTAGTTAGATTCTATCCAATCACGCTACTAAAGTGAGTGCATAGTTACTTTCATCTTACACATAGAATGAAGTATTTTTTTTATAAATTACGTGCTATGTGTGCATATTATCTGTTTACCTGATATCTATGCTGGATGAACGTTTTATACATGTTTTAAATGATTTAAATTGTATATTTATTTTATATCTACAAATATGTTGGGGTAAAACATGGGTAGATGTAATAGTTGATGTGTGATAAAATGATGAGAGGCCTCGATGTTGACGATGATCTAGTCATCTAGCGGAGTGTAGATGATGACCACAGACTATTCTAGACAGTCTAGTGGAACGCTGGCAGGCTCGCAACCTGTAGGTGTTTGTGAACGATGTGTTCACCAGTGTACTCCATCCACCTCATGGTTTCCTTCTGGACATATATGGCTGAGGAACCCCCTTAGCAGTAGTATCCATCCCGATGAAAACCCTTAGGATAAGTCCTTTACTTTAGATGCTCTAGGGACAGAAAGTGAGGATAACGGGAATGGGTAATCGGGTTGTTTGCTTTGATGAAATTAATAAACTTAATTATTATGGGTTGAAAACCCTATGTGCTCACCAGGCTCCGAAGTCTGACCCACTCAGTTTTCTGATATACACGTAGTGGCAATAGAGCACAGAAGTGATGATCAGATGAGAGATCAATGGATTATAGGCTATTAGAATAAATAGATATAATAAGGCCTATGTTGTTTATGTTTATACTTTTAATCTGTATTAAGAATGATATCCCGAGGTTTTTAATATAATACATTTCTTTGGAAATGCTTTGATAAATACTTTATCATATTTTTTGGGAACAAATTCCGCAATATATTTGTTTAAAAATATACTCTGATTTTAAATTAAAACATAAACAAATCGGTCTTTTTTGGCCGTGAATTTGGGGATGTCACAAAATATTATATTTTAATATTGTATTTTAGTTATTTTAAGATTAGAATTTAGTCATTAATTTAACATTATTAACCAATTTATAACAATTATTAGAAAGAAAGTGAAAATTCATGGAGGTTTCAAATGCATATGGTGCAAGTAAAAATATATCTTTTATAAGTATATATGGATATATAGATATAGATAGATATATAGACATCGATGCATATCATGAAAAATGGACCTGTAAGATCGTGCAAGATTGTACTTAAAACCCATATTAGCATAAACCTAAAAAATGACATTTAAGATCTTCCAACTTCACTTTATCATTTCTAACTCCGATTCAAAACGACTTTAGGTTACTAAAAGTCATTCAAATACAAGTTCCATCACCTACATAACACCGCTAACGTGATTATATCATGAATCAAAGTGATCATCATCATAAACTAAATTCTATATTTTTAATCTTAGAGATGAGCACTAGTTTGAGTTTTTACCCATAAATTACAATGATGTTACTATTGTATCATGATGTTTATATGAATTAAAAAAAAGACAAGGAACATAAGCATCTAATCAAAGACATCTTGATCAAGCCTTGGATCAATGTTCATATAAGTCAAGAAAATTATGTTAAACTGCAAGAGATTTATGTGTGTATACCTTTTATGATGATCAAGAAGCAACAAAGAATCCAAAAGAGAACCCTTCTATCGTGGTTGTACCCCATAGTTGCAACCCATGAAAGTAGGCAGATGAAACCTTCATTTCTTGAAGAATAAACAAAACTCGAAGAACCCCTTGTGTTTGTGTGTTGCACCATCAAATAGAGGATAATGAGGAAGAGAGAGGGTAAATGAAATTCCATACCTATTTCAAGGGATATGAATTCCTTATATACATGCATTAATCCTATAGATTTATTTCCTCTCCAAGTTCGGTTTACTTAAGATAATTACACAATTACCTTCCATAATTCAAACATTTGACTTGTTACAAGATCCATCTCTCTATTTTAGTTTCTAATTAAATTGTTAAATATTGCTGAATAATAAACTAGTTCACTAGTTCACATATTTTTTTATTTGTTGCTTTTGGATTGAATCTTCACATAACCTAATAGGCTTATGTATTTATTAGTAGTGTCACTAGATTGTTGTGTCTATATATATGTCCAACAGATAAAAATAAGTTCGTAAACAAATTAGACACCTTAATAACATTACTAAATACTAAATTCAATGGATATATAGTTGTTTTATCAATATAAAGCTTAGAACATTAATAAAACACTCAAAAATTACATTCAACCAAGTAGATGGATTCAATCATCATGGATTGGATTTAGAAACGTTGAATTAGTATTATACATACATAGAAATCAAATTCTATTAAATCCATAAATGAACTCATGAAGCTAGGATTTCAATTGCAAATTAAATCTCATAACTCCATCGATGCCTAAAGATATGAAATTTATCTTTAGATTGATGCTATAGACATATAATTAAATGGAAAACGTAAATGTAAGTCACAGTTCATCCATAGAATTAGAATTTATGAAGTTGTAACCTAGAAGGTAAATGAAGGTGATAAGAGTGAATAAGCCACCTAGTTTCAATCTTTATTGAGAAACAATCTTCAAATCTTCATCTTAGCTTCAGACATACTTCCAGTCTCTTCAAGCTCCCAAAATCACTATCTCTATTCCTCCCATTTATCTAGATCCATTCAAATGAAGGCTAAAAGGGAAAGGATGTCTTTATGCTTTAAACTTTTCGTTTTTAACCAAGGTTTTCAAGATCAAAATCTTACATAGGATCATTTTTTTACTTTCGAAGATCGTGATCGTAAGATTGAATTTGGATTGAAAAATTCTACTATAATGACTAATTTATTTCATATGAGTTATGATTTATATCAAATATTAACTATCAATCAAATTCATAATTTTTTTAAACTCAGAGCTTCAAAATTTAGAGGTTCATACAACCAAAATTTTAACATTAAGGAATAAATACTTGCAATACAAGAAGATCTTGGTATATTATCAATATCAATCCGTTTATTAACATAAAAAATTTAACCATGATTGACAAAATCTAAATATCAGTTATATTAGTTTCTTTTATAAGGATATAAATAAATTTAAAATGTTCCATAAAATTAAATAGAACCAAAATAAAAGTATAAAAGCTAAATTTTATTTTATTGATGATTTTTTATTTTTTTTAATATACTGATATTATTAATGATCATATAATGCATGCACACAATATTACGATCCTACTAACCATCTTATGGTCTTATTAATAATCTTATGATCCCACACCTACCCTATTTTTAAATCGATCTTCTTTGATCGAGATTATTTTTGGATGATAAGACTGTAATGTAGTTACGATCATATGATTAGGATAGATTTTAGCAACCTTTCTTTTGATCTTATGTCCCCTCTATACTTAAGTTTCTCATTAAGCTCCTCAACAAGTTTTTATTTAATCAAACAACTTATGATTCTTTTACTTAAACTCTAGAAAAATAGTTTATTAACATATTTCACCTCAAATATGTCAAGGAAATGTCAAATTTAAGTTTCTCAAAATTAGCAACTTTAGTCCCTAAAACTTAAATTTTCGTTTTAACCCTAATTCAAAATTCTATGAACTTTGGATGTAACATCCCAAAAACCAAAGTAAATTTTTTTTATTTTCAAAAGAAATTTTCATAAAAACAAAAATTCATCCAATTCATTGTTTCAAAGCATAATCATAAGATCAGAGTATCAAATAACATTTCTCAATCATAAATCCATGGGACAATGTGTATAATCATACCTCCACTTTCCCTGGTGCTTAGAAGTACCTAAAACATTTAAATCCACAATTATAAGCCAAACCTTAGTGAGTTCCCCAAAAATACCCCACAAAACAATACACATATAATGCATGCACACATGAGCCTACAGTCTGACTGGACCACCTCGTAAGGCCTACAATACACTTGTACCATTCTCATGAGCCTACAACACAAGGCTGGATTGCTCTCCTTGGGCTTACAGTTTCAATTAGACCGCTCTGGTATCTTGGAATACAACACAGAGCAGGCCACCTCAACCCAACCACAATATGTCGACATATGAAAAGAATAAATATCAAGCAAACACAGGTAATCATAACAGATCTACCAGACTAATAGATCACTACAACATAACAACATCCTACACACAAGGATACATCCTATAGGACAAAGTATAGTTAGAAAACTCACATACCAATCTAACAGACAATCGACATAACTTACATGAAACAAAGACATGTGCTACTAGCCATTTATACAGCAATCAGAGGTATATCCTCAATCTATAGTCTAAAACCCTCAGGTTGCCCAAAGGAAAACTTGGCAAAAAGTCAACGGTCAAAGTTAACAGTAAAAACTAACTCAGTTGGCCACCACACCGTGGCCAAGCATCTGCCACGTTGTGGAAACCCCATGAGAAAACAGTCGCAAGACACCCATATATCTTCTAATAGTGAGCATGTCGCTACGTCGTGAGAACTACTCGTAGACAACTTAATGGATTAAGCCCTTAATTTATTAACTCACTCACTTATATCTTCTAAAAGGCTTCCTTACACCCATATATCTCATAAATATCCTTGCTTTATGGACATGTATGCCCAATGCATGTCTTGAATCCTAGCTAGGTTAAAGATGGAGAAAATGAGGTCAAAACCTCATGCAGGAGACCTAAACTCTACAAAACTTTAGATATGAAACATAAAACTAGAAAGGGTCCTCCAGGATCTATAAAGTTGGCAAATTTATGGAATCCATCCACTCAAACCATCTTAAACATGAAAAAAAGTATATTAATAGCTTAGATCTAGAAGGATGGAATCCCCAATTTCTCGGCCAGAAAAGACCGATTTGTTTATGCTTTGTTTTATAAATCAGAGTAATCCTTTAAAGAAAACGGTTGCGAAATTTGTTCCCAAACAAGATATAATAAAACTTTATCAAAACATTTCTCAAAGAGAATGTACTTTTCATTAAATAATAAAATCTCGGGATGTCATGTTCCGATACAGACCAAAAGCATAAACATTATAAAATAGACCTTACAACAGTTATTTATAACTACTGATCTATAATCCAAAATCCCTCGTCATCGTCCAACTATGCTATTTTTCCACTACCTGTAATACAGAAAAACTGAGTGGGTCAGGCTTGGGAGCCTGGTGAGCATATAGGGTTTTCAACCCATAATAATATAATTATTATATTTAATCATCAAACAATCAACCCAATTACCCATCCCCATTATCTTCTTTATTTCTTAAGGTTTTACCCTAAGAATCAACTATCCTTCATTCATTCATTCCTAAGGATTGACCTAAGGAATTGGCACAAAATCCATTGCTACATAAGGCGCATCTACCAACTTTATCCTTTAAGCGCCTCTGCCAGGATTACGACATTCACTATTAGGCGCCACTGCCTGGATTACGACATACACTATTAGGCGCATCTGCCAACATTATCCTTTAAGCGCATCTGCCAGGATTACGACATTCTCTATTTGGCGCATCTGCCGACCTTATCCTATAAGCGCATCTGCCAGGATTATCCTATAAGCGCATCTGCTAGTATTATGACATTCTCTATTCGGCGCATCTGCCGACCTTATCCTATAAGCGCATCTGCCAGGATTATCCTATAAGCGCATCTGCTAGTATTATGACATTTACTATTTAGCGCATCTACTAAGATTATCTATAACATCTTTCATACCACATCACTTATCTACCCATGTTTTACCCGACATATTCGTCGATATAAATTACATATATGGTTTAGTTCATTTAAAAACCTGTATAAAACATTCATTCCAACAACCATCTCAAGTAAACAAACAACGTATAAATATATAGCACGTATTTCATAGCAAATACTTCATATCTATGCGGTAGAAGAAAGTAACTACACACTCACCCAAAACATATACTTAATACATTCAACAATACTTGTATTAAAATCGTGTTTATGAAAGGGACTATACACTCACTTGATCAGAAGATGATCGGACAGCACTACGGCTCTAAGAGTAGTATTCTTCGGTGAAACTAGAAGATCTTCACACACCGGGCTTCTCGCGGGCAGAGCTTCGGCTCGGAAACTCTTTTCTTCTCGGGATTTTCGGGCTTCGGGACTTGCTTCGGGTCTCGAGATGATACCGGGGCTTCGGGGGGTTAAAATAGGGCTTAGAGTGGGTATCGGGAGTGGGAGAGAAGAGATAGAGCAACCAAAATCGGCTGACCCTCGATTTCTATTTATAGGGTCATTTTTCAACTCTCACGTCGTGAATTTTAAGTTCTCACGTCGTGAATTCAATAGTCATCAGGTGCGTCATCGCCACTTGCGTCTGTCAGGCTCCAAAAGTCATAAATATTGAGTTCACGTCGTGAACACTGTATTCACGTCGTGAACTCTGACAGTTTTGGGGTTTCGCGCCCCGAACTTCAGAAATTCATAACTTTCACATACGAACTCCGTTTTCGACGTTCTTTATATCCACGTGTAGGTGAGATTATGCTCTAAAACTCTCGTTTAGACTCCGTTGGCTAATTTTGACTTTAAGTTTACTATATTATTAATATATTATTTTTAGTAGGCCTGGACAGGAAAACTCCGTTCGAAATTCATAACTCCTTCATCTGAACTCTGTTTTCGTCTGTCTTTTTATCGTTGGACTACTATTGATGAGATCTTCAATTCTCATTTAGAAAGTTTTGGCTAAATATCGCTCGACCCTAATCTCGAGTTTCGGGCTGCATACTGCTAATGCTGAAACTTCGAAAAATCATAACTTCCTCATACGAAGTCAGATTTAGACGTTCTTTTTATGCACGCTCTCGGTTTAACGTATTCTACGACTTTCATTTAGATCGCTAAGGCTAAATATCGCTCTAACGTAAATTCACTATTTACGTCGCACTGTGTCGTGCCGGTTCTGTCGCGAAACTTCGACAGGTCATAACTTCTTCGTTATAACTCGGATTTCGGCGTTCTTTATATGTACGGAATCCTTGTAACATATACTACAACTTAGTTAAGATTACTCATTCTAAATAATCTTCCATCAAAAAGTCATTTTTGATGCTTATCGTCTCTAAATTGACTACCCCGGATCTACGGGCGTTACAATTATCTCCCCCTTAGGATGATTACGTCCCGGAATCATCAACGAAATAGGACTTGTATAATAATTCCATACGTTATCTCTTCATCCTAGGTAATAACTGTAAGTTCTATGTTTCCTCGAAAGATTATCTAACTCTTGGACTTCTCGATAGCAGGTAGTGCTCAATCCTGCATCTGCTCTTCGTACTATGTTGGACTTTCAATCGTAACCTTCAAGTTACAAAATAAATCCTTACTGAGAACTCCTTATTCTTCTTAGAATAAGTACTTTCCTTTATCTATTGTAACAGACCGATGGGTCGTGTTCTAATGACCTCTCATCGTATGATGCAACGCTCAGATCAAGTCTCTTAGAGTCAAATTCCAGAATGGAATATGCCTTCCTTCATATTCTAATGTGATATAATCACATTTTTACATGTAGCATTTCTAGGTACAAGCTTCCTTAACAACGAGCGCGATGTTATCGATCGCATTAATTTCAATCTTCTGACTTGATTCAGATGCTACCTCGAACTTGGTTCTATGAACCACGTAACAAACTCATCGTAGTCGGACTCAATTTGATATGACCGCTAGGGTCAGAATATCAATCATCTTCTTAGTCACTACCGAAACAATGGTAACGATATACTTGAATAAAATGAGACCAATCACTAGCTTCTTGGTAACCTTGTGACTTTTCCTGATCCAAGCGTGAGTCCTGTGCTTCCAGTAGTATAGATCTCTACTACTATTCACACCTACTCATACTCGTCCCAAGTATTGTCCCGCAGTCCCCAAGTCCTAAAATCACAAAACAGTTTAACACATACGAATGTGTCCAATTAATTATACAAATTTTCCTAGACTCTACTAGGACTTCTTCCATGCGTATCTTCAATCATCAATTCTACTTCAACTCGGTTGGTGATGGAAATTCCAGACGATGGGACAACTTCAAGAATTACACCAATCGTTCCACCATCCTGCCAATCGAAGGTGTACCTCAGACGTACCGTACTCCCCTAAATGTTCCGTTATTTTATCTGACATATTCTAAAGGCAAGATACCACTCTTAAGATATCTTCCGATAGGTGCCATTCACTATCATAAGCCTTTCATTTTCTCCATTTACTCAATTCTCTACGAGTCTCCACCATAACGTTTTGTACATCCAAGTAGACGTTCGGTGCACCGGGCGAGAATTTAAGATAAGAAAGCTTTATTTACGATAGACGTATAAATCTCCTTATCACTCCGAAACGTTTACATGCTAGTTCTAATATTGTAGTCATACGCTTAGAATCCTAAACACATAAGGTTTCCAGATCCGGTCGGCAACAGACCGTAGATCCAAACAAACGATATCATATATAGCAAACATATAGCATTTACCACATAAAAGCATTTTAGGCATCTTTCCTAAAATATACTAGTGCTCGTGTCTAAAATATGGTAGACACTCATCTCACAATCATTGCTTAGCATTCTAAGTTTAAGTCTAGAAATTTCCTACAATTTCCTAGTTCGCTTAAACTAATGCTCTGATACCAACTGTGACATCCACAATTTCTCGGCCAGAAAAGACCGATTTGTTTATACTTTGTTTTATAAATCAGAGTAATCCTTTAAAGAAAACGGTTGCGGAATTTGTTCCCAAACAAGATATGATAAAACTTTATCAAAACATTTCTCAAAGAGAATGTACTTTTCATTAAATAATAAAATCTCGGGATGTCATGTTCCGATACAGACCAAAAGCATAAACAGTATAAAATAGACCTTACAACAGTTATTTATAACTACTGATCTATAATCCAAAATCCCTCGTCATCGTCTAACTATGCTCTTTTTCCACTACCTGTAATACAGAAAAACTGAGTGGGTCAGGCTTGGGAGCCTGGTGAGCATATAGGGTTTTCAACCCATAATAATATAATTATTATATTTAATCATCAAACAATCAACCCAATTACCCATCCCCATTATCTTCTTTATTTCTTAAGGTTTTACCCTAAGAATCAATTATCCTTCATTCATTCATTCCTAAGGATTGACCTAAGGAATTGGCACAAAATCCATTGCTACATAAGGCGCATCTACCAACTTTTTCGTTTAAGCGCCTCTGCCAGGATTACGACATTCACTATTAGGCACCACTGCCTGGATTACGACATACACTATTAGGCGCCACTGCCTGCATTACGACATACACTATTAGGCGCATCTGCCAACATTATCCTTTAAGCGCATCTGCCAGGATTACGACATTCTCAATTTTGCGCATCTGCCGACCTTATCCTATAAGCGCATCTGCCAGGATTATCCTATAAGCGCATCTGCTAGTATTATGACATTCTCTATTTGGCGCATCTGCCGACCTTATCCTATAAGCGCATCTGCCAGGATTATCCTATAAGCGCATCTGCTAGTATTATGACATTTACTATTTAGCGCATCTGCTAAGATTATCTATAACATCTTTCATACCACATCACTTATCTACCCATGTTTTACCCGACATATTCGTAGATATAAATTACATATATGGTTTAGTTCATTTAAAAACCTGTATAAAACATTCATTCCAACAACCATCTCAAGTAAACAAACAACGTACAAACACATAGCACGTATTTCATAGCAAATACTTCATATCTATGCGGTAGAAGAAAGTAACTACACACTCACCCAAAACATATACTTAATACATTCAACAATACTTGTATTAAAATCGTGTTTATGAAAGGGACTATACACTCACTTGATCAGAAGATGATCGGACAACACTACGGCTCTAAGAGTAGTATTCTTCGGTGAAACCAGAAGATCTTCACACACCGGGCTTCTCGCGGGCAGAGCTTCGGCTCGGAAACTCTTTTCTTCTCGGGATCTTTAGGCTCCGGGACTTGCTTCGGGTCTCGAGATGATACCGAGGCTTCAGGGGGTTAAAATAGGGCTTAGAGTAGGTATCGGGAGTGGGAGAGAAGAGATAGAGCAACCAAAATCGGCTGACCCTCGATTTCTATTTATAGGGTCATTTTTCAGCTCTCACGTCGTGAATTTTAAGTTCTCACGTCGTGAATTCAATAGTCATCAGGTGCGTCATCGCCACTTGCGTCTGTCAGGCTCCAGAAGTCATAAATACTAAGTTCACGTCGTGAACACTGTATTCACGTCGTGAACTCTGACAGTTTTGGGGTTTCGTGCCCCGAACTTCAGAAATTCATAACTTTCGCATACGAACTCCGTTTTCGACGTTCTTTATATTCACGCGTAGGTGAGATTATTCTCTACAACTCTCGTTTAGACTCCGTTGGCTAATTTTGACTTTAATTTTAATATATTATTAATATATTATTTTTAGTAGGCCGGGACAGGAAAACTCCGTTCGAAATTCATAACTCCTTCATCTGAACTCCGTTTTCGTCTGTCTTTTTATCATTGGACTACTATTGATGAGATCTTTAATTCTCATTTAGAAAGTTTTGGCTAAATATCGCTCGACCTCAATCTCGAGTTTCGGGGTGCATACTGCTAATGCTGAAACTTCGAAAAATCATAACTTCCTCATACGAAGTCAGATTTAGACGTTCTTTTTATGCACGCTCTCGGTTTAACGTATTCTACGACTTTCATTTAGATCGCTAAGGCCAAATATCATTCTAACGTAAATTCACTAGTTACGTCGCGCTGTGTCGTACCGGTTCTGTCGCGAAACTTCGACAGGTCATAGCTTCTTCGTTATAACTCGGATTTCGGCGTTCTTTATATGTACGAAATCCTTGTAACATATACTACAACTTAGTTAAGATTACTCATTCTAAATAATCTTCCATCAAAAAGTCATTTTTGATGCTTATCGTCTCTAAATTGACTACCCCGGATCTACGGGCGTTACACTTGAGGACTTACAAAAGTCCAAAATATATGAAAGAAGGAGAGGATGAGATTTTCTTACTGGATCTAAGCACCAATGACACCTTCTTCTTCTTCAAAACCATCACAAACCACAAATAAGCTTCAATAGGTCAACAGTGGAGGCTAGGGATTGATCTAGGTCAAGTGGGAGTGATAGAGGCTAAGGGTGAGCAAACCCTAGCTATCACATCCCTTAAATAGGGCTCTAAAAATGGAAAATTAAGGTTAAGCAAGTTGGTTGCCACTACGTTGTTGCCATGATCTTGCCATGTCATGGTGGACACAATATGCATGTTCCTTCTCAGTCAGCGCCATGTTGTGGCCACCCTAAAATCGACATTTGAAGAGTTAAATTTCCATAAACACAAAATAAATATTTAGCTGGAATTTGGTGTTACATTGGAACTTTTAAAATTATAATTTATATTTATTTCATTTAGTTTTAAAATTTATTTTATTTTTGTGAGGGAAAACAGATGACACTTGTCAAGACTCAGAACAAATTTGATGCCACTTGTCAAATTCTAATGACCCTTATTAGGAAGTAATGCGGATAACACACGGAACCAAAAGCACAAAAGACACAATATTTATGTGCTTTGGTCAAGGTAACCTACGTCCATGGGCAAGAGGGGAGTATTCTTTATTCACAAAGTTCTCAAACAGAGATTACAAGTACAAATAACAAAGATTAGTCCTACTCACTATGGATACAAAAGACACTCTAAGTGACTTTGCAGGCATGCCTATTTGTAGTAAAGAGATCCGACCTAAAACCCTAATTGGCCAAGCCCATTGACCTATAGGCCCATGAAAGGTGTCGACCAATCACAATCCGCCATACAACAACTTCTAGAACATTCACCCTTGCGATACAATGCATGAGCATCAACAACACACATGTTGGAGCACCATGAGCACTAGTGGCTCATCAACCATCATGATGCACAAGTGGAGCATCATGAACACTAGTGGCTCATCAACCATCATGGTAGAGCATTATGGTGTATTCCATAGGCGTATTCAACTTATTGTCATCCATGAACAATCTTGAACATCATCGAGGACTTCATAGCATACGTGGCTCATCAAGGCATACCATGGCTCTTCATGGACATAAGTGGCACACCATGTACCAAACGACTCATCTTGTGCAAGGAATGACGCACCTTATCCAAGGTTGGCGCATCTTCTTCTAAGGCGGCGCAACTTCCTCCATTGAAGCACTCATTATTCACAAATGACACAATTTAACGTAGAATGGATCATGTTTCTTCCCAATGGTGCGCCTTGTCTCCTAAGTGGCGCATCCATGCTCATGATGGGACATCATGGTAATGAATGGTGCATCCTTGCACCAAGGTGATCCATACCTCTTTCAAGTGCTCCATACCCCATTTTGGAAGATCCCTTCCTTTGGCACTTGATCCGTTCCGTTGTCAGATGATCCATTCCCTTCTTAGATGATACGTTCCTTTCTTACATGCTCCCTGAACCCCAAGTGCTCCATTGAGTTCGAAGTGCTCCATTGAACTCAAATGCTCCATGAGAAAGCTCAAGTCACATTAGTTTTTTTATATTTAAATTTAACTTTTTAAATTTTAGTTAATTTTACTAATAAAGATAATATTCTAGCCCTTAATATGGTTGTTATAGGTTATAACTATTGTTGCTAGAGGTGTTGTGATAATTGGATTTTTTATTTATCTTGCATTTTCACACGTTCTCTCACAAAGATTGGTTTAGTACTTTTGAACCAATTCATGATGCTGAGTGAGTTCATGGTTTTGATGGTTCTTAATGTCAATTTGAAGGCATAGACAATATCCATTTCAAGAAGTTCGATGACATGATTTGAAATTTTATCCATGTCTGATATATTCTTTCGATGAATATAAATCTCATTTCCTTGAGCGTGTTTGATGACAAGGGCTACATATATTTAGGTGGAGATTATGTTTTAAATACCACAAAAGGTTTAAGAGTTAGGATTAAAGTCGATTGAGAAAGAATATTGCTCTTTCCTATTTTCGATGAAGGTTTGTATTGATTGGATACACTTAAGTATAAATAATGAAGAACAAACAAATAACAAAGAACACGATGATCATAAAGATACTTTCACTAAGAAAGATGTTCTCATAAAGAGAATAGGTTACAAAGACGACACCAAGCTCTATCAGGGTTTAACCATCATAGTATAATATATACAACTACAGAAATGGAGATCCACCCATTTAGGGGATGTATACTAATCTATGTAAAGGTATGATCCTAATCACTAAGATTACGGATCAGACAGCTATTCAATATATACAGAGAATATCTTCCTAATATACATATGATCAATAAGGTCAGTGAGTTCATGTTGTCGCTGATCATGCTGATATTGGCACTACCATTGACGTGGGCACTGGTGGAAAACGTATGGTGTTTGATTCATCATATCATAAGGTGTAAACTTACAATCTTCCATGTAACGCCCGTGTTTCTAGGCTAAGCATTATTATAACGATGTAAAATTTAGGGTCCACAATCGTAACATATTTTGAAGTAATGAAGAGGAATTACTCGAGTGTTATGTGATTTTGTATGCATTATACTTCTTTATAACGACGTAATAAAATAATAATAAAAATAAGCATAAAAAATAAAATAATAGATAGACCTGATATCTATGAAGAAACTTTAAGAAGTCGTAACAAGGATTTTAGGGATATAAGGAACGCTGAAATCTGACTTATAACGAAGAAGTTATGACATGTCGAAGTTTCGTGACAAAACCGGCACGACGTTGTGTGACGTAAAAAATGAGTTTGCAATAAAATACTTTTTAGCCTTAGTGATCTAAACCAAAGTCGTAGTATATGTTAAACCGAGAGCGTGCATAAAAAGAACGTCCAAATCTGACTCCGTATGAAGAATTTATGATTTTTCTAAGATATAGCATAGGAGTGCACAACCCAGAATTTGAATGTTAGACTAACCAATTTTTAGCCGACACAATCTAAACGAAATTCAAAGATCTCGTTAATAAGATCTCAATCATATAAATACATACGAAAATGGACGTCGGATGACAAAGTTATGAATTTTTAGCGGACTTTACCTGTCTAAACATGTTAAAATACAACTTTAAAAATAAAGTCAAAATTAGTCGACGGAGTCTAAACCAAAGTTGTAGATTACGCCGCCATCTACACATGGATATAAATAACGTCAAAAAAGGAGCATGTATGCGAAAGTTATGGATTTTAGAAGTTTACGGGTTAGAATGCGAGGAGACACATGTATGCCCAACGTAGCCAGCATTACGCCCAACGGTCTCGCATGCACGTTCCCAGCAACCTCCATGTCGCCCCATCCGAATATCAACCACTGCCCCCTCGTACGCGCAGCGTACTCCGAGGAGTACACCCAACGTAGTCCGAGGCCAGCTCCTATAAATAGGTCTGAGGTTCTCCTCAATTCTTCACACCTCAACTTTTCTTTCTCTCTCAACCAATGTTTTAAAACCCGAGTTTTTAGTTGACCCGGTGTGATGACCGGTTCACGGGTCAACCGGTTCAACCGGTTGAACCGCCGGGTCAACCCGGTTTATGGTATTTTTCTATTTTTATATATTTTTACTTTCCTGCATAATGCATAAACATATAAAACCAATAATTTGATGTCCACAAAGTTTAAATATTGAAAAACATTGAAGAAACCGCAAAGGACTCGTAGTTTTGGTGTTCGCTACTTGTATCCAACTATCCAAACCCTATTAAAACGGGTCAACCCGGTTTTAACCGGTTCAACATAAGCGGTCGAACCGCGGTTCAGGGGCAACCCGTCCGGTTCGATCCGGTCCGTATTTTTACAAAAAACCGTTCTCAATTGACCCACCTTCTACCCCGGGTCATGGTACAACCGGTTGAACCGGCCGGGTCAACCCGGGTTTTAAAACATTGCTCTCAACACTCCCAGTCTCTCCCTCCCCGTACCTAATACTTCCTACGTGCCAGAGGCGAGTCCCGAAGTGCCAGAAGGCTCCGAGAAGAAGAGTTTTCGGCTCGGACGTTTTGCCCCCGTAGAGCCCGACTCCTAGCCAAACCCCCTTATAAGTAAGTTATCCTTACCCTAATTTAAGTATATCTTATGTTTAAGTTTAATATCGTTATTATGAACCTATAAACAATATATGTATTATAAAATATAATATACAAAGTGTTATTATAATATCTTTTAACTACTTGCGGTACAGGAATTTGGTTTGAAGGGTCGCATAAGGTTGTTGGATTTCAGAAGTGCTTAAATCCCAAAATGGTGGTTGAAAAGTATTGTTTAACATTTATAAAATGATATCGCTCGTAAATAGTCGCAATAAATATTAGACTAAAATCTAGCGGTAATGATACTAGGTTTTGTCGAAGGAAAATAGAATTCTTAGAAGCGAAGCGCTGCCCAAGTTTGGAATCATCACTTTAACAAGTGAGTGCATAGTTACTTTCATCTTACACATAGATATGAAGTATTTAATATAAATTATGTGCTATGTGTGCATATTATCTGTGTACTTGATATTTATGCTGGATGAACAAAATATACATGTTTTACTAAATTTTAAATTGTATATGTATTTTATACCTATGATTATGATGGGTAAAGATGGGTAGATAAAATAGATGATGAAAGAGGAAATAAAATTGATGATAGGCCTCGATGTTTAAGATGATCCAGTCATCTAGCGGAGTATACATGACGACTATGGACTATTCTAGACAGTCCAATGGAACGCTAGTAGGCTCGCAACCTATAGGTATTTTTGAACAAAGTGTTCACCAGGTGTACTCCATCCCCCTCATTGTTGCCTTATTTAACATATATTGCTGAGGAATCCCCTAAGTAGTGTTGTCATCCCGATGAAAATCCTTAGACTAGGTCCCTTGAATTAGATGCTTTAGGGACAAAAAGTGAGGATAACAAGAATGGGTAATCCGGTTGATTGATTTGATGGAATTAATAAACTTAATTATTGTGGGTTGAAAACCCTATGTGATCACCAGGCTCCCTAGCCTGACCCACTCAGTTTCTTGTATACAGGTAGTGGGAAGAGAGCACAAGAGTGAAGATCTGATGAGAGATCAATGGATTACAGGCCACTAGAATAAATAGATGTTGTAAGGCCTATGTTGTTTCTGTTTATGCTTTTGATCTGTATTCACAATGACATCCCGGGATTTTTTAATATAATGAAAATACATTTCTTCGGAAATGCTTTGATAAATTCTTTATCATATTTTTGGGAAAAAATTCCGCAAATGTTTCTTTAAAAGTATACTATGATTTTTAAACAAATCATAAACAAATCGGTCTTTTATGACCGTGAAATTGGGGATGTCACAGATGGTATTAAAACATTAGTTAAGCGAACTAGGAATTTGTAGGATTTCTAGACTTAAACTTAGAATGCTAAGCGACGATTGTGAGATGAGTGTCTACTAAATTTTAGACACGAACACTACCTTATTTTAGGAAACATGCATTAATTGCTTTTATGTGCTAAATGATTTATGTTATAGTTATATAGACACCTTATATGCTATTATTTGATCGGATTTATGGTCTGTTGCCGACCGGATCTGGAAACAATTACTGTCTCGCCTACTCATACTCGGATTTATGGTCTGTTGCCGACCGGATCTACTACTATTCACACCTACTCATACTCGTCCCAAGTACTGTCTCGCAGTCCCGAAGTCCTAAAATCACAAAACAATTTAACACATACGAATGTGTCCAATTAATCATAAAATTTTCCTTGACTCTACTAGGACTTCTTCCATGCGTATCTTCAATCATCAATTCTACTTCAACTTGGTTGGTGATGGAAATTCCAGACGATGGGACAACTTTAAAAATTACACCAAGCATTCCATCATCCTACCAATTGAAGGTGTACTTCAGACGTACCGTACCCCTCTAAACGTTCCGTTATTTTAATAGACATATTCTAAAGGCAAGATACCACTCTTATGATATCTCCTGATAGGTATCATTCACTATCATAAGCTTTTCATTTCCTCCATCTACTTAATTCTCTACGAGTCTTCACCATAACGTTTTGTACACCCAAGCAGGCGTTCAGTGTACTGGGAGAGAATTTAAGATAGGAAAGCTTTATTTACGATCGACGTATAATTCTCCTTATCACTTCGAAACGTTTACATGTTAGTTCTAATCTCGTAATCATACGCTTAGAATCCTACACACATAAGGTTTCCAGATCCGGTCGGCAACAGACCATAGATCCGAACAAATAATAGCATATAAGGCATCCTTATAGCTATAACATAAAATATTTAACACATAAAACATTTTAGGCATCTTTCCTAAAATAAACTTGTGCTCGTGTCTAAAATATAGCAGACACTCATCTCACAATCATCACTTAGCATTCTAAGTTTAAGTGTAGAAATCCTACAAATTCCTAGTTCGCTTAAACTAATGCTCTGATACCAACTGTGACATCCCCAATTTCAAGGCCAGAAAAGACCGGTTTAATTTATACTTTTAAAATAATTTCAGAGTAATCATTTGATTAAAAGTGTTGCGGAATTTGTTCCCAGAAAAACATGATAAATATGTTATCAAATCATTTCCGAAGAAATGTATTTTATTCACTTAAACCATTGGGATGTCATTGTCAATACAAAAACATAAGCATAAACAAAACTTACATTCATTCACACTAGTGATCTACTTCTCTTTAAATCTCTCAATGTAAAGCAACTTCGTATCGATACCTGTGATACAATTAAACTGAGTGGGTCAGGCTTGGAAGCCTGGTGAGCATATAGGGTTTTCAACCCACAATAAATAATAAACTTATTAAGTTCTCAATCAACAATAAATTTATTAATTTCATCAACCAAACTAACCCTAATTACCCTTTCCCATTATCCTCACTTTACGTCCCTAAAACAACTATCATAAGGGACCTAGCCTAAGGATTATCACTAGGGGTGACAACATTGTTTTCCTCAACAATTTATGTTAAACAAGACATCCTAACATAAAACAACCAATAAGGTGACAATATTTCTTTCCTCTGCAATTTATGTCAAATAGGCACGAAGTCACATCGTCGCCATGAGCTAAGTCAATAACTCTTATTTATCGACAGTATTTCCCACAGGAGTCCCCCCCCCACCCCCCCTCCGCAATACATTTCAATGGGTTTTCCATATGCTAAGTCCATAGCTCTTATTCATCGACGGTATTTCCCACTGGAGTCCCCCCCCCCCCCACAATACATGTCAATGGGTTTTCCATATGCTAAGTCCATAGCTCTTATTCATCGACGGTATTTCCCACAGGAGTTCCCCCCCCCCCCCCCCCCCCCCCCCGCAATACCTGTCAATGAGTTTTTAGAGTATAGCTGATGAACATACTAAGGGTTTTCCTCAGCCATACATGTCCTAAAGGCAACCATGAGGGGGATAGAGTACAACGAATGAACACCCAATTTCATTAACACCTACAGGTTGCAAGCCTGCTAGTGTTCCACAGACCGTCTAGAATAGTCCATGGTTGTCATCCATACTCTGCTGAATGACGGGGGTCAACATTTGGGTAAGGGTTTTTCTCATATTGCACCACTCACGCCAACGTTTGGGTAAGGGCTTTTCTCATATTTCACCACTCACTCTCAACTCATGATCTAAATCACTGATCATCTCATCTATCTAACTCACCTTTCATTACACACCCACTATTTAACTCATGATCTATATCACTGACTCATGAAGCTCGTCCGATCACTTCATAAAAGAAACAAAGACTCCAAAGCTCTTCAAAGTAAAAGTATAGGGAAAATACTAATAAAGTATTCCCGTACGCTCCCGTACCCCGACAGGTAATAGTGTCAAAAAGAAGAACTAACAGATGAACACATAGTTCAAAAACACCTAATGAACATATAGTTCGAGAACACCTTATAAACATATAGTTCAAACATACGTACCGATTACAAGTCTACTAACGTTCCACTGGACTATCTAAAATAGTCTGTGGCCGTTGTCTATACTCTGCTAGATGACTAGATCATCTTAAACATCGATACCTCTCATCACTTTTATTTCATCACACATCATCTAATTCATCTACCCATGTTTTACCCAACATATTTGTAGATAAAAAAATATATATATATATACAGTTTAAAACTTGTATAAAACATCTATTCAACAGTCACCTTAATTAAACAATTAATATAATTACACATAGCAAGTATTTTAAAGAAAATACTTCATATATATGTGTAAGGTGAAAGTGACTATACACTCACTTGATTTAATGAAAATCGGGCAGCAATTCGTTTCCTAAAACGTTCGTTTCTAATAAAATCGGGAGTTTTATTGAGAAACCGGGCTCTGTGAGGATCGGACTTCAAAACCGAAAAAAATAAATTTCTCGGGCTTCTCGGGCACTCCGGGACGTGTTCCGGGCGTTGGAAATGATCTCGGGGCATCGGGGGATGTGAAAATAGCCAAAATATTGAAAAAGGGGCCAAAATTGCCAAATTTCCAACTTTAGTCGCGAGGGTTCGCACCCTCCTATTTATAGCATGCGAGGCCGAGGATCAATGGCTGAGAAGGAGACACGCGGAAGCAGATCCGAAGGGGGAAGCACATGCCTCGCACGTGCGAGGGTCCGGTGTCACCTCCTGATTGGACCGAGGTCTAGTCCGAGGTAGGGTGGGTTCGTGGCTCACTGCGAGGCTCGGACACGTGATAAAGGGCACGTGTCGGACACCCATTGGACCACTTTGGATACCTCAACAGCTCGGATGACTCAGCAAAACTTCGGACACGTGGCATGTCCTAAGGGAGGGTGACGTGGCCGAAGCCACCTATGCGAAATTTCTCGATTTTTGTGCAAAAACTTCTAAAATCCATAACTTTCGCATACGAGCTCCGTTTTTGACGTTGTTTATATGCACGCGTAGGTAAAATTACGCTCTACAACTTCGTTTAGACTTCATCGGCTAATTTTGACTTTAATTTTTATATTATTATTTTTAACAGATCGGGACAGGAAATCCGTTAACAGTTCATAACTTCTTCATCCGACGTCCGTTTTCGTCTGTCTTTTTACCGTTGTGCTACTATTTACGAGACCTTCGATTCTCGTTTAGGTTGTGTCGGCTAAAAATCACTCGATCTAAAATTCGAGTTTTTAGCTGTCTACTGCTAAGCTGAAACTTAGAAAAATCATAACTTCCTCATACGAAGTCAGATTTGGGCGTTCTTTTTATACATACTCTCGGTTTAACGAACACTACGGCTTTCGATTAGATCACCAAGGCTAAAAAGTAGTTTATCAAAAACTCACTTTTTACGGCATTCGGCACCGTGCCGGTTTTGTCGCGAAATTTCGACAGGTCATAACTTCTTCGTTATAACTCGGATTTCGGTATTCTTTATATATACGTAATCCTTGTCACGCCCACTACAAGTTTCTTAATAGATATCGGCTTTATCTAATATTTATTTTTGACACTCATTTTTATTCTTAATTAATTAAACCCTAATAATTAAGCATAAAACACATAATTTTCACATAATATTCACATAATTCCTTTTCATTTCTTCTAAATGAGTTAAAAAGGTTAACCTAGACCATTATGTCAATATTAATGCCTAGCCTAGTAACACGGGCGTTACAATTCTCTCCCCTTTAGAATGATTCCGTCCCCAGAATCACACATCAACAAACTAATACGGGTAGCGACTCATCATGTCACTCTCCGTTTCCCAGGTGAGATTTGGCCCATTCGTATGTTTCCAACGCACAAGCACCAAATCGACCATTTTGTGTCACAACTTCTTAGTCTTACGGTCAACGATTGCCTCAGGTTCTTCAATCAACCTCTTGTTTTCATCCAACCTTAATTTAGAAATGAGAATTATGTCGGGCACATCTCCCGTAAATTTTCTCAAATAACACACATAAAAGGTATTATGAATACCCTCCAGTTCTTCCGGTAATTCTAGCTTGTAAGCTTGATTCCCGATCCTCTGAAGAACTTTAAATGGTCCAATAAACCTTGGACTCAATTTTCCCCTCTTACCAAATCTTATAAGTCCCTTCCACGGCGAGACTTTAAGTAAAACCGAATCTCCAACTTCGAATGATATCGGTTGTCTTTTCTTGTCAGCATAGCTCTTCTGAGCAGCTGACCTCCTTTCCCTAATCACTTTCAACTTTTCAGCAGTCTGATGGACTATTTCAAGTCCCATAAACTGCTTTTCCCCAGCTTCCAGCCAACATGACAGCATTCGACACTTTTCCCCATACAAAGCGTGATAAGGTGCCATCTTGATGCTTGAGTGGAAACTATTACTATAGGAAACTTCTACTAGAGGTAAGTGTTTACCCCAGTTACCTTGGAATTTCAGGGTACATGCTCTCAGCATATCCTCCAATGTTTGAATTGTTCGTTAGCTCTTACCATTGGTTTGTGGATGGTAAGCTGTATTCAAACACAACTTGGTACCCAATTCCGCTTATAGACTCCTCCAAAACCTTGAGGTAAAACGGCTGTCACGATCGGATACAATCGTTAACGAAACACCGTGAAGCCTCACACTTTCCTTCACGTAAGAATTCGCAAGTTTATCCATAGACCATTTCTCGTTGGCTGCTATGAAATGCGCACTCTTAGTGAAGCGATCAACGACCACCCAAATCATGTCGTGACCGTTCCTTGTTCTGGGCAGTTTAGTCACAAAATCCATGTGATATCTTCCTATTTACCCATGGGTACAGGCAATGGTTCTAAACTCCCATACGGTTTCTGATGTTGTGCCTTAACCCTAGCACATGTCACACACTCGGCCACATACTTTAGCAACATCGAGCTTCATCGTCGGCTACCAGTAATAGGGTTTTAGATCCCTATACATTTTTATACTACCGGGATGAATCGAGTACATGGTCTTGTGAGCTTCTTCCATCAGAAGATCTCTTACTCCTCCCATCTTAGGTACCCAAATCCTATCTTTGAATACCTTCAGTCCTTGACTGTTTGTATCAAACACCAACATTTTATCCCAAACGTTCTTCCTTTCGGTCATTTTTCTCTAAAGCTTCATCTTGAGCTTTCTTTATACCTTCCACAATTGTCGAGACAACTTCAATTCTCAACGCTCTTGGCCTTTTTTTTTCAAGATTTACCTTCCAACTGAGATCATCAGCAACAACATTTGCTTTACCAGGATGGTAAAGTATCTCACAGTCGTAGTCCTTGAGTAACTCTATCCAGCGTCGTTGCCTCATATTCAATTCCTTCTGATTAAAGAGATATTGAAGACTCTTATAATCAGTGAAAAGTTTACATTTAGTATCATAAAGATAGTGCCTCCCTGTCTTTAAGGCGAATACTACCACTGCCAACTCCAGATCATGAGTGGGGTAGTTCTTTTCTTGCTCCTTCAATTGCCTCAATGCATACGCTATCACTTCATCCCTTTGGGTCAGAATACAACCTAACCCAACTTCTTTAACAACGAACGCGATACTTCTATTGATCGCTTTGATCATCCTTTACTTCGATTTGACTTAAGTCAACTACTACATCGAACTTGGTTCTCTGAACCACGTAACAAACTCATCGTAGTCGGACTCAATTTGATATGACCACTAGGGTCGGAATAACAATCATCTTCTTAGTCATTACCGAAACGATGGTAACGACAGACTAGAATAAGACGGAATCAATTACTAACTCCTTGGTAACCTTGTGACTTTCCCTGATCCAAGTGTGAGTCCTGTGCTTCCAATAGTATAGATCTCTACTACTATTCACACCTACTCATACTCGTCCCAAGTACTGTCTCGCAGTCCCGAAGTCCTAAAATCACAAAACAATTTAACACATACGAATGTGTCCAATTAATCATAAAATTTTCCTAGACTCTACTAGGACTTCTTCCATGCGTATCTTCAATCATCAATTCTACTTCAACTTGGTTGGTGATGGAAATTCCAGACGATGGGACAACTTTAAAAATTACACCAATCATTCCATCATCCTACCAATTGAAGGTGTACTTTAGACGTACCGTACCCCTCTAAATGTTCCGTTATTTTATTAGACATATTCTAAGGGCAAGATACCACTCTTATGATATCTCCTGATAGGTATAATTCACTATCATAAGCTTTTCATTTCCTCCATCTACTTAATTCTCTACGAGTCCTCACCATATCGTTTTGTACACCCAAGCAGATGTTCGGTGTACTGGGCGAGAATTGAAGATAGGAAAGCTTTATTTACGATCGACGTATAAATCTCCTTATCACTTCGAAACGTTTACATGTTAGTTCTAATCTCGTAATCATACGCTTAGAATCCTACACACATAAGGTTTCCAGATCCGGTCGACAACAGACCATAGATCCGAACAAATAATAGCATATAAGGCATCCTTATAGCTATAACATAAAATATTTAACACATAAAATATTTAACACATAAAACATTTTAGGCATCTTTCCTAGAATAAACTTGTGCTCGTGTCTAAAATATAGCAGACACTCATCTCACAATCATCACTTAGCATTCTAAGTTTAAGTGTAGAAATCCTACAAATTCCTAGTTCGCTTAAACTAATGCTCTGATACCAACTGTGACATCCCCAATTTCACGGCCAGAAAAGACGGGTTTAATTTATACTTTTAAAATAATTTCAGAATAATAATTTGATTAAAAGTGTTGCAGAATTTGTTCCCAGAAAAACATGATAAATATGTTATCAAATCATTTCCGAAGAAATGTATTTTATTCACTTAAACCATTGGGATGTTATTGTCAATACAAAAACATAAGCATAAACAAAACTTACATTCATTCACACTAGTGATCTACTTCACTTTAAATCTCTCAGTGTAAAGCAACTTCGTATCGATACCTATGATACAATTAAACTGAGTGGGTCAGGCTTGGAAGCCTGGTGAGCATATAGGGTTTTCAACCCACAATAAATAATAAACTTATTAAGTTCTCAATCAACAGTAAATTTATTAATTTCATCAACCAAAATAACCCTAATTACCCTTTCCCATTATCCTCACTTTACGTCCCTAAAACAACTATCACAAGGGACCTAGGCTAAGGATTATTACTAGGGGTGAAAACATTGCTTTCCTCAGCAATTTATGTTAAACAAGACATCCTAACATAAAACAACCAATAAGGTGATAATATTTCTTTCCTCTGCAATTTATGTCAAATAGGCACGAAGTCACATCGTCGCTATGAGCTAAGTCCATAGCTCTTATTTATCGACAGTATTTCCCACGGGATTTCCCCCCCCCCCCCCCCGCAATACATGTCAATGGGTTTTCCATATGCTAAGTCCATATCCATTATTCATCGACGGTATTTCCCACGGGAGTTCCCCCCCCCCCCCCCCGCCCCCCCCTCGCAATACATGTCAATGGGTTTTCCATATGCTAAGTCCATAGCTCTTATTCATCGACGGTATTTCCCACGGGAGTTCCCCCCCCCCCCCCCCCCCGCAATACATGTCAATGGGTTTTTAGAGTACAGCTGATGAACATACTAAGGGGTTTCCTCAGCCATACATGTCCTAAAGGCAACCTTGAGGGGGATTGAGTACAACGAATGAACACCCAAGTGCATTAACACCTACAGGTTGCAAGCCTGCTAGTGTTCCACAGACCGTCTAGAATAGTCCATGGTTGTCATCTATACTCTGCTGAATGACGGGGGTCAACGTTTGGGTAAGGGCTTTTCTCATATTGCACCAGTCACGCCAACGTTTGGGTAAGGGCTTTTCTCATATTTCACCACTCACTCTCAACTCATGATCTATATCACTGATCATCTCATCTATCCAACTCACCTTTCATCACACACCCACTATTTAACTCATGATCTATATCACTGACTCATGAAGCTCGTCCAATCACTTCATAAAAGAAACAAAGACTCCAAAGCTCTTCAAAGTAAAAGTATAGGGAAAATATTAATAAAGTACTCCCGTACGCTCCCGTACCCCGACACGTAATAGTGTCAAAAAGAAGAACTAACGGATGAACACATAGTTCAAAAACACCTAATGAACATATAGTTCGAGAACACCTTATAAACATATAGTTCAAACATACGTACCGATTACAAGTCTACTAACGTTCCACTGGACTATCTAAAATAGTCTGTGGCCGTTGTCTATACTCTGCTAGATGACTAGATCATCTTAAATATCGATACCTCTCATCACTTTTATTTCATCACACATCATCTAATTCATCTACCCATGTTTTACCCAACATATTTGTAGATAAAAATATATATAGAGTTTAAAACTTGTATAGAACATCTATTCAACAGTCACCTTAATTAAACAATTAATATAATTACACATAGCACGTATTTTAAAGAAAATACTTCATATATATGTGTAAGGTGAAAGTGACCATACACTCACTTGATTTAATGAAAATCGGGCAGCAATTCGTTTCCTAAAACGATCGTTTCTAATAAAACCGGGAGTTTTATTGAGAAACCGGGCTCTGCGAGGGTCGGGCTTCAAAACCGAAAAAAATAAATTTCTCGGGCACTCCGGGACGTGTTCCGGGCGTTGGAAATGATCTCGGGGGATGTGAAAATAGCCAAAATATTGAAAAAAGGGCCAAAATTGCCAATTTTCCAACTTTAGCCGGGAGGGTTCACACCCTCCTATTTATAGCATGCGAGGTCGAGGATCAATGGATGAGAAGGAGACACGCGGCAGCAGATCCGAAGGGGGAAGCACATGCCTCGCACGTGCGAGGGTCCGATGTCACCTCCTGATTGGACCGAGGTCTAGTCCGAGGTAGGGTGGGTTCGTGGCTCACTGCGAGGCTCGAACACGTGATAAAGGGCACGCGTCGGACACCCATTGGACCACTTCGGATGACTCAGCAGCTCGGATGACTCAGCAAAATTTCGGATACGTGGCATGTTCTAAGCGAGGGTGACGTGGCCGAAGCCACCTATGCGAAATTTCTCGATTTTTGTGCAAAAACTTCTAAAATCCATAACTTTCGCATACGAGATACGTTTTTAAAGTTCTTTATATGAACGCGTAGGTAAAATTACGCTCTACAACTTTTGTTTAGACTTCGTCGGCTAATTTTGACTTTTATTTTTATATTATTATTTTTAACAGACCGGGACAGGAAATCCGTTAAACGTTCATAACTTCTTCATCCGACGTCCGTTTTCGTCTGTCTTTTTACCGTTGTGCTACTATTTATGAGACCTTCGATTCTCGTTTAGGTCGTGTCGGCTAAAAATCAATCGATCTAAAATTCAAGTTTTTAGCTGTCTACTACTAAGCTGAAACTTAGAAAAATCATAACTTCCTCATACGAAGTCAGATTTGGGCGTTCTTTTTATACATACTCTCGGTTTAACGAACACTACGACTTTCGTTTAGATCACCAAGGCTAAAAAGTAGTTTATCAAAAACTCACTTTTTACGGCATTCGGCACCGTGCCGGTTTTGTCGCGAAATTTCGACAGGTCATAACTTCTTCGTTATAACTCGGATTTCGGTATTCTTTATATATACGTAATCCTTGTCACGCCCACTACAAGTTTCTTAATAGATATCGGCTTTATCTAATATTTATTTTTGACACTCATTTTTATTCTTAATTAATTAAACCCTAATAATTAAGAATAAAACTCATAATTTTCACATAATATTCACATAATTCCTTTTCATTTCTTCTAAATGAGTTACAAAGGTTAACCTAGACCATTATGTCAATATTAATGCCTAGCCTAGAAACACGGGCGTTACAATTCTCTCCCCCTCAGAATGATTCCGTCCCCGGAATCACACATCAACAAACAAATATGGGTAGCGACTCATCATGTCACTCTTCGTTTCCCAGGTGAGATTTGGCCCATTCATATGTTTCCAACGCACAAGCACTAAATCGACCATTTTGTGTCACAACTCCTTAGTCTTACGGTCAACGATTGCCTCAGGTTCTTCAATCAACCTCTTATTTTCATCTAACCTTACTTTAGAAATGGGAATTATGACGGGCACATCTCCCGTAAATTTTCTCAAATAACACACATAAAAGGTATTATGAATACCCTCCAGTTCTTCCGGTAATTCTAGCTTGTAAGCTTGATTCCCAAAGCAACCTAATTGTTAGGGTTTGCACCATATTTAAAGGACATTAAGTCCTTCCTTCCAGCCTCCTTACCACCTTTTCACGTCCAGAAGCAAACCCTAATCAATCTAACCCTATTTTTTAGGGTGTGAGAGGCTAAAAGTGTTTATTTGGTGCATTTATTGAAGAGGCTTGAAGATTTAGAGGCTTGGAATGAGAAGAAGCTTGTAAATGCAGTATCTATATCGTGTTGGCATCGAGTTGAAGGTAAAAAGTCCTTACCTTGACTTTCCATTCCATAGATCTCTTCTTATGTTAGTATATGGGCATTTTGGTGCAAAAATGGGGTCATACTCGGGTTTGAGCTTGTCATGAGAACATGGTTTCAGATCTGGACTCCTATGGGCCCTTATGGACATAAAGCCTCAAGCTTTATGAAGATTTGGCCCTTTTCCATGTCCAAAACCTCTTCCTAAGGCTATTTATGAGTGTTTTAGCTTCTTGGAGCCTTGCATGCACGTAAATTAGCAACTTTACGTGGTAACTATACCCTAGGAGGCTAGATCTACAGTTTGGAGCTTTGGTTTTGCTTAAAAGCGTCTGAATGAGAAAAGGACTGAAGGGACTCGACGAGTTGCATAGTCAACTCGATGAGTAGGATGAGGGTTTCCTGTTTTTGGATTCTGCATGAACTCGGCGAGTTAGCGAGATGAATCGACGAGTTGGTTAGGGTTTTCCAGACATTTTGTACACTGCATGGACTCGACGAGTTGTTTGGAAACTCGGAGAGTCAACTGGGGTTTTCCCGATTCTTTGAGTTTTGAACGAACTCGACGAGTCAGTAAGTTGCACTCGACGAGTTGGGTCAACATGGAAGTGGATCATTGGTGGTTGTCGGTGTTGGTGTTTGGAGCCGTGTTTCAGGAGTTTGATATTTCAGTTTCGATCGACATTGTGAGATGAGTTTTCCTCACTATACTCAAGGTTCGAAGGCACCAAGGCCGACCCTTTGGATTATTATCTTGCTTTATTGTTACTATGATCTGTTAGATCGATATCCTGGTAGATAGGATGTTTTTATGTGGTTATGATCAGTTAGATCGGTAGCCTGGTAGATAGGATGTTGCTATGCTTAGTGATATGTTGATCAGTATGTCTGTCTGTAGATTGTTATGTGATTATCTGAGATATGTGCACATGATTGATTGGTGGTTGAGGCTTATCTTCTTTGTGCGAGAGCCAAAAGAACAGGGCATTCCAACCCGATGGTTGTGGGATGAGAGTATTCCATCTCGAGGATGATTGGACTCATAGTATGTGGACATTCTAACCTGATGGTTGTGGGCCGAGGGTATACCATCCCGAGGATGATTGGACCCATAGTATGTTGGCATTCCAACCCAGTGGTTGAGGTCCTGGGGCATTCCAACCCAATGGTTGATTGGGCCCATAGTATGTTGTTATTATAGGTGTGTTATTTGTTGTACGGGTATTTTGGGGGAACTCACTAAGCTTCGGGCTTACAGTTTTGGTTTTGGTTTCAGATACTTCAGATGATCGCGAGAAGGTGAAGGCTTGATCGTGCACCTCCTCATGTTTTTATGACTCTGATTTCTGGGATACTCTGATATGAAACTATTTTGAAAACATTTTGTAATAAATAATGATTTATGGATGTTTGAAAAAGTTTTAAATTGGCATGAATTTTATGGAAGTTACAAGTTGGTATCAGACTTGGTTTGAGTGAATTGGAGGAACACTTGTGTGAATCCAGTCTCAAACCAAGGATAAGATTTTCAAAATTGTTTTCAAAATATTAAAGGAGGATGCAGAGTGTACGATTAGCCGAAGCCAATAAGTAGACCCCAAAATACCATATGGATATTTGAGATTGTGATATGTTAGAACAACATGCTAGTGATAGGCTATGAATCTTCAGGAATTGCATGATAGAATTGTCTAATTATATGATGCCTAATAGCCTAGGGTTTTCCTTATATGAAATTGGCATCATTACTGTAGTTACTTGGTGTTTGCATCATAGTTGTACATAATTAAGATCTTATAGCATGAGAATGTTTGGTTTGGCCTTATTTCCTGTTCTTGTTTGATGAAGGGCTTAGGGTATGATCGGATATACGGGTGTCTATAGGGTCCAACGTTATGTATGGCTAGCATACACTAGGGTTGCAGGGTTGGTGGAAGTTTCATGGATGAGTTGTGCGGGGTCAGTCGGCCAGTTATGAGATATTTAGCCTTCCTATAGGAGTAAGGATTGAGTGCTCGCCTATGTTTATGTACATTGTTACGGCGTTGTGATGATACTTGAGACAAATATGGGTAGCTGTGGAAGGTAGTATGGGCCCGTACTACTGAAACCACAGGACCTATATGCGTAACAAGGAAGTCACAACCCCTAGGGTTTTCGTTGGGAGTTGGTTCCCTATTATTATATGGAATGTCTGATATCTGTTGGATAAGGTGTCTAAGTCCATAACTTATTTGGTATATACTTGACCCGACCCGGCATGGTCCATTTGGGTTGCACTTCACCCGAACTATTTATATGGATAACATTATGAGAAGAGTATATTTGCGGTCTACTAATATATTATAAGTTATAATATATTAATATGAAATTGTATTATTTAATTAGTATTGATCTTAAATTAATTATGAATTAATTTAGTGATCATAAGGTGACTAATTAAATAATGGGCTATTGTACTTATATAGTGTGGGATAACACTCATAAGGAAATGGGCTAAGCTTGAATGGGAGTCGATGGATGATCCATGGAGCTTTTAACCCATGGATCCTTGGAATAGGAAAAGACATGGGTTATTAGGGTTTGCATGGTTCATAACCCTAATCATCTACACTATATAAATAGGCTTATGGTGCTTGAAAATGCACTATGTGTGTGTGCATAAGGTGTGGCCGATTTCTAGAGTATTAGAGTGCTCTCTCATAAGTTTTCCAAGTTTGTGGTGATTTGTGATTTCCATTTGAGGCATTCACATTATTGGTGCTTGGCTCTCAAACTCCCAAGGAATCAACTCACTAACAAAGCTATGTAATTCTTCTAGTATCTTTTAAGTTTAAAAGTACCCCATGTATGCTAGATAGGTTATGAACCTTGGAAAATTATTTTGCATGTATTTTAGACAAACATAGATGCAAGGTTTATTAGGGTTGCATGTACACTTAGGAAGTGTTAGAATGCTCAAAACCCAACAGTGGTATCAGAGCCTAGGCTTGTTTGTTTGATACTTGATGCAAACTTGTTAAAAAACTCAAGTTTTCTGCATTTTGCAGCATGAACTCGCCGAGTCCATGGGGGGACTCGCCGAGTCCATGAGTAAATTCATCCTACTCGTCGAGTAGGTTCGTGCACTCGACGAGTAGAAGCCTCAGAATGCAGATTTTCGAGTTTTGCTGCTGGAAATGGACTAGAAACATTACCCTAAACTGTTTTGGTGTTATAAAACCTGTTTTAGATGGTGTAATGTTTATGCTAATCCATTTACAATGGCTTATATCAAAATTGCATGATAATATGTGTTCATATGTTCTTGGAATATTTGATATGATGTTCATGTTCTTATGAATTGTTGTTAGATCATAGGAATTATTTGCTAAATTGTTTATTGATAATTCTTGATCATTTATATGTTTTAATGGAGTCCATAATTTGTCCTCAAGTTATGGATTTCCAAAGGTCACTTTCATTTATGCACACTTAAAACACATAAGTTACATGAAAATGAAGAGTCTTCATTTTATGAACCTTTAATTCATAAGTTATGAAATGAAAAGTTTTGAATAGTTTCAAAACTTGTCCTCAAGTTTTGGAATTTGTAAAGTTACACACACTTTAATATACTTTAATTCCAAAACCTTAGAGTTTTAAAAGTTAAAATTCAACCCTTATACTATTTATTAATGGTTAATTATTATATATATGTATAAGATTAAGTCGTTTTACCGTTAGTAGGCCTCATTCATGAAGCCGGTCTATAAGGGGGGTATAAGGTTGTTGCCTATAAAATGGCAACTTAATGGGTGTCCATTCTCACCCACCGCTTCCTTGATCGGTGGAGGGTCGTTAGCCGAACGAGTAGGACAATGACTTTAAATTCTCATTAAAAGTATGATGAATATTATAAAGTAACTAAACCTTTAATAAATTCCCAATCTTAGTTACTTTAGGAAAATGTGAATATGGTGCTAACCCATGAAATTCACACTTTGTACCTTACCAAGTCGTTGGTGGAGCGTGTGTGGTTAACCGGCACACTAACTTGGACTAGTAAGGATCACGAAGGGTGACTTAATGTTTATCATAGATCGGTGGAGCGTGTGTGGTTAACCGGCACATTGATTAGGTGATAATATTAAGGGTACCAAGTGAATTTGCATGGTTATTCACACCTTGTTTTGTGATCCTCGGCATCCCAGTCACAAAACTTGAAGGGCACAATCGAGATTGAAACATGCCATTGAAAAGTTCAATGAATCTCAAAAGAATCTAGGAATTTCAAAACCAATTAAACCTAATAATTCATTTCGTTTTCATGGTGGAAATTGGTGAATCTTCATTCACCTACCTTCAAATATGTTATAGCTTAGATTACGGCATCCCTCTTCTAAGTTATAATATATTGTGTTGGATCCTAGCCTTAATATTACATTTGGGTGGATTATTAAGGATTCGATATATCTAATCTAAACTTGTTTTCTTCTTTTTAGATGTCTTCCAAAAACAATGCTTCGGGCTCTAACCCTACTGGCTCCTTTTCCCTCATGAACCTTTGTGGGAGGGTCATCTTTGATGGTTCCAACTTCATGGATTGGATCCGGAACATCAGGATGGTCACTCGTTACGAGGACAAGGAATATGTTCTCGATAAGGAGCTAAAGGAGCTTGATGAGTCCACTGCTACTCCTGAGGAGGTCGTTGAGTATCATGCACATGAAAGAGATGCCACCAAGGTGGCATGCATCATGATGGCCACCATGACAGCTGAACTCCAAAAGTCCTATGAGGACTATTACCCTTTTGAGATGCATCAGGATCTGATGGAAAGGTACCATCAGAGTGCTCGTCAAGAGCGGTATGAAATAATCTCCTCCATGATCACTACCCGTATGAAGGATAGCGAACCAATCACGAGCCACATGCAGAAAATGCAAAGGTATGTGGACCGTCTAATGAAACTGAATGTGAACTTCCCTGAGGAGTTGGCAATTGATATTATTTTGCACTCCTTGCCCTCGTGTTATGATCAATTTCGTATGACATACCACATGAACAAGGAGGATGTCACACTCAGTAAGCTTCAAGGACTTCTGAAGACTGCCGAAAGTAGTCTTAAGAGTAAGTCGGTTGCTATTCCTACTCCTACTACTACCCCTGTTTTGGCTATCGGGCAAGGCAAAGGGAAAAAGAGGAAGCACCCTTCGAAGGGTACCAAGGGAAAGTCCCTTGAAGGCTCCTCATCTGGAACCAAAGGTGGTTCTATCACTCCTTCTGCCATCCCTAAGGATGCTGAATGCTTCTACTGTCAAAATAAGGGGCACTGGAAGCGAAACTGCTCAAAGTACTTGCAGGATGTCAAGGATGGGAAAGTGAAACCATCCCATGCAGGTATTTACACTATATTGTTTAATAACTCACCATATTCTAATTCTTGGGTTCTTGATACAGGTTGTGGTATTCACATCTGTTGTGACTTGCAGGGCCTAAGAAGAAGTGAGGATGTGGAGCACGGAAAGATAAACTTAATCATGGGGAACAAGAAGGTTGCACCTGTTGCCAATATTGGAGTTTATACTTTGTTGCTAGATAGTGGGTTAAAGTTAGATTTGAATAAATGTGTGTACTCGTCTGAAATGGCGAGGAATATTATTTCCTTTCATGCTTTGTACAAACAAGGTTTTACCTTTTCTTTTGATAATGAAGTTGGTAGTATTAATGCTTTCTTCAATAATGTTCTTCATTTTAAAGCATTACCTTGTGATGGTGTGTATGAAGCTGTATCGGTTGTAGATAATTTAGGAAATAATGTATTATGTATTGATTCTTCTACTAGCTTGGATAAAGCATCTTTGTGGCATTGTCGTCTTGGACATGTAAGCAAGAAACGCATAGGCCAGCTCCAAAAGGATGGAGTCTTGGAGTCGTTCGACCTCAAGTCGGATGATAGTTGTGACTCTTGTCTACTTGGAAAAATGACAAAATCACCCTTCACTGGTACTTGTGCAAGGGGTGAGGGTTTGTTGGACCTTATACATATTGATGTATGTGGACCATTCAAAACCGCCACAAGGGATGCTGATCGCTATTATGTGACTTTTATTGATGATTTTAGTAGATATAGTTATGTCTACTTAATCAAACATAAGTCAGAAACTTTTGAAAGGTTTAAAGAGTTTAAACAAGAAGTAGAAAATCAATTGGGCAGGAACATTAAAATGCTTCGATCCGATCGAGGTGGTGAGTATCTTAGTACTGAGTTCCTCGACTATCTTAAGGAGTGTGGGATTGTCTCACAATTGACACCTCCCAGGACACCACAGCTGAATGGTGTAGCTGAGAGGTGTAATCAAACTTTGTTGGACATGGTTCGCTCTATGATGAGTCGAGCTTCGCTACCAATCTCTTTTTGGGGGTATGCCTTAGAGACTGCCGCCCACATCCTTAATCTAGTCCCTACAAAGAAGGTTGCCAAAACACCTCATGAAATGTGGACTGGGAAAGTTCCCAATTTGGACCATATCAAGATTTGGGGTTGCGAGGCTTTCGTGAGGCGCGAGACTCATGACAAGCTCGAACCTCGAAGTGAAAGGTGTATTTTCATCGGCTACCCACAAAAATCCTTTGGTTACCTCTTCTACAGACCCAGTGAGAATGTGGTCTTTGTGGCAAGGAGAGAGGTCTTTTGAGAGAGAGAATTTATAAACCAAGGAGACAGTGGGAGGCAAATTGACCTTGAAGAAATTCAAGACTCAATTGGTGAAGGAACCTCAGACACTAGCAATCAACTTGAGGAGGAAATTCCTGTTGATCCAGCTGACGAGTCTATACTTCCAAGGCGTTCCACAAGGGTTAGGAACACACCTGAGTTTTATTATGGATTTCATATTACTACGGAAGGTGATACATTTATCAGTGGCAGTACACTTGTAAATCTGGATGAACCTAACAGTGTTAAGGAAGCCATGGCAGGCCCAGAGTCTGCTAAATGGAAGGAGGCTACGGACAGCGAGATATAGTCCATGTATGACAATCAAGTTTGGAAGTTGGTTGACAATGTACCAGGTCGTAAGATAGTCGGGTGCAAATGGATCTTCAAGAAGAAGACCGACATGGATGGGAAGGTGCACACATATAAGGCTCGACTGGTTGCGAAGGGTTTTACTCAGACTCAGGGTATTGATTATGATGAAACCTTTTCACCAGTAGCAAAGATTAAGTCTATTAGGGTTATGCTAGCCATTGCTGCATTTCATGATTATGAAATATGGCAAATGGATGTCAAAACCACTTTCCTTAACGGAAAGTTGGCTCAGGATGTTTACATGAATCAGCCAGAAGGTTTTGTCAGTGCAGAGTACCCCAATAGAGTTTGCAAGCTTGAGAAATCCATTTATGGATTGAAACAAGCATCTCGAAGTTGGAATCTTTGTTTCGATGAGAAGGTCAAAGAGTTTGGTTTCTCAAGAAGTGAAGATGAGTCCTGCGTGTATGTCAGAGCTAGTGGGAGTATAGTTAGCTTTTTGGTACTGTATGTGCATGACATACTACTCATAGGAAATGACATCCCAACCTTGCAGGAGGTTAAGTCCTGGTTTGGGAAGTGTTTTGCTATGAAGGACCTTGGAGAAGCTGCCTATATCCTAGGGATAAGGATATTAAGTGAAAGGAGTAAAAGACTAATTGGACTTAGTCAGAGTATCTACTTGGATAAGGTGTTGAAAAGGTTTAACATGCAGAATTCCAAGAAAGGAGAATTACTTATCCAAAGCAATGACAAACTGAGCAAGGCTCAGAGCCCGAGTACAGAAGATGAGATAGCTGAGATGAGTCGATTACCTTATGCTTCCATTGTTGGCTCGATCATGTATGCTATGACTTGTACCCGTCCTGATGTGGCCTTCGCTTTGAGCATGGTCAGCAGATATCAGGGGAACCCTGGCAAGGCTCATTGGACTGCGGTGAAGAATATTCTCAAGTACCTACGGAGGACTAAGGATTGGATCCTTACCCTTGGTGGGAGCGATGACTTGAGAGTAGTAGGGTATAGTGATGCTAGCTTTTAGACTGATAGGGATAACTTCCGCTCTTAGTCGGGCTGGGTCTTTACCTTAAATGGAGGGGCAATCACTTGGAAGAGTTCCAAACAGGAGACTGTAGCTGATTCGACTTGTGAATCAGAGTACATAGCAGCGAGTGAAGCGGCAAAGGAGGCGATATGGCTGAGGAACTTCATCGAAGACCTTGGAGTTGTACCAGCTATTAAGGAGCCTATGGAGATTTTCTGTGACAGCAATAGTGCGGTTGCCTTAGCCAAGGAACCAAGAGATCATGGCAGATCCCGACACATTGACATAAAATATCACTTCATAAGACACAAGATAGAAGAGGGACTCCTCGTGGCAAAGAGGGTATCGTCAGATGAGAACCCTGCGGATCCCCTTACGAAGGGACTGACGAGGGTGAAGCATTTGCAGCATGCGAGACGCATCGGGCTGAGGGACGATATTAGTTTTACATATTAGATAGTTATTACTGAAACTTGTAAAATGTAATCGACGTTTGATGATGAATAAAAGTTGTGATTTATTTATGAGTAAGGTGTTGCTATCATTGTCAATTATTTATTATTGTTTCAGCTTTGCATGTTTTGACTTCCAGAATAATAAGTTTATTCAAACTCTCCACAGTCGGTCATATGTCGGAAGTAGGTATGAATCAAGACTGTCATGAATTGGGATTGTAGATGACTAAAGGTGTTTAGCCATAGCAATGGTTGCTACAACATTCATGAGTACTCATAAGTTATGAGTATTGGAATAAACCCACACTCACTTGTATCACTTCATGGAATTTATCTCGAGTGATCGTGAGACGGTAATATCATATAAGGCTTCAAACCTAGAGATATGAGTTGTTACCTATGAGTTGGTTGTGCATTGATTGCATGTAAACGCATCAGTAACTTGATGTTATAAAACGTGCCTTTGTGTGCAATTCAATGAGTAGTAGAACAAGCATATGAGTCGAAGTTTATCTGTTCCTTCTAGAAATAGAAGCGATATCTGGGCCCCTCGATGATTTTGTTTTGACCTATGTACCGAGCCCGGTCAGAACTAAATTGATGTGTTCGATTAAGTTCTTTGTCAAACAAATCGGAAATCAGGAAACAAACTGCTGGACAATAAGTAAGACATTGTTCCATGTATTTGTCCGGCTGATATCATGAGAGCAGAGGATTATGTGATCACTTATCTAAAATGGCGCTTCATAGTTCAACAGAGTTTTCGAGAGTTACGATTGCCGGTTGGTTCCTGAAGCTATATAGGCAAATACAGTTATCAGACTTATCCAAGTGGGAGACTGTTGGATAAGGTGTCTAAGTCCATAACTTATTTGGTATATACTTGACCCGACCCGGCATGGTCCATTTGGGTTGCACTTCACCCGAACTATTTATATGGATAACATTATGCGAAGAGTATATTTGCGGTCTACTAATACATTATAAGTTATAATATATAAATATGAAATTGTATTATTTAATTAGTATTGATCTTAAACTAATTATGAATTAATTTAGTGATCATAAGGTGACTAATTAAATAATGGGCTATTGTACTTATATAGTGTGGGCTAACACTCATAAGGAAATGGGCTAAGCTTGAATGGGAGTCCATGGATGATCCATGGAGCTTTTAACCCATGGATCCTTGGAATAGGAAAATACATGGGTTATTAGGGTTTGCATGGTTCATAACCCTAATCATCTACACTATATAAAGAGGCTTATGGTGCTTGAAAAGGCACTATGTGTGTGTGCATAAGGTGTGGCCGATTTCTAGAGTATTAGAGTGCTCTCTCATAAGTTTTCCAAGTTTGTGGTGATTTGTGATTTCCATTTGAGGCATTCACATTATTGGTGCTTGGCTCTCAAACTCCCAAGGAATCAACTCACCAACAAAGGTATGTAATTCTTCTAGTATCTTTTATGTTTAAAAGTACCCCATGTATGCTAGATAGGTTATGAACCTTGGAAAATTATTTTGCATGTATTTTAGACAAACATAGATCCAAGGTTTATTAGGGTTGCATGTACACTTAGGAAGTGTTAGAATGCTCAAAACCTAACAATATCTTCTTGGTATATTTTCAGTATGGTGACCACGAGGCGACTTGAGACCAGATCCGGATCAGGATTAGTAGCTGGCAGCCAGGATAGGCCAGTGTTAACGGAGGATCGCGTCAGGGAGATCATCCGGGAGGAGGTGGTCAAGATTTTCTGGGGATAGATTCCGGAGATGTTTGGGTCTATCAAGACCGCCATGATGGAGTATTTTGATCACAGATACACAGCCATTGCTGAGACTGCGGCTGTTGCAGCCTCTGCAGCCGTGGCAGCTGTAGGTGCGGGGGAAGGTCGAGCTTTTTAGTACCGGGACTTTGATAACACGAAGCCCCCGACTTTCGATGGGACTCAGGACCCTATCATAGCCATTAGGTGGCTATCTGACGTGGAGGGATGTTTCTTCACATGCTCATGTCCTACTGACCAGAAGGTCAGGTGTGCTCTAAACCTGTTGAGTTCCGGAGCAAAGGAATGGTGGAGATTGATGACGGGGTCATATTCTGATAAGCAGCGAACGGCAATTACTTGGGATCAGTTCAGGGAGATGTTCCGCGCTCGCTACATTCCATGGGTTGAGCGCGAGCGACTGTCACAAGAGTTCTTGGATCTGAGACAGGGTACGGAGACGATGACAGAGATCACCCGCAAGTTCACTGAGAGGGCGATGTTTTGCCCGGAGTTTGCTTCTGACCCGGATCTTAAGTCTATTTTCGAAAAGTAGTTCGCACCTTGAAGTTGGTCGAACAGATCGTCAATGCGAGGTAAAGGGTATCGGTTTTTGATGGTAAGTTTATTCAGCTCGCGGTAGTCTATGCACATGCGGAATGATCCATCCTTCTTCTTTACGAACAACACCGGTGCTCCCCAAGGTGAAAAGCTTGGCCTTATGAAACCTTTGTTAAGGAGTTCGTTAAGCTGGCTGGACAATTCTTTCATTTCAGAAGATGCAAGACGATAGGGGGATTTGGCTACGGGGGTAGCTCCAGGGATTAAGTCGATTCGGAATTCGACTTGTCGTTCGGGAGGTACTCCTGGAAGATCATCGGGAAAAATATCGGGAAAGTTGCAGACCTCTGGAATGCTCGCGATATCTTTCACTAGATGCTTTTTGTCTACCAAGTGAGCTAAGAAAGCAAAGTACTCCTTGCGAAGATATTTATGTGCTTTGATGCAAGAAATGATATGAAGGTTCGTTCCGGGTTTGTCGCCATAGATAATAAGAGTTTCGTTAGTTGGTAAGTTCAAACAAATAGCTCTTTCATAACATAGGATGTCGGCATGGTTGGGGCACAACCAGTCCATACCTATTATGATGTCAAAACTTTTGATAGAGACCAGCATAAGGTCTATTGGAAAAGACAAGTCATTCAAGGTAAGGATACATCCTATGTATATATCATTGGTGGATTCTGATTTTCCGTTAGCCATTTCTACTGTAAAAGTTTCGTTTAGTGGTTGGGAGTTTTGATTTAGTAGGTGTTTAAAATTATGGCTCACGAAGCTCTTCTCAGCACCACAATCAAAAAGAATGCATGCATAAGTATTGTTGAGAAGGAACGTACCCGTGACCACTACAGGGTCTGCCACTGCTTCTTCATGACCCATGGCTAGTATTCTCCCAACTCCACCGGCATTTCCAGCCTTTGGACAATCTTTCTTGAAATGCCCCACATCACCGCATTGGTATCATGCTTGGCCTACTCCAGCGGCAGGTACTTGGTTAAGTGGTTGAGGTGGTAATTTCCGTTGAAGTTTCGACACTACATATCTTGGCAATTTCCGTTGTGGTGAAAATTGCACTTGTTGCATTTAGGGAGGGTACCAGCATAGGGCTTAGTTGGTGCAAGGTTATTAGGTACAGCAGCAGGTATAGTAGCGGGTATGGTAGCAGGTACAGTAGTAGCATGGACTGCCACTACTTGTTGCTTCTTTGCAGGTTCCAGAGGAGATTTGCCCTTCCTCTTGTTCCAACCCTTATTCTTGCTGTTGTTGTTGTTCTCCTTGGGTTGTTCTGGAGCAGAGACCACAGATTTTTGACGGGCTCCGTGGTCGATAAGAGATTGTGCCAGTTCTTTGGCACTGTCAAAAGTAATAGGCTTTGAAGCTAAAACACTTGACTGAATTTGGGGCGACATACCCCAAATATATCTCTCAATCTTTTTGCTCTCTATAGGAACCATATCCGAACAAAGAATTTCCAGATCACAGAACCTACTAGTATAGGTTGATATATCAGAATCAACCATTGTGAGAGCCCATAGTTCTTGCTCCAGTTTCTGTATCTCCCCTCGCGGACAGTATTCCCGCATTAACATGGCTTTTAGGCTCTCCCAGCTGATGGAGTTAGCCACTATCAGAGGAAGTGACTTAATGTGGCCATTCCACCACGTTAGATCCCTATCAGAAAAAGTACAGACAGCAAATTTAACTTTGCTACCCTCAGGACAGGAGCAAATTTCAAAGATTGCTTCCGTCTTCTCAATCCAATGTCTTAGTGCCATAACTCCCCCGGTCCCGTTAAAGGTCCTGGGTTTGGCATTAGAAAAATCCTTATAAGTGCATTCTCGCGAATGCCCATGACTTTCGCCATGGTTGGAAGGATGTGCACCGACTCCCGACCCACTAACCTCAGGAGTATGGATATGAGACAAGGCAGCCGCTACAGCCGCCATGACCGCCGGTTGAAACATAGCGGGGTCGAATGGAGGAGGTGGTGGTGGGGGTGGCATCGGTGCTTCATTGGTGTTGACACGTCTTGGATTTCTACGAGGAGGCATCTCTTGCTATAAAAGTCAAATAGATAAAAAGATAGTGAGATATCAAGAATGAATATGAATTTGATATCTCTGAACTAAACACTTAATTCAACATGAATCTCACAAAGAATTGGAAATAGAATTCCACTGCAAGTACAACTTGCAACAGGATAATATGAAATTGAATGGTTATTTTTCAAAGGGTAAGAATGTATATGTCGATTGTATTGGTATATCAAGTACATAAGGTCTGGAAGACTTGACCTTAAATCAGAATTATAATATACCCCAATAATGAGAAAGTGTCGACATCAAACCGACCTACCGAAAAAATAAAATTTCCGAGGTCGTATTGAAAGTCTGAAAAATAACACTGGAACATTCCTGTGATCCAACACTTTGTAATAAAATGCTTATGAGAACTGTAATAACTCTTGTTGAAGTAAAGTGCTTATTGTTTTATTGATACTTGATTTGTACATAATATAGAAAGTAGTATACACATTCGATATAGAAAGTAGAAAGTAGAAGTAGTGTGAACACTACTTGCGATGGTTTCTACGACGATTGCTAGATTCCGCTTCGTCTTGCGCTTTCCAGCGCCTTTCTTGGGCAGCTTGATGCTCCCTCAGTTCTCTGATCTCTGATTCAACAGCATTAAGTTGCCTTTGAAGGGCTTCGGTATGGTGTTGGGTATCATCTTGCATCTCGTCAAGACGAAGGATATCTGCAGTTTTAGCCTGCGCAGCCGCATGCACCTCTAGGATTCGATTGATCAACATCCTTGATTGATCGAACTGCCGGGCTATTCGGTTTACTATAACTGGAAGAGCTCTGTCGGCGGTTCCTCCTCTAGATACGTTATAGAAACCTCGTGCCATTCCGTACGGAGGGCATTGGCCGTCTTGCCGACTCCATTGGTTTATGTATTGGCCCCACTCAGGTATTGGTTCTGCTTCCTCTTGCCTCTGGGGACGCTCCCCAGGGTTGCAGACTTGTGGCTCTGTATCCGTACCACTTGACTCGCTGTCCTCAAAGGGTTCTTCGTCTGAGTCTGTGATCCAGCCTGCATTCTGTGGATTGTAGGGGTCTCCTGGTAAATTGGGTGCAGCCATAGGTTCTGTATTAGAAGTAAGGTTAGTAAAATACTCTCTGTAGTATTTTAGTCTGTGTTTTTTGTTCTATAGTTCTTATGTAGGTATATGGTAAGTTTTAGACATGTCGCAACACCACTATCACCCCCAAACACATGTTGGTCATATCTCAAATCAATATAGTTGATCAGACTATATTAATTCCAGATATGATTACATAACTGCCCAGGTTTGACTATAGTGTTCAACATCCGAATACTTTTAAGTTCTTATGATTGTGATATTGTACTTGTAAGTATGAGTGTTAATATACTTCTTCTAAAAATACTTAGATTTTTAAAAGTATACTTGTAGTCAGAGCTCCTTGCCCCCGATGTATTTATAGTTTCTATGTCTTTTATGGATTGATATACTGAGTTCACTATAAACAATGCTCTGATACCAATCTGTCACACCCCCAAACCAGACGGCGGAAACATCTGGGGGTGGAGGACTTAAATTGTAGTATCACAACACATGCATCATAGTAATCAAAGTACAAACAACCATTGTATTTAAAAAGTATAAGTATTTACATGTGTTCAATCATTGTATATTGAACCAAAATATAGTTATACAAAAGAAGACATGACTCAACAAAGCTCCATCTTCTCAAAAAGCTCGGGGAGTACCTGTGTATTATTTCCTTGAGAATACAAGTAATTTGAAAAGAAAGTATCAACATAAAGTTGAGTGAGTGCATAAGTGTTTATGTTTGAAAGAGTATCTCTGTATCTTGTATATGTAAAATGTTCCAGAAAATCCTATATTTTCTGTTGTATATGAAAAGTAGTTTTATTCCCATAAAACCGTTCTCTTTGTATCAATGTTTTGTATTTGTATTCCTTTATGAAAACTTGTAACTGAGAGTGTGCCTGGCTCCGCCAGCTGTTATCGAAAACTATATCGAACCATTGTAGTTTGTATTCTGAAAACTGGTACTTTGAATGTGTACTTTTGTTTACTTGTTTATACACTAACGTATTGTTAATATCTTTTTAATGAGTTCTTATAACCATACTATGACGGATGGCCTGAAACAAACGTTTTGTGGGCGTTTAAACTGTTGATAATAATTGCCACTCATCGGCGTGTATGCCTGACTGTAGCTAGCAGCCTGAGTGCGGGGTTGTCAATCCCGATATAGATCTACACACAACTTGTTTCGATCCCCGAGGCTGGAGATTCTGATTATAATGTCAAGACTTTACCTTGGTTGTCTAAAATGAATTAAACAACCTGAACTGAATGTCTCATAAAAAGCATATAAACATTACATGTATATTAGTTATGAAAACCCAATCATTCTGAAATAAATGATTGACAGTATGTTCTTGATTTAGTATTTCAAACATGTATTTGATAAGTGTAAACCTTGATTTGTTTTGTATCAAAACCCTAGTTTCTTGTAAGACTGTGTATTCTTGTATCATGAATTATTGTTCTATGTATAAATTATACCTATTATAATTTATATGTACTTTTTGAATGTGTATATAACTGTATTTAGCATGTAACCCCATGCTCAACGTGTTAGGAAGGTGTTTGGATTGATGAAATAACTTTTATATTTATATACATACACAATTTCATATACAAGTAAAATTTAAACGACACTCAGACAAATAACCGGAACTATAAGCCCACATCCAAACAAGGAAAATGACCCAGAATGAGTTATCAGTCCTAAGCCTTTTAAATATTATTTATATACACATATATATATATATACAAATATGAATTTTGGGGAAAAATATAAGATTATAAAAGAGTTTGATGTTTTGAGTATTTTTGGATAATTTAATGTTATTTTATCATGATTTTATAACACAAAGTTCTTGTGTTATTCTTGTATTCCCCACCTTAAAACAGTAGAAATTATGAAAATACGGGGGTATGAACTCACTTGATAGGTGGTGAATTGGACGGAGTTTCGTTTCACGAAAAGGAGTTTGTTGGTCGAGAAACCGGCTCAAATTGGGCAGAGTTTCGACAGGAGAGAGGTTACTTCTCAGGAATCTCGGGGCTTCGAGGCTTGCTTAAGGTTCGAGACTTGATACCGGGGCTTTAGGGGTTGTATATGAGTTTGTGGAAGTGAAAAATGTGAAAGAGAATGAAATTAGGGGTGAAAAATGTAAATTTGTTCGGAACCCTCGCATGCCTTATATAGGCCGAAGCCTCGGATCCGAGGCTATGCGAGGCTGCCACGCATCGGACAGGTGGCGCAGGGAGGGGGCTTCTTCGGACCGGAGGCTCGCTGCTGGCTGGCTCGGATTGGACCGGACTTCCGTCCAATAGAAGAAGGACACGTGCGAAGGCAACATCCGAGGTGTGTCTCCGGGGTGTCTCATGCGAGGCTGTCCAAGTAGGATTGGACCGCGGAGTTGGTTGAAACAGGAGGTCCCACGCATGGCTTCGGTCCACTCAGCAGCTGCCACGTGCGAAGTGACGTGTCACATGCGAAATTGCCCGGTTTTCCTATTTTTTTCTTTATTTTTGTGCCAAAACTTGCGAAAATCATAACTTTCGCATACGAGCTCCGTTTTTGGCGTTCTTTATATGCACGCGTAGGTAAAATCATACTCTACGACTTTCGTTTAGATTTCGTCGGCTAATTTTGAATTTATTTTTAATATTATTATTTTAAACAGACCGGGACGGGAATTCGTTAAAAATTCATAACTTCTTCATCCGACGTCCGTTTTCGTCTGTCTTTTTACCGTTGTACTACTACCGACAAAAGCTTCAATTCTCGTTTAGGTTGTGTCGGCTAAAAATCGCTCGATCTTAATTTCGAGTTTTTAGCTGTACACTGGTATACTGAAACTTAGAAAAATCATAACTTCCTCATACAAAGTCAGATTTTTCCGTTCTTTTTATGAAAGTTCTCGGTTTAACATAAACTACAACTTTCATTTAGATTGTTAAGGCTAAAAAGCCTTTTATTGAAAATTCAGTTTTTACATTGAACAGTATTTTGCCGGTTTTATCGCGGATTTTCGATTAGTCATAACTTCTTCGTTATAACTCGGATTTTAGTGTTCTTTATGTTTTTGGAAACCTTGTTACAATCTCTATCACTTGGTTCATCCCAATCGAGATTGCTAAATAATTTATTTTTGAGGGTCAATTATGTAAATATGCACATTATGCTAAAATTTCTCTTTATTATTATAAAAAGAAATACACATTGACCTATACTATTACATAGGTTTGAAATAATGATTTGTTACACAAGGATAGATGATCTTTTCGATCATTTGTAGGGAGCGTCTTGGTTCTCCAAGATAGACATGAGGTCCGGATACCATCAGGTCAGGGTTAGAGAGGAGGACGTGGAGAAGACTGCGTTCCGTACTCGTTATGGACATTACAAGTTTCTGGTGATGCCGTTTGGTCTCACCAACGCGTCGGCAGTGTTTATGGACCTGATGTATTGGGTATGCAGACCGAAGCTCGATCGATCGGTCATCGTGTTTTGGTTACGAGAGGTCTAGTTCCTTGGGCATCTCATCAACCAGGAGGGGATTTTGGTCGATCCGTTCAAGATCGAGGCAGTTATGCAGTGGGAGGTTCCAAAATCTCCCTCGGACATTAGGAGCTTCTTGGGATTGGCAGGGTACTACCAGAGATTCATACAGGATTTCTCCAAGATTGTAGTACCTCTCACTCGTATGACGAGGAAGGGATGGATTTCTGGTGGGGCCCTAAGAAGAAGAGTGCATTCGAGACACTAAGACAGCGACTTCGCGATGCGGCACTGTTGACACTCCCTGAGGGAGTTGAGGATTTTTATAGTATTTTGTTATGAATAGGTCACCGGTTTGGGAGCAGTCCTTATGCAGAGAGGACGGGTGATAGCATATGCATCGCAACAGCTGAATCCACACAAGACTAGATATCCCACGCAAGATCTGGAATTGGGAGTGGTGGTATTCGCTCTCAAGATTTGGAGACATTACCTGTATGGGGTCCGCTATACCATATACACGGACCACAAGAGTCTGAGAAAAATCATGGATTAGCCGAACCTGAACATGAGACAATGCAGGTGGATTGACGTAGTCAAGGACTATGACTGCGAGATCCTTTACCATCCTGGTAAAGCAATTGCGGTTGTGGACGCCCTGAGCCGCAAGTCAGTTGGATCTTCTGTTTTAGCTGCATGTATGAGGATATCAGTGGATTCTCCACTCATGAGCTTGATTAGTGAAGCTCAGGCCGAGGGTATGCGGCAGGAGAACTGGAAGCTTGAGAGGATCAGGGGTGAGAACACCCGATTTATGCATGATAGTCGGGGATTGTTTACCCGTTATGGTCGGGTATGGGTTTCGATGTCTGTTGGGGTCAGACAGGTTATACTGGAGGAGGCTCATAAGTCTCGCTTCTCTATTCACCCAGGGGCCACCAAGATGTACCGGTATCTGAGTTTGAGCTACCGGTGGCCGTGCATGAAGAGGGAGATTGCTTGGTATGTCGAGAGGTGCTTGACCTGTAGGATGGTCAAGTTCGAGAACAGGAGGCCGCATGGCAAGCTGCAGCCTCTGGAGATTCCCATGAGGAAATGGGAGCAGATCACAATGAATTTTATCACCAAGCTGCTGAGGACGGCGAAGGGATATGATGCTATATGGGTCGTCGTGGATCGACTGACCAAGAGTGTCCATTTTCTGCCCATCTGGGAGAGATCATCGGCCGCAGCTGGCCGACGTGTATATCCGCGAGATCGTTGCTTGCCATGGGGTTCCGGTCTCTACCGTGTCAGACCGTGATGTTCGGTTCACCTCTCGTTTCTGGCAGAAGTTTCATGAGGAGATGGGCACGTGACTGCATTTCAGCACAACTTATCATACGCAGACTGACGGTCAGAGTGAGCGGACTATATATACCCTTGAGGATATGCAAGGAGCTTGCGTTATTGACTTCGGTGGGAGCTGGGACTCCTACCAACCTCTTGCAGAGTTCTCCTACAACAACAGCTTCCACTCCAGCATTGGTGCTCCACCTTACGAGCTGTTGTATGGATGGAGATGTCGCACCCCGGTTTGTTGGGGTGAGGTTGGCCACAGAGTGATGGGACGGACAGAGGTATTTCTGCAGACTGCCAAGAGGATTCAGCAGATCAGGCAGCGACTGTAGACTGATCAGAGTCGGCGGAAGTGTTACGCCGACCGTCGTCGATCTGAGCTGGAGTTTCAGGTTGGTGATATGGTACTACTGAAGGTGTCACCATGGAAGGGTGTGATTCGCTTCAGGAAGAGGGGGAAGTTGGGTCCCCGATACATTGGGCCATTCAAGGTCATTACCAGGGTTAACAAGGTGGCGTATAGACTGGATCTCCCGGAGGACCTCAGTTAGATCCAAAACACTTTTGACGTCTCGCAAATGCGGAAGTGCATACTAGATGAGGAGTAAGTGGTGTCATTAGATGATATTCATGTCGATGAGCTCCTGAATTACATGGGGAGGCCAGTGGCAGTTCTGAAGAGGAAAGTGAAGGTTCTACGGAACAAGGAGTTACCTTTGGTAAAGGTACAATGGGAGCACCGGAGAGGATCTAAGTGGACTTGGGAGCCGTAGTCAGAGTTGCGGTAGCATTATCTGGAGTTGTTCACCGTAGCAGACTTCGGGGACGAAGTCTAGTTCAAGTGAGGGAGAATTGTAACACCTCGACTCCGAGGTATAAAATTTAAAGCTTTATATTTACATTTTTAGACCTACTCGACAAGTTGGTTGCCCCAACTCGTCGTGTAGAGACGGTTATGACCGCGTGGTTTATGGAACCTACTCAACGAGTTGGAGGACCCCAACTCGACGAGTAGAGGCTGTGCATGAAAACCCTAATTTTTAGGGTTTGCACCCTATTTAAAGGACCTTAAGTCCTTCCTTCCAGCCTCCTTACCACCTTTTCACGTCCAGAAGCAAACACTAATCGATCTAACCCTATTTTTGAGTGTGTGTGTGTGTGAGGCTAAAAGTGTGTATTTGGTGCATTTCTTGAAGTGGCTTGAAGATTTAGAGGCTTGGAACGAGAAGAAGCTTGTGGATCCAGTATCCACATCGTGTTGGCATCCAGTTGAAGGTAAAAAGTCCTTACCTTGACTTTCCATTCCTTATATCTCTTTTTATGTTAGCATATGGGCATTTTGGTGCAAAAGGGGGTCATACTTAGGTTTGAGCTTGTCATGAGAACATGGTGTCAAATCTGGACTCCTATATGCCCTTATGGACATAAAGCCTCAAGCTTTATGAAGATTTGGCCCTTTTCCATGTCCAAAACCTCTTCCTAAGGCTATTTATGAGTGTTTTAACTTCTTTGAGACTTTCATGCACGTAAAGTTAGCAACTTTACGTGGTAACTATACCCTAGGAGGCTAGATCTACAGTTTGGAGCTTAGGGTTTTCTTAAAAGCGTCTGAATGAGAAAAGGACTGAAGGGACTCGACGAGTTGCATAGTCAACTCGATGAGTAGGATGAGGGTTTCCCGTTTTTGGATTATGCATGAACTCGGCGAGTTAGCGAAATGACTCGACGAGTTGGATAGGGTTTTCCCGACATTTTGGACACTGCATGGACTCTACGAGTTCTCTAGAAACTCAGCATGTCAACTGGGATTTTCGCGATTCTTTGAGTTGTGAAGGAACTCAACGAGTCAATAAGCCGCACTCTACGAGTTCGGTCAACATGGACTGTTGACCTTGACCGTTGACTTTGACTTTGACCAAGGGTTGACCAGTTAACTTTTAAGGGTATTTTGGTAATTTGGGAGTTTATGGAAGTGGATCATTGGTGGTTGTCGGTGTTGGTGTTTGGAGCCGTGTTTCGGGAGTTTGATATTTCACTTCCGATCGACATTGTGAGGTGAGTTTTCCTCACTATACTCAAGGGTCGATGGCACCAAGGCCGGCCCTTTGGATTGTTATCCTGCTTTATTGTTAGTGTGATCTGTTAGATCAGTATCCTGGTAGATAGGATGTTTCTATGTGGTTATGATCAGTTAGATCGGTATCCTGGTAGATAGGATGTTGCTATGCTTAGTGATCTGTAGATCAATATATTTGTCTATAGACTGTTATGTGGTTATCTGATATATGTGCACATGATTGATTGGTGGTTGAGGCTTATCTGCTTTGTGCGAGAGCCAACAGACCAGCGCATTCCAACCTGATGGTTGTGGGTCGAGAGTCTTCCATCCCGAGGATGATTGGACTCATAGTATGTGGGCATTCCAACCCGATTGTTGTGGGCCGAGGGTATACCATCCCGAGGATGATTGGACCCATAGTATGTTGGCATTCCAACCTGGTGGTTGAGGGCCTGGGGCATTCCAACCCGATGGTTGATTGGGCCTATAGTATGTTGTTATTATATGTGTCTTATTAATTGTACGGGTATTTTGGGGTAACTTACTAAGCTTCACGCTTACAGTTTTGGTTTTGGTTTCAGGTACTTCAGATGATCGCGGGAAGGCGAAGGCTTGATAGTGCACCTCCTCATGTTTTTATGACTTTGATTTCTGGGATACTCTGATATGAAACTATTTTAAAAACATTTCGTAATAAATAATGATTTATGGATGTTTGAAAAAGTTTTAAATTGGATTGAATTTTATGGATGTTACATACATCAGGCACCTACCTTCGAGGCGGCCATCAAGGCTGCTAAGTCTATTCAAGAGATGATCAAGAGTAGAGCCGCCAACAAGGTTGAAGTTGTCGAGAAGAGGAAGTTTGAAGGATCTTCAAGGTCCAACAAGAAGAGAAAATTCACGAAGTCTGGTTCCAAGAAATTTGTAGGAGGGGCTGAAGCGAAGTGGTGTGAGAAGTGCAAAAAGAAGCACTCTGGAAAATGTAGCGAGGAGGTGACTTGTTACAAGTGTGGGAAGACTGGGCATTATGCCAATGAGTGCACATCCAACAAGAGGGTGTATTATGGGTGTAACAAAGAAGGGCATATTGCAAAGGACTGCCCGAAGAAGAAGGAGGCAGCAAGGCCTAACATTCCACCGAGGCCAAAGGCGAGAGCATTTCCAGATGATCGTGGAAGCAGCAAGGGATGAAGCAGATATCGCTTCAGGTACCTTTCTTGTAAATGGATTTCCCGTTAATATATTGTTTGAATCTGGAGCAAATTACTCCTTTATATCGCATAAGTTTGGAGGAAGACTAGCATTGCCTGTAGATAAACTTGATAGTGCTCTAGTTGTAGAAATTACCAGTGGCAAATTCATAATTGTTAGCGATTGCATTAAAAACATTGTCATCGACTTGAATGGGAATAGATTCCACGAGGAGTTGTTGCCCATTGACTTGAACGATTTCGACATCGTGTTGGGATTGGATTGGATTAGTGAAAACGATACCGAGATACTGTGCAGGAAGAAGATGGTGAGAGTAAACCCACCTGGAAAAGAGTCATTTATGGTGTACGTGGACAAACGCAGAGTAAATTCTGGAATCATTTTCCTATTGAAAGCCAGAAAATGTTTGTCTAAAGGATGCACATCATACTTGGCATTTGTGATTGATGCAAAGAAGGAGAAGAAAGAGATACAAAGAATACCAGTGGCGTGTGACTATCAGAAAATCTTTCCCGGAGATGTTCCTGGACTGCCCCCTGATAGACAAGTAGAGTTTCGAATAGACTTGTTGCCAGGATCGACACCAATAGCGAAAGCACCATACCGATTAGCACCGACAAAGATGAAGGAGCTTATGATGCAACTTCAGGAGTTGTTGGACAACGGTTTCATTAGACCTAGTTCATCACCCAGGGGAGCTCCGGTGTTATTCGTAAAGTCGAAGGATGGAAGCATGAGGATGTGCATAGACTATAGAGAGCTGAACAAGGCAACGGTAAAAAACAAGTATGCATTGCCAAGGATTGATGACTTGTTCGATCAGCTGTAAGGTTCAAGATATTTCTCAAAGATCGATCTCAGATCAGGATATCATCAGCTGAAGGTGAGAGAGCAAGATATTGAAAAGACCGCATTCAGAACAAGATACGGACACTATGAGTTCTTGGTTATGTCATTTGGACTAACCAATGCTCTAACAACATTTATGGATTTGATGAATAGGGTTTGTAACCCATTTCTCGATAAATCCGTAATAATGTTCATAGATGGCATTCTGATTTACTCAAAGAGCCAGTGGGAGCATGGCAAGCACTTGCGAGAAGTATTAGAAGTTATGAAGAAGCAGAAAATGTATGCAAAGTTCTCCAAATGTGATTTTTGGATTCGATAAGTCCAATTCTTGGGTCATGTGGTTAACCAAGAGGGAATAATGGTTGACCCAGCAAAGATTAAAGTTGTGATGAAATGGGAATGACCAAAAAGTTCCACTGAGATTTTCAGCTTTCTAGGATTAGTTGGATATTACCGACGATTTATCCAAGGCTTTTCTTCGATAGCTGCTCCATTCACAGCTTTGACCCACAAAGGAGCTACCTACACGTGGAGTGAGAAACATGAATAAGCATTCGAGAAATTAAAGAAGAAGTTTTCTGAAGCACCAATTCTTTCTTTACCTGATGGATTTGAAAACTTTGCAGTCTGTAGCAATGTATTTGGAGTTGGGGTAGGTTGTGTTATGACCCAAAGAGATAAAGTGATAGCATATGCATGTCGACAATTGAAAGAGCATGAGAAGAACTACCCCACTCATGATCTGGAGTTGGCAGTGGTAGTATTTGCATTATAGATATGGAGGCATTATCTTTATGGAACGAAGTGCAAGCTCTTCACTGATCATAAAAGTCTCTTGTACCTCTTTGATCAAAAGGAATTGAATATGAGGCAACGACGCTGGCTAGAGTTACTCAAGGATTACGACTGCGAGATACTTTACCACCCTAGTAAATCAAATGTCGTAGCTCATGCTCTAAGTCGAAAAGTAAACCTGGAACGAAAAAGGCCAAGAGCGTTAGGAATAGAAGTTGTCTCAACAATTATGGAAATCATCAAGAAAGCTCAGGAAGAAGCTTTGGAGAAAATAACCGAAAGGAAGAACGTTTAGGCAAAACGTTGGTATTCGGTACGAATAGTCAAGGGTTAAGGGTATTCCAAGATAGAATTTGGGTACCTAAGATGGAAGGAATAAGAGATCTTTTAATGGATGAAGCTCACAAGACCATGTACTTGATTCATCCCAATAGCACTAAGATGTATAGGGATCTGAAACCTTATTACTGGTGGCCGACGATGAATCTCGATGTTGCAAATTATGTGGCAGATTATGTAACATGTGCGAGAATTAAAGCACAACATCAGAAACCATTTGGGAGTTTAGAACCTTTACCTATACCCATGGGTAAATGGGAAGAAATCGCCATGGATTTTGTGACTAAACTGCCTAGGACGAAGAACGATCACGACATGATTTGGGTAGTCGTGGATCGGTTCAAAAATAGTGCACACTTCATAGCATCCAATGAGAGGTGGTCTATAGATAAGCTTGTAAATCTTACGTGAAGGATGTAGTAAGACTTCACGGTGTTCCTTTAATGATTGTATCAGATTGTGATAGTCGTTTCACATCAACGGTTTGGAGGAGTCTACAAGAGGAAATGGGTATGAAGTTGTGTTTAAGTACAGCTTACCATCCATACACTGACGGTCAGAGTGAAAGAACAATTCAAACACCGAAAGATATGTTAAGAGCATGTACCCTAGAATTCCAAGGTAACTGGGATGAGAATTTACCCCTGGTAAAGTTTTCATTCAACAATAGTTACCATTCGAGCATTAAGGCGGCACCTTATCAAACTTTGTACGACCAGAAGTGTCGTACGCCGTCTTGTTTGCTTGAGGCTGGAGAAAAGCAGTTTATGGGCATCGAGACGGTCCATTAGATTGCAAAAAAGCTAAAAGTGATTAGAGAAAGGATGTTGGTAGCTCAAGATCGCCAAAGGAGCTATGGTAACAAGAAGCGGCGACCGATGACATTCGAAGTTGGAGATTCGATGTTGCTCAAATTCTCATTGTGCAAGGTACTTATATGATTTGGAAAGAAAGGAAATTTGAGTCCAAGGTTTATTGGACCAGTCAAGGTTCTTCAGAGGATTGGGAACCAAGCTTACAAGCTGGAATTGCCAGAAAAAACTAGATGGTATTCATAACACTTTCCATCTGTGTTATTTTAGAAAGTTCACGGGAGAAGTTCCTGATATAATTCCACTTTCGGAGTTAAGGATGGATGAAAATAAGAGGCTAATCGAAGAGCCTTAGGAAATTATTGATGGTAAGACAAAGAAGTTGCGACGCAAGATGGTCAACTTGGTGCTTGTGCAATGGCAACATACGAATGGGCCGAACCTCACCTGGGAAACAGAGAATGACATGATGAGTTGCTATCCACATCTGTTTGCTGATGCATGATTCCGGGACGGAATCATCCTAAGGATGAGAGAATTGTAACGCCGGTGTTTCTAGGCTAAGCATTATTATAGAGATAAGCATTATTATAGAGATATAATTGTTAGGGTCAACAATTGTAACTTTTTTGAAGTAATGAAGAGGAATTACTTGAGTATTATGTGATTTATGTGATTTGGTGTGCATTATACTTATTTATAATGACGTAATAAAATAATAATATAAAATAACCGTAAAAAATAAAATAAAAGATAGACCCAATATCCATGAAGAAAGCTGAAGTAGTCGTAACAAGGATTTCAGGGATATAAGGAACGCTGAAATCCGACTTATAACGAAGAAGTTATGATCTGTCGAAATTTCGCCACAAAATCGACATGACGTTGTGTGACATAAAAAATGAGTTTGTGATAAAATACTTTTTAGCCTTAGAGATCTAAACGAAAGTCGTAGTATATGTTAAACCGAGAGCGTTCATAAAAAGAACGTCTGAATCTGACTTCGTATGAGAACGTTATAATTTTTCTAAGATTTGCATAACAATGCACAACCCAGAATTCAAATTTTAAACTGACCGGTTTTTAGCCAACACAATCTAAATGATAATCGAAGACCTCGTTAATAAGAGCTCACCGATATAAATTCAGACGAAAACGGACATCAGATGACAAAGTTATGATTTTTTAATGGAATTTACTTGTCTAAGCTTGTTAAAATATAACTTTAAAAATAAATTCAAAATTAGCCGACGGAGTCTAAACCAAAGTTTTAGAATACGTCGTCACCTTCGCGTGGATATAAAGAACGTCGAAAACAGAGCTCGTATGCAAAAGTTACGGAATTTAGAAGTTTATGGGTTAGAATGCGAATACACATCTACGACCCGCGTAGCCAGCATTACGCCCAGCAGTCTCGCATGCGTGGTCCCAGAAGCCTCCACGACAGCTGCCCCCTCGTATGCTCAGCGTACTCCGAGGAGTATGCCCAACGTAGTCCGAGGCCATCCCCTATAAATAAGTGTGAGGTTCTCCTCAATTCTTCACACCTCAACCTTTCTTTCTCTCTCAACACTCCCAATCTATCCCTCCCCTTCCCTAGTACTTCCTAAGTGCTAGAGGCGAGTCCTGGAGCGCCAGAAGGCTCCGAGAAGAAATTCTTCCGGCTCGGAAGTTCTACCCCCGCAGAGCCCAGCTCTTAGCCAACCCCCTTTATAAGTAAGTTATGCTTACCCTACTTTAAGTATAGCTTATGTTTACGTTTAATATCGTTATTATGAACGCATAAACAATATATGTATTACAAAATATAATATACAAAGTGTTATTATAAAATCTTTTAACTACTCGCGGTACGGGAATCTGGTTTGGAGGGCCGCATAGGGTTGTTGGATTTCAGAAGTGCTTAAATGCCTAAATGGTCCTGCCCTCCGGTGTTTCATGTCTGTCCCATGTCTGTACAAAGTGTTTGAAAAGTATTGTTTAACACTTATAAAACGATATCGCTCATAAATAGTCGCAATAAATATTAGACTAAAATCTAGCGGTAATGATACTAGGTTTCGTCGAAGGAAAATAGAATTGTTTGAAGCAAAGCGCTGCCTGAGTTTGGAATCATCACTTTAACAAGTGAGTACATAGTTACTTTCATCTTACACATAGATATGAAGTATTTAATATAAATTACATGCTATGTGTGCATATTATCTGTGTACTTGATATTTATGTTGGATGAACAAAATATACATGTTTTACTTGATTTAAACTTTATATGTATTTTATATCTATGATATGATGGGTAAAGATGAGTATATGAAATAGATGATGAAAGAGGAAATAAATTTTATGAGAGGCCTCGATGTTTAAGATGATCCAGTCATCTAGCGGAGAATAGATGACGAACACGGACTATTCTAGACAGTCCAGTGGAACGCTAGCAGGCTCACAACATGTAGGTGTTTTTGAACTAAGTATTCACCAGTTGTACTCCATCCCCGTCATGGTTGCCTTATTTGGCATATATTGTTGTGGAATCCCCTAAGTAGTGTTGTCATCCCGATGAAAATCCTTAGGCTAGGCCCCTTGAATTAGATTCTTTAGGGACAGAAAGTCAGGATAACAGGAATGGGTAATCGGGTTGATTGATTTGATTGAATTAATAAACTTAATTATTGTGGATTGAAAACCCTATGTGCTCACCAGGCTCCCAAGTCTGACCCACTCAGTTTCTTGTGTATAGGTAGTGAGAAGAGAGCACAAGAGTGATGATCTGGTGAGAGATCAATGGATTATAGGCCACTAGAATAAATAAATATTGTAAGGCCTATGTTGTTTCTGTTTATGCTTTTTATCTGTATTCACAATGACATCCCGGGCTTTTTTAATATAATGAAAATACATTTCTTCGGAAATGCTTTGATAAATTCTTTATCATATTTTTGGGAACAAATTCCGCAAATGTTTCTTCAAAAGTATACTCTGATTTTCAAATAAATCGTAAAAAAATTAGTCTTTTCTGACCGTGAAATTAGGGATGTCAAATCCCCTATGCATTGATGTCAAAAATAATCTTCAGAGGAATTATCATAATCATCATTGGAAAACTTTTCAACTTCTGTCTCAGGTTTCATCCACTTAAAGTCATCAAGATGAAGATCAGTGAAGTGTTTACTGAGTTCAAGAGAGCTCATCACATGATAGACTCGTTCTAGTTCTTTATGTCGTATAATCTCAAAAGAATATTGAACCGATGCTCAGTGGATGCAGCAGGAAGATCTTCATTGCGTTGAAAGCACATTTGATTGTGGCTATCAGGGTAGAAGATACCATGTTCTGGTTCCCAAATGAACATGTGTTAAATTGGATTAACACCTATTGGAAGTTTGTTTTTTATGTAGATAGTGCCATATAGAAGAAGGAACTTAGTATACTTGGACATCTTGGGCTTGTGTGGTCTATCTGAGGTAGATGGCTGAGATGGACTAGCTGAGGGCATTAAGTTCAGCTTCTTGACTTTTTTAATCAAATATTGAATTGCCAATTTTATCTCCTGAGAATAAACACCTTTATGTTTTGAAATTATCTCCTGAACCTAAATCCACTTATTGTAGTCGTATTTAACTAACTCACAAGTAAGAACAACTTCAGTGTATTCATACTTTGCCGTCTTCGTGACCAGATAAACTTTGAGCGTTTTATCCTTGGGTTTGGAGCACCTGACCTTGATGATGGGATCAGGTTGATATCTTCGAACTAATACATATCCAAATTTCTTCTTATTTATTCGATCATTCAGCTCAAAGACCCTGTTTCATTTGGCAATATTGATATTGAAACGTTGAATATTTGTCTCTTGAACATTGATCGCTTCATTAACAGAGGCAAGGATTTAAGAAAGCTTAATGGATGACGTTCATCTATTCTTTTTCAAACTAAATCATTATTCTCCAGCATGACTTCTCTGACCTCCTCAATGGTCATTTTCCAGTTCTCAGCCAGTTCTTCCAAATTAATTGTTAACTTGCTTTTTTTAGAAAGAGGAGGAGCTGAAGAACTACCAACGGCTAAGGAACTTCTAGCTTCAACGTCATTTCCTCCCCCTGAGAAGGAAGCCTTTCTTTTTCTTGGATTGAGCTGATCATTATCAGACTCAATGTGACTATGAGTTCCTTGAAGAATCTCCCGCTCAGAATATGCATCAGGATAAACGACACTTAAAGGAATAGCAGTCTATTCCATAAAATCCAAATAAAAAAACCTTCATACTCATCATTATCAGTCTCAGACTGATCATCAACTTATGGGATAGGCTGCTCATCACCTATTGGTTCAGATTGAAAAACAACCATTACTCCTAGACTATCTTCCATTTCTGATTCAGACTGTTCATGCTGAAGTGGAGTTACAGTCATTATCATCAGTCCTTGATTATTCTCTCTCCCCCCCCCCCCCCTTTTGCCATCATCAGTTTGGGGAGGGGGGTCATGAGGTGGAGAAGGAGTGCAAGAAGGGTGATTTTACGACGGTGGAGGTGGATTATTACTTGATGGTGGTGGTGATGGAGGTGGTTGATCATTTTCTGAAGAGCTAGGAGGAGTGTCTTCAATCATCACATCATCATCATCAGTCGGATCCACTATGCGTTTGATGTCAGCCTTATCACTCTCAACTTTTGTCAGTCTCTCTCCAAGTGACTAAGTTATCTGAACCAATAAGGAGAGTTGAGATAACACAATTGTTTGAAAATTTGAGCCACACTCCCCCTGAAAGGTAGCAGTAGTCTGTATAGGAGTTGGCATTGGAGGGACAGTTGTATTATATCTTTTGTATAAGGAGTTGTTGATGAAATAAAAGTTGAAGAAAAATGATTGTACTGGTTCAATCTTGGGGGAGAATTACTCATTCCCTGAGTGGAGGATTCTCCCATATCAGTGTCTAGTTCATCTTCTTCATCATCAACGTCATCTTCTTCATCATCAGCATCATCTAATTCATCATCATTATTACCCTCATCATCCTCTTATATAGAGTCTGAGGTTTTAACAATGTAAGGATTTGCAACCCAATTCTCCATACTCTGGGTAAGATGCATATCTCCATCAACGGGGCTGACATTGATAATCTTTAATGAGAGAACTGGAAGTGGTATCGAGACTCCATGGTTGACATTGTAATCCTCTCTAGTACGAGCCAAAACTAGTGCAATCCAACGAGGATATGGAACATAGGTTGGCTTCTTGTTCCCAGTGATACAGTCAACCAGTTGATCAAAGAAGAGTTGTGCAAAGTCCAATCTTTTGTTGCAGTCCATGGCATACACAATCCGTTGCTCAAATAAGTTCGATTGGTCTAAACTTCATGTCTTATGTCCAAGACACTTTCCAATAACCCTTGTTAAGTACTTCCACCCAACAAAATACCATTGACAAAGGGTATATTTGGTTGGGCCACGAGTAGTAACCTGAGGAGAGAAATTATACCCTAATTTGGGTCGAATAGACTTGCATTTCTCCTCAGAAGGAATTTCAGAATAGTTTTCTGATTCCGGAAGATGTAGAGTAATTTGAAAAGATATTGTATTGATAACAACCCTAGAATGCCCGTCTCCGGCGGTTCCGTTGATGGTTTGAGCATTGGAATCGACGATGCAAGAATAGTAGAACTCACATACTTGCTTAGGGTAGAATGGCTCCGGGAAGTCACAAAATGCATAGCAAAGAAGGCATCTTTTAACGTAGTTGACGAAATCATCAATCCATGAATTCTTGTATTGATTTGGGATGATATCTCAGAAGGCAACATTGTTTTCTTGGAAAACGATGGGAGTATCAAGAGCATGGGGGACTTTGACCACATTAGCATCTGGAGCAAATACATAGAGAACCTTTGAAATGATGAAATTTTGAAGAACTCGAAACGAAGAAGATGATGATCAAGGGAGCCTTTGTGAGAGAACTTCTACTGCTTGGATGAGTTCTAAAAGTGACCTAGGAGAGAGATAATTCTCCTGTTTTATCCGCGAATTTTCTTCCCTTTTACTTAATCATGATTGGAGAAAGAGGCACCACAAAAATCTCTTATTTCAAGATGTTGTTTCACATATTTAATTGTCATCTAAAAGTTACCGTTGAGGTCAGTGAATTATGTATCAATGAGACATAGCATCAACGACATGAATCATCAGTGGAAGCGGTCAGCGTATCAAAGTTCCATTATCAGTGGATCAAGGTTACAACTGTCAATCGAGTAAGATTGTGATGTCTCCTGATAGAATGTGTTCGTGCTATCATTCACTGGCATAGTATTGAGAAGTCTCATCAGCGTATGGTTTCATACGTTGAATCATTAACGTCTTTTATTAGAAGAATAAACGGCAATAGTGGAATTATGCATGCAATACATTCCAATACGGAATGTACCCATCGGTAAAAAATGTCTAAGTTTTATCAGTATATGGTAGATATAGTGAATCATCAACTTCTTTAATAAAATATTGGTTGGGAGAGAATGGGTAGGTGCAAGTAATACATCACGGAACGTAATATACCCATCACCACAGAGTTTTCAAATTCTCATCAACATCTGGTTTCATACGCTGAATCATAAAATTCTAAAGAAGAATGTATGGAAAGAATGGATTGGTGCGTGTGATTTGTGATTAGCTACAACACATAGCCTAACCATCGAAACAGATTTTTCAAGCTCTCATCAGCGTATGGGATGTTACACTGAATCATAAACCTTTTAAGAATAACTTTAAGGGCAAGAAGGGATTGGTGTGTGTGATAGCCTATCGTACATAGACTAACCATCGACACATAGTTTCAAACTTTTATCAGTGTGTGTTATATCACAGTGAATCGTTAAGTTTTGTTAAGAAGAAATTAAGGAGACAATGGAATGTTTCAATCACGTGAGGTAGAATCAGCATGAATCGTTAACAATGTAAACTTATCAACAAGAAGTGGTTTATCTTCTGTATCATGAAGTTAGGTTGCGGTATAGAATTTTAAAATTCACCATCAAATCATTTAATATGGTACAAGATAATAATAAAGAATAGAATGAATAAATAAATAAGAGAATAAAACAAAAGAGTTAGTCAAACAACGAAGTTTTCTAACAGCGAAGTTTGTGCAGCTTTTTCAGAAATGAGATAAAGACCCGATTAAGCAAATCTTTTGAATTAAAGGCTATAAATGAGTTTCCTTTCTTCGAGATATCTGCCCCTCAACACTGTCTATAAGGAGTATACAAGCAAGATCAGATGCATCAACATAAAACACAATTCACAACAAACAAAGAGAGAATATGCCTTTAATCGTTGAAGTATTGCAGATATATTCCATGCTTCATGTTCACCAAGAACAAGAGAAGAAAAAGAACTAGTCTTTGTAACCTCCGAGTTATGAGTCACCTAGACAAAAATCGAAGGTTCCATTCATTGTGTAGCAGTGAGAGCATTTATAAAAATTAGACATGCCACTTTAACTAGTTTCACTTCATCCCATTGCAACAAAGATAGGATGTAAGAGAAAGAAGAGACATGTGTCTAGAAAAACAAGTTCAGATGCAGTTCTCCCTTTTCTTGACTCCTCACCATGATGCTTTACTTCGCTTAGCGTGATCATCAGCTTCAGGGAAAGGGTAGTTGGCACTGAAGAAAAGATGTAGAGCCAGCTCCAACTAGATCTATTCAGAGGATACTGCATCGAAGGAACAACACACTGATCCTTTCTCAAAGGAGAAATCAATGATGGTCAGCATCAAGATGAAGGCCGAAGATTCTGAGACTTAGGGAGTGAGAGAGAAGATAACGCATAGTAAATATTAGTAGAGAAATATACAATGTATACTACTTTGGTAAAAGGAAAGCTAGAAAGGATTTTTTTTAAGCACAAAATGTATTATAATAAAATAAAAATCAACAACTTATGTTCAAATTTTTAAGATAACAAGAAGCAGTGTAACGAAGTCATAAAGCAGTAATGTCAAACACAAATAGAATCAAAGCATGTAAATGTTATTGTTCCTGAGTGTAGTGAGCACAATTGTGTTCCTTGTGACCATGACCTTTCCTTCATTGCTATCGAAAAGAACTTTGTAGCCAACATTACACAATTGACTGATTCAAATGTGATCATTTTGAAGGCCCTTGACATAGAACACATCCTTCATCTCAACTGATATGCACCTTATTTTACCCATGCCCTTGACTGCTCCTTCACTGTTATCCCTAAAAGTAACAATAGGACCATATTTCTCCACAAAAACGGTCAAGAGCAACTTGAAACCAGTCATGTTTCTAGATCATCCATTGTCTAAGTACCAAATATGTTCCTGACCCTGACGAGTAGAAGAGACATTCCAACTTTTCATCTTTGACTCTTTTACAGCATGAAGACTATCAGCGTAACACGTGTTGAAATTGCTATCAGGGGCATCATTGACAAGAGCCATATGGGCTTGAACTTTTAGTCTTTCATATTCAGAGGTCTCCTCTTCTTTAACCCATTCTTTAGATACCACCTGCTTTGCAATAAAAGCTTTTGTTAAAGAGATGTTCTTCTTCTTCATGTGGACTAGCACCTTCTTGTACAAGATTTCATAATTTCAGGGCTTTAAGATGCTCTCTTTTCTTTACAGTTCCTGGCAAAATGGTCAGGGCTTTCACAGTTAAAATAATTACATGAATTCATATTCTTTGAGTTGTGCTTTCTCGCTGAACTATTTCCCTTGGGCTGAACACTTCTATCTCCATTAGATCTACTTTCTTCATAGCGTTTAACAATGAGTGCAACACTAGCAACCAATTCATCAGGGATTTCATCGTTACTTATTTCACCCTGATCAGAATCATCAGAGTTGCTGATGAGACTCGCTACTTCTTTTCTAGATGTAACGTCCCCAAAAATTATGAGGTAAAAATTTCATTTTTAATTCAACCAAAACATTAATTATCTTTAAGTCAACATTCATTATCCTTTTTCTAATATTCAAAAGTACTCTATAAGAAAACAATTATGCAAGTACAATCCCAAAATCATCATGATGCGGAAATGATGGGTGCACGCGCTGCGATAACGTCGGGCCCTTCCCTTTTGAACCGGAAGTACCTGAAACCAGGTCTTACACACAAGTGTCATGGGCTACCCCCATGGTATTTCATACTATTGGCACATAGACAACAAGCATTCCACATAACAAGAAATAGGTCAACATTGGTGCCTTCGACCCATGGATATGGTGAGAAAACTCACCTCTAGATGCTGAAATACTCGAATAAATCTCTGACTACTGGTCCGAAAAAATCCTCGCGCTATCAGCATCAAATGACATCTAAACATTATTTGGGTTCTGAACCATAACCAAGAGTCTAAGCTACTTAGCCCATAACCAGGGTAAAAGACCATTCTACCCTTCATCTCACTTGGCCTAAATCCAAGGCCCAACTCAACTACTACCAAAGCCCAAATCCTAAATGATATTCCAAAGCCCACTATGGTATAATCTTCCAAATTGGGACCAAAACCCATCATAGGCCTAAGACCAAAGGAGCCCAACAATACAAACCAGAAGCCTAACAATAGAATTCTAATGGCACAACAAGGTCCAAACTAAGAAAACCCAAACAATGGCCCAAACTGAGAATACCAAGCCCAAACTTCCATCTGCTGAGTACACGGGGCGTACTCAGCTTGTACGCTTAGCGTACTCCTTCTGGGGCTAATACGCGCAGCGTGCTAGATGGGTTCGACCAACGTACTCCCCAGTTTACCACCCCACTCCATTAAGACTTTAAGCCAACTCTTAGATCTGATTCTAAAAGGCTACCTATCACATAAAGTTGGCAACTTTAAATAGATTCTTGGCTTAATGGGGATCAAGAGCTCAAAAAGAGTTTAATAAAGGTCTTAATACATGCATGGGTCAAGATAAACCATAAAGTTTGCATTTTTATGGAGTTGGTGACTGAATGGAGCTAAGATCTAGCATTCATTGCCTCTAGAGTAGATTAAAGGCTTTCACCAACGACCCACAAAGTGCGCAAATGCTCCATGAACTAGATCTAACACAGAAGAGTATAAAGATGTAAGCTTTTTACCTCTAAAAACTTCAAAATGTGGAGTTGATCCCAGATCCACAAGCTCAAGTAATCCCCTCAAGTGCTCCTCTTCTTCTTCTTAACCTTAAGCCACCAAAATCTCTTTATCAAGCTCAAAACTCACCAAAACACTCAAGGGTTTCATTTTCTGGGACAAGGAGAGGTGGAGGCTGGTTAATCATGTTCAAAAGAGGCTATAATGAGGTTTAAATATGATGCAAACCCAAAAAATTAGGGTTTTCATCTGGAAGGAGTACACCCCGCATACTCCCAGTACGCCTAGCGTACTCCATAACTCATGCGCGACTCCTCTGCCTAGTAAGCCCAACGTACTTCCATGTACGCCCAACTTACTTCCATGTACGCCCACGTACTAGGCTTAACCCTAAAACTGCCAAACTTCTAAAGGCTGTAACTTCTTCGTTCTAAGTCCGTTTTCGACGATCCTTATATCCACAGAAAGGTAACGAGAAGCTCTATGCTTCTATCAACTCATCCTTGCCTTAAAACGTCCCAAACAAAAATCAAATTTCCATAAAATCACAAATTTCCACTTTACAGATATACCATTGGGCTCTAGATCACCAGTTGGACTCCCGAATCATCTAACATACATTACCCACACCCAAATGGTTCTAAATCCCTCTTTTCCAAAGTACCTAAGCCTTATGACACCCTATCTTCGGGTCACCGCCCGTATTAGGAAACGATTCGGAACAGGGCGTTACACTGGAGACCAGGGCAACAAATTTTTCTTTGTTGGAGTCCCTCATGATATCTTTATGAAGAGCTTTAGTTTCTTCGTAATTGTGTAGATTTCCAAACAAGGAGTTGAGATCCATGAGGTTTATTTTCTCACTGTCCTTAAGAACATCAACATGATGTTTCCAGCTTTTCCCAAGAGAATCCAATAACGTTAAGACTAATTGAGAGGAATCCTTGACAATCCCCAACCCGCGCATATCATTCACCAAACAGTTAAACCTGTTAAAGGTTTTAGTTAGAGAGTCACCTTGTCGAGCAAAGAAATGCTTGTATCTCTGGTTGATATTGTTGATGGTTGTTGCTTGAGCTTCCACACTGCCTTATTAAGCCACAATTAACGTTTCCATCATCTCTTGAGCAGATTCACAGTTCTGAACCAGATGCTACACATGATAAGGAAGAAAGGTGCCTATGGATGTGTAACGCCTGGTTCCTGGTATGTATTTAACTTATAATTTATTCCATTTTATAGAGCAACTCGACGAGTTGGGAGCCCCAAACTCGTTGAGTACAGATCATAAGGTTCGTCTATTTTAAGTAACCTACTCGACGAGTTGGGAGGCCTAAACTCGACGAGTAGGCTGGCAGATATGAAACCCTAATTTTCGGCGTTTGCACCCTATTTAAACACCTTAACCCCAAGGTGTTGACCTCATTTCTAGCCTCCAATTCCCTAACGCTAGATCCCGAAACCCTAATGCTATTGTGAGTGTTTGTGAGACATTTTAAGTGTTTTAGTGTGTGCTTGAAGCTATTGGAAGAAGGAGAAGCTTGAGGACGCAAGAAGGAGCTTATAGATCCATTATCCTTGCCTCATCCATGACATTTTGCTGGTATAAAGCTTGAACCTTGCTTTGTAGTTGCTTAGATCTTCTTTTAGGGTTATTTTGCTTGTTTTTGGTCCAAATGATATGATTCTTGGGATTTGGACGTCCCAAGTGGAGAACACTTCAGATCTAAGGTCTTGAAGGGTTTTCATGGCATAAAGGTGCCAACTTTATGGCCATGGAAGTCGCATGCAACCTTTAGACCATCATTTTGGTCTTTTGAAGCTTCTAATGGCCATACATGAGGATAAAGTTTAAGACATTACGTGATCATTTAGTCCCTAGAATCCAAATCTATGACCTCATGGTCTATCTTGTAGTTTTGGTTGGCTTTGGATCAAGACCTTGGCCTTTTGGGTTAGGGTTAGGGCTAGGGCTTATTTCTTTTAGAGTTGGTTTTAATGGGTAAAGTCGGAAACTTTACCCTCCTAGATGTATTTTCAGCCCAGATCTGGAATATGGGACTTGGATTTGAAGGATAATGGTTGAATGGATTAAGAAGAGTTAACAGACTGAAGAACTCGACGAGTTGGGTCAAAGTGTCCTGATTCTGTTAAAAGAAAGAACTCGACGAGTTGGAGGAAAACTCGACAAGTTGGGTCAGGATTTCACGATTCTGTGATTCATGGGAACTCAGCGAGTTGAAGGGCAAACTCGACGAGTTGAGTCAATTGGGAGCGTTAACTTTGACATTGACCTAGACTTGACTTTGACCATAGTTGAACCTAAAGATTTATGAGTATGAAATGGCAGCTAAGGGATTGTTTTGGTTCAGGGATTGAGTAGAGATGATTTCGGGGAAGAGACGTTTCAGCTATTATCTGACATTTGAGGTGAGTTTCCTCCTATATGAACGGGTCGAAGGAACCAATGTCGGCCCGTATATTTATGTTAGTATGTTCTGGACTAAGTTCCGATGTCGGGCGGTGCTCGATGTATTCTTATATGATTTCCGAATTTCATTATGATGTCGGACGATGCCCAAGGAATGTTTGTATGCTTGATGTCTTTGTGATTCTTGCATGTGTCTGTATTTGTATGTTTCCGGATTCTGGACCGATGTCGGGCGGTGCCTGAGGAATGTTTATATGCTTTCCAGATTTCAGTCCGATGTCAGGCGGTGCCCGATAAATGTTTAAATGTTATGCTACGTGATATTTTATGTGTATTTTGAAATGGTTATATGCATGTCGAGCTCAGCTCGATGTCGGGCGGGGACCGATGTCGGACACTGTCCGATGCCGGGCGGGGCCCACGATACATTTATATGTGATTATCTGATTATGTGTATGGTATGCGGTAGTTTGGGGAAGCTTACTAATCTTTGTGCTTACGGTTTCAGTTTTGGTTTCAGGTACTTCTTGTAGCAACGAGAAGAGCTCAGGATGACTGCATTGCACACACCATAATGTTTAGCCTGGGATGTTTTACTCTGATGCTTTGATTTGTGGACAATGTTTTGAGATACTTTGACTTGTGTTTTGATGGAATGTTTCGATAACTATGGTTTACTTAATAATTAAAAATGAAAATTTTGGACCGTATTTTATGTATGTTAGAAGTTGTTATCAGAGCCTTCGTTTGAGGGATTCGAGCACACTCTCGGGTGTGTCTGAACTCAAACTAAGTACTTGGTATGAAAGTTTTCAAAAGAAAACCATTTTTATAAAAAGGATTTCCAAAAAAGAGAAAAGGGTGTGGTGCATACAATCAGCCAAGCTCAAGTAAGATCTCCCAAATTACCCATACATGTTTGTTATGATATGATATGATTATGAGAACTGCATGCTAGTGTTGGATAAGGTGTCTAAGTCCATAACTATTTCTGGTATGTACTTGACCCGACCCGGCATGGTCCATTTGGGTTGCATGGCACCATGCAATTGGATAGACTAAATGAGAGAAATAACACTTGTGGATTATTAATATATTATAAGTTCTAATATATTAATAATATTATTTAATTAGTTTGATCAAGAATTAATTTAGAATTAATTAAGTGATCAAAAGATAACTAATTAAATATATGGGTTGATTATATAAATTATGCATAACTTGTATAGTGGGCTAAGAGGCTCCATGGATTATCAAGTTGGGTTAAACCCATAGGATGCTCCATGGGAGTTACAAACCCATGGTTCATGGAAATGAAGAGTCATGACACATTAGGGTTTACATGGTGTAACCCTAGATGTGTCAACACTATATAAAGAACCCATGCTCCACCAAAATCGGTTGCACACAAGAATCAAGAGGGCTAGAGCCGATTTTGCAAGTGTAATATTCTCTCAAAAGTTTACTCCAAAAGCATTTGGTATTGTGTGAAGCATTTGAGGCATCACACTTGGGGTGCTAGGCTCACAAGGTTTCAAGGATCATAAGCAACAACAAGGTAAGTTATTCTATCTTTCATGCAAGTTAAAATTTGTTCCCCATGTATGCTAGATAGGAATATAACCTTGGAATTCAACTTTGCATGATAATTAGACAAACATAGATCCATGGTTATTAGGGTTGCATGTACACTTAGGAAGTGTTAGAATGCTTAAAACCCATCAGTGGTATCAGAGCCTAGGTTTGTTTGTTGTTTTTTTTGTGCAAACTGCTTGAAAAAAATCATTTTTCTGTTTTCTGCTCGTATGAAAGTTTGCACATTTGTTGCTGGAAATGGACTAGAAACATTACCCTAAACTGTTTTGATGTTTTAAAACTTGTTTTAGATGGTGTAATGTTTATGCTAATCCATTTACAATGGCAATTATCAAAATTACAAGTTTTTTTTTAAGTGTAATTTTTTATTCTTGAAAGTGTTCATATTCATGTTCTTGAACTTATGAAGATTAGATGATCATAGGAATTGTTTGTAACCTTCATGGTAGTTTAATTCATGATCATAATGTGTTTTAATGGAGTCCATAACTTGTTCTCAAGTTATGGAAAACCAGAAGTCTCACTTTTATTAAATCCATTAAAAGAACACAAGAGTTATAAAAATGAAGAGTCTTCATTTTTATTACTCAATTAATTCATAAGTTATAAGAAATGAAAAGTTTTTGAAGTTTACAAAACTTGCCCTCAAGTTTTGGAACAAGTAAAGTCTTGATTAAAACTTTAGTTCCAACCCCTAGAATTTTAAAAGTTAAAATTCAACCCTTATACTTTATAATATTATAAGTTACTAATATATATATGTATAAGATCAAGTCGTCTTACTGCTAGTACGCCTCATTCACGAAGCCGGTCTATAAGGGAGGTATAAGGTTGTTGCCTATAAAATGGCAACTTAATGGGTGTCCACTCTCACCCACCGCTTCCTTGATCGGTGGAGGGTCGTTAGCCGAACGGGTAGGACAAGGACTTATAAATTCTCATTAAAAGTATGATGAATATTATAAAGTAACTAAATGCTTTTATTAAATTCCCAATTTTAGTTACTTTAGGAAAAATGTGAATAAGGTGCTAATCCATGAAATTACACTTTACACTTTGTTTAAGTCGTTGGTGGAGCGTGTGTGGTTAACCGGCACACTAACTTGGACTTAACAAGGTAGGTAAAGGGTGACTTAAGGTTTACCATAGCATCGGTGGAGCGTGTATGGTTTACCGGCACATCGATTGAGTGATAAACTTTAAGGGTACCAAGTGATTTGCATGGTTACTTCACACCTCGTTTTGTGATCCTCGGTATCCCAGTCACAAAACTTGGAGGGCACACTCGAGATTGAAACATGCCTTTGAAAAGTTCATTGAATCTCAAAAGAATCTAGGAATTTCTAAGAACCAATTAAAAACCTAATATTTATATTTCGTTTTTCATGGTGGAAATTGGTGAATCGTCATTCACCTACCTTTCAAATATGTTATAGCTTGGATTACGGCATACCTCTTCTAAGTTATAATATATTGTGATTGGATCCTAGCCTTAATATTACATTTGGGTGTTTTATTAAGGACTCTCTTAATATCTAAACTAATCTTGTCCTCTTCTTTCAGATGTCTTCAAACAATGCTGCTTCTGGCTCTAATCCTAATGGCTCCTTTACCCTTATGAACTTGTGTGGGAAAGTCACTTTTGATGGATCCAACTTCAATGAATGGATCAGAAACATCAGGATGATTACCCGCTACGAGGACAAAGAATATGTCCTTGACAAGGAGCTTAAGGAGATTGATGAGACCACTGCAACTCCCCAGGAGATCGCTGACTTCCAGGCACATGAAAGGGATGCTACAAAAGTGGCATGCATCATGTTGGCCACCATGACAGCGGAACTCCAAAAGTCCTATGAGGACTTCTACCCTTTTGAAATGCACCAAGATCTGATGGAAAGATACCATCAAAGTGCACGACAAGAGAGGTATGAAATCATATGCTCTATCATAACAACCATGATGAAGGACGGGGAATCCGTCACGAGCCACATGCAGAAAATGCAAAGGTATGTGGATCGGTTGCTGAAGCTTAATGTGAACTTCCCTGAGGAGCTTGCAATAGATATCATTTTGCACTCCTTACCATCGTGTTATGATCAATTCCGCATGACATATCACATGAATAAGGAAGAGGTCACACTCAGCAAACTTCAGGGACTCCTCAAGACCGCAGAAACAGGTCTTAAGGGTAAGTCAGTTGTTAACACCCCTACTCCAAACTCCGCCCCGGTTTTGGCAATCGGGAAAGGTCGAGGGAAGAAGAGGAAGAGCTCTTCGAAGGGTACCAAGGCTAGGACCCTTGATGGCTCATCTTTAAGTGGAACCAAGAAAGGTTTCGTCACTCCTTCTTCTGACCCTAAAGAGGCTGAATGCTTCTATTTCCATGAAAAGTCACATTGGAAGCGGAACTGCCCAAAGTACCACCAAGATGTGAAGGATGGGAAAGTTAAACCCAACCATGTAGGTATTTACACTATCTTATCTAATAACTCACCCCATTATAACTCTTGGGTCCTTGATACCGGTTGTGGTATTCATATCTGTTCTGATTTGCAGGGACTAAGAAGAAGTGAGAATGTGGAGCATGGAAGAATAAACTTAATCATGGGGAATAGGAAAGCTTTACCTGGCACCAAGATTGGAGTTTATACTTTATCGCTAAGTAGTGGGTTTAGTTTAGATTTGAATAAATATTGTTATTCGCCAGAAATGGCAAGAAATATTATTTCCTTTCATGCATTGTATAAACAAGGTTTCACCTTTTCATTTGATAATGAAGTTGGTTCGATTAATGCTTTCTTTAATAATGTTCTTTATTTTAAAGCATTACCTTGTGATGGTGTATATGAAACTGTATCTGTGGTTGATAACTTAGGAAATAATGTATTGTGTATTGATTCTGTTAATGATAATAACTTGGATAAAGCATCATTATGGCATTGTCGTCTTGGACATATAAGCAAGAAACGCATAGGCCAACTCCAAAAGGATGGAGTCTTGGAGTCATTTGACCTAAAGTCAGATGATAGTTGCGAATCATGCTTACTTGGAAAAATGACAAAGTCACCCTTCACAGGTTCTTGTGAGAGGGGTGAAGGTTTGTTGGATCTTATACACACGGATGTGTGTGGGCCCTTCAAACATGCCACAAGGGATGCTAATCGTTATTATTTGACTTTTACTGATGATTACAGTAGATATGGATATGTCTACTTAATCAAGCATAAGTCAGAGACTTTTGAAAGGTTTAAAGAATTTAAACAGGAAGTCGAGAATCAATTGGGCAGGAACATTAAGATGCTTCGATCCGATCGAGGTGGTGAGTATCTTAGTTCAGAGTTCCTCGACTATCTTAGGGAATGTGGGATTGTCTCACAATTGACACCTCCCAGGACACCGCAGTTGAACGGTGTAGCTGAGAGGCGTAATCGAACATTGTTGGATATGGTTCGTTCCATGATGAGTCGAGCTTCGCTACCAATCTCATTTTGGGGGTATGCCTTAGAGACTGACGCCCATATCCTTAATCTAGTCCCTACAAAGAAAGTTGCCAAAACTCCTCATGAGATGTGGACTGGTAAAGTACCCAAACTAGACCACATTAAGATTTGGGGTTGCGAGGCTTTCGTGAGACGCGAGACTCATGATAAGCTCGAACCTCGAAGTGAGAGGTGTATTTTCATCGGCTACCCACAAAAATCCTTTGGTTACCTCTTCTACAGACCTAGTGAGAATGTGGTCTTTGTAGCTAGGAGGGCTTTCTTTCGAGAGAGAGAGTTCATAAGCCAAGGAGACAGTGGGAGGCAAGTTGACCTTGAAGAAATTCAAGAGTCAAGTGGTGAAGGAACTTCAAACCCTAGCACTCAACTTGAGGAGGAAACTCCTGTTGAGCCAATTGACAAGTCTGTACCTCTAAGGCGTTCCACAAGGGTTAGGAATGCACCTGATCATTACTATGGATTCCATATTACTGCGGAAGGTGATACACTTATCAGTGATGAGACACTGATAGGTCTGGATGAACCTAATAGTTACGCGGAAGCCATGGCAGGCCCTGAGTCAGCCAAGTGGAAAGAGGCAATGGACAGCGAGATACAGTCCATGTATGACAATCAAGTTTGGAACTTGGTTGAGAATGTACCAGGTCGTAAGACTGTAGGGTGCAAATGGATCTTCAAGAAGAAGACCGAAATGGATGGTAATGTACACACTTATAAGGCACGACTGGTTGCAAAGGGTTTCTCACAAACTCTGGGAGTTGATTATGATGAGACCTTTTCTCCAGTGGCCAAGATTAAGTCTATTAGGGTTCTGTTAGCCATAGCCGCATTTCATGACTATGAAATATGGCAAATGGATGTCAAAACCGCTTTCCTTAATGGAAAGTTGGCTGAGGATGTTTACATGAGTCAGCCAGAGGGTTTTGTCAATACAGAGTACCCTAATAGAGTGTGTAAGCTTGAGAAATCCATTTATGGGTTAAAGCAAGCACCTCGCAGATGGAATCTTTGCTTTGATGAGAAAGTCAAAGAATTTGGCTTTTCTAGGAGTGAAGATGAATCTTGTGTATATGTCAAGGCTAGTGGGAGTATAGTTAGTTTTTTGGTATTGTATGTGGATGACATACTACTCATAGGAAATGACATCCCAACTCTGCAGGAAGTTAAGTCCTGGCTTGGGAAGTGTTTCTCTATGAAGGACCTAGGAGAAGCTGCCTATATTCTAGGGATAAGGATCTTGAGAGACCGGAGTAAAAGACTAATTGGACTTAGTCAGAGTACCTACTTGGATAAGGTGCTGAAGAGATTCGGCATGCAGGACTCCAAGAAAGGAGAGTTACCCATCCAGAGTAACGCCAGATTGAGTAAGACACAAAGCCCTAGTACTGCGGCTGAGATAGCAGAAATGAGTCGAATACCTTATGCTTCGGCTGTAGGATCGATCATGTATGCTATGACGTGTACTCAACCTGATGTAGCCTTTGCTTTGAGCATGGTTAGCAGGTATCAGGGGAACCCTGGCAAGGCACACTGGACTGCGGTAAAGAATATCCTCAAGTACCTACGGAGGACTAAGGACAGGGTCCTTACCCTCGGTGGGAGTGAAGACTTGATAGTTATTGGGTATAGTGATGCTAGCTTTCAGACTGATGGGGATAATTTCCGCTCTCAGTCAGGCTGGGTCTTTACCTTAAACGGAGGAGCAATTTCTTGGAAGAGTTCCAAGCAAGAGACAGTGGCTGATTCAACTTGCGAATCAGAGTATATAGCAGCTAGCGAGGCAGCAAAGGAGGCGATATGGCTGAAGAACTTCATTGGAGACCTTGGAGTTGTACCAGCTATTAAAGAGCCAATGGAAATTTTCTGTGATAGTGAAAGTGCAGTTGCCTTAGCCAAGGAACCAAGGGATCACGGGAGATCCAGACACATCGACAGAAAATACCATTTCATCAGACATCGAATAGAAGGACTCCTCGTGGCAAAGAGGGTATCATCGGATGAGAATCCAGCAGATCCCCTCACGAAGGGACTGACTCGGGTTAAGCATCTCCAGCATGCTCGGAGCATAGGGCTGAAGGATGATATTACATTTAGTAGTTAGATAACCTTGAAATTTGTACAGTGTAATTGACATTAGATGATGAATAAAAGGTGTTTTATTTATGAGTAAAGTGTTGCTATCTCTTGTCGATCGTTTACTATATTTCTTTTGCATGTTTTGACTTCCAGAATAATTATGTTTGGTATATCATATTATTCGAACCTCCACAGTCGGTCATATGTCGGAAGTAGGTATGAATCAAGAGTGTCATGATTGATTGTAGAGGTCTAAGGTGTTGGACATGGCTACAACAATCATGAGTGCTCATAAGTTCTGAGCATTGGACTCAACCCACGCTCACTGGAATCACTTCATGGAATTTATCTCGAGTGATCGTGAGACGGTAATATCATATGAGTCTTCAAATCTAGAGATATGATTTGTTACTTATGAGTTGGTTATGCATTGATTGTACGAAAACGCATTGGTAACTCGATGTTATAAAACGTGCTCTTGTGTATAATTCAATGAGTGGTAGAACAAACATATGAGTCGAAGTTTATCTGTTCCTTCTTGGATTAGAAGCTGATATCTGGGCCCCTCGATGATTTTGTTTTGACCTATGTACCGGGCCCGGTCAGAACTAAGTTGATGTGTTCAATTAAGTTCTTTGTCAAACAAATCGAAAATCGGGAAACAAACTGTTGGACAATAAGTAAGACATTGTTCCATGTATTTGTCCGACTGATATCTCGAACAGAGGATTATATGATCACTTATCTTAAATGGCGTATCATCATCTTCTCAGTTCCGAGAGACCTTGAAAGAGTTACGATTGCCGATCGGTTCCTGAAGTATTGCAGTTATAGTTATTAGACTTATCCAAGTCGGAGACTGTTGGATAAGGTGTCTAAGTCCATAACTATTTCTGGTATGTACTTGACCCGACCCGGCATGGTCCATTTGGGTTTCATGGCACCATGCAATTGGATAGACTAAATGAGAGAAATAACACTTGTGGATTATTAATATATTATAAGTTCTAATATATTAATAATATTATTTAATTAGTTTGATCAAGAATTAATTTAGAATTAATTAAGTGATCAAAAGATAACTAATTAAATATATGGGTTGATTATGTAAATTATGCATAACTTGTATAGTGGGCTAAGAGGCTCCATGGATTATCAAGTTGGGTTAAACCCATAGGATGATCCATGGGAGTTACAAACCCATGGGTCATGGAAATGAAGAGTCATGACACATTAGGGTTTACATGGTGTAACCCTAGATGTGTCAACACTATATAAAGAACCCATGCTCCACCAAAATCGGTTGCACACAAGAATCAAGAGGGCTAGAGCCGATTTTGCAAGTGTAATATTCTCTCAAAAGTTTACTCCAAAAGCATTTGGTGTTGTGTGAAGCATTTGAGGCATCACACTTGGGGTGCTAGGCTCACAAGGTTTCAAGGATCATAAGCAACAACAAGGTAAGTTATTCTATCTTTCATGCAAGTTAAAATTTGTTCCCCATGTATGCTAGATAGGAATATAACCTTGGAATTCAACTTTGCATGATAATTAGACAAACATAGATCCAAGGTTATTAGGGTTGCATGTACACTTAGGAAGTGTTAGAATGCTCAAAACCCATCAGCTAGATTAGGGCTAAGGATCTGGGAAGTATGCCATGTATTCCTGTTGTATGTGTATGAGAACTGCATGCTAGATTTGGGTTAAGGAGCTAGGAAGGATGCCTTGTATGCATGTTGTATGTTTATGAGAATTGCATGCTAGATTAGGGCTAAGGATCTAGGAAGGATTCCTTGTATGCCTACTATATGAGCTTATTGAACTGCATGCTAGTACTGATTAGTCAATGATATGATGGCCTATTTAGGATATACCTGGTTTTGGTTACTCAATGCTCGAATGCTGCTTGCTTTGTGCTTATAGGAGTTCTAGTTATCTTTAATTAACTAGTAAACGAATACGTTAACTTACATATCATGAGGACTAAATAATTTCAGAAGGTTAGGTTTAGCCCTATTTCGTAGCTCTTGTCTGAGTCCAACCATTGTAGGGTAGGACCTCTCATTCGAAGAATTATCTAGTCTTAGTGATATGTAATGGTATTCGCCAGCTACTTAGGGAGAGATAACAGGCACTTCTTATGCAACTGATTACGGGGAGTGGGTCGGAGATTACCCTAGGGCAAGCCTAGGATGAGGTTAGCGGAAAGCAGTACTAGTGAAAGGGACTTGGTGGAGTCAAGGCAATTATTGAGGAAAGTACGGATAGATGTGGAAGGTAGTATGGGCCCGTACTACTGAAAGCAGAGGATCCGTACTCGAGTCAAGGAGGGCTGAGATGAAAACAGGGAACTTGTGGTGTGTGAGATCCCTCGAGTTATGATGAGTATTCTGATGATTGTTATGGTGTATTTTCAGTATGGTGATGCTACATGATATGTGCATAATTAGTCATATATTTTATGTTAAATCTTAATACTTTATGGCTATTTTATTGCAAATTATGAACAAAAGGTACTTAAATATGTTTAAAATGTATTTGTAGCCTAAAAGATGAGCTCGGAAGCAAAACGAAGCAGAAAAAGCAATTGGAAGCATGGATCTTGGATTTTGAAGAAAGAAGGATGTTGCTGGACAGCTTGACCCCTCGTTAGTTTTTTGGCCATATCTCATGAACCGTAACTCCAATTGACTAGATTCAAAATGTTCTGAAAACTAGACACAATTTTGAACGACTTTTGAGTTTTGAGAAAATGTTGATTCCAAATGGACTCGACGAGTTGGCCATCAACTCGACGAGTTGGTCAGAAGTTTCGCGATTCTTGACGCTAACTTGCCGTCCACGGATTTTAAGTGATGGACTCATCGAGTCCGTAACTGGACTCGCCGAGTCGCCCCTGTTTTCAGATATATATATATATATATATATATATATATATATATATATATATATATATATATATATATATATATATATATAGAAACACTTCTCATTTGAACCCTAACTAATGGGGGAAGCCTTGGACGATTTTTGGAGGCCAGAAGGGTTCTTGGAGCTCTAGTTTTTGAGAATTCAACCTAAGAAGCAATTTAGAAGAGATCAAAGGCAAATAATTATTCTTCTTTTCTTAATATTTGTTTTAAACCATGTTTGACTCATTAGAATTAGAATTTATGTTGTTATTTGCTGTAGATATGAGCTAAAAACTCATATCTTCTGTTTAGGATAGATGAATTTATGAATATGGTTTGATTTTATGATTGGATTAATTTAATTTGGTAATTTTGTTTTGTTAAGCTTGTTAAAGAACCTCATGTGTTAATAACAACTATTTTCTGTTAATTACAAGTATATTAAGCTGCATGAACATCTCTTAATTGCTTATCTCATATGATTTATCTGAAAACATTGTTATATGCCTAGGAATAGCGAACGTGAAACTAGGGTTAATTAGAAAATAGGTAAGTTAATGTGTGAGCTTGTGTGACGAACTATCAGCAAGAAGTTAATTGAATTAGTAATTTGATTAGCTAACTACAAGTCTTACTTAACCCGAATCAATAAACTAGGAAATTTATTAGTTTAATCACTTGATCACTGCTTGAATTAATTTATTTTCTAAGGATTAGTAATAGCGAACGTGAACCTAATCACACTAATCGGTAGCCAATGCCAATTAATTCATTGCACTTTCCATAAAATCAACCATATGAATAAATGATTTGAACCTAAACAGAAGTCTCTTTTAATATTGAATTTAGTTACCTTCTATCTCCTTAGTCGTTAATTGTTTCTTGTTTAAGTGTTTGATTATTGCTTAAGTTTCTAGTCTTGCAAAACTAGAGAAAACCCTTTCTTTTATTGCTTGTTTTTAGATAATATTAGTAATAATCTTAATTTTTTACCGTTCCCTATGTTCGATACCCTACTTACCTAAACTAAACTGCTAACCGATAGGTACACCGCCTTTCGTGTATTTGTCTTTGTGCTTAAGTTAGTAGGATTAAAACTAGTACATTTCACACACATCACTACGCACTAGACCAGTTGGCAGTTCTGGCGCCGGAGAGGGATCAGGCTCTGGCTCTGGAGTCGGGCAGCTCGATGATCTGATGAGGGGGTTAATTTCAACTAAGATCACGCGTAGTATCATAGACCAGATTCCTGTGATCTTCGACACGGTCAAGGAGGGCATTTTGGAGATTCTGGATGAGAGGTTAGGTGCATTCTGCATTGAGATGGAGGCCATGATGAGGATGCGTACATTGACGTTCAGGGAGTTACGAGCTTGTGGAGCTCCAGACTACCATAGGGCTAGGGACCCCATTGCTAGCAGCAGGTGGTTGGCGAATGTCGCCAATGCCTTTCACACCAGCTGTTGTCTCGAGGGGGACAAGGTCTGACTTGCTTCCTGCCTTCTGAAGGACAGGACGTTGGATTGGTGAGAGGAGGTTGGATGAGCTATTGGAGATGATGTTGCTATTGATGCGATGACCTGGAGTGATTTTTCGGCCAAATTCAGGGCCGAGTTTGCACCCGTGATCGAGGTGCAACAGCTTGCAAGGGAGTTACAGGATCTCCAGCAGACTACTGAGACGGTGGCCGAGATCACCGATATGTTCAGGGAGAGGGTCGTTCTCATTCCGCAGTATATGGCGGACGAGGAGATGAAAAAGGCCCGGTACCATGAGATGCTAAAGAGCGATATCCGACAGTTTGTTAGCCGCTCCAGCTGCAAGACGCTGGAGGATATGATAGTGAGGGCTCGGGAAAGGGAGCTGGATTTGGAGATGGTGAGAAAGAGGAAACTAGATGAGATTCAGGCAGGGAGTTCGGGCAAAAAGCCAAAGGTATCGGATCACAGATCGAGGAGCCAGCAGGGTTGCAGCCGCTGTGGCAAGTGCGGCAAGATGCATGAGGGGACGTGCAGGGCGGGTAGTTCGGGCTGCTTCAAGTGCGGCCGGACTGTTCATGTCAGCAGGGATTGTACTGCTACCACCACCACTGCAGTATCTGATCTGATTTGCTTCCAGTGCAATCAGAGGGGCAACAAGAGGTCCCAGTGTTCGAGTTTAGCAGCAGCAACAGCGGGATAGGTGGCAGCACCCGCTCCCGTAACACTAAGGATTACTGATGGCCGTCAGGGTTGGATAGAGGCGCCTACGGTGAGGAGCGGGGCTTTTCAGCTGACTTTGGAGGAGGCATGTGCAGCTCCCAATGTTGTGATGGGTATGTATTTTCTCCTAATCTCTTGATTTATATTGATTATTGATTATGTTTATGTGTTTCATTATAGGAGCGTTCCTTGTGAACGGTATATCTGCTTTGATTAATTAATCCGGGGGCTACCCGATCTTTTGTATCGCTCGCGCTTAGCAAGAGAAATGTTGGAGCTCCAGGAGAGTTGGACTGTCCTATTGATGTAGAGATAGAGGATGATAGGACTGTTCGGGTTGCAAGGGTTCATCGGGGATGTACACTACAGTTGTTCGATGAGCAGTTTTCCGTGGATTTAGTCCCTATTCCCCAACGAGGGTATAAGGTTATCGTGGGTATGGATTGGTTGAGCCCCAACGGGGAAGTGGTTGACTGCGAGCAGTAACTAGTGTGATTTCGGACCCCAAGTGGGGGAGGGTTGGTGATTTAGGGTGAGAGGCCACAGGATGGGTCGACTTTGTGTTCAGCAGCAAGAGCTAGGCGCTACCTTCAGTAGGGTTGCGCAGGTTATGTCTCCAATCTTATGGATACCCGTGATAAGGGTAAGGCGACAGTGCACGATATACTGATCGTATGGGAGTATCTAGGCGTGTTCTCGGAGGAGTTGCCTGGAGTACCTCCAGAGAGGCAGGTAGAGTTCAGGGTTGACCTAGTTCCTGGTGCGGCTCCGATAACCAAGGCACCGTATCGATTGGCTCCTCCCGAGATGTAGGAGTTGTCTACACAGCTGCAGGAGCTGTTAGACAAGGGATTTATTAGGCCGAGCAGTTCGCCATGGGGAGCCCCGATTCTGTTTGTGAAGAAGAAGGACGGGGCATCGGATGTGTATAGATTATCGGGAGTTGAATAAGGTAACAGTGAAGAACCGTTATCCCCTCCCGAGGATTGAAAATTTATTTGACCAGCTTCAGGGTGCATCTTGGTTCTCCAAGATTGATCTGCGATCGGGTTATAATCAGATGCGAGTCTGGGACGACAATGTGCAAAAGACAGCCTTTCGGACTCGCTATGGTCATTACGAGTTCGTGGTGATGCCGTTTGGGCTAACCAATGCTCATGTCGCATTCATGGATCTCATGAACCGCGTGTGCATAACGATGTTGGATCGGTCTGTGATAGTTTTTATCGATGACATCGTGGTGTATTCCAAGACTCTGGAGCAGCAGGAGTAGCACCTGAGGGAGGTGTTGGAGACACTGAGGAGGGAGAGACTTTTCGCAAAGTTCTCCAAGTGTGAGTTCTGGTTACGCGAGGTGCAGTTTCTGGGGTACCTTGTCAACCAGAAGGGTATTCTAGTCTATTCGGCCAAGGTAGAGGCTGTGATGCAGTGGGAGGTTCCGAAGTCTCCATCCGAGATTCAGAGTTTTCTTGGTATGCCAGATTATTATCGGATATTCATCCAGGATTTCTCCAAGATTGTTGTTCCATTGACCCGACTGACCAAGAATTCGGTTACATTCCACTAGGGGCCTGATCAGCAGGCAGCTTTCGAGACCCTCAGACAGCAGTTGTGCGAGGCACCGATTCTGCCTTTGCCGGAGGCCGTCGATGATTTCGTGGTTTACTGCGACGCTTCGATCACGGGTAGGGGTGCATTTTTGATGCATCAGGGTCTCGTGATAGCGTACACTTCGATACAGTTGAAGCCTCATGAGGCGAATTACCCGACACACGATTTGGAGCTGGGGGCTGTGGTTTTCACCCTCAAGATTTGGCGACACTACCTCTATGGAGTTCGTTTTACCATTTACACGGACCACAAGAGTCTGAGTTATCCGATGGACCAGCCGAATCTGAACATGAGGCATCGTCGTTGGTTGGACGTAGTGAAGGATTATGACTGTGAGATCCTTTATCACCCGGGGAAGGCCAATGTGGTGGTCAATGCTCTCAGCCGCAAGGCGGCCGTGGCTCTGATTCGGGATATATGCCTGAGGATGAAAGTGATTACGCTGCTGCTGGATCGGATTCTGGACGCTCAGGTCGAGGGTATAAAGGAGGAGTGTCGGAAGTGTGAGCAGATCATAGGTCAGGTGGCTTCATTTGATTATGACTGTCGTGGGTTGTTGACCCTACATCGGAGGGTATGGGTTCCTTACTGGAGTGGTGTATGCCAGGTTCTGATGAAGGAGGCTCACAAGTCGAGATTCTCCATTCATCCCGGGGCAATGAAGATGTATCCGGATCTTCGCTCTGATTATTGGTGGCCCTGCATAAAGCGGGAAATAGCTTGGTATGTGGAACGATGCTTGACTTGTATGAAGGTCAAGGCCGAGCACCAACGACCTCACGAAAAGATGCAGCAGTTGGAGATTCCCATGTGGAAATGGGAAGATATCACCATATATTTCATCACAAAGCTTCCCGGGACTGCGCATGGAGTGGATTCGATTTGGGTCATTGTGGATCAGTTGACCAAGAGTACACATTTCATCCCGATCCAGGAGAGTATATCGGCTGAGAAGTTAGTCGAAATTTACGTCCGCAAGATAGATGCACGTCATGGAGTGCCGGTGTCGGTTGTGTCAGACCGAGATGTTCGCTTCACTTCCAGGGTTTGGAAGCAGTTTCATGACGAGATTGGTACTCGTCTTCACTTTGTACAACTTTTCATACTCAGACGGATGGGCAGAGTGAGAGGACGATTCAGACTATGGAGGATATGCTACATGCATGTGTATTAGATTTTGGCGGGAGTAGGGATATATGTCTTCCGTTAGCGGAATTTTCGTATAACAACAGTTATCATGCTAGCATAGACCGACCTCCCTTCGAGATGCTCTATGGGAGGAAATGTAGGACCCGAATCTGTTGGGGCGAGGTCGGTCAGAGAGTCATGGGGAGTACCGAAGTGGTACTCAAGACTACCGAGATGATCCAGCAGGTCCGGAGCAGGCTCCAGACTGCTCAGGGTCAGCGAAAGAGCTATGCTGACAAGAACCGGTCGGACCTGGAGTTTCAGGTGGGGGATATGGTTCTCCTGAAGGTGTCACCTTCGAAAGGTGTCATCCGATTCAGGAAGCGGGGCAAGCTAGGTCCCAGGTACATCGATCCGTTCAGGGTTTTGGCTCGGGTGGGCCGTGTAGCTTATCATCTTGATATTCCAGCCGAACTTTGACAGATCAACAATACATTCCATGTCTCCCAGCTGTGGAAGTGCTTAGTGGTTGATTCCGCAGTTGTGCCTTTGGAGGATATTCAGGTGGACAAGCGTCTGAACTACATTGAGAAGCCAATAGCGATTCTGGATCGAAAGACGAAAACCTTGAGGAACAAGGTTGTACAGTTGGTGAAGGTGCAGTGGATGCACCGTAAGGGGTCAGAGTGGACTTAAGAGCCAGAGGAGGAGATGAGAGAGCATTATCCAAAATTATTTGAGAGAGCAGACTTCGAGGACAAAGTCTAAGACAAGTGGGGGAGAATTGTAACGCCTGGTTCGTGGTATGTATTTAACTTATAATTTATTCCATTTTATAGAGCAACTCGACGAGTTGGGAGCCCCAAACTCGTTGAGTAGAGATCATAAGGGCCGCATATTTTAAGTAACCTACTCGACGAGTTGGGAGGCCTCAACTCGACGAGTAGGCTGGTAGATATGAAACCCTAATTTCTGGGGTTTGCACCCTATTTAAACACCTTAACCCCAAGGTGTTGACCTCATTTCTAGCCTCTAAGTCCCTAACCCTAGATCTCGAAACCCTAATGTTATTGTGAGTGTTTGTGAGCCATTTTAAGTGTTTTAATGTGTGCTTGAAGCTATTGGAAGAAGGAAAAGCTTGAGGACACAATAAGGAGCTTATAGATCCATTATCCTTGCCTCATCCACGACATTTTGCTGGTATAAAGCTTGAACTTTGCTTTGTAGTTATTTAGATCTTCTTTTAGGGTTATTTTGCTTGTTTTTGGTCCAAATGATATGATTCTTGGGATTTGGACGTCCCAAGAGGAGAACACTTCAGATCTAAGGTCTCGAGGGGTTTTCATGGCATAAAGGTGCCAACTTTATGGCCATGGAAGTCCCATGCAACCTTTAGACCATCATTTTGGTCTTTTGAAGCTTCTAATGGCCATGCATGAGGATAAAGTTTAATACATTACGTGATCATTTAGTCCTTAGAGTCAAGATCTATGACCTCATGGTTTATCTTGTAGTTTTGGTTGGCTTTGGTTCAAGACCTTGGCCTTTTTGGGTTAGGGTTAGGGCTTATTTCTTCTAGATTGGGTTTTAATAGGTAAAGTTGGAAACTTTACCATCCTAGATGTATTTTCGGCCCAGATCTGGAATATGGGACTTGGATTTGAAGGATAAAGGCTGAATGTATTAAGAAAGGTTAACAAATTGAAGAACTCGATGAGTTCATAGAGGAACTCGACAAGTTGGGTCGAAGTGTCCTGATTCTGTTAAAAGGAAGAACTCGATAAGTTGGATCACGATTTCACGATTCTGTGATTCTTGGGAACTCGGCGAGTTGAAGGGCAAATTCGACGAGTTGAGTCAGCTGGGAGCGTTGACTTTGACTTAGACTTGACTTTCACCATAGTTGACCCTAAAGAGTTATGAGTATGAAATGGCAGTAAAGGGATTGTTTTGGTTCAGGGATTGAGTAGAGTTGATTTCGGGGCAGAGATGTTTCAGCTATCATGTGACATTTGAGGTGAGTTTCCTCCTGTATGAACGGGTTGAAGGCACCAATGTCGCCTCGTATATTTATATTAGTATGTTCTAGACTAAGGTCCGATGTTGGGCGGTGCCCGATGTATGCTTATATGATTTCCAGATTTCGGTCCGATGTCGGGCGATACCCGAGAAATGTTTGTATGCTTGATGTCTTTGTGATTCTTGAATGTGTATGTATTTGTATGTTTCCGGATTCTGGTCCGATGTTGGGCGGTGCCCGAGGAATGTTTATATGTTTTCCGGATTTCGGTCCGATGTTGGGCGGTGCCCGATGAATGTTTAAATGTTATGCTATGTGATATTTTATGTGTATTGTGATATGTTTATATGCATGCCGAGCTCAGCTCGATGTCGGGCAGGGCCCGATGAAGGGGCAGGGCCCACGATACGTTTATATGTGATTATGTGATTATGTGTATGGTATGCGGTAGTTTGGGGAAGCTCACTAAGCTTTGTGCTTACGATTTCGGTTTTGGTTTCATGTACTTCTGGTAGCAAGGGGAAGAGCTCGGGATGACTGCATTGCACACACCATAATATTTAGCCTGGGATGTTTTACTCTGATGTTTTGATTTGGTGACAATGTTTTGAGATACTTTGACTTGTGTTTTGACGGAATGTTTTGATAACTATAGTTTACTTAATAATTAAAAATGAAAATTTTGGACTGTATTTTATGTATGTTACAGGACGCCCTTGCTTTAACATCAAAACTAATAAGTCTTTTGTCATCATCGTCATATCTAGTCTTTGGATTTTGTTTCATGGGACGAACATGATCATTTTTAACCATAGGTTGATACATGCGAACGTGTGGACCATTGTCAACGATGTTAAGTATATGAAAATCCATGGTTTCAAGAACAACCATAACCTTTGATTTCCACATTGTGAAGTTGTGTTCATCGAAAGGATGGATCTTGTTAACAATAGATGACTTTGGATTATAGGAGGAAGACATAATAACTTGAATCTATTGTAAACCCATTCTGATAATAATTGAAGGTTTGTATCGATCAGATACACTCAAGTATGAATAATGAAGAACAAACAAAGAAAAAAGAACAAGATGATCACAAAAGATACATTCACTAAGAAAGATGTTCTCACAAAGAGAACAGGTCACAAAGACGGCAACAAGCTCTATTAGGGTTTAACCCTAATAGTACAATATATACGATTACAGAAATCGAGATCTCACTATTTAGGGGTGTATACTAATCTATGTAAATGTCTGATCCTAATCACTAAGATTACGGATCATACATCTATTCTATATATACAGAGAATATATTCCTAATATATATATATATATATATATATATATATATATATATATATATATATATATATATATATGATCACTAAGGTCATTGAGTTGATGATGTCACTGATCATGTTGATGCTGGCGCTGGTGCTGATGGACAACGTATGATGTTTGACTCATCAGATCATAAGGTGTGACCTTATATTTAAGGCACTACCATTATAGGTTATTCTAAACCTTCAATTTCAAACATCTCTCCCCTAATTCAGTATGTCATTATTCAGTTTTGACAAAGCCAATTTCTAGTTTTTACTTCCAAGATTAGCTGGTTTAGGTCCTTTGGGACTTTTGGCACTACTTATTTTTATATTCTCGATGAAGGTCTGAAGGCTTATGTTATTGAAGAATGGTTTGGTATCATAGTGTAGTATGTTAATAATGTTGCTACACCTAATTATCCATGGAATTTAGTTGTTGATCATATGCAATCATTTTTTTAAAATGGTTGCATTTACTTTTGTGAATATTTTACGTGGTTGTTCCTTTTGAGGTAGTTACTCTCCATAGTTGATGCATGCTTGTTATGTTTATTATTAGTTTCACTAATATAATTTAAAATTTGAGTTATTAGATGGTTATTAGGACTTATATTTTTTATGGGATCAATTCCTAACCATTATCAATTTTAGATTTAGGATATGATTTTTTTGTATGGTTATTTATTACTACTAGAAACTTGGCAATTTTCCGAAGGCATTTTCCATCTCTAATACGTTGGAAAAAAGTTTAGCGATATTTTTTGACAAAAAATATCATCAAAATAATGCATGGGTAATTATTTCCAATGTATTACCAACACAATTTGTGACAACTTTGGGTCAAAATATTCTCTCGGTGATTACATACGTATTTTCGACAGAATGAAGTTTGACTAATTCGACGCATTTTCGATGGAAATGAGGTTTGCATAAATCAGACATATTATCGACATACTTTAGGTTTGACTATTTCCATAACACTTTAATTAAAATTTAAAATCTATATTTTGGGGCAAGAACGTTTTGTCGTTTTAGTTTAAAAAATTTATTTTTCGGAATATAAAATTCAAAATAATAAAAGTCAAAATAAATATATATTATAAAATGAAGTAAATTATAAAATAAATTAAAATTTTGTAAAAGTAAAGGTTTTTACGTCGGTGAAACTCGCAGAATTAAACTTCTGAAAAAACGTAAATAAAAAGAAACACAATACTTAACGTGGTTCGGTCAAGATGACATCCGTCCATAAACGAACGAGATAGATAGATATTTATTCTAAATTCAATGACAAAAAATTGACAAATGCAATAATTCATCGGTCACTTTTAACCTTTTCTGTTATTGATCCATCTATAATTAATAAAGAAACTTTGACATTAAGCTTTTTGGGTGGGTTTCGACTTTTCATTCAAAGTTAATAATGTTCATCAAACTACCCAAATGATTTTGTAACGACGGTGTTCAAACCCCCAGGTCCTAAACATTGAACAAGCATCCCTCCTTCCGTCCCCGGATATAATAAAATATTAAACCTTATATAATATGCCAAATAAAATTAATTATATCAACTAGACGTGGTGTAGTCGTGTAGAATTCTTTTGTTTGTTTTTTATATATAAAATTCAGTAAATAATCCTTAATCAAACTCATGACTACAAAAGGACAAATAACAATGGTTGTCACGGGGGTGTATTAATTAATTTATATTGAAATTTAATTCTACGTTCCGAAATCCAGCCACTCCAACTGCCTCTAACTATAATCCAGCCACTGTAACTGCTTCTAACTAATTTGCCCCATGTTAGTCCTACGCATGCGCGCTTATGCTAGAGTAAGTGCTACGTGCATGTCGAAATTATCACACATACACCGTCGTTAGCCTAATCTTTCTCTAAAAAAATACAACAAATATAATTAACGTATAGCTAAAACCTATAACTTAATTATTCTAAGACACAAGATAAGATATAGTAGCTGAAATATGATGAGTATTTATGCTTGAAGTGTTATTATCGACACCTACTTTAAAGGTCAAAACTCAAAACCATCAGTTTTTTAATGTCAAAACCACGGTTTGGTAAAAACCCAAACTAAAATGACTTTATATATTATTTTATATAAATCAAAACACCATTAGGCACTATTAATCTATAAATGATTCTATTTTATATATTTTTCTTTTCCATTTTCATATATATATATATATATATATATATATATATATATATATATATATATATATATATATATATATATATATATATATATAAAGGCTACCCGACTTTTTTTTCTTGTACATAAAAGAAATAAAATAGATTATCAATGGTTTAAAACGTCATTACTGAAGAAATAACCGGGTAATATGTAGGCCATGTCTGTCAACCTCCAAGCCATCTTCCCCATTGTTCAAGGACGGTTCTAAGGGGTTCCCGGTGTGGCACCGACAACCCCTAACTTTTCTGGCCGCAATGAAATTTTTTTTCGATTTTTCAGTTTTTTCTACCTATTTTTTATGTATCAGCAACACCTATTCATCCCGGCAACACCTACAATGTATTCCTGCGTCCGTCCCTGCCATTGTTCCTTGCATTTGATATTCAGTGAACATAAAAGGCAACCTCCATCCACCACCAACCCTGATCTTGAACAACACCTCCAATACCATTCACTCTCTTGTCAACGATCTTCATCTCCCTTCTCAAACATGTACCTTCCTACCACCATCTTCGTCGTTTCCACCTGAGTCTATTTGGGTATTTACCTTACCTATCCCCTGTGGAGAGAAATGGGGAAGACAAGTTTGTCTCTCTTAGCAATCGTGATTGTGATTCAAGAATAAAAACCCGATCTTTTTTTAAATATCAAATTCACCCTAGAAATCCAGAAAAGAGATCGTGACGATCATTGTTTTGATTTCATCATCTCCTTATGTAAGGTCCTGAAAAGGATCTTTACCAATGATCAAGCAACAAACAATCACAATAGAAGAAGAAGAAGAAGAAAAGAAATCAAGCTTGCACACGTTTATATCATAAAAACGTCTGGTACAACTCGATGGAATACACTGTAAACACTATGGCATCAACAACTAGACAAAGACTTACACCTCCACTATATATACCCGTCTGGGCCGCAAACTGGGTTTACGGCCGTAAACGTGTTTACGACCGTAAACTCACTTCCTGACCGTAAACACCTAAACAACCCACAAAAATGCATTAAAGATTCATACTGAACTATTACAATTAAAGCCTAGACCAAACCATTAACTGGACCCTTCAATCTCCCCCTTGGTTTGGTGCTAGCTTGGACTCAGCTTTTGTCGACCACCAGCACATCAGATTTTCCCATAGCTCCGTTCCACATCTCTTTCTCGATAATCTCAGCAACCATCGAAGTTTACTCCTTTGCAACGGACTCAAAAATGTCTTCAGCCACCTTGATCTGATGAATGGAGAGCTGATGTATATCCCACTTGCCAAATTGAAGCAAATCCCTCTTGTCATACAAGCGGATACAATCGTCTTTAAGCTTGATGACAGCAGCAGCTGTGGATTCATCAAACACCCAGTATTGCATGGATGCGAGAGATCCATCTGGATAATTTTGAAGAACGGGAATATGCTTTACTTGAGCAGTAGCGGGCCACATCACTGACCGAAGTGGCTGACTAGTTTTGGGATCAATGACGCTAGGGTAAATCTTGACGATAGACCCTGCAGTCTTCATTGAAGGGAAGCCCTTGGCCACTTGATCTTCCAAAAATGTTTTGAACTGAGTCGCCCTGGGATTGTTTGCTGGATTTGAGAAAGGAGCATTTGACAGCTCCGTAAGATCAACCTTAGTAAAAGAGTAAAAATCGTGAGCATCTTTGTACATTTCAGTATTGCCGCTCTTTCTTCTCACCATCCACATGTTCATGGTGTCATGGAATCCCCACGAAACGATTCCTGACCTATCACCATAAACGTCTCTGAAACGATGTTCTCCCAGATCCGTAAATGTGATCTTTGGTTGATCCCAGGGGGCATGATGATCTGCGCTCCTTTTGAATAGAAATTGACCCTTTTCAGCTGACTTGGCCAATTTAGCGCGTTTCAATGCCATTATACTCGGAGCCTGAGCCGATTCCTTTTCAAAACGGTCAACAACGGTGGTTGTTCTTGTAGGTTGTGGAACTATGGGAGTATCTTGATCAGGAAGATAGATCTTTGGCTCATCAACAGATGACTTGAATTTGTCGCCAAAATCTTCTTCCAGCTTCTTCTTAAGATCGTAGTAGTTGGCGGTCAACAAGCCGAAATGCGTCTGAAGATCAGTAATTTGCTTCGACTTCAGAGCTTTATCTTCAATAAGTTCGGCGACTTGAATATTGAGCTTTGCATTTTCTGTCTGCAGGTCTGCAACCTTGATATCCAGCTCAATATTTTTCTGATTCAGAGCATCAATCTCCTTCTGAAGTCCAAGTATTGAAGGATTCTCTTCTCCTGAGCTGGCACCCCCAATAGAAATTCCTTTGCCACGTGAGGGAGGCGTTGTGAATTGTTATTCGGCCAAATGCCTGGCTAGCCTCAAAGAAGCAGCATCATGCTCTGGCCTGGGAGGAGAGAAACCCGTGGGGAAGGAAGAGCCACCAGCTTCATAGAAGGTACTAGGACCTTCACTGACAGGTTCAGATGAAACGATAACAGGAGTTGTTGTTGGTGGAGTTGTAAAGCTTTGAGGTACACCCGAATCAGGAATTCCCTGTCTAGGGTCAAGTCTTCATCTTTTTGTTGGAGGTTGAGAGGCTTGTGTAGTTGGGTGATCACTTTCCAATGGCTCAGATGTAGGTAAAACAACATCAAGGGGAGGAATCCCTGACACTGTCACCATAGGAATTGCTATTTCCGCCGTTGGATTGGTAGGAGGAGGCGTGGCTTCGAGAACGTCTTCATTTTCCCTTATCTCCGTTGCTGGATGAGCAACTTCATTGATATTGTCAAGCAGCGTGTTGAGGTTTACATTGGTCATGAAATCTTCATTACTACCGAAGTTGAGAGGGATCTCATCGTTATCGAAACCGGTAAGATCAAGGTCTTCATACATCTCGGATTCTGTTCTACCCCTTGAAGACTCCTCATCATAATTACTTTGAATGTGAACAGATGTCAGCTCATGTTCTTCAACTACTTGTGCATGAGTAGAAGGAGTTTCTTCTTCTTCAGTACGATCTGACACAGTAATGACATCATCTTCCGAAATGACTCTCTCGGAAGAAGTAGGCTCAGAAGACACCTTGTCAGACGTTCCATGAGATTCGGAAGATTCATTTATCTCAACAAATTTTTCGAACTTCACAAGAGGATGTAATCCTTGGAAGACGACTTTGTCCTTTCGATTCTGCTTAATGAGACCAATCGTGTGTGGGCCTAACGACTTTATATCCAGTGTGTCTCCTTCTTTGACCATCTCAGGAAATTGGGTGTCAATGAACATCTGAATAAACCTAGGGTACAGCAAGAATGCATCTCTGGTCTCCCGGCTTATAGCGTTGATGTTTACCAAGAACTCATCCAATATGAACTTTGAGAAGTTGAATTTGATGCCAGCAGCCAGTGAAACAATTGCCCCTGTGTTCCTGAGCGAGATTTCATCAGCACCTGATCTTCTGCCCGAGATACAGCTCACGAACACATGTGCCAAGAATCTTCAGTAGGGTGGCAGAAGCTTTTTCACCGTGGGAGGGTAAATGCCTTCATACCCCATCTTCTTGAGAATCTTTTGTACATCATCAATCCTAATTTCAGTAGGAAAATCGGGTTGATCATTGATCAGCAATGTTTCTCTGATGAACTGCTCATTGATCGTAATCTTGCACCCTTTCACAATAGCTTTAATTGTAACTGTTCCTTTGTCTGATGTCATCTTAGCAGTCTGCCAGAACTCCTTCACATTTTTCTGATAGATGACTGGATTCACAGTGATGGCAAAGGTCAGGCAGCATTCTCTCAGTGTGTATATCATCGACCTGAAATCTCCATGAGCGGTAGGAGGGTCATCCAGTACAATTGCCAGGTTATGCATGTCAGCAAACTTAAGACTTGCCATTGATCTGCACTAAACCAGGCCAAGTAAGAAAACAAAGTATTTAAACAATTAAAGCTTTAAGTTTTCTTAATTAATCAATTTCATTTTGGCCTTAAAAAAAGAAAAATTATTTTGATCAAAAATTTGGAGTTTACGGTCAAACATTGTCAAAATTGAGTTTACGGTTCAGATTGAGTTTACGGTCAATACTGGACAAACTTGAGTTTACGGTCCAAATTGGGTTTACGGCCGTAAACCCATTGCAGTGGTCACCTGACCGTAAACTGAGTTTACGGTCGTAAACTCAAAAGGGAGTTTACGGTCGTAAACTTCCAGACCGTAAGCCCAGACCGTTTACGGTCGTAAGCTCAAACCGTAAACCCTCCCTAAACCGTAAACGCCGACGAACACAAAAACCTCGATTAATCCTCCAGTTTCAGTCGAATCGATGAACAAATCACATATCCTCAGTCGGTTTTAGCATACCTTTGATGTGGACTAACTGATTTTGCAAAACCTCACAAAAAATTTTCGAGGATGAGAGAGAGTAGAGAGAGTTTGCGGCTGGAAAGGGTGAAATGGGAGGTGGAAAGGGTTTACAGCAGTAAACTCCACCTTTTATACCTCCTTTGAATTTACCTGTCTTCCACACAGTATAAGGCACAGTCCAAATCCCGATTAAATTTTCAAAAATAAAACTTTTTGAGGATATTAAAATTAAAGTAAAATTAAAATTAAACTAAAAATAAAATAAACTAATTTCTAAAATTTAAGAATTAAAAAAAATTAAAAATTAAATTTTTGACAATTATAAAAATAAAATAAAATTAAAATAAAAATAAGAATAAGAATAAACACAGACAAAATTTATCTCAAAAATCACTGGAAATTATCTTGTGATATTGGGATCAAAGTTGTTAGACAACCTTAATCCACTTGTCGGTACCTTTTATCTTCACGTCTTTGTCTGGTCGATCGCCGGTATTGTGGTCCACTTAAACACGAAAAATTGTGACAGAATTAGGACATACCATTAGTTACAAGACAAAGTGATCCTAAGTTCCTAGATAATATTTCTGAAGGACCATTTAGCTGACGACGACCAGGGATACTGTTGTCCACCTAAATTGAGCAGCGAGATCTATAGACAATCTGTAAGTGTTCAATTTTAATTGTACTAGAACATGGTTCCTGCTTCCTGATATGCTCCAGTAATCAAGAACTTCCAGAATACTCCTTACATCGAGTGAGTAGACAATTATTAAGAGAGAAGATAGATTTAGAATGCATATGCTATACACCCAGGTCGGATCTCTTCCAATCACGCAGAGGGTGAAACATATGACTAACTGAAGTTTTAGAGGGAGTGAGAAAAAGAATGATGCATATACTGTGTACCAGGTCGGATTGTGAGTCACGCAAAGGAGACAGTATATGGCTAACAGATAGAAAGAATTGCATAGATAGAGGATGCAGAGAAATAGAGCTGCATATGTTACAGGCCAGGTCGGATCTCTTGATCATGCAAAGGAAGCAACATATGACTAACAGACAGATAGAGAGAAGACAATTTTCTACAGACCTAATTTATCGGAATTCACCAGTCACCCCATCAATACCGAAATTAAGGACAGCGTCCGCACATCGAGGAAAAGTTAATCCACGGTTCCAAGTACAGGTTCTTTTAATGTGACCAGTAGATTCCCATATTTATCTCCCTGCTCAATCTATCCAAGCATCATATTGTCAGGCTAAACGGATCTAACTAGGTCAAGATTTGTCAAGTCTATGAATTCCTTAAGTTCAACTATGCCTAGTCATGTCCATTTAGAATCTTTCGTGCCTACCAACGCATCAAACCCAGAGCATAGACAATTTAATTTTGGGTACGTTACGCAGACTCAGATTGCCTGTTATCACTTGATAATATCACTTCCCAGTACTACATCAACAAGCAAAACTGTAAGCGACAATATTTTTGATTTTTTTGAATTTTCAATGTTTTTGGATTTTTGAATGTTTTCTGAAAAAAAAATAAAACAGAAACAAGGTGTTTTTTGATTTTTTTTTAATTTTTTAATTTTTGTTTGATTTTTGTTTATTTCTCCCCCTAAATTTGTGCATGGGTGAGAATGAAATGACTAAAATGCGCAAATTTAAACGAACCTAACCTAAAAAAAATTTAATCCTCAAAACGAATCATTTTCAAAAATCCCACAAGCACATCGAATCGAGCTTTATTAAAAGGCTTGGTGAACAGATCCGCCACATTATTGGCAGTGGGAACTTGTTCTAGCCGGATGAGCGAGCGCTCATAACAATCTCTGATAAAATGAATTTTGATATCAATGTGCTTGGTTTTTGAATGTTGGACAGGATTTTTAGTAATCTGAATTGCGGCCTCATTATCACAGTGAATGGGGGTTTCTAGATAGTTCAAACCGTAGTCCAACAGCTGATGTTGGATCCAGATAACTTGAGAACAGCAGGCAGATGCAGCAACGTATTCCGCTTCTGCTGTTGAGGTAGAGACGGTATGCTGTTTCTTGCACTGCCACGGCACCAGCCTATCTCCAAGGAATTGGCACCCTCCTGATGTAGATTTCCTGTCAAGCTCACAGCCTCCATACTTACTGTCAGCAAAAGCATATAAATCAAATTCAGAATTCTTCGGATACCAAAGACCCAATTTTGGGCTGCCTTTGATATACCGAAAAATCCTTTTGATAGCAATAAGATGTGAAAGTTTAGGATTAGCCTGATAGCGAGCGCATTGACAAACTGCAAACATGATGTCGGGACGACTTGCAGTAAGATACATCAACGATCCGATCATCGATCTGTAGTGTGTCTGATCTACGGATTCGCCATCAATATCTCGATTCAGCAGGGGTCTTTCAGCCATTGATGTCGATGCAGGTTTTGCGTCTTGAAACCCGAACTTCTCAAGAATATCCTCCACATACTTAGCTTGATGTAGTAGGATTCCGGTTGAATTTTGTTTGACCTGAAGCCCCAGAAACATGGTCATTTCACCCAGTGAACTCATCTCAAACCGCTTTTTCATCACGCCTTCAAACTCTTTGCAAAGCTGTGGACTGGTAGACCCGAAGATAATGTCGTCAACGTAGATCTGGACTAGAATCTGATCATTACCAACATGCTTGATGAATAAAGTTTGATCAATAGTGTCGCGAGAGTATCCATGCTCGAGCAAGTGCTTTGTTAGAGTCGCATACCAGGCTCGAGGAGCTTGATGTAACCCATACAACGCCTTGTCCAACTTGTAGACATGATTAGGAAACTTTGAGTTAACAAACCCAGGGGGTTGATCAACATAAATTTCTTCCTTCACCTTGCCATACAAGAAGGCAGTCTTGACATCCATTTGGTAGACCGTGAAGTTCATGTAGGAAGCATATGCGAGAAAGATACGAATAGCCTCCAATCGAGCCACGGGAGCATAAACCTCAGTATAATCAAGACCCTCAACTTGTCGAAACCCGCGAACCACCAACCTTGCTTTATTGCGCACTATTACACCAGAATCGTCCTGCTTGTTACGATAGACCCAACGCGTGTCAAGAGACCTTTTGCCCTTTGGTAACTCAACCAATTTCCAAACCCCGAGCTTTTCAAACTGATTTAGCTCTTCATGTATCGCATCTACCCAGCTGGGCTCATTCAAAGCCATGTCAACGTTCTTGGGCTCTATTTGAGATATAAAGCAAGAATAGAGACATGCATTGACATCTCCACTCTGACTTCTGGTTTTAACTCCGTCACCCAGCTGGCCAATGACGTTATCAATCGGATGATCGCGTTGAATTCTCGAAGGTATGTCTTGGCTGATGTCATTGAGTGAAACAGGAAGAGTGTGGATGTTGAAACCTCCATCATTTGCTGATTGATCCACAGTGGATGAATCTGCTACAAACTCATTAGCAATTTCTTCAGGAAATAGTAGTTCCATAAAAGTTGGAGTGACAGCGGAAGCATCTCTAGACATGAACTCTCTTTCAATAGGGGTAAGAGGTGTAGCATCAACATCAGGAGTTCCATTTTGAACTTTAGACTCTGGACTATTAAGTCGATCAGATGACTCCCCCTCAGGTGGAGCAGAGGACTCCCCCTCAGATGGAGCAAAGGACTCCCCCTCAACCGTTGGAGGTCTGTAAACAACTTCTTCGTCTTCGTCTTCAGAAACAATCTTCGAACCAGAAGAGGATCCATTTGAGCCATCTGAAGACACATTTAAGGATTTGAAAAGCGATGTGTAATCAAATAACCAGTCAGGACCCACTCGAGCGTCTGTTTCATTCTCCTCCAACCAGCGCACGTCATAGGATTCGACAATCTGCTTAGTCTTCTTGTTGTAAACCCTATACGCGGTGCGCGCAGCATATCCTATGAAATAACAATCATCGGCTTTGGCATTGAATTTAGGGTTGGATTCCAGGTGAAGAAGGGTGCAAGGGCAGCCAAATACACGGAAATGGCTAACTGAAGGCTTGTGTCCATAGAGAATCTCATACGGTGTCTTCATCTAAGTTTTGTTGATTAGAACACGATTCTGCACGTAGCAAGCAGTGTTAATCGCCTCGGCCCAAAAGAAAACAGGTAATCTAGAATCACAAAGCATTGTCCTTGCAGCGTCTTTTAAAGTTCTATTTCTCCTTTCAGCAAAACCGTTTTGTTGAGGCGTGTGAGCAGAGCTGTATTGACGCACGATCCCCTTGTCTGCGCAAAAATGGTCAAGAACCGCATTCTTGAACTCGGTTCCATTGTCAGTACGAAGCGCCTTCACCTGGTTGTTGGTTTGATTCTCAATCATCACAATGAACTTCTTTATCAGATCAGCAACCCCAGCTTTGTTGGATAAGAAGAAGACCCACGTAAAACGAGAGAAATCATCGATCACAACTAGACAGTACGAGCTTTTATTGATGCTCAGGACGTTGACCAGACCAAATAAGTCCATATGCAATAATTGGAGCACCTGACTGATTGAGTTGACTTGCTTTGGCAGGTGTGGTTTTCTATGATGTTTTCCTTGAGCACAGGACACACACTTCTCAAATGTAATGAAGTCTCTGACAGGTAAGCCTCGGACCATCTCATTCTTAGCAAGGCGATTCAGGTTTTTCGCGTTAGCATGACCGAGTCGTCTGTGCCACAGCATTGCGTTTTGTTCGGAGACTTTTGAAAATAGGCAGGTGACTTGTTCAGGTAGGTTACTGTTCATGTCAATAATGTAAGCATTCCCATCCCGCTTAGATTTGACGAGAATCCACTCTTCCGGGATGACAATGCCTGGCTTGAGAATCATGCATTCTTTATCGGTAAAATGGGTAGAATAGCCTTTGTCGCAAATTTGGGAAACACTCAACAAGCTATGCTTTAACTCGGGAGCAAAGTTGACATTTTCAAAGCTTAGCACTCCATTTGTAACGGTTCCTCTCTGAGTGATCTTGCCACCATCTCCGCTCGCGAAGGAAACATACCCCCATTAAAAGATTGAATGTCGCTCAATTGGGAGATGTCACATGTCATATGCCGGGAGCAGCCGCTGTCGACGTACCAAGGACGGACGACATTCCTCCGCAACTGTCCCTGCAAAATGAGCGGGATCATGTAGACTTGGGAACCCAGGTCATCACTGTCCTGGGTTTCCTTTTCGCTTTCTCTGATTTATCTTTTAATGTTTTCAAATTAGGATCCTCATTCCTAATCACTTCAGAGGATGGTGATGATGGATTGGAAATTAATTTGGGCATCCAATGATATTTCGGTTTTATAACATTCTCAGGTGGTTTTGAAATAAATTTCTTATTAGTTTGCACTAAGCCTCTGGATGTTCTACCAGAAGTGGTTGAAGATCCAGAGTTGCTTTTTGACGAAACCGATCTTGGCGGAGCCTTGTTCGGTTTTGGCAAACTATTTGGAGCTTTGTTATTAAAAACATTTTTATTCTTTTGAAAAACAGCCCTTTTTCTGCTTCGATCATCTTTCCAATCATCATTTCGAGAACGAGTTCTTGAGGATTTTCTAATTAAAGACCTTCCTTGAGATTCGTTCTCTCCTCTTGGTGACATATAGTTCACAAAGATCCTATTTTGACAATTCCTAGCTATATGACCACCAACACCACAATTAAGACAAATCTGTTTATTGTTTGAACTTGTACTACATTTTTCAGATTTATTTTCTTGACAGACACTCTTACTCTTCTCAGAAGAACATGCATGAGAAATAGGTTGTGAGATAAGTGAGGGTGCCTCAGAAGGTGTGACTTGTGGAATTGATGGACTTTCATGAGAATCACAAGCATCAGAATTACCAAACAGTTCATCAAACATATCAAAGAAATTAAGTTCAACAGTAGCAGAAGTAGAAGCATCACACGAAATATTTTCAGTTTTAACATTAGAAACAAAGACATTTTCATTTGAAACAGAAATATCATAATTAGAAACAGAAACAGAAACAGATTCTCCAGCTTCACGCTTTGCCTGATCTAATGGTTGATCTGCAGGGGAAGTACAAATGTTAGTACTTTCAACATTAATAAATCCTCCTGAAACGAAACCAGATGGCTTGCCATAAACCATAAATGATTCGTTGGCAATCTCATCCTTGGATAGGGGTTGATACTGATATGTATGATTATAAGGAGGAGGTACACTATCATATCCTAGACCCTTTTGTTGGTTTCGTTTGAACTGCATGCAGTGATCAATCATGTTGGCAACTACCTCGCTTGATCCATCAAATTTTCTAAAATCAAAATTTGCAGTTTCAAATTGTTTTTTTAATGTATCAAGCTCGGTAATTAGCTCATCATTTTGTCTTTTAACATAATCATAAAGCTCACATTTTTCACTGTATTCTGTTTGAATTCTCTTAAAGTCCTTTATTTTTGTTTCTAACTGGGCCTTAAGGGGTTTCTGTCCTTTCCTAAGCTGATAGCCCTCATATCTAAGGTCCTCTACTTCTCTACGTAATAATTGAATTTCATCATGAAGAAGTTTAACATATTCATTACATGCCTGAGAGCAAGAAGGTAGATTTACCTCATTTTTTCTGGGCTCGGAAGTAGAAGACACCATCAGAGCAAACTGCAGCTCCATCATTTCTGCTTCAGGGTCAGCTGCATCATTCTTCATGGGAGCATCATCAATCTGGGCTAGGTGAGCATTTTCTGGCCCTGAAATATTCAAAGCCTGAATCTGGTCCTCCCAGTCAAAGGACTGAGCGACCATAGTAGTCTCACCATTAACCGCAACACCTGCACGGTTGTTTCCCACTGCAACCATCGTCCTGTTGTTGTTCGACCTACGATCTGGTTTTGGACACTCACGAGCAAAGTGACCCGGCTCGTGGCAGTTGAAACATCGCAACATGCCCTTGTTGAATCCCACCTTCTTATCAGCATTCATGCCCCAGTTGTTCTTCCCTGTCTTCTTAGCAAACTGCTTGGCCCTGAAAACAGCCATTGCAATCTGCCATGTAATGTCCATCTCTTCCACGTCTTCTGGATGAATCTGATCCAGGTCAGCAAATGACAGCTGAGGTGGAAGCTCTCCAGCTACAAAGGCATTGTAGCAGTTAACAAGCCCGGTGGCTAGAGCCAGATTTTCATCAATGTCTTTCGTGTTTGAGGAAGAGGCTACAACTGGCACATTTAGATGGGGAACAACTTGTGGAGTGACAAATGGCTGGCTTTGAGAATGAGGAATGGATGATGCAGCAGCAAAAGTCTGAATCTGAGGTTGTTGAGCAGCAAACACTTGACCTGAGGAAGTCATGATTGATGAGAGAGCATTGTTGGATGAGATTCCAAGATTTGCAGTAGAGTACGAGTTCACATGGTTTATTTCTCTCTGTTTGTCATCAATATCACAAGCTTTGATGATCGCCATGATTTCAGCAAGAGTGAGGCGATTTAGATCCTTGGTCTTCTTAATCACAACAACATTCATATCCCATGATCTAGGAAGAGCATTCAGAAGCTTCTTGTTAATCTCTGACTTGGTCAAGAAAATCCCAGATATGTTCATGTCAGTGGTGAGAGTTGTGAACCGTTGCAGCTGAGCCTCAAAAGTCTCTCCTGGAATGTAGTTGAACATATTGAACTTTTGTCGCAACATGTCCTAACGACTCTCCTTCATATCTTCATTGCCCTCAAATACCTCAATTAGGGCTTCCCACAAATCTTTAGCTGAAGTGTACTCTCGGAAACCTTGAGCAATATCAGGAGATAATGCCATGGTTAGAGTGGCTAAAGCCCTTTCCTGCTCTTCAACTTTCTCAAACTCCTCATCTGTGTAGTTTTCAACAGCTTTGTCAATTACTTGGCCTCCAACTGTCATAGTGATTCTAACAGGGCCTCTAAGAATGCTTCTCCAGACTTTGAAATCCTTCATTTTAATGTATTTTTCAATTCTGTACTTCCACTCAGGAAAACCATCTGCAGACATTAATCTTGGAATACGCGTAGTAGTGCCCATGACAGTATCAAGTTCGTGAAAATGATTTTGACTTTGAGATTCCATTTGAAATTAAAGCAAATTAAAGTAACAAAAGAGTTTACGGTTGATGATGATGAGATTACGACCGTAAACTGTGTTTACGGTTAATGAATTTACGACCGTAAACTTGGTTTACGGTTGAAGTGTTTACGACCGTAAACTGGGTTTACGGTTGAGGTGTTTACGACCGTAAACTATGTTTACGGTTTGGATGATTACGGTTTGTACGTTTACGGTTTAAGTGTTTACGGTTATTGAAGCTTAGTTTACGGTTGTTGAAGATTCACAGTTTACGGTTGTTCAAGTTCTTTAGTTTACAACCGTAAACAGGGTTTACGGTTGGCAGTAAACTCCCAGAAGGTCTTCAAAAACTCGTTTTTGCAGTAGATTCAGTCCCTTTAACCACGAAAACACTAAAACCAATCTCGAACAATAAGAATGTCAGTTTAAGCAGCCCAAAACTCGATTGAATGAAGCTTTGACACCGGTTTTTTTGCTATGATACCAATCGTAAGGTCCTGAAAAGGATCTTTACCAATAATCAAGCAACAAACAATCACAATAGAAGAAGAATAAGAAAAGAAATCAAGCTTGCACACATTTATATCATAAAACGTCTGGTACAACTCGATGGAATACACTGTAAACACTATGGCATCAACAACTAGACAAAGACCTACACCTCCACTATATATACCCGTCTGGGCTGCAAACTGGGTTTACGGCCGTAAACGTGTTTACGGCCGTAAACTCACTTCCTGACCGTAAACACCTAAACAACCCACAAAAATGCATTAAAGATTCATACTGAACTATTACAATTAAAGCCTAGACCAAACCATTAACTGGACCCTTCACCTTATAACTCACCATCGTTAAATTCGCCGCCGTCCTCCACCTTTGTTTCCACCCTTTAATCGCCCTACACTCCCCCACCGGAAATATACAATTTTTCCGACGACACTAAGCTCAAAATCGTCACCATCACTTGTCACGTTTTTGTTTCACGTTCCTTGGATTTCGCTCACGAAATGGTCTGTTTTGCCAACGAATGCAAAACTGAGGAGTTGTGATGTTTACATTAGATATCGTCTAGGTCAAAATCCAAACTTTGTAACGTTCTGTAAAGGGTTGATAGTCACCTGAATTGTCTCATTCTCGAAGACAGTCAATTCTTCGCTCAAAAAATGAATTTAATCTCGTTGTTCTTCGACTTTGACACAAACAAAGTGACAAACATTCTCACGAGTTCTGACAGTAAAGACGCCATTTGATGGGTTGAGGAAGTCGCACAAGTTAAAGCTCGAAGCTAACAAAGGTAACTAGAGATACTGTATATCAAGAACTGTTGGGATCTTGTAGGGAAAACTCGGGAAAAATACGCAGAAACCCTTGATTGAGATTCAGAAGAGAGGAAGGAGAGACGACAGTTTGGAGATATGTGTATGAGTTGAATTTTGATTTTATTTCTTTTTTTTATTATTAAAATAAAAGTCATATCATCGATAGAAACGGGCTATCACAAATTAAGGTCATTTTTTAACAAGTAAATATAAAGTTTATGCCTCTAAACAACTAAAAAAACATAAGGGATCTTTTAAATCAAAATTGAAAACTTTTTTGGGTTAATATGACATTTATATATATATATATATATATATATATATATATATATATATATATATATATATATATATATATATATGTAGGAAAAAGTTAAATAGAGAACCATTATTAATCAAGTAACCAAGGAATCAATCCAAAGCGTCGAAATTTAAAGTGATCAACGGCAAAAGAAGGGTTGTAGACTTTTACAATGGACGCACATGCACCGGATTATAACAAAACTCATTTCTTTTTTCGTTTAAAATTTTTTTTAGGCCATGTTTTTTATCAAAAAAAAAAAACCGAGTATACCGTTGTTCACGATTTTCCGTCCCTCTTTCTAAAGAGATCAATGATGATATATAAAAAACGAACTTTTTTTTTCGAAAAAAACCTAATTCATTTTCTTTGTTGAAAAGTTAAGGTCTATTTTTTTATAGAAAAAAATTAATAAATATATCAAAATTCATGTTTTTTTGTATTTTTTAAACATAGATTCATATTCATGTAAAAAAACAATATTTCAGTTCAGATTCACATTGTGAACCTGTTCTGATTCATATTGTGAACCTGTTCAGATTCACATTGTGAACCTTCTCAGATTCATAGTGTACATAATAGTAAGTCAGATTCACAGTGTGAATCTGAACTGATCGGGGCTTTTTCACATTGTGAATGTTAAAATTTGAAATATTTACAGTTTAGATTCACAGTGTGAATCTACACTGTTCGAGGTTTTTTTTTAAATCGATGTTGATGTTTATTAATAGAGTACAAAAAACTAATATTTTTGGTATAATTATTTTTTTTGTTGATAAAAATAAACTTAAATATTGAAAAAACTAACAAAATAAAGTGAGTTTTTTTCGAAAAAAAAAAGTTTATTTTCTATATATCAAGATGGATCAATATGGAAAGAGAACGAAAAATCGAGAACAACGGTATATTCGGTTTTTTTTTATAAAAAATGTGGCCTAAAAAAATTTTAAACGAAAAAAAGGGGTGAATTTTTTGGTAAGGAAGTAGATTTTTGGTATAATTCGGTATGTGTGCGTCCAATGTAAAAGTGTACATCTATTTCCTTGTTCGTTGATCATTATGATTTCTAACGCTCACGATTGGTTCCTTGGTTCCTTGTTAATTGTAGTTCTCTATTGAACCTCACTCTCTCTCTCTCTCTCTCTCTATATATATATATATATATATATATATATATATATATATATATATATAAGGATTTATGACGGATTTATAAGATGTTACATTAAATTATGTATTTGACGTCAAAATTTAAGGGGTTACCTGGGACACTAGTAGGTTCGCATATACATACGCCATAATATTACATACTAGGTATGAGAACCGTGTATTGAACGGATTTAATAAAAAAAAGGTTGAGTATAAAGTTATAAGCATAAATTATTTTTTTAAAGTAATATTCTTACATAAATATTACATATATAATGAATAAAGCAAGTTTTTCAATATATATACTAATAAATAAAAGCTTATGTAAAACACTCCAAAATAAGAGGTAAAAATTTCATTTTTAAAACAACCAAAACATTCATTTAGCATTACTAAATTACTTAAAGGTATTTCATATTAAAAACAGTTATCAGAGTGTAACATTCCGTTTGAAATTTAGTAAATAAATCATAAACCCTAAACCTCAAGATGTAAATTTATATTTATATATTATTTTATTTTAGTCCTAAATCCTTAATATTTAGCATAGTATTGGTTTCGGGGAGTTAAATGATGTAATTTGGATTCTGCGGGTTAAAAGCGTAAGTTCCGGATTGGTTTTGTAAAGAATTTTGAAGGCTGAGGGCCGTTTGGTAAGTTTGGGAGTTAATTTGAAAAGATTTTTATGAAGAGGGATCTATATTGAAACATTTGGACTTACATTCAAGAGATTTTGGAAACTGGGGGCTCTATGGTAATTTTCAGATTTATGTTGAAAGTATTTCGGAAGGAGGGACCAAAAGTGTATATTTGACATTGGAGTTTGAGTTGGAGACGGGGCTTAAACCCGTCTGTAACGCCCGTAGATCCGAGCTAGTCAATTTAAGGACAAAGAGCGTTAAAAGTGACTTTTTGATAAAAGATTATTTAGAATGAATAATCTTAACTAAGTTGTAGTGGTCGTGACAACGATTCCGGATATTTAAATAATGCCGAAATCCGAGTTATAACAAAGAAATTATGACCTGTCGAAGTTTCGCTACAGAACCGACACGACACAGCGCGACGTAAATAGTGAATTTACGATAGATCGATATTTGGCTTTAGCGATCTAAACGAAAGTCGTAGAATACGTTAAACCGGGAGCGTGCATAAAAAGAACGTCTAAATCTGACTTCGTATGAGGAAGTTATTATTTTTTGAAGTTTCGACTTAGCGGTATGCAGCCCAAAGTTCGAATAAGAGATCGAGTGGTTTCTAGCCGAAATAATCTAAACGTGAATCGAAGATCTCGTCGATGGTAATGCGACGGTAAAAAGACAGACGAAAACGGACGTCAGATGAAGGAGTTGTAAATTCCTGAAGGAGTTGTAAATTCCTAACGGAGTTTTCCTGTCCCGACCTACTAAAAATAATATAATAAAAGTTAAAGTCAAAATTAGCCGACGGAGTGTAAACGAGAGTTGTAGAGCATAATCTCACCTACGCGTGGATATAAAGAACATCGAAAACGAAGCTCGTATGCAAAAGATATGAATTTCTGAAGTTCGGGGCACGAACTTCAACCCCTGTGTCAGAGCTCACGACGTGAGCACAGTGGCTCACGACGTGAGCAAGTGATAGACATCCTCCAGGGCAAGTGGCCTGATGACGAACGCCATGACATCGAGCTCACAATGTGAGCACAGTGGCTCACGACGTGAGCATGGGATTTTCAGCCTCTTATAAATAGAAAGCAAGGCCAACTGAGTTTTGTTGCTCAATTTCTTTCCTCTCACACCGTATTACCTCGATTTACGTGCAAGTTATACCCCAAAGCCCTGGTATCATCCCTAGACCCGAAGCGAGTCCTGAAGCACCGAAGATCCCAAGAAGAAAAGAGTTTCGAGCTGAAGCTCTGCCTGCGAGAAGTCCCGTTTCTGAGAAAACATTCCGGTTTCACGGAAGAATACTGCTTGAAGAGCCGTAGTGCTGTCCGATAATCGTCTTATCAAGTGAGTGTATAGTCCCTTTCATCTTACACATAGATATGAAGTATCTTATACAATACTTACCATGTGTATATATATTGTTCTGTTTATTAAGATGGATTAGACATACTCGATCTGGGAATATGGATTAGGTAAGGAGGTAAATTTTAGATTCGGGAGTACGGATTACGTATTTTTGAACTATGTGTTCATTAGGTGATTTTTAACTATGTGTTCATCAGATATTTTTGAACTACGTGTTCATCCGATAAGGTATGATGTGCATAGTCCCTTTCATGAACATGATTCTAATACAAATATTGATTAAAGTATTAAATATACATGTATGTGAAATATTTGTTATTGCCCGAGATATGTGTTAGATATATATTTGATGATATACAACGTGCGAACCAGTTATGGTTCAATATGTGTGAAGATGTGTATATATGATATTATACTTAAAACTCTATGTTAAGTATACACTAGTTAGCGTTGTCTAAATGGAGATAGTATCGAAAATTGATTATAAACTTCGTAGGTTTGCCTAGTGATGGGTTAAGACTTAAAAAGGGATGTTTAGTTCAATTAAGTTTGGACATTGGGTAGCCTCTTATTAAGAGTACGTGTGTGGTGAGATCGATGATCGGTGGAGTACGTCCTACGTACAAAAGTACATTTTATGTACGAAGTCCTTTTCAAATCCTTGTGTCTTAGGTGCTGCTTGCGCCGGGGTATTATCATGTTCTCGGGTACGGGTCCTACGCATACTAGAGTACTATAATGTGCCAGAAGTACTATCATGTACAAAGTCTTTTTTGACACTATTGTGTGTCGGTTACGGGAGCGTACGGGAGTACTCTATTAGTATTTCCCCATACTTTTTATTTTGAAAGAGCTTTGGAGTCATCGTTTCTTTTATGAAGTGATCGGACGAGCTTCATATGTCAGCGTTTCTTTTCACGAAGTAATTGAGGGAACTTCGTAGACTGCCTAATAAAGTGTTTCGGTAATAGACCACTAATAGGTATGTCTGGTGTTATAATGCTGGATAGGGTTAGTCTGGGGGTAAAATACCTCACGAAATTCGAACCACGTCTAGGCATTTTTATCTAGATAACTACCCCTGACTTAATTGTCTTGTGGTTCTTTTTACGAACGGAGGTTCGTGGTGAAACTTATTCCATTCTCCTCATTTGATGTCTTTATTGATCCTCGTTTGCTGCCAGGGAATTTCCGAAGCAGCTTCGTCAGTTCGTTGTTCATATCGATTCCTTAGACTAGATCTCGTAAGATCATTGTGTAGGGTCAGTATGTGGGGATCGACGGGATGGGATAGATTGTTTTAGAAATATGATATATATATATATATATATATATATATATATATATATATATATATATATATATATATATATATATATATATATATGTTAATTAATAATAGTGGTCTTGCCGGATTTAGATATACATTATTATCACATTGTTTTTGAACTAGGTGTTCATTAAGTATTTTGAACCAAGTGCTCACTAGGTGTTTTTGAACTAGGTGTTCATTAAGTATTCTCAAACGGAGTGTTTACCAAGTATTTTTATTTAAGTGGTCACTAGTTGCAATCTAAATATCCTAGCAGTTGCGCCTAAAGGATTATATTGGAAGTTATGGATTTAGTGCCTTATAGATGAACATTGCGAGTATGGATTTAGTAATGTGTAGATGTACATTGGTAGCTATGGATTTAGTACTGTATAGATGTACGTTGGTAGCCATGGACTTAGTGCCTGTTGTATAAACCCTGGCGACGATGTACTTCGTGCCTGTTTGACATAAATTGTAGAGGAAAGGAATGTTGTCACCCCTTTGGTTGTCTATTCGACATAAATTGCTGGGGAAAGCAATGTTGTCACTCCGATGGCTGTCCTATTTGACTTAAATTGCTAAGGAAAAACCCCGAAGCAGAGTTGTCGCCCCATTGAAAAATCCTTAGACTAGGTTCCTTATAAGTAGATACTTTAGGGACGTAAAGTGAGGAATACGGGAACGGGAAATCACCTTAGGAGAATCCTTAGGAACAAATGAACGAAGGATAGTTGATTCTTAGGGTAAAACCTTAAGAAATAAAGAAGATAATGGGGATGGGTAATTGGGTTGATTGTTTGATGATTGAATATAATAATTATATAATTGTGGGTTGAAAACCCTATATGCTCACCATGCTCCCAAGCCTGACCCACTCAGTTTTCTTTGCATTACAGGTAATGGCACAAGAGTATAAGTTGGTTCACTTGACGAGAGATTCTGGATTATAGACGAGTAGTTGTAAATAACCGCTGTAAGGTTAAATTATACTGTTTATGCTTTTTGGTCTGTATCGGAACATGACATCCCGAGGTTTTATTATTTAATGAAAAGTACATTCTCTTTGAGAAATGTTTTGATAAAGTTTTATCATATTTTGTTTTGGAACAAATTCCGCAACTGTTTTCTTTAAAAGATTACTCTGATTTTAAAACAAAGCATAAACAAATCGGTCTTTTCTGGCCGTGAAATTGGGGATGTCACAGTTGGTATCAGAGCATTAGTTTAAGCGAACTAGGAATTTGTAGGATTTCTAGACTTAAACTTAGAATGCTAAGTGATGATTGTGAGATGAGTGTCTACCATATTTTAGACACAAGCACTAGTATATTTTAGGAAAGATGCCTAAAATGTTTTTATGTGCTAAATGCTATATTTTTGCTATATATGACATTGTTTGTTCGGATCTATGGTCTGTTGCCGACCAGATCTGGAAACCTTATGTGTTTAGGATTCTAAGCGTATGACTACGGTATTAGAACTAGCATGTAAACATTTCGGAGTGATAGGGAGATTTATACGTCTATCGTAAATAAAGCTTTCTTATCTTAAATTCTCGCCTGGTACACCGAACGTATGCTTGGGTGTACAAAACGTTATGGTGAAGACTCGTAGATAATTGAGTAAATGGAGGAAATGAAAGGCTTATGATAGTGAATGACACCTATCGGAAGATATCGTAAGACTGGTATCTTGCCTTTAGAATATGTCTGATAAAATAGTGGAACGTTTTGAGGAGTATGGTATGTTTGAAGTACACCTTCGATTGGCAGGATGATGGAACGATTGGTGTAATTCTTGAAGTTGACCCATCGTCTGGAATTTCCATCACCAACCGAGTCGAAGTAGAATTGATGATTGAAGATACGCATGGAAGAAGTCCTAGTAGAGCCTAGGAAAATTTCTATGATTATTTGGACACATTCGTATGTGTTAAATTGTTTTGTGATTTTAGAGCTTGGGGACTGCGAGACAATACTTGGGACGAGTATGAGTAGGTGTGAATAATAGTAGAGATCTATACTACTTGAAGCACATGACTCACGCTTGGATAAGGGAAAGTCACAAGGTTACCAAGAAGCTTGTAATTGAGTTCGTTTTTATTCATATATGTCGTTACCATTGTTTCGGTAATGACTCAGAAGATGATTGATATTCTGACCCTAGTGGTTATATCAAATTGAGTCCGACTACGGTGAGTTTGTTACGTGGTTCAGAGAACCAAGTTCGATGTAACATCTTACTTAAGTCAGAAGATTGAAATCAAAGCGATCGATAGCATCACGCCCGTTGTTAAAGAAGCTTGTAGCCAGAAATGCTACATGCTAAAATGTGATTATATCACATTAGAATATGAAGGAAGGTATATTCCATTCTGGAATTTGACTCAAAGAGACTTGAGTCTAGGCGTTGCATCATCCGATGAAAGGTCATTAGAAGATGACCCATCGATCTGTTACAATAGATAAGGGGAAGTACTTATCCTAAGAAGAAGAAGGAGTCCTCAATAAGGATTTATTTTGTAACTTGAAGGTTACGATTGAAAGTCCAACATAGTACGAAGAACAGGTGCAGTATTTAGCATCACTGTTATTACTTAGGATGGAGAGATAACATATGGAATCGTTATACAAGCCCTATTTTCGTTGATGATTATGGGACGTAATCATCCTAAGGGGGAGATAATTGTAACGCCCGTAGATCTGGGCTAGTCAATTTAAGGACAATGAGCGTGAAAAGTGACTTTTTGATAAAAGATTATTTAGAATGAATAATCTTAACTAAGTTGTAGTGGTCGTGACAAGGATTCTGGATATTTAAAGAATGCCGAAATCCGAGCTATAACAAAGAAGTTATGACTTGTCGAAGTTTCGCGACAGAACCGGCACGACACAGCGCGACGTAAATAGTGAATTTACGATAGAGCGATATTTGGCTTTAGCGATCTAAACGAAAGTCGTAGAATACGTTAAACCGAGAGCGTGCATAAAAAGAACGTCTAAATCTGACTTCGTATGAGGAAGTTATTATTTTTTGAAGTTTCGACTTAGCGGTATGCAGCCCAAAGTTCGAATATGAGATCGAGTGGCTTCTAGCCAAAATAATCTAAACATGAATCGAAGATCTCGTCGATGGTAATGCGACGGTAAAAAGATAGACGAAAACGGACGTCAGATGAAGGAGTTGTAAATTCCTAACGGAGTTTTCCTGTCCCAGCCTACTAAAAATAATATAATAAAAGTTAAATTCAAAATTAGCCGATGGAGTGTAAACGAGAGTTGTAGAGCATAATCTCACCTACGCGTGGATATAAAGAACGTCGAAAACGGAGGTCGTATGCAAAAGATATGAATTTATGAAGTTCGAGGCACGAACTTCAACCCCTGTATCAGAGCTCACGACGTGAGCACAGTGGCTCACGACGTGAGCAGGTGATAGACATCCTCCAGGGCAAGTTGCCTGATGAAGAACGCCATGACATCGAGCTCACGACGTGAGCATAGTGGCTCACGACGTGAGCATGGGATTTTCAACCTCCTATAAATAGAAAGGAAGGCCAGCTGAGTTTTGTTGCTCAATTTCTTTCCTCTCACACTGTATTACCTCGATTTACATGCAAGTTATACCCCAAAGCCCTGGTATCATCCCGAGACCCGAAGCGAGTCCCGAAGCACCGAAGATCCCAAAAAGAAAAGAGTTTCGAGCTGAAGCTCTGCCCGCGAGAAGTCCCGTTTCTGAGAAAACATTCTGGTTTCACGGAAGAATACGGCTTGAAGATCCGTAGTGTTGTCCGGGGTATTATCATGTTCTCGGGTACGGGTCCTACGCATACCAGAGTACTATAATGTGCCAGAAGTACTATCATGTACGAAGTCTTTTTTGACACTATTGTGTGTCGGTTACGGGAGCGTACGGGAGTACTCTATTAGTATTTCCCCATACTTTTTATTTTGAAAGAGCTTTGGAGTCATCGTTTCTTTGATGAAGTGATCGGACGAGCTTCATATGTCAGCGTTTCTTTTCACGAAGTAACTGAGGGAACTTCGTAGACTGCCTAATAAAGTGTGTCGGTAATAGACCACTAATAGGTATGTCTGGTGTTATATTGCTGGATAGGGTGGGTCTGGGGGTAAAATACCTCGCGATATTCAGACCACTTCTAGGCAAAGTTCGATGCTGGATAGGGTGAGTCTGGGGGTAAAATACCTCACGAAATTCGGACCACGTCTAGGCATTTTTATCTAGATAACTACCCCTGACTTAATTGTCTTGTGGTTCTTTTTACGAACGGAGGTTCGTGGTGAAACTTATTCCATTCTCCTCATTTGATGTCTTTATTGATCCTCGTTTGCTGGCAGGGAATTTCCGAAGCAGCTTCGTCAATTCGTTGTTCATATCGATTCCTTAGACTAGATCTCGTAAGATCATTGTGTAGGGTCAGTATGTGGGGATCGACGGGATGGGATAGATTGTTTTAGAAATATGATATATATATATATATATATATATATATATATATATATATATATATGTTAATTAATAATAGTGGTCTATTCGACATAAATTGCAGAGGAAAGCAATGTTGTCACCCGTTTGGTTGTCTATTCGACATAAATTGCTGGGGAAAGCAATGTTGTCACTCCGATGGCTGTCCTATTTGACTTAAATTGCTAAGGAAAAACCCCGAAGCAGAGTTGTCGCCCCATTGAAAAATCCTTAGACTAGGTCCCTTATAAGTAGAAACTTTAGGGACTTAAAGTGAGGAATACGGGAACAGGAAATCACCTTAGGAGAATCCTGAGGAATAAATGAATGAAGGATAGTTGATTCTTAGGGTAAAACCTTAAGAAATAAAGAAGATAATGGGATGGATAATTGGGTTGATTGTTTGATGATTGAATATAATAATTATATAATTGTGGGTTGAAAACCCTATATGCTCACTATGCTCCCAAACCTGACCCACTCAGTTTTCTTTGCATTACAGGTAATAGCACCAGAGTATAAGTTGGTTGACTTGACGAGAGATTCTGGATTATAGACGAGTAGTTGTAAATAACCGATGTAAGGTTAAATTGTACTGTTTATGCTTTATGGTCTGTATCGGAACATGAAATCTCGAGGTTTTATTATTTAATGAAAAGTACATTCTCTTTGAGAAATGTTTTGATAAAGTTTTATCATATTTTGTTTTGGAACAAATTCCGCAACTGTTTTCTTTAAAACATTACTCTGATTTTAAAACAAAGCATAAACAAATCGGTCTTTTCTGGCCGTGAAATTGGGGATGTCACACCGTCCTCTTCCTTTCTTCCTTCCCACTCATAAAACAAAACCCTAATTCTAAGTTAGTCAGCCGCCATATGTAACCCTCCAGCCTCCACCAATCGCCTCTCTCGTTCTTCCGATCAGCTTATGGCCACATACCAACTACCGTTATCAACCGATGCCCTTGCCGCTGATGTCAGCTGTCAACCAGCACTTCATCACTCTTGTTGCCGACGACGGCGAGGACCAAGAGCGGAGGTCCCTTCTTCCGCTGTTGCGGTTGTCGTTCGCGGTGGCATTTCTTCTCGGTTCCTCGGTGCTACACCACAGCCACGTCCGCCATCGCTCACGCGATTCTTCTCCGCTGCTCCAGTCACCATTCACTCCGAGGGAGGCTGCTACGCACACCTTAGCTTGGGTGTTGCAAGTATGTGTGTGTATTTTGGTGTTGATGTACGTTGTGGGTGTGCTTGTTGGCCAGAAAACCGAGAACGACCACCATGGCAGCCAACCATGGTGGCTGCGCCACTTCTACTCTTTTGCCGCCTTCTACCGCCATCAACCGCCGTACTGGGTGGTTGCGTGCATGAGTTAATGCGTGCGTGTGTGTGTGTTTCTGCATAAAATAATGAATTGGTGGCTTGTTGTCGGATTTTGACTCGAAAGCCACCACCACCGTTGCGAGGTGGTGGCTGTCGTCGTGAGCCGCCGTCGACCACCACCGCCCGAGGTGGCAGTGGGTGGTGCCCGACTTAGTGAAACCCTAATCAGCCTAAATTTTAATCTTTAGACCTAATTTGCAAGCATTGTGGTTGGAAACCCTAATGTCATGAAACCCTAATTTTGGAATTTATCGGAACCCACACTGGAAGTATTTACTAAACTTAAAATATTAATTAATAATCCCTTGCAATTAACTTAAGGCAATATTGGAATTAATGGATTAAGTCCTTAATGGATTAAGTCCTTAATGGGTTAAGTAAGAACACTTAACCCTAATCGTCATTTTATCTGAAAACCCTAATTATGCTTGGGCTTTGAGTTGGGCCTTTTCCTTTTCGGGTTAGGTGGTTGAGTTCTTGTTGGGCCATCTAACAATAGCTGTATGGATAGGATATGTGGATGGGCTTTAGGGTAACGCCCATGTAAGGCGTTTGGGCCCAATTTGGAAAATTGGGCCATATATTGGGACTTGATTTATTATTTGGCTTTTGGGCCTTCAGAGTTTGAGTTTGGACCTTAGGATTAAATCAAGCTAGGTTAGGGGTAAAATAGCCCATTTACCCCAAGTGTGGATTTATGGTTATGCATTGAAACCCGAATGGACTTAGGGAGGTCCCCGGGTGTTCTCCAGGAAAGCAGCCATGTGGCAACAAGAGGAGTAGGAGCGATTTCAGTAAATTGGGGGTCTATGTGTGGAATTGCTTGTTATTCGGTAGTCGCAGTTGATCTGTGATTTTGTTCATTAGGAAGCCTCAAGGTATTACTAGTGGGAAGTATTCTATCTAAACTGGTTTGTTGTGAAATCAGTTCGATGACGATTCGATGTGTATATTTCTGTCAAGGAGACAAACCATCTCGAGCTATAAAGCAGATGTGATCAGGTTGCAAGGGATTCGTTCATATTCGGGTTCTAGAACCCTATGAGGGTTGATTTCGGTGGCCTTGGAAAGGCTATGGTATGCTCGGGGCTGTGGCCATGAGGCCTTATTTATTTGGCGTGAGGAATGGTAAGGAATGATTTCGAGGACGAAATCTAATTTAAGTGGGGGAGAGTTGTAACACCCGGTTTTGAAAGTGCTCGTTTGTGTCTTCGGAGGCCAAGGGTATAAACGTAATGTGGCAATTCGGTCTTTTATGGGTCTCGGGTTTTATCCGAAAGGTTTTAAGGCTTGGGGTGTAGCTTGGAGCATAGGGCTTCATGCCACCTTTTCGTAGATATAAATTTCGTCGAAAACGGACTTAGAACGAAGAAGTTATAATAGTTCGAAGTTGTTGGCAGAATTGGTCCCTGAATCGAAAAGTTTTCATGCAAGGTGGCAGCCAGGTGAGTACGCCCATCGTAAGCTGGGGTATGCCCAGCGTAGGGGTGTAAGGTGGATTCGGGTGTTGGAGGCGTACGCCCAGCGTACGCTCAGAGTTTCTAAACCTTAATTTTAGGGCTATGCCACTATAAAAGGAATAATATGCCTCTTTGGTCAGCCTCCATTTCATCTTTAGGAAGCCACCACGAAACCCTAACCCTCCCATGAGTGTTCTTGGAGTTTTGGATGCCATTAGAGAGCATTATGGTGTTGTGAATCTATATTCCAAGCAAGTGAAGAGCAAGGCATCGTGATGGTTCAAAGGAGAGGTTGCCGATCTGGGATTGTTTCTTCATTTCTAACCATTTTAAGGTATAAAGATCTAAACTTGGTGATTATCTTCTTAGATCTCTTCGATTGAGTTTTTGGACGATTTTGGTCCAAAGGTTGAAGCTTTATGACTCAATCTGATTTCTAGGACTTGGAGTTGCTACTCTTAGTTCTAAATGGGTCCCTAAGGCAGAAAGTTGCCATCTTGGAGGTCTTAATGGGTTCATGCATGATTTAAGACCCTTTCCATGGAAGTAGATTATCATTTTTGGAGTTTGAGCTTATGTGGGTCATGAAAATCCATCAAGTAAGCAACTTTATGGTTTTAGACGTTGAAGAGGACTTGGATCTGAAATTTTAGCTTATGGAGTAGAGTATTAAGCACTTAATGGAAAAGTGGCTTAACAGAGGAGTACGTTGGGCATACATGCAGGTACGCGGAACGTACACCACCCTCAGCCAGTACGCTTAGCGTACAAGGGAGTACGCCTCGCGTACTCATCAGTTATGGGCTTGGTGTGTTTTGGGCCTCGGGTTGGGCCAGACAGTGGATTTTTGGCCTTTGGGCCTTAGTGGATCATCAGAAGTCAGATGTTTGGGCTTAAGGTAAGGCCCATTGGAGGGGTTTGGCCCAATTTTGCAAATTGGGCCATTAGTAGGCTTCGAAAGCCTACCTAGTGTTGGGATTTTGTTTTGGGATTGGGCCTTAGTTTTGGATCGTATTGGGCCAGGGGTAGAATGGTCATTTTACCACTTGCATGGATTAAGGATTTTGGTATGGGACCCAATTGCTAATTGGGTATATTGCTTGGTAGTGACAGCTCGGGAAGCTGACGGGGCAGCAACTAAGGAATTCATGCGGGAAGCTTCTGCAGTGCAAGGTGAGTCTTCCCACCATACCAATGGGTCTAAGGCACCAAGGCCGGCCCATTTTATGATATGTGGTACACTAGTTGTAGTATAGATATGTGGTATGATAGTTAGCTTTATGCTAAGTGGTATGCTAGTGATTATGTACTATGCTATTGACTATGTGGTATGTGTTATGCTAGTTGTCTTTGTGATACTTGCATGGAAGACCATGGGGGGAGCCCATGGCACTTGGATGTAAGACCATGTGGGGTAGCCCATGACATTCCTAGGTAAAGACCATGTAGGGTAGCCCATGACATTTGATGTAAGACCATGTGGGGTAGCCCATGGCATTCCTCTGTAAACATCATGTGGGGTAGCCCATAACATTGGATGTAAGACCATGTGGGGTAGCCCATGCCATTCCTAAGTAAAGACCATGTAGGGCAGCCCATGGCATTGGATGTAAGACCATGTGGGGTAGCTCATGGCATTCCTAGGTAAAGACCATGTCGGGTAGCCCATGGCATTGGATGTAAGTGTTGGATTAGTGTCTAAGTCCATAACTATAATTGGTATGTACTTGACCCGACTCGGCATGGTCCATTTGGGTTGCATGGCATCGGAACATTAGGATAGACCGTTTATGAGGAAAAGACATTTTGTGACATATTAATATATTATAAGTTCTAATATATTAATATGAAATCATGTTATTTAATTAGTATTGATCAAGAATTAATTTGGACTTAATTTAGTGATCAAAAAGAGACTAATTAAATATATGGGGATTGATTGTGTAAATCATTCATTCTTATATATGTGGGCTTATGATCCAAGATTCCTTTATGTTGGGTTTAACCCATGTGGTGATCCATGGATACTCCATGGAGGTTAAAACCCATGGAGCATAAGGAATGGGTAAAGTCATGAGTTACATGGTGTAACCCTAATAGCCACACTATATAAGAACCCCTTTAGTTCAAGAAATTGGCACTAGTGATACATATTTTGAGGGCTAGCCGATTTGAACATGTATGTCTTCTTCTCATGGTTATTCCAAGAGTTCATGATGTTGTGTGAACCATTTGAGGTGTCACACTTGGGGCACTAGGCTCTCAAGCTTCATGGAGTCAAGCAACAACAACAAGGTATGTATTCTATCTATTTTATTATCCTAGTATCAATGTTTTGGTATGCTAGTTAGGATAATACCTTGGATAATCATATTTGCATGTATAATAGAGAAAACATAGATCCAAGGTATTTAGGGTTGCATGTACACTTAGGAGTGTTAGAATGCTCAAAACCCAACAGTGGTATCAGAGCCTAGGCTTGTTTTCAATTATACTTGATGCAAATTGCTGAAAAATGCTGAAAAAGTCAAATTTTGGGCATTCTGGGCACTGGACTCGCCGAGTCCACTGATGAACTCGCCGAGTCCATGAAGAAAATCATCCTACTCGGCGAGTAGGTTGATACACTCGACGAGTAGGAGCCCCAGACAACATATTTTCGAGTTTTTTTTGGCTAGAAATGGACTAGAAACATTACCCTAAGATGTTTTTGAACTTATAAACTTGTTTTTGATGTGGTAATGTTCATTCTAATCCAATTTCAAAGATAATTGTCAATAGATTCATGTTTTGTATTAGTTTAGTGATTAGGCTAATTACATGAAAAAGTTTGATTTGAATTATCTTGTTCTTATGAGTTGCTTAGATTAATAGAAAAGTTAATTGATTATGTGTTTTCAATCCATTTTAATCTAAGATTTGATTCTAAAATGTGTTTTTGTAACTTGTCCTCAAGTTATATGAAAAGTCACATTTAAGTTTCATAAAACTCATAAAAGTTGGTAATGGTTACAAAAATAAAGAGTCTTGTCCTCAAGTTATGGAGGTTCAAGAGTCACTTCATTAAGTAATAAAATGTGTAACCTTAATTAATTCCATAAATTACAAAATAAAGAAAAGTTACATTCTTTTATTAGTTTAAAGTCTTCCATAACTTGTCCTCAAGTTATGGAACTTGAAGAGTTTTTTAATTAAAACTACTTTAAACACATAAGTTATGGAATTAATTAGTTTTGAATAGTTTCAAAACTTGCCCTCAAGTTTTGGAATTTGAAAAGTTTTCTCTTATGAATACTTTAATTCCAAGTTAGCCCTTAGAATTTTAAAAGTTAAAATTCAAACCCTTATACTATTATTATAATTTTAATTATATAGATATGTATAAGATAAAGTCAATCTTACCGTTAGTAGGCCTCATTCACGAAGCCGGTCTATAAGGGGGGTATAAGGTTACTGCCTATAAAATGGCAGTTTAATGGGTGTCCACTCTCACCCACCGCTTCCTTGACTGGTGGAGGGTCGTTAGCCGAACGGGTAGGAAAGGACTATAATTCTCTCTTCATTAAAAGTATTAATGATAAATACTAAGTAACTAAACACTTGTACATTCCCAATCTTAGTTACTTAGGAAAATGTGAAAAGGTGCTAACCCATGAAATTACACTTTGTACCTTACCAAGTCATTAGTGGAGCGCGTGTGGTTAACCGGTACACTAATAAGGACTAGTAAGAGTGGCAAACGGTAACTTGACTCTATTATAGATCGGTGGAGCGTGTGTCGTTAACCGGCACATCGATTAGGTGATAAAGTTAAGGGTACCAAGTCAATTTGCATGGTTATTCACACCTTGTTTGTGATCCTCGGCATCCCAGTCACAAACTTGAGAGGGCACAATCGAGATTCAAACATGCCATTGAAAGTTCAATGTATCTCAAAAGATCTAGGAGTTTCAAATCCAATTAAAACTTAATTATATTTCGTTTTTCATGGTGGAAATTGGTAAATCGTCATTTACCTACCTTCAACTATTTTATAACTTGGATTACGGCATCCCTCTTCCAGTTATAAATAGGTTGTTGGGTCCTTGCCTTAATATTTCATATTGGGTGTTATATTAAGGACTTTAAATCAACTCTCTTGAATATCTCCCAAAAGATGATCTTCCCAAATCTCTTGAAACAAGCTTTCCTAAATGAAGATGATGTCCCATGGAAATCATACTTCTTTCACCTCCTCCAATTATTCTCCCTAACCCACAAGTTCCTGAAAAGTTTAAGGTCACTCAAGCCCTATTGGCAAGCAAAGGTCTATATGTGATCACATCTTGGAGATGTAGTCAGATATTGACAAGCCGGGAGAGTTGGGTGTCAAAGTCTTGAGAAAGTTGGTGACTCAACTATTTCCTAAGACACATAGTGAGTTCCTTTGGGACTCCTATGAAACAGACTATGACAAGACCCTTAATGATCTTATCTATTTGCTAAGATCAACTTCCTAAAACTTTATGGACATTGACAATGATGACATTGGATATCCAGTAAAGCTCTCTTCCCAATGGAAAGGGATCGGCCATAGTCAACTCGGTTGACCAAATGGTAAAAAGAAAGGCTAAGTCTGAGATAGTCCCATTATCAAGGGTCCATTGCCAAAGAAAGGGGCATTAGTTGCGAAGCTGCCAAATTTACCTAAGGATGTTAAAGTCAATAAGTTTGACTCTACTTCAGGTAAAGTCCACTATCTAACTCTACTAAGTTTCTATTCTGAGATTCTTGATACATGATGTGACTGGGTCACATGTTGATGTTTTAAGAATCAAAGAAAAAAGTGAAGAAACTTAAAGAAAGATTATGCTGAATCTGATCGCGTAGATGGATTTCTATCGCATAGTTTGAAGATCGGATTCTTAAGCTACATCTTAGGAGTTATGATATATTGCATAGGATTAGATAACAACAAAGTTTTCATGTGCTTTTGCATTGTAAGGATAGTTTTTCTGCAAAGTTTTAAAATAAAAGAATTTTTTTTTATTTTATTTATTTTAAAATATCCTTACAATGGCATTTGTGAAAACTTTTGTTGCTTATAAGATTCCATTAAGAGCAAGAGTGGAAATATGAATTTGATTCTTTCATTTGTGGTAGTGTCTAAATTTACCAAATATGGAAAGATTCTCATCACCTAAGTTTCAGTTGGATAGAAACTTGGAATCATGCAAGTTGTATAGCATGATGAATAAGAACTTTCAAGCATTGGAAAAATTAAGACTAAGTACTTGTTCACATGGATGTGTGAGTCAAGTAAAGGATCGAGTACACATTCTTGTGCACTGATCAAGCCCACCACAAATAATCGTTAAGACTATTCGTCATTATTTACTAAAATTCAGTAAATATGGTTATACTTACAAGCTTAAGTGTAATTCTGAGACATTGGAAAAGGTTTCAATGTATGGCAGAGCGAATAAGAAGAATCAACTTAGGCAGAAAGATAAAAGTTTCTCAAATCTGAAAAGATGGGAGAGTACTTTAGTATCATGTTATATAATCATCTTAATGATTAAGAGACCTTATCACAATTCATCCTCTAAGTGCATTCTGGTAGCTAAGAAGAGGAGCTATGAATTGTTGAAGTGGTTAAATCAAGAAGATGATTTATACTTCGTTCCAAAAACAATTCTTAGAGTTATACTCTAAGATTGTAACTTGAGTGACATGTCTTAAAGAAGGTTTAAAACACTTGTCAAATGTAAGAGTAAAAGTTTTCTACTCTTGTACATTTGAAATTGGTAAGTTGTGATGTTTTTGGATAAAACAAAGACCAACTAAGGCCAATTGTGTGAAGTGTTTGTCTTGATTAGAATCCACACTATCTCTTGAATATTTGACAAGAGAGTCTTATATGTCAAGAGGACAGTGGGAGTCTTAAAAGGTCTTGAAAGTCTCAAGAACTAATCAAGAGTAAAACCTAAAGTTCTTCACTAGCACACGACTTGAGGTTTATAACCTATCGTGTTGACTATTTCTGTGTCCATTCCAATTATAGTTGGCTTTGCATATGAGTTCTTAGAGTTATCAATTGGTTGCACAGCAACTTGGAAGCAATGGCAGACCCTTGAGCTGCCACATGGCAAGAAATTAAGATTGAGTTCAGTCCATATGAGTTTGAATTTGTTATTATCCTTGTCTTGTGACTATGGTTTTGACAATTCACATGGATAAGAACACATACACCATTAAATCTAAGTGTCATAAGGTTTCTCTCCGATTCATGAAAATGATGGTGAGGAAACACTTTCACTAAGTAGATTTTAGCTAGATAGCAATTGTGATATTTGCATTCTCAAAGTCGTTAGTGGAGCGTGTGTGGTTAACCAGCACACTAACATGGACTTGTGAGAAGTGGTAAAGGTCTAAACAATCGAGGCTATGATTACGGCATCCCTTTTCATAGTTCTATATATGGGTCCATTATTTGCGTTCTAAAATTCGATTATGATTACGGCATCCCTTTTCATAATCTGAATTATGAGAACTTGGCAAATAGAAATGGAAATATTATAGCAAAAGACTGGTTTAGTCTTTATGTGAGACATCATGACTCGTGTCCCATATGCTTCGGATATAGGATCGATTACATGTGCTATATTCATCCTTCATCCTTTCTAAAATTTTCCAAATGCCTGGGGCATTAAGAAGGGAAAAGGTCTAGAACTGGATATGACTAAAAGGATTAAGCAATTGTCGAGGACAATCTAAGGTTTACCAAAGATTGGTTGCTCAAGGACAGTTGGAAGTATAGTGATAATTCTGGAAGGACCATATTGACATAATCTGTAAGGAGGCAACTCTTGTTCAGAAGTGATAGTCAAAATGGAATATGGAAATGTTTCAAAGTTGGAAATTATTCAATCTGTGTAAGATTAGGAAACTTAATGCAAGAAGGATATTTCCAAGGAGCTGATCTCCTTTGGAATGCTCTGTAATGGTTGTTGTCAAGTCTTTCTGACTCTGTGCATAATCATTACAGGAGGATCAATGCATATAAGTTTAGAATCTAACAGATTTCAGTAAATGGCATGAATTTGGAATTCTTACATTTGCAGTAAGGATTTGGGACTGTGAAAGAGGATCATTGGAGTTATGTTCAATTGATCTAATTCACAAAGTGAAGATCATAGACAAACATAGTATGCATACTTGGTGTATGGCATGACTAGTGTTTAGAAAACATAGTGTACATGCTTGGAGCATGGGACAACTATTGTTTTAAATTCAAGAATAAAGTTGATAGCTGAAACAGTATACAATGAATAATGTGTAATCATATGGTGATAAATAAAAGGTGTTTTATTTATGTTCATAGGTTTTGATACCATATTAGATTCTATTATTATTGTGTTTCATTTTGCATGTTTTGACTTCCAGAATAACTAGGTCGTTCTTCCTGATTGACTAAGTTATTCAAACTATCCACAGTCGGTCATATGTTGAAAGTAGATATGAATCAAGACTGTCATGGGTTGGCTTGTAGAGGTCTAAGATGTTGGACAAGGGGCTACAACACTCATGAGTGCTCATAAGTTCTGAGTATTGGATTCAACCCGCGCTCATTGGAATCACTTCATGGATTTTATCACGAGTGATCATGAGACGATAATATCTTATATTCTTCAAACCTAGAGATATGAGTTGTTACTATGAGTTGGTTGTACATTGATTGCACGAAAACACATTCGGTAACTCGGTGTTATAAAACGTGCCTTTGTGTATGATTCAACAAGTGGTAGAACAAGCCATATGAGTCGAAGTTTATCCATTCCTTTTACCTTCGGGATGAAAGCGATATCTGTGGGCCCCTCGATGATTTGGTGATGACAAATGTAAGTGCTCGGCCGGGCCTGGACTGATTTGATTTGTTCAATTAGTCAATCGTCATAAATCGGAAATCGGGAAACAATAAATGGACAGAGAGAATGATTATAATCCATGTCTCAGTCCATATGATATCTAGAATGGAGGAATATATGATCCCTTATCTAATGGACAAGTCATTGACAAAGGTCAGAGTTCATCTACAAGGTCAGAGTTCGACAGCGGCTTTTGAGAGCTACGATTGCCAGTTGGTTCCTGAAGTCATACGCAATAATAGTTTTAGACTTATCCAAGTGGGAGACTGTTGGATTAGTGTCTAAGTCCATAACTATAATTGGTATGTACTTGACTCGACTCGGCATGGTCCATTTGGGTTGCATGGCATCGGAACATTTGGATAGACCGTTTATGAGGAAAAGACATTTTGTGACATATTAATATATTATAAGTTCTAATATATTAATATGAAATCATGTTATTTAATTAGTATTGATCAAGAATTAATTTGGACTTAATTTAGTGATCAAAAAGAGACTAATTAAATATATGGGGATTGATTGTGTAAATCATTCATTCTTATATATGTGGGCTTATGATCCAAGATTCCTTTATGTTGGGTTTAACCCATGTGGTGATCCATGGATACTCCATGGAGGTTAAAACCCATGGAGCATAAGGAATGGGTAAAGTCATGAGTTACATGGTGTAACCCTAATAGCCACACTATATAAGAACCCCTTTAGTTCAAGAAATTGGCACTAGTGATACATATTTTGAGGGCTAGCCGATTTGAACATGTATGTCTCTTCTCATGGTTATTCCAAGAGTTCATGATGTTGTGTGAACCATTTGAGGTGTCACACTTGGGGCACTAGGCTCTCAAGCTTCATGGAGTCAAGCAACAACAACAAGGTATGTATTCTATCTATTTTATTATCCTAGTATCAATGTTTTGGTATGCTAGTTAGGATAATACCTTGGATAATCATATTTGCATATATAATAGAGAAAACATAGATCCAAGGTATTTAGGGTTGCATGTACACTTAGGAGTGTTAGAATGCTCAAAACCCAACAGTAAGACCATGTGGGGTAGCCCATGGCATTCCTAGGTAAAGACCATGTGGGGTAGCCCATGGCATCTTTACAGGTTTATGTATGCATGGATTATGTGATATATGTAGCTTTTATAGCTAATATGGTATGTGTTATGTAGATTGTGTGTGGGGTATGCTCTAGGGGACTCACTAAGCTTTGTGCTTATAGTTTACAGTTTTGGTTTCAGGTATCATCGGTTTGGAAAAGAAGAGCTCGGATTGATCGCAGTGCACACACCTATGATTTCCGCAATGAATGATTTCGTGATGAACTCTGATAAATGATTTAGTTATCGATGATTTGAAATGTTTGAAGTAAATGGTACCAATGTTTTAGCTATATTAAAAATGAAATTTTTACCCTTGATTTTTGGGTCGTTACAAGTTGGTATCAGAGCCTTGGTTTGAGGGATTCGGGCATACTTTCGGGTGTGTCTGAACTCAGACTGAGGATCTGTTAAGTTTTCAAAAGGAAAAAAATGTTTTAATTAAAGAATTTTTAAGACAAGAAAGGGTGTGGTGCATGCAATCAGCCGAGCTCGAGTAAGTTTTCCCAGAATACCCACATTTGTTATCTGCTATGATTTGATTATGAATCTGTAAATCGCATGCTAGTTAGGGTTAGGGGAGATGCATGTATATGTTGTATGAGCTGGTAGACTTGCATGCTAGTGTTGAGTAGTTAGCAATAGGTTGGCCTGATATGTGGTGCTTGTAGCCATGAGTATATTGGATGTCATGTTAAAATAAGAATGATAATTGGTATTTGTAACTGCAATGTGTATGTTTTGAAAATTGTATACGATTAGGATCTTATAGCCTTAGAATAGCTGATTTGACCTTATTTCCTGTGGTCTTAGGGCAGAGTCTATTATTCGACAGTCTATTAGATCATGTTATGTGTATAATTTGCATGCATAAGGCAGCTGGTAGCGAGGGTGGATGTGGATAGCATGGGTAGTGGTTTGTGGGTTGAACGCTCTATGATAGTTCTTTGGGACCAGAGTGCTACTGCATGAATGCTGCTTGCTTTGTGCTTTGTGGAACTCTTAAGTGATGGGAGTCAGCCACTAAGTGGATATGACGATATCCAGGAGGTGGATGGCTGGCATCATCGGGAGTTCTTCAGCAGTTGATGGCAGGGCAAGGTTGGGAACCTAGGAAAGCCTAGGATATACTCCAACGAGTTAGTGGGGCGGTTCGGTGAGATTGGGAACCTAGGGGGAGCCTAGAAGTTGCTTCGGTGAGTATCGTGCTGTTGTTTAGCGGATATTTGGTGCACCAGTTGAGTAGGTGACTTGGAGGATTCGGGAGGATTGTTGAGGAAAGTATGGATAGGTGTGGAAGGTAGTATGGGCCTGTACTCCTGAAAGCATAAGATCCATACTCGAATCAGTGAGAGTCTTGGAAAATCTAAGAAGCTTATGGGAAGGAGAATTGTTGGTTATGTTCTGTGGGGATAGCTGTTATGCAGAATGCGGATGAGCACGCAAGGGGAAGGACTAGGGTTTGGATCTGGCTCTGGTGGTGAGCCAGTTAGCGGAAGGACTGGCAGGATTTTGAGTTCGCCTTGGATTTCTTGTATCAGACGGAAATGATTGATTGTTTGAACTATTACGCTTTCGGGATTGGAGACTATGAATTGGGAGTAGTTGTAGCCCGGGTAGGGCAGAGGTTGCTCCAGCTATTGCAGTTGAGCCATTGACGATTGAGTTGGTGAGTGTGTCGGGGTGCGAGACCCTGACTGATATGGATCCCAGAGCCAAGGACGGAAGATTGATTAGTAGTACATCAATGAGAGAGATTCAGGTCAGGTGAATTTATTAGAGGATCTCGGGCGAAGACTCAAGAGTTCGGATCAGTTTTTGAGAGGCCATCAGGGTCAGATTTAGCGCAACACTTGCGGAAACTGCACGATGGAGCTTCGTTCCAGGGGTTTGGGTTGTCATTGGAAACGGAAGGAAGTGTACATCATGTCCTCAGGATGGTCGAGGTAATACAGGAGAAGGTAGTCAGGATTCCTTTAGATGTTTGCGGATATGCTATCTTCTGCCACTTCAGGTGGACGTCGGGAATTTGCATCACTTTGGAATTGTGATAAGTTAGATCTCGGGTCGGTTTTCTGCTATTCTCTGGGTTAGCAAGGGTTTTCAGATGCCATTCAGCATGTCGAGGAATCTTTGAGAGATCTTCAGACGGATGTATCTCGCGGAGCAAATTCCGCGTGTAGCATGATTGCTCCGAGTCATTGTCGGAAGCTGTTCAGTGATCTGGGTTGCTACAGGTGTAGTAGGTTTGGCCACATCATCAGGGATTTACCATAGGGAGCAAGCCCGTTATATTTTCATTGTGTTCAGGTGAACGACAAGGAGGTCGATTGTCTGACGATTTAGGAGGTGCAGTGAGTGCACCTTCTCCAATCATTTTCGGGGTTGGTTCAAGGGCTTGAATGAGGGAATTATGACTAGGTCCAGTAACCTTAGAAATTATGTTTGGAAAGGCTTTCGGGGTTGTCAAAGGAATAGAGAAGTTGTCGCTGAAGTGTTGTGCGAGCATCCGACTTTTGGACTCTGAGATCTGAGTGTTGATATCAGTTTTAACAGCTAGAGTCATTGGCATTGTTGGGATTCAAGACGTGTTAGCTGGTCTTCGGGAATCGTGTTGTTTTGGAAGGGTTATTCATGGTGTTCAAACTTTGCTAAGAACCGGTCGTCAGCAGATTGATCATTGGAACGAGAGAGGGTTTGGAAATCCTTCAAGTCTCATATGTTGAGCGGACTCAGTTGAAACTACGTAGGGACAGTTATTCAGATATCCAAGATAGAAGCGAGTGTGAGACGAGGATGCGTCTCACATTCCCCTTTGGAGGAGGAAAGGCGGCCTTAGGGGCTGACTGTATATAGGATATTGTGGATGGGAGTTCGGGAGACTCCCCAGCATTTGGATCGTGTCGTCTGATGTCATATAGCAGGCTTTGGGGGAGGGAACCAGGTAGAGTTCCAGTCAGTGTTTGAGTTCAGTTGGGAGGATAGACCGCGTGGGCGCTCAACGTTGAGATGTGTTTGGATTGATAGATAAGCGATAGGGCTATGGTCAGTGATCATGTGAGGGTGAAAGTGTTGTAAGACTACGGAGGAGCCGTAGCATTCATTAGCAGTCAGATAGTGTGGAAAGTGTTGTAAGACTACGGGGGATCCGTAGCATTCACTAGCAGTTGGATAGTGTGGAAAGTGTTGTAAGACTACGGGGGAGCCGTAGCATTCATTATCGGTCAGATAGTATGGGAAGTGTTGTAAGACTATGGGGGAGCCGCAGCATTCACTAACGGTCAGATAGTGTGGGAAGTGTTGTAAGACTACGGGGGAGCCGTAGCATTCACGAATTCATTAGATGATTGAGGCTAGGATAGACCAGTTCGCAAGATTATGGGGAAACCACAACTTTATAGAATCACGGCTGGAGGTGGTTATCCGTGGCGCCCGGACGGTTATGGAAATTCGAAATGGAATTGGTAGAGACTGTTGAGTCAGTGGTTTGGACCTTGATTTGTAGGATCTTGTGGATAAGTGGTACATGACACAGTAGGGCTACGGGTGGGTAGTCCTGATATTTGATCTCTTGGGAACCTGGTGGTTGGGTCGGGTGCGAGACTAGTAGTCTCAGGATCGGTTAAGGGTATCTCTTTACCGATAAGGTAAGGGATGACGGGGAGTTATGGAGCATTACGTAAATGCCGATTCGAGGATCTCTGGATAGGCGCGAAGTAACAATGCGGATTTGGATAGGAACCCGAATCGGAATCCGTGCAGGATTTTGTTTCAGTGAGACGGGATGTGGGGCATCGAGGGCAGAATTCCAGGGTGGCGAACGGGTTGGTTTGATGGTAGTTTAAGCCATTGTGATGTGCCTCGGGTGGCTCTATCCGTAATAGAGCCACGACGTGTCAGAATCAGGAAGCGGTAGGTCGAAGGAGACCTGGTATGAGGAAAGACTACAGTTATTCTGGTAGTATTCACCTTTTGCATTAGATTCAATGGCGACAGGTTTTCAGCCTATCTCGATCGGATGGATCAATGGATTGAAAGAGATAGGACAGTTTTGGTTAGACGATGTATTCTTCGGAGGTCACAGGGGACTGCTGAGTAAGTTTTTGGCTCAGCAATCGGGTAGGTGTACGGTGTTCCGGATACTTGGCAGGAAGGTTAGAATCAGGGAGGTCCCCGGGTGTTCTCCAGGAAAGTAGCCATGTGGCAGCAAGAGGAGTAGGTGAGACTTCAGTAATTTGGGGTATGTGTGTGGAATTGCTTGTTATTCGGTAGTCGCAGTTGATCGGTGATTTTGTTCATTAGGAAATCTCAAGGTATTATGAGTAGGAAGCATTCTATCTAAATTGGTTTCTTATGAAATCAGTTCGATGACATTCAATGTGGGTATTTCTGTCAAGGACACAGACCATCTCGAGCTTCAGATTTTGGATGAAGCAGATGTGATCAGGTTGCAAGGGATTCGTTCATCTTCGGGTTCTAGAACCCTATGAGGGCTGGTTTCGGTGGCCTTGGAAAGGCTATGGTATGCTCGGGGCTGTGACCATGAGGCCTTATTCATTGGGCGTGAGGAACGGTAAGGAATGATTTCGAGGACGAAATCTAATTTAAGTGGGGGAGAGTTGTAACACCCGGTTTTGAAAGTGCTCGTGTTTGTCTTCGGAGGCCAAGGGTATAAGCATAATCTGGCAATTCAGTCTTTTATGGGTCTCAGGTTTTATCCAAAAGGTTTTAATGCTTGGGGTGTAGCTTGGAGCGTAGGGCTTCATGCCACCTTTTCATAGATATAAAGTTCGTCGGAAACGGACGTCGAACGAAGAAGTTATAGTAGTTCGAAGTTGTTGGCAGAATCGGTCCCTGAATGGAAAAGTTTTCATGCAAGGTGGCAGCCAGGTGAGTACGCCCAGCGTAGGGGTGTAAGGTGGACACGGGTGTTGGAGGCGTATGCCCAGCGTACGCTCAAAGTTTCTAAACCCTAATTTTAGGTCTATGCCACTATAAAAGGAATAATATGCCTCTTTGGTCAGCTTCCATTTCATCTTTAGGCAGCCACCACGAAACCCTAACCCTCCCATGAGTGTTCTTGGAGTTTTGGAGGCCATTAGAGAGCATTATGGTGTTGCGAATCTATTTTCCAAGCAAGTGAAGAGCAAGGCATGGTGGTGGTTCAAAGGAGAGGTTGCAGATCTGGGATTGTTGCTTCATTTCTAACCATTTCAAGGTATAAAGATCTAAACTTGGCGATTATCTTCTTAGATCTCTTAGATTGAGTTTTTGGACCATTTTGGTCCAAAGGTTGAAGCTTTGTGGCTCAATCCGATTTCAAGGACTTGGAGTTGCTACTCTTAGTTCTAAATGGGTCCCTAAGGCAGAAAGTTGCCATCTTGGAGGTCTTAATGGGTTCATGCATGAGTTAAGATCCTTTCCATGGAAGTAGATTATCATTTTTGGAGTTTGAGCTTATGTGGGTCATGCAAAGCCATCAAGTAAGTAACTTTATGGTTTTAGACGTTAAAGAGGACTTGGATCTGAAATTGTAGCTTATGGAGTAGAGTATTAAGCACTTAATGGAAAAGTGGCTTAACAGAGGAGTACGATGGGCGTACATGCAGGTACGCGCAGCGTACACCACCCTCAGCCAGTATGCTTAGCGTACAAGTAAGTACGCCCCCGCATACTCATCAGTTATGGGCTTGGAGTGTTTTGGGCCTCGGGTTGGGCCAGGCAGTGGACTTTGGGCCTTTGGGCCTTAGTGGATCATCAGAAGTCAGACTTTTGGGCTTAAGGTAAGGCCCATTGGAGGGGTTGGGTCCAATTTTGAAAATTGGGCCATTAGGGGGCCACTAGTGGGCTTGGAAAGCCTACCTAGTGTTGGGCTTTTGTTTTAGGATTGGGCCTTAGTTTTGGATCGTACTGGGCCAGGGGTAGAATGGTCATTTTACCCCATGCATGGATTAAGGATTTTGGTATGGGACCCAATTGCTAATTGGGTATATTGTTTGGTATTGACAGCTCGGGAAGCTGGCGGGGCAGCAGCTAAGGAATTCATGCGGGAAGCTTCTACAGTGCGAGGTGAGTCTTCCCATCATACCAATGGGTCTAAGGCACCAAGGCCGACCCATTTTATGATATGTGGTACACTAGTTGTAGTAGAGATATGTGTTATGATAGTTAGCTTTCTGCTAAGTGGTATGCTAGTGATTATGTACTATGCTATTGCTTATGTGGTATGTGTTATGCTAGTTGTCTTTGTGATACTTGCATGGAAGACCATGGGGGAGCCCATGGCACTTGGATGTAAGACCATGTGGGGTAGCCCATGGCATTCCTAGGTAAAGACCATGTGGGGTAGCCCATGGCATTGGATGTAAGACCATGTGGGGTAGCCCATGGCATTCCTAGGTAAAGACCATGTGGGGGTAGCCCATGACATTGGATGTAAGACCATGTGGGGTAGCCCATGGCATTCCTAGGTAAAGACCATGTGGGGTAGCCCATGGCATCCTTACAGGTTTATGTATGCATGGCTTATGTGACATATGTAGCTTTTATAGCTAATATGGTATGTGTTATGTGGATTGTGTGTGGGGTATGCTCTGGGGGACTCACTAAGCTTTGTGCTTACGGTTTACAGTTTTGGTTTCAGATATCATCGGTTTGGAAAAGAAGAGCTCGGATTGATCGCAGTGCACACACCTATGATTTCCGCAATGAATGATTTTGGGATGAAATCTGATAAATGATTTAGTTATCGATGATTTGAAATGTTTGAAGCAAATGGTATCAATGTTTTAACTATATTAAAAATGAAAATTTTACCCTTGATTTTTGGGTCGTTACAATGGGATTGATGGAAACAATTCGTTGACCATAATCAACTCTAGAACACTTATGCTCGACATACCAGCCGATCTTGACCGAATCCCAAAAGAAACGGAGGGGTCACCTTGAACCAAAGACCAACCACGGATACTGGTATCAAAACCCATCTGAAGAATGAACCTCAATACTCTGCCCTCATACATTAAAAGAATAACCTACCGATCCGCATGGAAGCTGAAACTCTACACTATGTCTGACCTCCCTTCAGACAGAACTATTCCAATACCAAACCCAGGACGATTCAGCTCTAACCCTGAACTGAGTGACCATGCTTGACCGAAACTATCCACTGATATCCGCAAACATAAGCCCCAACTACCTTCCAATGCTTAACACCAAATCCGAATACAAGATCGACTCCCGTCCCAAAAGTTGAACCGCTAAAGGCTGCCCTAGCCCATCCGTCAAAACGACTCCCACAACCATTCAATCTAACAGAGCTATCTCAACCAATCACATTGCACACACAATCACTAAGTTTTCTTTACTCCAAGCGTATATTACAACCGTTCTGTACTTACACCTCACCTCCGACCTCTGTCGCCTACCACCTCCTACTTCCATGCATGTTGTGGTCCTCCTCCAGCCAACGATCCGACCTACCGAGGTCTAATACATCGGATGGAAACCATGACCAATCAAAATGAAATCCATCTAAAAATCCGAAATCCCAACCTACCTATCCCTTACACAAATGGAGCCAAACTCAAATAAAAGAGTCTGATCTGACAGCAAAAATTGAAACCACCCATATCCAACCCAATACTCAACTCATGACCCGAGATCTGCATAACTACGCGTGTATTACGTCCCAATCCTACTACTTTGCGACAACCCGTCCCTAAATCGAGATATAACAGTTCCCGACCATCGTTAAGACTACCATCCTCGTACCTGGCCTGACCACCAGGTTCCTAAAGACCCAAATGGAAAGGCTACCCAGACTAAGAACCCTTCAGCGTCACACACTAACTAATGAATTCCACGGTTCCCCGTAGTCTTACGACACTCCCCCCACTGGCTAGTGAATGTTACGGAACCCTACAGTCTTACAACACTCCCTCACTGACTAGCGAATGCTACGGCACCCCGCAGACTTACATCACTCCCTCACTTGTCATGGGCTCACCCCACGGTCTTTCCCATCAGTCCCAAGTGATTACCCCCAGTTAGATCCATCCACTCTTTTACACCCTCGTAACTACCAGAATACCGAACCATCCCACAATCTCATTATCAAATCATCACCATACTGAGTTCACTAGACTCATACTCCACGACCAAACATTAATAAATGCACACACCCACCCAGATTAAGCATTATACTACTCTTGACGAAATTTTTTGCGTCCCAAGAACATTCCCTCAATACAAATCCAAAATTTAGGGCATCATACTCGGAAACCACGATACACCATCACAGAATCTCACGATAGCTTGTCACGACCACTGATCTTCAACTTATATAGCCCGAACCTTTGAGGTACCCAACTCATTAATGAAGAATGGAAAAATCATCAACGATTGAGAATGCGTTGAAGATAACCCAAAACCCCAACATTACTGATCAAAACCCACGCGAAACTACATATCCCGACTCTGGAGTTGATTGACAAATCAACTGCTACCTTTCCTGGAGTATAGATAGCAATCTATACGTCGAACTGGAAAATCTCTCAACAATCAAAACTTGACCTCAACGACCCAACTACCTCATAATTCGAACATTGGCAAACCCCAAAGAAACATTGTTAAACACTATTCTAAATCTTCCAACAATATACTATCATACTGCTTATTTGTCTCCTGTAATTTGTTAAACACAGAGAGGGGTAAGCGGTGACGCTTAGTGAGTTCAATAACAGATACAATATAATGTTATGCCATATATACACTTCAATATGGCAGAAGCAAGGAGGAACAAGGAACAACAAAGGCATATGTGAATAATGTGAAAAGCTTTCCATATCAATCAATGAGACATAACAATTTCCACACTTGATATACAATCAATAAAGTCACAGCACAAGTGGCACAAAAAATACTCAGGAATATAATTTTGCTAGAATATCCAGGCTTTTAGCCTTATCTTAGCATACTGCCGAAGCCAAAGTGATGCCTATGTCATACACTTCATGGTCAACGGTTCATACCAATACCGAAGTGATGTCTATGTCATACACTTCGTGGTCAGAGGTATAGCCTTGCTATAAAAATAGCAGAAATAATAACACGAGATGGTAACATGGAAAAGCACATATCATATATATAACACATAACATACAATTGTTCCTATATGTTAAACTCACCTTGAAATAACCGGGGGTCAAAATAATAATTTGTGCAGCATTTCGGCTCTGAATATGACTTTATTCGTTGAAAACCGGGAGATTTATTGAAAAACCGGGCTCTGCGAAGGTAGAGTTTAAAACCGAAAAGATAAATTTTTCGGGCTCTCCGGGCACTTCGGAATGTATTTTGGGCGTTAAAATTGATACCGGGGCTTCGGGGGAAGTCAAAATGGCTTAAAATAAAGTTTAGGGGTGAAAAAGGGGCAAAAAATCAATCTTACCCGGGAAGTCTCACACCTCCCTTATATAGGGTGCGAGACCGAGCTTCGGATCCGAGAAGGGATGAGTCAGCGGACACGCGGCGACAGGAGGCGAAGGCACGCGGCATGCTGCGAGGGTCTCCAGGTGTCTCGCATGCGAGGCTCGGACGCAATACTGGGCGTGGCGCGTCGGACGCTGGTTGGCTGCAACTTCGGCCGAATCCGGAAGCGCCACGCGTCTACTGTTCATGCGAGGTGACGTGGCCAATCTTATCCATGCGAAAATTCTCGGAAAATGTGCCCCTAACTTCTAAAATCCATAACTTTCGCATACGGGCTCCGTTTTTTGACGTTCTTTATATGCACGCGTAGGGAAAATTATGCTCTACAACTTTCGTTTAGACTTCGTCTGCTAATTTTGACTTTATTTTTAATATTATTATTTTTAACAGACCGGGAAAGTAAAATCCGTTAAAAATTCATAACTTCTTCATCCGACGTCCGTTTTCGTCAGACCTTTTACCGTTGTACTACTAATGACGAGACCTTCGATTCTCGTTTAGGTTGTGTTGACTAAAAATCACTCGATCTAAAATTCGAGTTTTAGCTGTCTACTGCTATACCGAAACTTAGAAAAATCATAACTTCCTCATACGAAGTCAGATTTTGGCGTTCTTTTTATGAAAATTCTCGGTTTAACAAATACTACGAATTTCATTTAGATCACTAAAGCTAAAAAGTAGTTTATCAAAAACTCACTTACGTCATTCGGCACCGTGCCGGTTTTGTCGCGGATATTCGATTGGTCATAACTTCTTCGTTATAACTCGGATTTCGATGAGGTTGTCGCCTAAATGTTTCTAACGAGATCCTTTACAACTTTCAATAATAAATTTTTACTTATTTCAAATTTTATATTTTCGCTAAATTTCACTATTTGGCTTTTAATTGGAATCTCATAAGACTTCCAATAATTTATGAGTGATTCTAAACATAGTTTCACTTCATTTCTAGTAAAAACTATCTGTTAGAACTCAACACTCAATTTCACATAATATTTCATAATATTATTAACTTTTCAAATTACATAACACGCTTTCAAAACGTGTATGTTACACATTGACCACAATAAGATCCCTGACCAACGGCTACTTGCCGTGAAGACGATCATTCATTCTCATGTACATACAACATGCATCATCTTTCTCTGTACCTTGCCATGACAACATCTAGACCCAATTCTCATAAACCCGGACCACAGATCCCTATAACCCAATCTTCTGAAGCCGCAAATCGAACAAACCATAAATGCTTTCGATTGAATACTCAATCCTCCCCCACTTAGGTTTCGAACTACCGCACTTTGGCATTCCGAACAGACCGCACATCAAACTGTCTCACCAGATATACCATACCCAACTCTTGGAGCATACCATGTAATACTCGATGACTTTCCAGATAAAGACCAATCAAATCCAAGTATTCTGAATCTCAGATGGAGACCTCGGAAACTTCCCAATATGAATGCCTCTAATCACCAAGAATCTCATACAGCTGCACAATCAGATATTTCGAAAATCCTAACATAGCACTGACTCTTTATCTGGGAATAATGGACTATTAGACACTGCATTCTCTGAATCCTCAACCAACACCCCATCGCAAGAATCGACATAGAAAAAGGAGACCTCACTCTCATAGTCGACCTGCAGCATAGACAATGAGGGTCGTCATCCCGATATACTCCTCCTGATTACCTAGAACTGTTGCTAGAATATGCCTTACTATACTAAATTAAGGCATATCCTTGTCCTCATCTGTCACAGCCCCCACTGATGACTCTCTTACAGCATAAGAAATACCTCACGGCAGACATACCACAAAAATCCTTTAGTGCAAATACCGCAACTATCTGCTACCCCACAGGGTTTACCTCCAAACTCTGAAACCGGAAGTTCGCTCTCCCTTCCATCCAATACGGAAATCGGGAATAATATAATCCTCGTCATAGAAAATGACATCACAAACCATCGGCCGATCACTCAACTCAGATTGCAATCCTCAACAACGCATCACCTCCACCTTCTTTTTGAGTCATGCGACTCCAACTGGCACCTCATCAGTCAAATCCTTCAAAACCTAAACTCAATTTCCTCGCAATGTCTGCTCCATTCAAACCCGACCGACATGGCCCTCGATCCCAACAATCACCAGACCCCATTCTCAGTCTGAACAACCACAACTGGATAACCGGTAAACACGGAAACACACTCTGCCATGAATCATGGTACCCACACCATGTTATCTTCCCTCAACATGCTACTTAGAACCTTTGGAATTCTCCTTGTTTTGAGTATGGATCCTCTTCTTTCAGTATTATGGGCCCAGTACTAACTTCCACATCTATCCATACTTTCCTCAAGGATCGTTCCAGACTTTCTAGGTAGCTGCTCAACTTCCCATATCGATCAATCCCATTCCACATGCTCGGTCTCTAGCGAATACTCACCGCTAAACAGTGCACTCATCAGACTGAAAATACTCCCTAAGCTCTCCTAGGATTCCCTTCACTCCTCTCTCCGTCATCAGCTGCAAAAGGAACTCCTATTATTACCTACTAACTACTCCTCGAATATAATTACATGCTACATGCACTAGATAATTCTTCGACAGCAAGATCCCGCCCTACAATGACTAGACTCACCCGAGAGTTGCGCAATAGAGTTAAATCTAACCTTCTAAAATTATCTACTCCATGAAACATATAACCTAACGTATTTGATTAAGAGTTAGTCGGTGTTAATGGAAGTCTCCAAAGTACAAACCAAGCAGCAATCGGGCATTAAGCAACCTCCACCAGCACATAAAACCACTCTGGCATACAACCCCAAATGCTCTATCCACAACACAAAAGGTGTCATCGACCTCCGACAATCCTACCTCACAACTCCTGGAGATCTCTAATCATAAGCCTGCAAAACTACTAGCTCACATAACAGGCATAAAGGCATCTCTCCTAAGCAGGCACACTAGCATGCAATATTGAGCAGATTCCTAGCCCTAAACTAGGATGCAATTCTATCATCTCATAATAACAACACATAATCAAGTAAGGGTATTTTAGGAAATCACCAATCGGGCTCCGGCTGATTGTACACACCGCTTCGGGCATGTTTTCAAAACTCTTTAATTTCCTTGGAAAATCGTGTGATGAAAAATCATTTCTTTTGAAAAGTTATCAACTCCTCAGTTTGAGTCCAGATACACCCGGGGGTGTGCTCAAATCCCTCAAACCAAGGCTCTAATACCAAATTGTAACACCTCAAATTTCAAGACAAATTTTTCGTTTTTAATTCACCAAACATTACTCATAAATTCAAGTCGTCATATAAATTATAAGTTACTATCAAAACAATATCAGAGTATCCCAAAATCCACAAGATATCATAAGCCGACGAATGTGCACAATCATGCCTCCGCCTTCCCAAAATCTACAGAAGTACCTGAAACACATTTAAATCAACACTATAAGCAAGAAACTTAGTGAGTTCCCCAAAATACCATATACACAAATAATTAGCCTCTCGTGGCTAAATCTCGGTAAGGACCCTCTAGTCATGTGTCTCAGTGAAGACCCTCCAGTCTCACATCTTGGTATGGACCCTCCGGTCATAGCTCAACATATATACAAAATAATATAACAGCATAAGTCACAAAGACTGAATGCATAATAAAACATAAGCAAATAAGCAAATAAGACCCTTCGTTCAACAATACGAATAAGACCCTTTGGTCAATAATATAAATAAGACCCTCCGGTCAATAATACGAATAAGACCCTCCGGTTAATAACATGGATAAGACCCTCCGGTCAATAACACGAATAAGACCCTCCGGTCACACATGCATTACCACACAGGTGAGTATAGTGAGAAGACTCACCTCAACCGCTACGCGAGTAATCCAACACTGCCGCTGCTACAGTGTTGGAAGTGAAGAAAAAGGACTAAAATTATGTTTATATAGGGTAAAACCCTAAAAATTAGGGTTTTCAACCTGCCCCTCGTACGCCTAGCATACCTCCTCCTACGCCCAGTGTACGAGGTCTCGCACCCCGACCCAACTTTACCTTTATGTTGTGCGTTCCTCCAACTATGCCTTGTGTAACCTTCCACACCTCGGTATGCCCTACGTACCTCCTTGGTATGCTCCGGGTACTAGGGTTTTCCCCAAACCCTAAACCTACCAAAAGACCATAACTTTCTTGATACAACTCTGTTTTTGACCATCCTTATATTGTGACAACCCGAAAATTTTTCCGCTATCCTTACCCAGTTCCGTTAATAAAAATTTGGGTTTTTTGTTAAATCCTGTCAAATTTCTTAGTTTAGGAATGACTTTACGTTTTAAATAAATAATATGTGTTTTATACGATTCGGAATAAACCGGGAATCACGCGAAAAACTTGAAACTTCCTCGAAAAATCACCGAGTTCACGGTCAGGACGAGCTTACGACCGTAAACTCATGGAGACCGTAAACTCGTTTACGGTCAGAGCCCTTGAGTTTACGGTTAGGGTGACCGCAAACTCCCCCTATATATGTAGAGTATTTGGCTTTCATTTCACACTTTAAACACTTCAAAGGCTTTCTCTCTCTACTCTCTCTCTCTACCTTCATCGAGTTTCCTTCAAGATCCTCAAGAACACGGTTGTGTTTTGGACCCAAAACACCTTCTTTGCCTTCAAAAATCATAAGTATCATCTTCCCCTTCATGAATCTAGTTAATATCCTTCATTCTTGGACTTAAGATCATCACTCTTTGCTTGAACAAAAGAGTTTACTGTCCTATGAATCTTCATAGACCGTAAACCCTTATAAAGGATGTTCTTATAGCCTTTACCCTTCCTAAGGCTAAACATGGTCCCTAGAATCCGATGCTTTTGATTGAAGCCCTTGAAAACCATCATTTGTGCAAGAATGATGAGTTTACGGTTGTATCTCCTCAGACCGTACACCCTTCAATGAACGTATACCCATGGACCGTGAACCCATGGAACCGTAAACCCATGGACCGTGAACCCATGGAACCGTAAACCCATGGACCGTGAACCCATGGAACCGTAAACCCATGGACCGTAAGGTCATTGGACCGTGAACACTTGGACCGTGAACTCCAATGGCCATACCTCTTTGATCGTAAACTCTATAGGGTGGCCATATACCCTAGTTATGCAATCATATGCGATTGTAATCCATAAATCTTAGAGTTTCCAAGCCAATATGGGTGTTACCCTTCTTATTTAGTCGTCTATGCACTAAATTAATACACATACATGTCTATATGTGTCTATTAGGATCATTGTGTGCTCAAGGTTACACCTGACACTCTGCACTCCTCTTCCAACCACACGTCAGAACCACTCACTACAGGTGAGTTCATACCCCTACGTTTTTTTCCGAGTTTTTCATGTTTTCAGGGGGGGGGGGGAATACAAGCAAAAGTACAAGGAAACTTGCGCTCAAAATATATTATTTTGTTTAAGATAATTATATTTCCAGTATGCTTTTTTAACATGGAAAACAGTTTTACCAAACGATTAAGAAATCAACTCGTAGAAATGGTTTTCAAAACTAAGGTAACGAACTTGTGAATCATGTCATAAAATGTATCATTTTATAAAGGATTCCTGGAAATCATAAAAAGGATTTTCCATATTATTACTTGTAAATTTGTTAGTCTAGTTGGAGACACGTCCTTGGTAACACTCCCACAGAATCAGAGTGTAGGACTAGCACTTATGACCAGAATCTCTTGTAGGGAGAGCGTGACTGTTGTGTATAGATCTATACGGGACTGACAATCCCGCACCTGGCTGCTAGCTACAGTCGGACCGGCAGGTCTACGGGTGACAAAGTCATTAAGGTTATAGGCTTTTGCGGGCCATATCCAGTCAGTTATGGTTATAAAACTCTCAATGTAGATAACAAAGATTTACATTTGTAATAATGAATCAAGTGAACTAACCTCAAAGTAATAACCGATTCAATTACTGGAGGGTATTAATAATAATATCTTCAGGACTTAGTTCATCACGGTTTTCTTTTATTTAGCTTTTAAAGCTAACGTATCTCTCTGGGTGTAACCAGGGTTTTTAAAAGAAAACTGCTTTTATTAATACGAGTATGGTAGATACTTGCACACCTCAGATTAAAATGAATAATCAACCATCAACCTTTAGGGAAAATATAGGATTTTCCCGGGATAAACCGGCTATTCAAAAACGGGTTTGTTTATCATGTAATCAACGGACATTCATATTCATTCCACGACACCTTGGATTGTACACATCTTGGTACGAATCTGGAAGTCATGGAAGTAATGGGTTTCAAACATGCTTTTTATAAGAAAATATAGGATTTTCTTGAGAAACACTCTTCAAAAGAATCAAAGAACATTTTCCACCAAAACTAATCGCTTATGAACTCACCAGTTTTATGCTGATATTCTTTCAAACTGTTTGTATTCTCAGGAAATCAGTAGACAGGTACTCCTTGGATTTAGAGAAGCTGGAGCAATCATAGTCTTGTTTTTATACTTTTGATATGAACAAAACTATGTATTAAACAATGTAAACCTTTTTCATATATGTATTCAATGTCTGGTTGTGTTTATTATGCTTGCTATGATACAATTGTTGTGATACTACGCATGACGTCCTCCGCCCCCGAACGTTTCCGCCGTTCCGGTTTGGGGGTGTGACATATATTCATGAAAAGGTATCAAGACGCTTTACAATATTATCAACTCATACTAGGCATAAAGTATTCCGAACAACATCCCCTTTCCATAAAAGCGCAACTGATAAAATACGGTAATACCCTTTTAGCTCCAAATCATAACTGAATACCCGGATCATCCAATACAACATCCACATCCAAATGAGCCCAAAACTAACTTCTTCAAGGATTCTAAACCTGATAATACCCAATCATTGATCACCATTCCGAAATGAAAACGACCTGAAACAGGATGTTACATAGTTGGTCCGCCAATCCCCCGAATTATCAATATCAAATAACATCCAATTAACAATCGGAATCGAATCGATACCCTTCAATCCATACTTATGGTAAAAAGACCATTTTACCCCTTATCTAGCTTGGCTCAAGACTAAGGCCCAAAATATCCCATGGTCAACCTGACCGAACTTCTGGTCAAAGTCAAAGTCAATAGTCCATGTTGACCAAACACGTCGTGTTGCCTCTTAGACACGTCGTGTTCTGCCAGCATCCAGTCAGTCGGGAAAAATCCCGACCACGCGCCGTGTTGCCCCTTGAACACACCGTTTTCGCCCGAGATTCAACAGCTTAATACATTAACTTATTTTCTCCGATTCCAAGAGCTCTGAAGCTCAGATCTAGTCCATAACATGGTCCAGAAGGATAAAGTTTCCAACTTTATCCATTGAGACTACCCAAAAAGGTTCAAACTAAATCCATAAAGCTTAATAATGCAAGAGCTTAATCAACAAGCACTTAGTCCTCCAAGTCTGAAGTCCATCCTTTCCAGAAGTGTTTCAAGCACCAAAACCAACCCCAAAGTTGGTGCTTTACAGACATACATGTCCAAAGCATGTCTCTAACCCGAATTAGGTCAAAATGGGGAATCATGACCTAATCTCTATGCATGACATGAAAACTTGATTATACTCCATATCCAAAACACTACTAACTCCTCTTGACCTAGAGATTCATACAGTTGCCAACTTTATGAGATCTACCCATTCCATCATTCAAATATAAGAAGCTAAAGGAACAAAACTCAAGATCTAACAACTTGGAATGATAAAAATTGAGTCTTGAACACTTACAAAGGTCCAAAAGAGTGCCAAGGTGGAGAATGGGGACTTTCTTGGTTGATCTTTGCTTCCTTCCTCCTCCTTCTTCCTTCTTAGCTTCAAAAAACACCAAACTAGCTCTAATAATGGAGGAAGATGATTAGGGTTTCTTTCAGGCTTGAGGGGTTGATGATGGACAAACCCTAGCGTCCTTATTCCTTTAAATAGGGAGCAAAAACCCGAAAGATTAGGGTTTTCATTCCAACCGTCAACACGTCGTGTTCCAAGAGCCAACATGCCATGTTGACCTTAATGCAAGCCGTGTTTTCTTATCCATACACGCTGTGTTGGTTCCTCCAACATGACGTGTCCACTCCTCAAAATGGGATTTGTTCCCAACAATTGTTCCTCAAGATTCCGGGTGTTACAACTCTCCCCCATTTAAATTAGATTTTGTCCTCGAAATCATCCTAACCATCCCATGCACGTCAGACAACCTTAAGAATGCAACCACAACCCCGAGTATACAACGTCCTTCCCAAGGCTACCGAACCGAACCTTATCAGAACTCCTTAAAGTCGATGATGAATGAATCCTTAATCCCTTGCAGAAAACCACCCTACCTTACCCGAAACCAAAAATCTGAAGTCTCAAATTGGTCTGGCTCCCTGAAAGACTGCCCATACAGAATCACTACCGTGCCAAAACCTCATTTAATTCCAGACCAAACAAAACGCTTCCAACCCTTGATTATGTTGATGTCCCTATTGGGAACAAAATCACTGGCCATTTACTGCTACTTATACTTGATAGAAGGCTCAGATAATCCTTCGAGTATAACATTCATCCCTACAATGGTTAGACTCAGAAAAGAGCTAGGAAATAGGATCAAACCAATTACTCTAAGATTATTAAATCCAATATGCAAGTGACTTATCATGTTCCCCGAATATCAAGCAACTCCATACACGTATCCCAAAACACTAATACCGCCTAACTCCTATGGTTGCCCCCTAGTTGCTTTCCAATATCAGCCGAGACCTCCTTGGTCTCAACTTGTCTGCCAACTAACTGAAACACCAGATTCTCGCCCGGTTGCTGAGTCAAAAGAAACACACAGTCGCCCCACACGACTTCCGAATGAAAGCCTTATCTGACACTAATTGCCATAGCTATCTTGCAACCCATGGCTCCCACAATCTTTCTGATCCAACCAATCATAATAGCCCGATCCAACTGACACCACCAAATCCCATGCAAAGAGTGAAAGCTGCAAGACGCACTGTAGTATATCACAATCGGTCTCCAACAACCTACCATTCTCATATTTCCATGAATGTTGTGGCCTTCCCACAATTTCACAATCCGAACAAATTTGGTCTAATCCAACTGCAGAAATCCATAACCAATCATGGATTTGTCATGCCCTCACCCCTACACAGGGACTAGTGAATGCTACGGGTCACCCCGCAGTCTTACAACACTCCCACACTAAACGCCAACTAGTGAATACTACGAGCCACCTCGCAGTCTTACAACACTCCTACACTAATTGCCAACCTAGTGAATGCTACATGCCACCCCGCAGTCTTACAACACTCCTACAATAACTGCCAACCTAGTAAATGCTACGGGGCACCCTGCAGTCTTACAACATTCCTATTTTTTCATGCCCACCGCCCATGGTCTTACTGCTCATCTATCAATCCATCCATACACATATGGAGTCAAACACACACCTGACCAAGCGCCCAAGCTGGTCTCCAGTCATGCCTGGAACCCTAACATGGGTCCAACAAAATCATGTTATCCATCACCAAGAAGGCGTTAACCAACTGTTGGGGAGTTTCCTGAACTCCCATCTCACATAATCCTCAATTAAGACGGCCACCTAAGTCGAATTTCCTCCCAACAAGAGTGTGAAACTCATCCTAGTTTCATGACTGATTCGGATTCCGGAAATCTGAACAATTCTCCCCCACTTGAATTCGTCGAAGCTCTCCCAACACACAAAGTTGAAGGATTCCCAATCCATTTACCTCTTATGATTGAACCGTTGACAACCTGCGCTTACCAATGCTCGTTTTCGATCATTAGCCAAACCCAAAGACCATCCAACTATTGAAGACCAGATGGACACTCCCTGAAATCACAACAAATCCAAACATCCAGAATGCTTCCGATGCTATAGCCCCGATATCCCGAAATCCTACATTCGGGATTTCGTCGAAGCTCTTCCGAACGCCTCCAGATGGACAATTCTCCCCCACTTGAATTCTTCGAAGCTCTTCTGAATGCTTCCAGTGACAAGACCAAGACCCTAGCGATAGATTAATTTCCTGATACTCCCAGTGGATAGCCAAGCTCACACGACGGGCACCACCATCTTCTTGTTACCGCTCCTTCCCTAGCAATGGTAGTGATTGGACCCAAAAGTTCTTCCTCAGAAGACTTCCAACCCCACCAAATCGAATGCTAAAACCTCTTAACCCTGACTTTACTAGAAAACCAACTCACTGACCTTGACCATAAACCTTCCAAACAATACCCCTAAACTGATCCCGAAAAAGAACCAGAACAACCACCGAACTATTTGAACCCCGCTCCACTAGATACAACCCCTTATTGACCCATTAATGATTCATGGCATGCAAATGGCATATAACAATTCTTGATGATACAACTCATACAATAACAGAGAATTACACCAAAGATAACGCTTACCCAAACCGATATAAAATTCCAAAGCAATATAAATTCTGTGACAACCGTCAAAATTCGTGTCGGTTCAAGAATTGATAAACTTAGTTGCATGTGTAGGCATGACACATACTAGACTTACTAACTAAAAGCTAAGTTATAACCTACTAGAAACTGGGAAACAAGTAGAATTGAAGGATAGTGTACTTAGATTCCACATTGATACATGACTTCTATAGTTACTTTAACTGTAACAACTATTCAAATTCGGGTCATTCCTTGACTTGAACACCTTTTCATGAATCATATACACACATCATGCACTTGACCTATTAGTAGAAATTACGTCCGAGTCTCGTAGGAACTTAAGTTAAAGTTGAAAACTATGACTAGTATACTTGGTTCCTCCATTTCACTTGAATCTCGGAACCACTACATATAAATGTCAATAAACCGACGAAAAGGAATTACAAACATTATTTATAAGTATAAAAGAGTTATAAGACTCAAAAATAATTTGATGCCTCCAAAATTCAATCTATCTTGATATCTAAAGTTTAGCAAAATCCGAAAAACCCTAAAAGCCCTAAAATCTCAAATTTATAAACTTTAACACCTAAGACTCCATAAAATTTGTTATGAACCTCATAATATCAAATTAAAATGACTAAATTCAGGAAAATATAATCAAGGAACAAAAAAATTAAATCATTAACATTTACCCTTACTTTATAAGCCAAAAATCGAGGTTTTATGGATAAAAGCTAGGTTAAGTTGTATATTTTATAAAACTTTGATATTTTTTTATAAAAGACTTAAATATTATAAAGAGAAAAGAAAAGTAGAGGGTATTATACCTCAAAAATTCGGATCCCTCTCTCCCCATATCTCTCCCTCACACTCAAAAGGGCACACACTACTCATTTTCACTCACTCTTCACTCCACCTCTTTACATCCTTCAAGAACAAGTTTTTCTCTCAAACTCCCTCTTTCTCTGTCAAAACCCACGAAATTCTCCAGCCAAGAATATCTGTCAACCTTCAAATCTTCATCATTTGATGTTATTCTTAAAGGAAGACACGAAAATCCTTTACTTTTCTTCACTTTTCTTTCAAGTTTTACAAAGTTTGTTGCACTTTCTCCTTCTTCTACTCCATTCTATGGTAAAAGATCATGAACACATAAACATACAAACACACAATCACGGTTTTGATGATGATGGTGGTATGATTTCACCCAAAAACAACATGCATGTTGTAGATGGTGAAGTCCCATGACCTAAACCTAAGTCAAAATCATGGAAATGCACTTTTCTACAAGTTTTGGTGGAAAATCACCACATGCACCCTAAGTTTTCTTTCAAAAATGATTTTTGACCATTTCACACTCATGAATGGCCTTCAAACCAACATGTATGTGAAGATCTTCAAGCTTAGATGCTAGATGATCAAAGTTTGTTGTTAAAAGCTTCAAATATGTTCAAAAAGGATTTATTCTCAAATAAATACCTAAAACTCTATTTCTTATCAAATCCAATTTTTTCAGAATCCCACCAATAAAATAAGATGATTTGTAAATTTTAAGAAAATAATTCATTTTTCTCGAATTATTATAATTACTACAAGGAAATAACGCAATAATTCATATAAAATAATTTCTGAGGTCTATAAATCCTAGGTAAATTTGTGAATGACCCCTAAAGTAAATGATGACATCTCAGTAAGTTTCATCGATTTTGGTAACTGTTTGGTATGGTTTTGAATTTTCTTTTTTTTTAATTAAAATAAATCATAAAACCATATTAGGGAATGTGAAAAGGCTATATAATATTTTTCGCAGATCCTAACTCATGTGGAATACTTAGAAAAATATTTTTAGAATTTTTCATAATGCATACATATTTTTCCCCGATTTTTGTGTTTATAATGGACTAATAATGAGAAAAATAGTTCTACTAATCCAAAATTCATGAAAATTTACCAGAACATCTTATAATATATTAGAACTCTAAATACAATTTTGGATGATTTTGCTATTCAGTATGCTATTTTTCTTCTATTTTCTAAGATTAAATACACTTAAATCCACAAAATCGGACTACATTATATAAAAATCACCATTGGTATTTTTCCCGGATTATGTACGTTGTGAATGAAGTTTACAAAAATTTTGGTAATTTACTTTAACTTTTTGATAATTATTCACCAATTAATGATTATTCAAGAGAATAAAACAAAGAAAAATAGAAACACTAATTCAAAAATATCTTTTATATTTTTCACAGCTTATATATGTATAATAACAGTGTTACAAAAAGTTTGGGCAATTTTGGAAACTATATTCTATTTATTTCCATTTTTGTTAGAATAAATGCACAAAAATCATAAAATCGGGTTAAACTGTTTAGAAACACATTTTTATATTTTTCCCAGCTTAACTATGTTTAATGGCAGTATTATAAAATGTTTGTGAATTTTTATCATCTGGATACTATTTTTCATAAATTTATATTGTTATGAAGGCTTAAAAATTTGGAAAAATAGTTAATCACATCAAAAATTCAAGGGAAAATTTCTGGAAGACCTCTACTGTATTTAGATTGAAAATACAAATTTTGAGAATTTTTGGAAACTGGTTGATAATATTTTTGATTTTTAGGAGTTTAAAACACCTTTAAATGTGTTGAAATACCCACAATTAATATTACAAAAATTTGGAAAATAATAGCCAAAATTATCTTAATCACATGAGTTATAAAATATCACCATTTCAGAAAAATTGTTACCTATTTAATATAAAACCAATATTAGAACAAAAATTTGGCATTTCCCTATATGTAGAATTTAGTATATTAGCATTAGATTTCGACATAGAGACTCACTAGCGTATACCATTATTGTAGGAATCGATAGTGGTACAAGTGGAACATAGTTCAAGGCACCATTTGCATTATCTCAAAGCATTGTGAGTATTCACGACTTCCCCTATTTTCGGTTTTAAATGTTTTGGGGTGAAAAAGCATGTCCAAAAAATTGTTTATGTTCGTTGTATTTATTTTGACTCGTATAAACTTGGTTGCTATATTTTTAATGTATGTGTATGTTACTTTAATTCATGAGGACTGTATCGCGGTTAAGTCCCTGGAATCATTCGACACAACTCATTAACTCTTTTGAACCTATGGTTATTATGGATAGCGCTATCAGGAGGTAGACAACTCCTCACTCGCACGATTCGCTTGAGTTCATTTTACCATTTTATTCTCTATGTTTGCGATACAAATAGTAGTCAACAGGGCACAATTCGGTCATTAGGCTTAGGTTGTGAGCTCATGATTGGAAACTAGATGCACATACGAATCTTACATCGCATTTTAGCGACGAAACTTGTATACTCATTTTAGCGACGAAACTTGTATACTTATTTTAGCAACGAAACTTGTATACTCATTTTAGCAACGAAACTTGTATACTCATTTTAGAAACGAAACTTGTATACTCATTTTAGCAACGAAACTTGTATACCCGTTTTCGCGATGAAACTTGTGTACTCATTTTATCAAAGAAACTAGTATACTCATTTTAATGATGAAACTTGTATACTTATTTTATCAATGAAACTTGTATACTCATTTTAGCAACGAAACTTGTTTACTCGTTTTAGCAACGAACTTTATATCCCATGAGAATATAAACTTTACATCTCATTTTGGCAACATACTTTATTTCTCATGATGACAACGAACTTTGTTTATGCAAACTTATTTACATATTTTAGCAATGTACTTTTATTTATGGAAACTTCTATTAAAACTTTGATTACGATTCATGAAATGAATATTATTTTTAACCTGTGAGTACTCACCAACTATCTCGGTAGTTGACCGTTCATTTTACATGCTTTTTCAGGAACACGTCTATAAGATGGCACTTAAGGACACATCACTTGTAGGAGCATTCGCATGGGTTGTATTTCAATTGCATTATAATTTCTTTTAAAATATGTTCAAACACATTGTAAATTGTAATACTTTTTAATACTATGGTTGGTGTTGTCTTTTAACTTTTGCTATGAGACCCTTTGTACTGACACGCCTCGTGTTTCCGCTTTAGCGGGGTGTGACAAATTCTGATAACCAAGAATAAAGCAAAAGATAACATACCTGCAATATCATCTGAAGAAACCCTAAATCTCTCTTCCTGCCAAAGTACTTGCGATGAAACATGAGCTGCCCCAACCACTAAGCGGGGGAAATTCACACTGATATGACTAGGCTGATGACAACAATGGCACAACTCTACGTCCAATGTGCATTCTTGGTGGAGGTGACCCTTCCATCCGTACCTGCCGCACTTATACCTGCTGCAAACATCCTCAAGTGCCCCTTCATCCTTCGTGCAACCACCACGACCCCTCGGGTCTCTGATACTAGCCATGGCAGTGTCCAACTGCTCAGATCGCCGATCCAGACCATGAGTTCGCTTCCTCTTCCCTATTTTCCTATCCAAACCAATCTCCTGCTCCCGGGTTACCCCGATCATCCCATCAATCGCCTGAGCAGCCGAGGTCTAACCTTTGAACCTGACGACCAATTTATCAATGACACGCCCAATGATGTCAAGTAACTCCTCGCAAAGGGATCGCGAAACCTCCGCGTTAATCCAGTAATGTGGTCGACACTCCTGAAGACATGGTGTAATCTCTAATGAGATGAACTCCCGCATCTGCTCGCTAATCGGCTCAGTACCTGCACCTGAGCTGGAACCAGAACCTGAATCTCCTCCCTGAGTGCTCATCACCAAAATGAAATACAACATGCAAATAATCAGAACATACCCAAGAATCCTCCTCCCATAAGCTTCCTAGATTCTCGAAGACTCTCCCCGATTCGAGTATGGATCATGTGCTTTCAGTAGTACGAGCCTAATACTACCTACCACACCTATCCATATTTTCCTCAAGAATGATCTCGAATCCTCTAAGTCGCCTCCTTAAACTGATGCACCCTTAAATCGCAAAACAGCGCAACTAAACCCACTGAAGCACTTCCTAGGCTCTCCTAGGTTCCCGAACTCACCCTGCCCTCAGCTGCTGAAAGACTCCCACCCATGTTAACTAACTACCTCCTAAATATAGTCACATACAACAGAGATTAATATTTCGAGTAAAAGACTCAACCCTAGAACGGTTGGACTTAAACGAGAGCTGCACAATAGAGCCAAATACATCACTCTGAGATTATTTAACATGTGCCACATGTGACTTAACATATTCACTTAGTAGTTGATCCACATCACTAAGAGTCCCACAAAGACAAAGCAAGCAACATTTAGGCAACGGAAAATTTAACCAGCATACACTAATCAAGCCATTCAATTCACTTATCTGAAAACCATATTAGCATGAAATTCCAAAAGCTCATACAATCAGGCATATAAAGGCATCTCTCATATCATAACACCCAGAGAAGATCCTTAGCCCTAATCTAAAATGCAATTCTCATAATCATATCATATATCATAATAAACATGTATTGGTATTCTAGGAACTACTTACTTGAACTCGGTCGAGTGCACGCATCACACCCCGTTTTTTTTATTAGAAACCATTTTTAATAAAATATTTATTTTATGAAAAATTTCACCAAACTCTCAGTTTGAGTCTAGGCATACCCGAGAGTATGCCCAAATCCCTCAAACTAAGGCTCTGATACCAACTTGAAACACTCCAAAATATGAGGTAAAAATTTTGTTTTTAAAACAACCAAAACACCCATTTATCATTACTAAATTACTTAATGGTATTCGATATTAAAAACGGTTATCAGAGTACAATCCCAAAATCTCAACGTCGCGGAAAATATGGGTGTATGCGCGATCAAGATGGGCCCTTCCCTTTCGAACCGGAAGTACCTGAAACCATAAACAACAATTGTAAGCACAAAGCTTAGTCAGTTTCCCCAAATACCACATACCATACATATCCTACGAGTCATACATATCATAAATATCCAACATTTAATAGAAGGTGCTATATTCCACACATAGTCTTGCCATTATGCCACGAGCCGTATCATGGTCTTCCTTGCCAGGCCGAGGACCAAAAACCTGGGTCTTACAGACAAGTGTCAGGAGTCACCTCCTGGTCTTCCATGTAAGCGTCACAAAGACAACGAACATACAATCTACAACTACTTATATACTTAACTGCAAGAGTCCAAACTTTGGTCTTGCATACAGAATTGCCAGGTGCTACCCACATGTCATTTCATACAAATGCCAAGGGCCGCCCCTGGTCTTCCTACAATACATAAACCAATAGGACCGGCATCGGTGCCTTCGACCCATAAAATAATGAGGAGACTCACCCCGCACTGCTGAATCACACTGATAATCCCTAACTACTAGTCCGCTAATTCCCTGAACTATCAATATCAAATAACACCCAATTAAGATTCGGAATCGAATATATACCCTTCAATCCATACTTAGGGTAAAAAGACCATTGTACCCATTATCTAGCTTGGCCTAAGACTAAGGCCCAAAATATCCCATGGTCACCCTTGACCGAACTTCTAGTCAAAGTCAAAGTCAACAGTCCATGTTGACTAAACACGTCGTGTTACCCCTTAGACACGTCGTGTTCTGCCAGCATCCATTCAGTTGGGAAAAATCACGACCACACGCTGTGTTGCCCCTTGAACACACCGTGTTCGCCCGAGATTCAACAGCTTAATACATTAACTTGTTTTCTCCGATTCCAAGAGCTCCAAAGCTCAAGTCTAGTCCATAACATGGTTTAGAAGGATAAAGTTTCCAACTTTATCAATTGGGACTTCCCAAAAAGGTTCAAACTAAATCCATAAAGCTTAATAATGCAAGATCATAACCAACAAGCACTTAATCCTCCAATTCCAAAGTCCATCCTTTCCAAAAGTGCTTCAAGCACCAAAACCATCCCCAAAGTTGGTGCTTTACAGACATACATGTCTAATGCATGTCTTAAACCCGAATTAGGTCAAATTGGGCACTCATGACCTAATCTTTATGAATGACATCAAAACTTGATTATACTTTATATCCATAATACTGCTAACTCCTCTTGACCTAGAGATTAATAAAGTTTCCAACTTTATGATATCTATCCATTCCATCATTCAAATATAAGAAGCTAAAGGAACAAAACTCAAGATCTAACAACTTGGAATGATAAAAATTAAGTCTTGAACACTTACAAAGTCCAAAAGAGTGCCAAGGTGGAGAATGGGGACTTGATTGGTTGATCTTTACTTCCTTCCTCCTCCTTCTTCCTTCTTAGCTTCAAAAATCACCAAAATAGCTCTAAAAATGGAGGAAGATGATTAGGGTTTCTTTCAGGCTTGAGGGGCTGATAATGGACAAACCCTAGTGTGACATCCCCTAATTTCTCGGCCAGAAATGACCAATTTAATTTATGCTTTTTAAAATAAAATCAGAGAAATATTTTTAAAAGATGTTGCGGAATTGGTCCCCAGAACAAAACATGATAAAAGTTTGTCAAAACGTTTCTTTAAGAAATATATAATTTCCTTTTATATCAAAACCTCGGGATGTCATGTTCCGATACAGATCAAAAACATAAACAAGACATTATAAGCCTTACAACAGTTATTTGTAACTACTGGCCTATAATCCAAAAATTACTCATCATCATCATCCGACTATGCTCGGGGTCCACTACCTGTAATATAAAAAGCTGAGTGGGTCAGGCTTGGAAGCCTGGTGAGCATATAGAGTTTTCAACCCACAATAAATAAATTTATTGTACTGAAACATCAATCAATCAACCAAATTACCCCAACCCCATTATGTTATTAATTTCTTTAGGGTTTACCCTAAGATTCAACTATCACTCCTTCCTAAGGATTCATCCTAAGGAATAGGCACAAGGTCACACCATCGCCAGGGTTTATACAACAGGTGCTGAGTCCATAGCTCTCATTTATTGACAGTATTATTGACAGTATTCTCCCCTATCATACATGTCAATGGGTTTTTAGAGTACAGCAGATGAACATATAGTTCACACACCTACAGGTTGCAAGCCTGCTAGTGTTCCACAGACCGTCTAGAATAGTCCATGGTTGTCATCCATACTCTGTTGAATGACGGGGGTCTACGTTTGGGTAAGTGATTCTGTCAAATTTCACCACTCACCCTCAACTCATGATCAATATTACTGATCATCTCATTTATCCAACTCACCTTTCATCACACCCACTATTTCATCTACCCATGTTTTACCCAACATTTTTTGTAGATAAAAATACATATACAGTTTAAATTATTTAAAAACCTGTATAAATCATTCCTTCAACACCCATCTCAAATAAACAAACAATATATATTCACACAGCACGTATTTTATGTAAAATACTTCATATCTATGTGTAAGGTGAAAGTAACTACACACTCACCTGATTTAATGAAAATCGAGCAGCAATTCGTTTCCTAAAACGATCGTTTCTAATAAAACCGAGAGTTTTATTGAGAAACCGGGCTCTGCAAGGGTCGGGCTTCGAAATCGAAAAGATAAATTTTTCGGGCTTCTCGGGCACTTCGCGGCATATTCCAGGGGTTATAATCGATACCGGGGCATTGGGGAATATTAAAATGAAGGAAATATGAAGAAAGGGGCTAAAAGTGACAATTTCTTAAAATTATCCGAGAAGGGTCGCAGCCTTCTATTTATAGAGGGAGGCTTCTGATCGGACGGCTGAGAAGCTCCCAGGTGGCAGCAGATCCGATGGCTCTCACGTGATCTGCGCATGCGAGGGCCTCGTTGGCGTCTTCTTAGTGGACCGAGGTCTAGGGTCCGAGATAGGGGGTTCGTGGCTCACAGCGAGGCTCGGACGGATGAGTCACTACACACGCGTCGGATGCAAGGCTCGCCACCGAGGCACACGCGTCGGACTCTCGGCTGCACACGTGTCACTCCTCGGATGCTTCCACGGCTTCGGATGACTCAACATATTTCGGACACGTGGCACGATCTAAGCGAGGGTGACGTGGCCGAAGTACACCTATGCGAAATTTCTCGATTTTTGTGCAAAAACTTCTAAAATCCATAACTTTCGCATACGAGCTCTGTTTTTTTGACGTTCTTTATATGCACGCATAGGTAAAATTACGCTCTACAACTTTCGTTTAGACTTCGTCGGCTAATTTTGACTTTAATTTTTATATTATTATTTTTAACAGATCGGGACAGCAAATCCGTTAAAAATTCATAACTTCTTCATCCGACGTCCGTTTTCGTCTGTCTTTTTACCGTTGTGCTACTATTTACGAGACCTTCGATTCTCGTTTAGGTCGTGTCGGCTAAAAATCACTCGATCTGAAATTCGAGTTTTTAGCTGTCTACTGCTAAGCTGAAACTTCGAAAAATAATAACTTCCTCATACGAAGTCAGATTTGGGCGTTCTTTTTATACCTACTCTCGGTTTAACGAACACTACAAGTTTCTTTTAGATCACTAAGGCTAAAAAGTAGTTTATCAAAAACTCACTTTTTACGACATTCGGCACCGTGCCAGTTTTGTCGTGAAACTTCGACAGGTCATAACTTCTTCGTTATAACTCGGATTTCGGCATTCTTTATATATCCGTAATCCTTGTCACGACCACTACAACTTTCTTAATAAATATCAGCTTTATCTAATATTTATTTTTGACGCTCATTTTTATTCTTAATTAATTAAACCCTAATAATTAAGCATAAAACACATAATTTTCACATAAAATTCACATAATTCCTTTTCATTTCTTCTAAATGAGTTACAAAGGTTAACCTAGACTATCATATCAATATTAATGCCTAGCCTAGAAACACGGGCATTACAATTCTCTCCCCCTTAGGATGATTCCGTCCCCGGAATCACACATCGACAAACAACTACGGGTAGCGACTCACCATGTCACTCTCCGTTTCCCAGGTGAGATTTGGCCCATTTGTATGTTTCCAACGCACAAGCACTAAATCGACCATCTTGCGTTACAACTTCTTAGTCTTACGGTCAACAATTGCCTCAGGTTCTCCATTTAACCTCTTGTTTTCATCCAACCTTAATTCAGAAATGGGAATTATGTCGGGCACATCTCCCGTGAACTTTCTCAAATTATACACATGAAAGGTGTTCTGAATACCCTCCGGTTCTTCCGGTAATTCTAGCTTGTAAGCTTGATTCCCGATCCTCTGAAGAAATTTAAATGGTCCAATAAACCTTAGACTCAACTTTCCCCTTCTACCAAACCTTATAAGTCCCTTTCATGGAGAGACTTTAGGTAAAACCGAATCTCCAACTTCGAATGATATCGGTTATCTTTTCTTGTCAGCATAGCTCTTTTGAGCAGCTAACATCCTTTCCCTAATCACTTCCAACTTTTCAGCAGTCTGATGGACTATTTCAAGTCCCATAAACTGCTTTTCCCCAGCTTCCAGTCAACATGACGGCGTTCGACACTTTTTTTTCCATACAAAGTGTGATAAGGTGTCATCTTGATGCTTGAGTGGAAACTATTATTATAGGAAAATTTTACTAAGGGTAAATGTTCATCCCAGTTACCTTGGAATTCCAGGGTACATGCTCTCAGCATATCCTTCAACGTTTGAATCGTTCATTTGCGCTGACCATCGGTTTGCGGATGGTAAGCTGTATTCAAACACAACTTGGTACCCAATTCCTCTTACAGACTCCTCTAAAACCTTGAGGTAAAACGGTTGTCACGATCGGATACAATCGTTAACGGAACACCGTGAAGCCTCACTATTTCCTTCACGTAAGAATTTGCAAGTTTATCCATAGACCATTTCTTGTTGGCTGCTATGAAATGCGCACTCTTAGTGAAGCGATCAACGACCACCTAAATCATGTCGTGACCGTTCCTTGTTCTGGGCAGTTTAGTCACAAAATCCATAGTGATGTCTTCCCATTTGCCCATGGGTATAGGCAAAGGTTCTAAACTCCCATACGGTTTCTGATGTTGTGCCTTAACGCTAGCACAAGTTACACACTTGGCCACATACTTAGCAACATCGAGCTTCATCGTCGGCCACCAGTAATAGGGTTTTAGATCCCTATATATTTTCGTACTGCCAAGATGAATCGAGTACATGGTTTTGTGAGCTTCTTCCATCAGAAGATCTCTTACTCCTCCCGCCTTAGGTACCCAAATCATATCTTTAAATACCTTCAGTCCTTGACCGTTTGTATCAAACACCAACGTTTTGCCCAAACGTTCCTCCTTTCGGTCATTTCTCTCTAAAGCTTCCTCTTGAGCTTTCTTTATACTTTCCATAATTGTCGAGACAACTTCAATCCACAACGCTCTTGGCCTTTTCTTTTCAAGATTTACCTTCCGATTGAGAGCATCAGCAACAACATTTGCTTTACCAGGGTGGTAAAGTATCTCACAGTCGTAGTCCTTGAGTAATTCTAGCTAGCGCTGTTGCCTCATGTTCAATTCCTTCTCCATATCTTTAAGGTGAACACTACCGCTGCCAACTCCAGATCATGAGTGGGGTAGTTCTTTTCATGTTCTTTCAATTGCCTCGATGCATACGCTATCACTTTATCCCTTTGGGTCAGAACACAACCTAACCCAACTCCAGAGGCATCACTATAAACTGTGAAGTCATCAACTCCTTCAGGTAACTAAAGAATCGGTGCTTCACACAACGTCTTCTTTAACTTCTCAAAAACTTCCTTATGCTTCTCATTCCAAGTATAAACAGCTCCTTTGTAGGTCAAAGCTGTCAATGGGGTTGCGATCGAAGAAATGCCTTGGATAAACCTTCGATAATATCCAGCTAATCCTAAAAAGCTTCAGATCTTCGTAGGACTTTCAATCGTAACCTTCAAGTTACAAAATAAATCCGTATTGAGGACTCCTTCTTCTTCTTAGAATAAGTACTTTCCATCATTCATTGTAACAGACCGATGGGTCATGTTCTAATGATCTTTCATTGTATACTGCACTACTTAGACTCAGATCTCCTAGGGACAAATTTCGGAACAAACTATACCTTCCTTCATGTTCTAATGTGATACAATCACAGTTCAACATGTATAATTTCTAACTACCAACTTCTTTAACAATGAGTGTGATACTTCTATTGATCGCTTTGATCATCTTTCACTTCAATCTTCTGACTTAAGTCAACTACTACATCTAACTTGGTTCTCTGAACCACATAATAAACTCATCTTAGTCGGACTCGATTCGATCTGACCTCTAAGGTCGGAATAACAATCATCTTCTTAGTCATTACCGAAACGATGGTAACGACAGACTAGAACAAGACGGAATCAATTAATAGCTCCTTGGTAACCTTGTGACTTTCCTTGATCCAAGTACGAGTCCTATGCTTCCGGTAGTATAGGCCTCTACTACCATTCACACCTACTCATACTCGTCCCAAGTATTGTCTCGCAGTTCACCAAATCACCATACAAGAATTTCACATAGTCATTCAATTCATCAGATGATAAAACCAGGGTTTATATTATTTCCTAGAAACGATTACACAAAGGTTCAAGTTTACCCTATACTATGCCTCTAATAGGCTAATCAACTTGTTACTATTCGCATTACTACTTCGTAACTTGATCTTCGGGTTTCAAGTCTTTACTTCTACTTCCTAGCGTTATTATTTGCTTCGTCAAGGATATTGTGAAATTCCATTGGCGTAGGCGATGCACTTGGCCTTGTTACTTCATTTTTCTTCGGACAGTCCTTAGAAATATAGCCTTCTTCTTTACATACATAACAAACTCCCTTGAGAATCGTACACTGATTGGCGTAATGCCCAATTTCTCCACACCTAAAGCACTTCACCTTCCTGTCACAATTCCCAGAGTGTTTATTTTTTCACTTCCCTCACCATTTTCCTTTACCTCCTCTTTTGCCAGACTTTGAGAATATATTGCTCTTGTTGGGCCTTGAAGACCCCTCAAATTTCCTCTTCTTGCCAACTTCAACCTTGTTGGCGGTCCTGTCATTGATCATTTCTTCAATAGACTTAGCAACCCTGATAGTTGCCTCAAGAACAGATGCCTGACGTACTGGCACAGTAATTTCATCCTTACTTAGTTAAAGTAAACGTTTTGTTTCTTCCATCTGTTGATCCAACATCGTACGCACCATTGCGTGCACCCCAGTCATCGTGATTGGCTCAGGCTGTGGATTATCGTTTCCGAATTCACTTTGCGTACTCGCCATTTCGATGTATACACCAATCATAGGTGATTTTAGATCTTTATTTTCGATAGGTGTTAAATCTTCGTTATTACTCCGAAACATTTATATGTTAGTTCTAATATCATAGTCATACGTTTAGAATCCTACACATATAAGGTTTCCAGATCCGGTCGGCAACAGACCATAGATCTGAACAAACAATGGCATATATGGCAAACATATATCATTTAGCACATAAAAGCATTTTAGGCATTTTTCCTAAAATAAAATAGTGCTCGTGTCCAAATTATGGTAGACACTCATCTCACAATCATCACTTAGCATTCTAAGTTTAAGTCTAGAAATCCTACAATTTCTTAGTTCGCTTAAACTAATGCTCTGATACCAACTGTGACATCCCCTAATTTCTCAGCCAGAAAATACCGATTTAATTTATGCTTTTTAAAATAAAATCAGAGAAATATTTTTAAAAGATGTTGCAGAATTGGTCCCCAAAACAAAACATGATAAAAGTTTGTCAAAACCTTTCTTTAAGAAATATATAATTTCCTTTTATATCAAAACCTCGGGATGTCATGTTCCGATACAGATCAAAAACATAAACAAGACATTATAAGCCTTACAACAGTTATTTGTAACTACTGGCCTATAATCCAAAAATCACTCATCATCATCATCCGACTATGCTCGGGGTCCACTACATGTAATATAAAAAGCTGAGTGGGTCAGGCTTGGAAGCCTGGTGAGCATATAGGGTTTTCAACCCACAATAAATAAATTTATTGTACTTAAACATCAATCAATCAACCAAATTACCCCAACCCCATTATCTTATTAATTTCTTAAGGGTTTACCCTAAGATTCAATTATCACTCCTTCCTAAGGATTCATCCTAAGGAATAGGCACAAGGTCACACCATCGCCAGGGTTTATACAACAGGTGCTAAGTCCATAGCTCTCATTTATTGACAGTATTATTGACAGTATTCTCCCCTGTCATACATGTCAATGGGTTTTTAGAGTACAGCAGATGAACATATAGTTCACACAGCTACAGGTTGCAAGCCTGCTAGTGTTCCACAGACCGTCTAGAATAGTCCATGGTTGTCATCCATACTCTGTTGAATGACGGGGGTCAACGTTTGGGTAAGTGATTCTCTCAAATTTCACCACTCACCCTCAACTCATGATCAATATTACTGATCATCTCATTTATCCAACTCACCTTTCATCACACCCACTATTTCATCTACCCATGTTTTACCCAACATTTTTTGTAGATAAAAATACATATACAGTTTAAATTATTTAAAAACCTGTATAAATCATTCCTTCAACACCCATCTCAATTAAACAAACAATATATATTCACACAGCACGTATTTTATGTAAAATACTTCATATCTATGTGTAAGGTGAAAGTAACTACACACTCACCTGATTTAATGAAAATCGGGTAGCAATTTGTTTCCTAAAACGATCGTTTCTAATAAAACCGGGAGTTTTATTGAGAAACCGGGCTCTGCAAGGGTTGGGCTTCGAAACCGAAATGATAAATTTTCCGGGCTTCTCGGGCACTTCGCGGCGTATTCTGGGGGTTATAATCGATACCGGGGCTTTGGGTAATATTAAAATGAAGGAAATATGAAGAAAGGGGCTAAAAGTGACAATTTCTTAAAATTATCCGAGAAGGCTCGCAGCCTTCTATTTATAGGGGAGGCTTCTGATCGGACGGCTGAGAAGCTCCCAGGTGGCAGCAGATCCGAAGGCTCGCACGTGATCTGCGCATGCGAGGGGCTCATTGGCGTCTTCTTAGTGGACCGAGGTCTAGGGTCCGAGATAGGGGGTTCGTGGCTCACTGCGAGGCTCGGACGGATGAGTCACTACACACGCGTCGGATGCGAGGCTCGCGACCGAGGCACACGCGTCGGACTCTCGGCTGTACACATGTCACTCCTCGAATGCTTCCACGGCTTCGGATGACTTAGCATATTTCGGACACGTGGCACGATCTAAGCGAGGGTGACGTGGCCGAAGTACACATATGCGAAATTTCTCGATTTTTGTGCAAAAACTTCAAAAATCCATAACTTTCGCATACGAGCTCCGTTTTTGACGTTCTTTATATGCACGCGTAGGTAAAATTACGCTCTACAACTTTCGTTTAGACTTCGTCGGCTAATTTTGAATTTAATTTTTATATTATTATTTTTAACAGATCGGGACAGCAAATCCGTTAAAAATTCATAACTTCTTCATCTGACGTCCGTTTTCGTCTGTCTTTTTACCGTTGTGCTACTATTTACGAGACCTTCGATTCTCGTTTAGGTCATGTCGGCTAAAAATCACTCGATCTAAAATTCGTGTTTTTAGCTGTCTACTGCTAAGCTGAAACTTCGAAAAATCATAACTTCCTCATACGAAGTCAGATTTGGGCGTTCTTTTTATACATATTCTCGGTTTAACGAACACTACAAGTTTCGTTTAGATCACTAAGGCTAAAAATTAGTTTATCAAAAACTCACTTTTTACGACATTCGGCACCGTGCCGGTTTTGTCGTGAAACTTCGACAGGTCATAACTTCTTCGTTATAACTCGGATTTCGGCATTCTTTATATATCTGTAATCCTTGTCACGACCACTACAACTTTCTTAATAAATATAGGCTTTATCTAATATTTATTTTTGACGCTCATTTTTATTCTTAATTAATTAAACCCTAATAATTAAGCATAATTTTCACATAAAATTCACATAATTCCTTTTCATTTCTTCTAAATGAGTTACAAAGGTTAACCTAGACTATCATATCAATATTAATGCCTAGCCTAGAAACACGGGCATTACACCTAGCGTCCTTATTCCTTTAAATAGGGAGCAAAAACCCAAAAGATTAGGGTTTTCATTCCAAATGTCAACACACCATGTTCCAAGATGCAACATGCCATGTTGACCTTAATATAAGTTGTGTTTTCTTATCCATACACGCCGTGTTGGTTTCTCCAACCTGTCGTGTCCACTCCTCAAAATGGGATTTATTCCCAATAATTGTTCCTCAAGATCCCGGCTGTTACATTATGAAAACTATTTTCTTTGTTTATAATTGTATTCCAAAACATTTTTGTTTTGAAGAAATTACTGTATAAGTGAAAATTGTGATATGTTTATATATTAAGTTATGGAAGAATTGATTATTGACTAATTTGTGGTTATATAATGGTTTTTTGGATGGTTATTAAAATTTAATTTACTGATTCAACATAGCTTAAATAAATCTGTATAAAATGTGGAATTTACTTTTAAACTTAAGAAAATTGAAAGCACAAGAAAATGCAAAATGGAAAAAGAAAAAATCAAAAAATCCTACAACATGACATGTGTCAAACTAAAGGAGAACATGACATTTGGTGTAACATCCATAAAATCATGATAAATTTAAACTTTTTAAAACCATCCAATTTCATAAATTGTTTACAATCATAGTTCAAAACATGTTCAACATCAGTGTCTCCCAAAATCATAAGCCAAAAACATGAGTATGTGTACGGTCACGCCTTCGCCTTCCCGCGATCATCCGAAGTACCTAAAACATAACACAAAACTGTAAGCTAACGCTTAGTAAAATCCCCCAAAGTACCAACACATAACATAAGGATAAACATAAACAACATGCATACAGAGCCTTCAGCCTGACTGGAACGCCTCACCCGCTTACAGTCTTCCTGGTACGCTCACAAAATCTTCAGCATGACGGGTACGCCTCACCGGGCCTTCAGCCTATCTGGAACATTCTACGGGCCTTCGGCCTGACTGGTACGCCTCTCGGGCCTGCAGTCTATCTGGGACACCATGGGTCTCTTGGCCTTCAGTCTACACTGGTCCGCCTAAAGCCAACCACATATAAAGCATGTCGACATATACATAACAGATAAGCATACATCTAACAAGTCAATAGAAAATCAGACAAATATTATAGATCACTAAGCATAGCATCATCATATAGACCATGATACAAATCTAATAGATCACCACAACATACCAACATGCGATAAACCATGGTAACAATCCAATGGGTCGGCCTTGGTGACTTCGACCCAAAAGTACAGTGAGGAAAACTCACCTCACAAACTGAGCAGACGATGATGAGGTACCAACTCCGAATCTCAGCTCTCTACCCGACACTTATTCCCACAAGTGACCAATTTCCATCAAAATCCCAAAATACCAAAATACCCTCAAGGTTAAACTTGGTCAAACTTTGTTAAAGTCAACTGGTCAAACCAACTAAGTCAACTGAGTCAACCCAACCGAGTCAACTTAGGGTGCATACGCGGGGCGTACTCCTGAGGTATGTTCGGCGTACACGAAGCCTCGCACGTTGACCACCATCGGGGTGGTTGACCTCGTACGCAGGGTGTACTCCGAGTACGCGGGGTTTACCCTCGCAAGTCCAAAAATCGCATTAAGAGCTTAATGTCTTAAGCTCTTACGTCCAAACTTCAAATCCATGGCTAAAATACTCTTAGGAGCAACTTTATGACCTAGCATGTCCAATAAGTGCTTAACACAAGGTCTTATTCCATTAAGACATTCTCCAATATGTATGAAGCAAAGCTTACCATTTTGAACCCCTTTTTATGACTTAAGACCCCTCCTAGGGTCTGAAAGGACAACTCAAATATCAAGAACATGCCATATTCAAGATCTAACATTTTGGGACCAAAAAGCTTCATAAAGACAACCAAAACTAGATCTATGAGTTACAGGGATAAAGTTGCAAGCTTTATACCTTAGAATGGTTAGAAATGAAGTAGAAATCCCAGATCCAAGTGTTCCACTCCTTCAAGATGAGCTTGTCTTCTTTCCTTTTTCTTCTAAGGCGCCAAAAACACACTTCCAAGCTTGAAAAGGCTCCTCAAGGTGGTTCTAGGGTTACAAACACGTATGATAGGGATGGAGGCAGTTAAGGTGGGAGAAATAAGGCCATAAGAGTGCTTAAATACCATCCAAACACTAAAAATTAGGATTTCCTTATCTGGAAAGTACATCAAGCGTACACTGATGTACACCCAACGTATTAGGGCATGCCCTAGTATGCTCAGCATACACCACATACACATGACGTACTCCGAAGGCCATAATTATAACAATGACATTAGGGCTTCTTTACACACTTTCTTGAACTTAGGAACCAAAATGCAACATAATAAAGTTATAGGGTTGAAATTTGAAGTACCTTACCACTGGGATGTTAAAATTATCCCCCACTTGATCTAGACTTTGTCCTCGAAGTCAGTTGTGGCGAATAACTCAGGATAATGCTCCTGCATCTCATCCTCCGGCTCCCAGGTCCACTCGGAGCCCCTCCGATGCTGCCACCGTACCTTACCAAATGTATCTCCTTGTTGTGCAAGACCTTCATCTTTCTCTGTAAACTAGCCATCAGCCTCTCAACATAGTTCAAGTGTTCATTAACCTGAATATCATCCAAGGAAACCACTTCCTCATCATCGAATATGCACTTTCGCAACTGCAAAACATGGAAAGTGTTGTGAATTTGACTAAGCTCCTTAGGTAGATCTAACCTGTATGCAACCTTTCCAACCCTGGTAATCACTCGAAAAGGACCAATATACCGAGGACCCAAATTCCCCCTCTTCCTGAAGCATATCACACCTTTCCAAGGTGAAACCTTTAGTAATACCATATCACCGACCTGAAACTCCAACTCGGATCGACGCCGATCGGCATAACTTTTCTGCCATCTTTGAGCTGTCTGCAGTCTCTGCTTGATCTGCTGGATAAGCTCTGAGGTCTGAAGGACTACTTTGATCTTTCCCATGACCCTGTGACCAACCTCCCCCTAACAAACATGGGTACGACATCTCCGACCATACAAGAGCTCAAAAGGCAGAGCACCAATGTTGGAGTGATAACTGTTGTTGTAGGAAAACTCCGCAAGAGGTAGGTAGGAATCCGAACTCCCACCGAAATCAATAATATAGGCCCGCAACATATCCTCAAGGTTCTGCATCGTCCGCTCACTTTGGCCGTCGATCTGCGGATGGTATGCAGTGCTGAAATGCAACCTCGTGCCCAGTTCCTTGTGGAACTTCTGCCAGAATCAGGAGGTGAATCGAACATCTCGATCAGAAACAATGGAAATTGGAACCCCATGGCGAGATACAATCTCTCGGACATTAACATCGGCTAACTTTTCGGCCGAAGAGCTCTCCCGAATAGCCAAAAAGAGGGCACTCTTGGTCAATCGATCAAAGATGACCCATATAGCATCAAAACCCTTTGTCGTTTACGGAAACTTGGTGATAAAATCCATGGTGATCTGCTCCTATTTCCACATGGTAACCTCCAGAGGTTGCACCTTGCCATGCGGCCTCTGATGCTCGGCCTTGAACAATCTGCAGGTCAAGCACCTCTCGACATACCATGCAATCTCCCTCTTCACACACGGCTACCAATAACTCAATCTCAAATCCTTATACATCTTGGTGGCCCCCGGGTGAATAGAAAAATGAGACTTATGAGCCTCCTCCAACACAATCTGCCTGACCCCGCCAAAAACTGGAACCCAAACCCGACCACACCGGTTCAATAACCCTCAACTATCCATGCCAAATCTATCAATCTCACCTCTAATCCTTTCATGTTTCCAATTCTCTTTCCAAAATCCCTCTACCTGGGCCTTTCTGATCAATCCCAAAAGCAGAGAATCCACATATATCCTCATACACATATCTCCGCCTGAATACCCAGCCGAGTTGCGGCTCAAAGCATCTGCCACCACATTCGCTTTACTCGGATGGTAAAGGATCTCACATTTATAATCATTCATCACGTCCAGCTACATGTGCTGCCTCATGTTCAGGTTCGGCTGATCTATAAGATGTCTCAAACTCTTGTGATCCGTGTAAACCGTACAACAGACCCCATATAGATAATGTATCCAAATCTTGAGGGCAAAACCACTGCCCCCAACTCTAGGTCATGGGTGGGATATCGCATCTCATGCAACTTCCGCTGCCATGAAGCATAAGCAATCACTCATCCTCTCTGCATGAGGACTGCCCCTAAACCAGTGATGGATGCATCATAGAATACCACAAAATCCTCAACTTCCTTCAGGAGGGTAAATACTGGGGCCTCACATAACCTCTGTCGGAGTGTCTCAAATGTTGACTGCTGCTCAGGGCCCCATGGGAAATCCACCCCCTTCCTCGTTAGACGAGTGAAGGGTACCACAATCTTGGAGAAATCTAGAATGAATCTCTGATAGTACCCTGCCAAATCCAAGAAACTCCTGATCTCTGAGGGAGATTTTGGAACCTCCACTGCATCATAGCCTCGATCTTGGCCGGATCGACCAAAATCCCATCCTGTTTAACGAGGTATCCAAGGAATTGGACCTCTCATAACCACAACTCGCACTTCGAGAACTTGGCATAAATCCGTTCTCGCCTCAAAACCCCTAAGAGATCTCGAAGGTACTCCTCATGCTGCTCTCTGGTCTTGGAATACACCAAGATATCATCAATAACCACAATGACTGATCCATCAAGCATCAACCTGCATACCCGACTTATCAAATCCGTAAACACAGAAGGCACATTGGTGAGCCCAAATGGCATCACCACGAACTTGTAATTCCCATAACGAGTCCGTAACGCAATCTTCTCCACATCCTCTTCTCTCACGCTCACCTGATGATACTCAAACCTCAGATCTTTCTTGGAGAACCAAGATGCACCCTACAACTGATCAAAGAGGTCATCAATCCGCAGAAAGGGATAACGGTTCTTCACCGTTAACGTGTTCAACTCCCGGTAATCAATGTACAACTGGTTGAACCATCCTTCTTCTTGACGAACAGTATCGACGCTCCCCATGGAGAATTGCTCGGCCTGATGAACTGCTTGCCTAGCAACTCCTGCAGTTGAGATGACAACTCCTACATCGCAGGCGGTGCCAAGCGGTACGGTGCCTTGGCAATCAGGGCATGCACCTAGCACAAGGTTAATCATGAACTCGACCTACCTCTCGAGAGGCACGCCAGGTAGCTCCTCCGAAAATTCATCTGCAAACTCCCTGACAACTGGAACCTATGAAACTGAAGTCTGCTCCCCAACCCGGGTATCAACCACATAAGTGATGGGTTTTGAGCATTCTAACACTCCTAAGTGTACATGCAACCCTAAATACCTTGGATCTATGTTTTCTCTATTATACATGCAAATATGATTATCCAAGGTATTATCCTAACTAGCATACCAAAACATTGATACTAGGATACTAAAATAGATAGAATACATACCTTGTTGTTGTTGCTTGACTCCATGAAGCTTGAGAGCCTAGTGCCCCAAGTGTGACACCTCAAATGGTTCACACAACATCATAAACTCTTGGAATAACCATGAGAAGAAGACATACATGTTTAAATCGGCTAGCCCTCAAAATATGTATCACTAGTGCCAATTTCTTGAACTAAAGGGGTTCTTATATAGTGTGGCTATTAGGGTTACACCATGTAACTCATGACTTTACCCATTCCTTATGCTCCATGGGTTTTAACCTCCATGGAGTATCCATGGATCACCACATGGGTTAAACCCAACATAAAGGAATCTTGGATCATAAGCCCACATATATAAGAACGAATGATTTACACAATCAATCCCCATATATTTAATTAGTCTCTTTTTGATCACTAAATTAAGTCCAAATTAATTCTTGATCAATACTAATTAAATAACATGATTTCATATTAATATATTAGAACTTATAATATATTAATATGTCACAAAATGTCTTTTCCTCATAAACGGTCTATCCAAATGTTCCGATGCCATGCAACCCAAATGGACCATGCCGAGTCAGGTCAAGTACATACCAATTATAGTTATGGACTTAGACACTAATCCAACAGTCTCCCACTTGGATAAGTCTAAAACTATTATTGCGTATGACTTCAGGAACCAACTGGCAATCGTAGCTCTCAAAAGCCGCTGTCGACTCTGACCTTGTAGATGAACTCTGACCTTTGTCAATGACTTGTCCATTAGATAAGGGATCATATATTCCTCCATTCTAGATATCATATAGACTGAGACATGGATTATAATCATTCTCTCTGTCCATTTGTTGTTTCCCGATTTCCGATTTATGACGACTGACTAATTGAACAAATCAAATCAGTCCTGGCTCGGCCGAGCACTTCCATTTATCATCATCAAATCATCGAGGGGCCCACAGATATCGCTTTTATCCTGAAGGTAAAAGGAATGGATAAACTTCGACTCATATGGCTTGTTCTACTACTTGTTGAATCATACACAAAGGCACGTTTTATAACACCGAGTTACCGAATGCGTTTTCGTACAATCAATGTACAACCAACTCATAGTAACAACTCATATCTCTAGGTTTGAAGAATATAAGATATTATCATCTCATGATCACTCGTGATAAAATCCATGAAGTGATTCCAATGAGCGCGGGTTGAATCCAATACTCAGAACTTATGAGCACTCATGAGTGTTGTAGCCCCTTGTCCAACATCTTAGACCTCTACAAGCCAACCTATGATAGTCTTGATTCATATCTACTTCCAACATATGACCGACTGTGGATAGTTTGAATAACTTAGTCAATCAGGAAGAACGACCTAGTTATTCTGGAAGTCAAAACATGCAAAGTGAAACACAATAATAATAGAATCTAATATGGTATCAAAACCTATGAACATAAATAAAACACCTTTTATTTATCACCATATGATTACACATTATTCATTGTATACTGTTTCAGCTATCAACTTTATTCTTGAATTTAAAACAATAGTTGTCCTATGCTCCAAGCATGTACACTATGTTTTCTAAACACTAGTCATGCCATACACCAAGTATGCATACTATGTTTGTCTATGATCTTCACTTTGTGAATTAGATCAATTGAACATAACTCCAATGATCCTCTTTCACAGTCCCAAATCCTTACTGCAAATGCAAGAATTCCAAATTCATGCCATTTACTGAAATCTGTTAGATTCTAAACATTGATCCTCCTGTAATGATTATGCACAGAGTCAGAAAGACTTGACAACAACCATTACAGAGCATTCCAAGGAGATCAACTCCTTGCAAACATCCTTCTTGCATTAAGTTTCCTAATCTTACACAGATTGAATAATTTCCAACTTTGAAACATTTCCATATTCCATTTTGACTATCACTTCTGAACAAGAGTTGCCTCCTTACAGATTATGTCAATATGGTCCTTCCATAATTAACACTATACTTCCAACTGTCCTTGAGCAACCAATCTTTGGTAAACCTTAGATTGTCCTCGACAATTGCTTAATCCTTTTAGTCATATCCAGTTCTAGACCTTTTCCCTTCTTAATGCCCCAGGCATTTGGAAAATTTTAGAAAGGATAAATATAGCACATCTAATCGATCCTATATCCGAAGCATATAGGACACGAGTCATGATGTCTCACATAAAGACTAAACCAGTCTTTTGCTATAATATTTCCATTTCTATTTGCCAAGTTCTCATAATTCAGATTATGAAAAGGGATGTCGTAATCATAATCGAATTTTAGAACGCAAATAATGGACCCATATATAGAATTTCCTTATGTTGAGTCATTCCAACATGAAATTCATATATATATCCTTGACTAAATACGACTTAAAACCTCAATCTAAGCTTTTAGAATTGAAATGAAGTATAATTTCCTCTCCCTTAATTATAGCAAAACAACTTTTTCAACCCCTGCAGCCTCACGAATTGAAACTTTTGTTTTCTATAATTAACATTGCTAACTTGCAATCTTTATCATAATTATCATGCTCCCACTAACATGATGATTATTAGCATAACACTCATGCTCCCACTAGCTTTGACATCTAATCAGAAATCAGCTGGACTTCTAGAAATCAATACTTTATTGACTTTCTTACCAAAGTTCCGATTTATGATACCAGATTGCTTTGATAAAACTTTATCAATATCATACACCTTATCTTAGATAGCTCACAGGTGTGTCTAAACAAATTTAAGAACTATGAAAAGGGATGCCGTAATCATAGTCTCGATTGTTTAGACCTTTACCACTTCTTACAAGTCCATGATAGTGTGCTGGTTAACCACACACGCTCCACTAACGACTTTGAGAATGCAAATATCACAATTGCTATCTAGCTAAAATCTACTTAGTGAAAGTGTTTCCTCACCATAATTTTCATGAATCGGAGAGAAACCTTATGACACTTAGATTTTATGGTGTATGAGTTCCTATCCATATGAATTTTGTCAAAACCATAATCACAAGACAAGGTTACTGACAAATCCACACTTATATGGATTAAACTTGTGCAATCTTAAATTCTTGCCATTTGGCAGCTCAAGGGCCTGCCATTGCTTCCAAGTAGCTGTGCAACCAATTGAGAACTCTCAGAACTCCTATGCAAAGCCAACTTGAATAGGCACAGACATGTCGACACGATAGGTTATAAACCTCAAGTCGTGTGCTAGTGAAGAACTTCAGGTTTTATTCTTGATTAGTTCTTGAGACTTTCAAGACCTTTAAGACTCCCACTGTCCTCTTGACATATAAGACTTTCTTGTCAGATATTCAAGAGATAGTGTGGATTCTAATCAAGACAAACACTTCACACAATTGGCCTTAGTTGGTCTTTGTTTTATCCAAAACATCACAACTTACCAATTTCAAATGTACAAGAGTAGAAAACTTTTACTCTTACATTTGAAAAGTGTTTTAAACCTTCTTTAAGACATGTCACTCAAGTTACAATCTTAGAGTATAACTCTAAGAATTGTTTTTGGAACGAAGTATAAATCATCTTCTTGATTTAACCACTTCAACAATTCATAGCTCCTCTTCTTAGCTACCAGAATGCACTTAGAGGATGAATTGTGATAAGGTCTCTTAATCATTAAGATGATTATATAACATGATACTAAAGTACTCTCCCATCTTTTCAGATTTGAGAAACTTTTATCTTTCTGCCTAAGTTGATTCTTCTTATTCGCTCTGCCATACATTGAAACCTTTTCCAATGTCTCAGAATTACACTTAAGCTTGTAAGTATAACCATATTTACTGAATTTTAGTAAATAATGACGAATAGTCTTAACGATTATTTGTGGTGGGCTTGATCAGTGCACAAGAATGTGTACTCGATCCTTTACTTGGCTCACACATCCATGTGAACAAGTAGTTAGTCTTAATTTTTTCAATGCTTGAAAGTTCTTATTCATCATGCTATACAACTTGCATGATTCCAAGTTTCTATCCAACTGAAACTTAGGATGAGAATCTTTCCTTATTTGGTAAATTTAGACACTACCACAAATGAAAGAATCAAATTCATATTTCCACTCTTGCTCTTAATGGAATCTTATAAGCAACAAAAGTTTTCACAAATGCCATTGTAAGGATATTTTAAAATAAATAAAATCAAAAAAAAAATTCTTTTATTTTAAAACTTTGCGGAAAAACTATCCTTACAATGCAAAAGCACATGAAAACTTTGTTGTTATTTATTCCTAAGCAATATATCATAACTCTTAAGAAGTAGCTCAAGAATCCGATCTTCAAACTATGCGATAGAAATCCATCTATGTCATCAGATTCAACATATTCTTTCTTTAAGTTTCTTCACTTTTTCTTTGATTCTTAAAACATCAACATGTGAACCAGTCACATCATGTATCAAGAATCTCAGAATAGAAACTTAGCAGAGTTAGATAGTGGACTTTACCCGAAGTAGAGTCAAACTTATTGACTTTAATATCCTTAGGTAAATTTGGCAGCTTCGCAACCAATGGCCCTTTCTTTGGCAATAGACCCTTGATAATGGGACTATCTCAGACTTAGCCGTTCTCTTTACCATTTGGTCAACCGAGTTGACTATGGCCGATCCCTTTCCATTGGGAAGAGAGAGCTTTACTGGATATCCAATGTCATCATTGTCAATCTCCATAAAGTTTTAGGAAGTTGATCTTAGCAAATAGATAAGATCATTAAGGGTCTTGTCATAGTCTGTTTCACAGGAGTCCCAAAGGAACTCACTATGTGACTTAGAAAATAGTTGAGTCACCAACTTTCTCAAGACTTTGACACCCAACTCTCCCGGCTTGTCAATATCTGACTACATCTCCAAGATGTGATCACATATAGACCTTTGCTTGAGTGACCTTAAACTTTTCAGGAACTTGTGGGTTAGGGAGAATAATTGGAGGAGGTGAAAGAAGTATGATTTCCATGGGACATCATCTTCATTTAGGAAAGCTTGTTTCAAGAGATTTGGGAAGATCATCTTTTGGGAGATATTCAAGAGAGTTGATTTAAAGTCCTTAATATAACACCCAATATGAAATATTAAGGCTAGGACCCAACAACCTATTTATAACTGGAAGAGGGATGCCGTAATCCAAGTTATAAAATAGTTGAAGGTAGGTAAATGACGATTTACCAATTTCCACCATGAAAAACGAAATATAATTAAGTTTTAATTGGATTTGAAATTCCTAGATCTTTTGAGATACATTGAACTTTCAATGGCATGTTTGAATCTCGATTGTGCCCTCTCAAGTTTGTGACTGGGATGCCGAGGATCACAAACAAGGTGTGAATAACCATGCAAATTGACTTGGTACCCTTAACTTTATCACCTAATCGATGAGCCGGTTAACCACACACGCTCCACAGATCTATAATAGAGTCAAGTTACCCTTTGCCACTCTTACTAGTCCTTATTAGTGTGTCGGTTAACCACACACGCTCCACTAATGACTTGGTAAGGTACAAAGTGTAATTTCATGGGTTAGCACCTTTTCACATTTTCCTAAGTAACTAAGATTGGGAATATACAAGTGTTTAGTTACTTAGTATTTATCATTAATACTTTTAATGAAGGGAGAATTATAGTCCTTTCCTACCTGTTCGGCTAACGACCCTCCACCAGTCAAGGAAGCGGTGGGTGAGAGTGGACACCCATTAAACTGCCATTTTATAGGCAGTAACCTTATACCCCCCTTATAGACCGGCTTCGTGAATGAGGCCTACTAACGGTAAGATTGACTTTATCTTATACATATCTATATAATTAAAATTATAATAATAGTATAAGGGTTTGAATTTTAACTTTTAAAATTCTAAGGGCTAACTTGGAATTAAAGTATTCATAAGAGAAAACTTTTCAAATTCCAAAACTTGAGGGCAAGTTTTGAAACTATTCAAAACTAATTAATTCCATAACTTATGTGTTTAAAGTAGTTTTAATTAAAAAAAACTCTTCAAGTTCCATAACTTGAGGACAAGTTATGGAAGACTTTAAACTAATAAAAGAATGTAACTTTTCTTTATTTTGTAATTTATGGAATTAATTAAGGTTACACATTTTATTACTTAATGAAGTGACTCTTGAACCTCCATAACTTGAGGACAAGACTCTTCATTTTTGTAACCATTACCAACTTTTATGAGTTTTATGAAACTTAAATGTGACTTTTCATATAACTTGAGGACAAGTTACAAAAACACATTTTAGAATCAACTCTTAGATTAAAATGGATTGAAAACACATAATCAATTAACTTTTCTATTAATCTAAGCAACTCATAAGAACAAGATAATTTAATCAAACTTTTTCATGTAATTAGCCTAATCACTAAACTAATACAAAACATGAATTTATTGACAATTATCTTTGAAATTGGATTAGTATGAACATTACCACATCAAAAACAGGATTATAGGTTCAAAAACAGCTTATGGTAATGTTCCTAGTCCATTTCTAGCCAAAAAAACTCGAAGATATGCTGTCAGGGGCTCCTACTCGTCGAGTGTATCAACCTACTCGTCGAGTAGGATGATTTTCTTCATGGACTCGGCGAGTTCATCAGTGGACTCGGCGAGTTCATCAGTGGACTCGGCGAGACCAGTGCCCAGAATGCCCGAAATTTGACTTTTTCAGCAATTTGCATCAAGTATAATTGAAAACAAGCCTAGGCTCTGATACCACTGATGGGTTTTGAGCATTCTAACACTCCTAAGTGTAAATGCAACCCTAAATACCTTGGATCTATGTTTTCTCTATTATACATGCAAATATGATTATCCAAGGTATTATCCTAACTAGCATACCAAAACATTGATACTAGGATACTAAAATAGATAAAATACATACCTTGTTGTTGTTGCTTGACTCCATGAAGCTTGAGAGCCTAGTGCCCCAAGTGTGACACCTCAAATGGTTCACACAACATCATGAACTCTTGGAATAACCATGAGAAGAAGACATACATGTTCAAATCGGCTAGCCCTCAAAATATGTATCACTAGTGCCAATTTCTTGAACTAAAGGGGTTCTTATATAGTGTGGCTATTAGGGTTACACCATGTAACTCATGACTTTGCCCATTCCTTATGCTCCATGGGTTTTAACCTCCATGGAGTATCCATGGATCACCACATGGGTTAAACCCAACATAAAGGAATCTTGGATCATAAGCCCACATATATAAGAATGAATGATTTACACAATCAATCCCCATATATTTAATTAGTCTCTTTTTGATCACTAAATTAAGTCCAAATTAATTCTTGATCAATACTAATTAAATAACATGATTTCATATTAATATATTAGAACTTATAATACATTAATATGTCACAAAATGTCTTTTCCTCATAAACGGTCTATCCAAATGTTCCGATGCCATGCAACCCAAATGGACCATGCCGAGTCGGGTCAAGTACATACCAATTATAGTTATGGACTTAGACACTAATCCAACAATAAGACACATAACTGACACACCCGTGTTGAATATACTGTCGATCCCTGGTTGCTGAACAAAGCCCCGAACCAATCCTGGTGCACTCCCCATAGATAACCAGTTCTCCCCCACTTGGGGTTCAAACTACCACCCGTTGTCCCTCACAATCAATCATGGTACCACACTTACTCAACCAGTCCATACCCACTATCACATATACACCCCCCATGGGGCAGGGGATCAGATCAATCAGATAAGGCACCCCAAAGATCTCCAGTACACAACCCTGATATACTGCAGATGAAGAAACCCCATGTTTGTTGGCAATGGAAACTCGAAAAGGAAACTCTAACTCCCCAATAGGCATATCAAATTCCCTACTGAGTGATCGAGGTACAAAGGACTGACTCACACTCAAGTCAAATAACACAAGAGCAGGCAAAGAGTTCACTAAGAATGTACCTATCTGGAACATATATATATATATATATATATATATATATATATATATATATATATATCAAATAACACAAGAGCAGGCAAAGAGTTCACTAAGAATGTACCTATCTGGAACATATATATATATATATATATATATATATATATATATATATATATATATATATATATATATGATGGGTTTTGAGCATTCTAACACTCCTAAGTGTACATGCAACCCTAAATACCTTGGATCTATGTTTTCTCTATTATACATGCAAATATGATTATCCAAGGTATTATCCTAACTACCATACCAAAACATTGATACTAGGATAATAAAATAGATAGAATACATACCTTGTTGTTGTTGCTTGACCCCATAAAGCTTGAGAGCCTAGTGCCCCAAGTGTGACACCTCAAATGGTTCACACAACATCATGAACTCTTGGAATAACCATGAGAAGAAGACATACATGTTCAAATCGGCTAGCCCTCAAAATATGTATCACTAGTCCCAATTTCTTGAACTAAAGGGGTTCTTATATAGTGTGGCTATTAGGGTTACACCATGTAACTCATGACTTTACCCATTCCTTATGCTCCATGGGTTTTAACCTCCATGGAGTATCCATGGATCACCACATGGGTTAAACCAAAATAAAGGAATCTTGGATCATAAGCCCACATATATAAGAATGAATGATTTACACAATCAATCCCCATATATTTAATTAGTCTCTTTTTGATCACTAAATTAAGTCCAAATTAATTCTTGATCAATACTAATTAAATAACATGATTTCATATTAATATATTAGAACTTATAATATATTAATATGTCACAAAATGTCTTTTCCTCATAAACGGTCTATCCAAATGTTCCGATGCCATGCAACCCAAATAGACCATGCCGAGTCGAGTCAAGTACATACCAATTATAGTTATGGACTTAGACACTAATCCAACAGTCTCCCACTTGGATAAGTCTAAAACTATTATCGCGTATGACTTCAGGAACCAACTGGCAATCGTAGCTCTCAAAAGCCGCTGTCGAACTCTGACCTTGTAGATGAACTCTGACCTTTGTCAATGACTTGTCCATTAGATAAGGGATCATATATTCCTCCATTCTAGATATCATATGGACTGAGACATGGATTATAATCATTCTCTCTGTCCATTTGTTGTTTCCCGATTTCCGATTTATGGCGACTGACTAATTGAACAAATCAAATCAGTCCAGGCCCGGCCGATCACTTACATTTGTCATCACCAAATCATCGAGGGGCCCACAGATATCACTTTTATCCCGAAGGTAAAAGGAATGGATAAACTTCGACTCATATGGCTTGTTCTACTACTTGTTGAATCATACACAAAGGCACGTTTTATAACACCGAGTTACCGAATGCGTTTTCGTGCAATCAATGTACAACCAACTCATTGTAACAACTCATATCTCTAGGTTTGAAGAATATAAGATATTATCGTCTCATGATCACTCGTGATAAAATCCATGAAGTGATTCCAATGAGCGCGGGTTGAATCCAATACTCAGAACTTATGAGCACTCATGAATGTTGTAGCAACTCTTGCTATGTCTAATGCACATTAGACAAATCATACAAGCCAAATTCATGACAGTCTTGATTCATATCTACTTCCAACATATGACTGACTGTGGATGGTTTGAATAACTTAGTCATTCAGGGAGAACGACCAAGTTATTCTGGAAGTCAAAACATGCAAAGTGAAACACAACATAATACTAATCCTATATGGCCCCAACACTTTGAGTGTAAATACAACATCTTTTATCTAAGCACCATATTGATTACTCATTATTCATGTTTCGATTAATCAACTTAATACTTGAATTGAAACAATAGTCATGCCATGCTCCAAGCATGCACACTATGTTTTCTAAGCACTAGTCATGCCATACTCCAAGCATGCATTCTATGTTTGTCTATGATCTTCACTTTGTGAATTAGATCAATTGAACATAACTCCAATGATCCTCTTTCACAGTCCCAAATCCTTACTGCAAATGCAAGAATTCCAAATTCATGCCATTTACTGAAATCTATTAGATTCTAAACTTATATGCATTGATCCTCTTGTAATGATTATGCACAAAGTCAGATAGACTTGACAACAAACATTACAGAGCATTCCAAAGGAGATCAACTCCTTGGAAATATCCTTCTTGCATTAAGTTTCCTAATCTTACACAGATTGAATAATTTCCAACTTTGAAACATTTCCATATTCCATTTTGACTATCACTTCTGAACAAGAGTTGCCTCCTTATAGATTATGTCAATATGGTCCTTCCAGAATTATCACTATACTTCCAACTGTCCTTGAGCAACCAATCTTTGGTAAACCTTAGATTGTCCTCGACAATTGCTTAATCCTTTTAGTCATATCCAGTTCTAGACATTTTCCCTTCTTAATGCCCCAGGCATTTTGAAAATTTTAGAAAGGATGAAGGATTAATATAGCACATGAAATCGATCCTATATCCGAAGCATATGGGACACGAGTCATGATGTCTCACATAAAGACTAAACCAGTCTTTTGCTATAACATTTCCATTTCTATTTGCCAAGTTCTCATAATTCAGATTATGAAAAGGGATGCCGTAATCATAATCGAATTTTTAGAACGCAAATAATGGACCCATATATAGAATTTCCTTATGTTGAGCCATTCCAACATGAAATTCATATATATATATCCTTGACTAAATACGATTAAAATCTCAATCTAAGCTTTTAGAATTGAAATGAAGTATAATTTTCTCTCCCTTAATTATAGCAAAACAACTTTTTCAACCCCTGCAGCCTCATGAATTGAAACTTTTGTTTTCTATAATTAACATTGCTAACTTGCAACCTTTATCATAATTATCATGCTCCCACTAACATGATGATTATTAGCATAACACTTATGCTCCCACTAGCTTTGACATGTAATCAGAACTCAGCTGGACTTCTAGAAATCAATACTTTATTGACTTTCTTACCAAAGTTCAGATTTCTGATACTAGATTGCTTTGATAAAACTTTATCAAAATCATACACCTTATCTTAGATAGCTCACAGGTGTGTCTAAACAATTTTAAGAACTATGAAAAGGGATGTCGTAATCATAGTCTCAATTGTTTAGACCTTTACCACTTCTCACAAGTCCATGTTAGTGTGCTGGTTAACCACGCACGCTCCACTAACAACTTTGAGAATGCAAATATCACACTTGCTATCTAGCTAAAATCTACTTAGTGAAAGTGTTTCCTCACCATCATTTTCATGAATCGGAGAGAAACCTTATGACACTTAGATTTTATGGTGTATGAGTTCCTATCCATGTGAATTTGTCAAACCACAATCACAAGACTAGGATAATGACAAATCCAAACTCATATGGATTGAACTCAATCTTAATTTCTTGCCATGTGGCAGCTCAAGGGCCTGCCATTGCTTCCAAGTAGCTGTGCAACCAATTGAGAACTCTCAGAACTCCTATGCAAAGCCAACTTGAATAGGCACAGACATGTCGACACGATAGGTTATAAACCTCAAGTCGTGTGCTAGTGAAGAACTTCAGGTTTTATTCTTGATTAGTTCTTGAGACTTTCAAGATCTTTAAGACTCCCACTGTCCTCTTGACATATAAGACTCTCTTGTCAAATATTCAAGAGATAGTGTGGATTCTAATCAAGATAAACACTTCACACAATTGGCCTTAGTTGGTCTTTGTTTTATCCAAAACATCACAACTTACCAATTTCAAATGTACAACAGTAGAAAACTTTTACTCTTACATTTGACAAGTGTTTTAAACCTTCTTTAAGACATGTCACTCAAGTTACAATCTTAGAGTATAACTCTAAGAATTGTTTTTGGAACGAAGTATAAATCATCTTCTTGATTTAACCACTTCAACAATTCATAGCTCCTCTTCTTAGCTACCAGAATGCACTTAGAGGATGAATTGTGATAAGGTCTCTTAATCATTAAGATGATTATATAACATGATACTAAAGTACTCTCCCATCTTTTCAGATTCGAGAAACTTTTATCTTTCTGCCTAAGTTGATTCTTCTTATTCGCTCTGCCATTCATTGGAACCTTTTCCAATGTCTCAGAATTACACTTAAGCTTGTAAGTATAACCATATTTACTGAATTTTAGTAAATAATGACGAATAGTCTTAACAATTATTTGTGGTGGGCTTGATCAGTGCACAAGAATGTGTACTCGATCCTTTACTTGACTCACACATCCATGTGAACAAGTAGTTAGTCTTAATTTTTCCAATGCTTGAAAGTTCTTATTCATCATGCTATACAACTTGCATGATTCCAAGTTTCTATCCAACTGAAACTTAGGTGATGAGAATCTTTCCTTATTTGGTAAATTTAGACACTACCACAAATGAAAGAATCAAATTCATATTTCCACTCTTGCTCTTAATGGAATCTTATAAGCAACATAGATTTTCACAAATGCCATTGTAAGGATATTTTAAAATAAATAAAATCAAAAGATTTACCTTTTATTTTAAAACTTTGCGGAAAAACTTATCCTTACAATCCATATGAAAACTTGTTGTTATCTATTCCTAAGCAAAATATCATAACTCCTAAGAAGTAGCTCAAGAATCCGATCTTCAAACTATGCGATAGAAATCCATCTACGCGATCAGATTCAGCATATTCTTTCTTTAAGTTTCTTCACTTTTCTTTGATTCTTAAAACATCAACATGTGACCCAGTCACATCATGTATCAAGAATCTCAGAATAGAAACTTAGCAGAGTTAGATAGTGGACTTTACCTGAAGTAGAGTCAAACTTATTGACTTTAACATCCTTAGGTAAATTTGGCAGCTTCGCAACCAATGCCCCTTTCTTTGGCAATATAAACATATGGACCCTTTGGTAATAGGACTGTCTCAGACTTAGCTTTTCTCTTTACCATTTGGTCAACCGAGTTGACTATGGCCGATCCCTTTCCATTGGGAAGAGAGAGCTTTACTGGATATCCAATGTCATCATTGTCAATGTCCATAAAGTTTTAGGAAGTTGATCTTAGCAAATAGATAAGATCATTAAGGTTCTTGTCATTGTCTGTTTCATAGGAGTCCCAAAGGAACTCACTATGTGACTTAGAAAGTGATTGATCATCAGCTTCCTCTAGACTTTGACACCCAACTCTCCCGGCTTGTCAATATGTGACTACATCTCCAAGATGTGATCACATATAGACCTTTGCTTGCCAATAGGGCTTGAGTGACCTTAAACTTTTCAGGAACTTGTGGGTTAGGGAGAATAATTGGAGGAGGTGAAAGAAGTATGATTTCCATGGGACATCATCTTCATTTAGGAAAACTTGTTTCAAGAGATTTGGGAAGATCATAGATGTCTGAACTTAGACATCTTTTGGGAGATATTCAAGTTAGTTGATTTAGAGTCCTTAATATAACACCCAATATGAAATATTAAGGCTAGGACCCAATAACCTATTTATAACTGGAAGAGGGATGCCGTAATCCAAGTTATAAAATAGTTGAAGGTAGGTAAATGACGATTTACCAATTTCCACCATAGAAAAACGAAATATAATTAAGTTTTAATTGGATTTGAAACTCCTAGATCTTTTGAGATACAATGAACTTTCAATGGCATGTTTGAATCTCGATTGTGCCCTCTCAAGTTTGTGACTGGGATGCCGAGGATCACAAACAAAGTGTGAATAACCATACAAATTGACTTGGTACCCTCAACAATATTACCTAATCGATGTGCCGGTTAACCACACACGCTCCACCGATCTATAATAAAGTTAAGTTACCCTTTGCCACTCTTACTAGTCCATGTTAGTGTGCCGGTTAACCACACACGCTCCACTAACGACTTGGTAAGGTACAAAGTGTAATTTTATGGGCTAGCACCAAATTCACATTTTCCTAAGTAACTAAGATTGGGAATTTATAAATGTTTAGTTACTTAGTATTTATCATTAATACTTTTAATGAAGGGAGAATTATAGTCCTTTCCTACCCGTTCGGCTAGCGACCCTCCACCAGTCAAGGAAGCGGTGGGTGAGAGTGGACACCCATTAAACTGCCATTTTATAGGCAGTAACCTTATACCCCCCTTATAGACCGGCTTCGTGAATGAGGCCTACTAACGGTAAGATTGACTTTATCTTATACATATCTATATAATTAAAATCATAATAATAGTATAAGGGTTTGAATTTTAACTTTTAAAATTCTAAGGGCTAACTTGGAATTAAAGTATTCATAAGAGAAAACTTTTCAAATTCTAAAACTTGAGGGCAAGTTTTGAAACTATTCAAAACTAATTAATTCCATAACTTATGTGTTTAAAGTAGTTTTAATTAAAAAACTCTTCAAGTTCCATAACTCGAGGACAAGTTATGGAAGACTTTAAACTAATAAAAGAATGTAACTTTTCTTTATTTTGTAATTTATGGAATTAATTAAGGTTACACATTTTATTACTTAATGAAGTGACTCTTGAACCTCCATAACTTGAGGACAAGACTCTTCATTTTTGTAACCATTACCAACTTTTATGAGTTTTATGAAACTTAAATGTGACTTTTCATATAACTTGAGGACAAGTTACAAAAACACATTTTAGAATCAACTCTTAGATTAAAATGGATTGAAAACACATAATCAATTAACTTTTCTATTAATCTAAGCAACTCATAAGAACAAGATAGTTTAATCAAACTTTTTCATGTAATTAGCCTAATCACTAAACTAATACAAAACATGAATCTATTGATAGTTATCTTTGAAATTGGATTAGTATGAACATTACCACATCAAAAACAGGATTATAGGTTCAAAAACAGCATATGGTAATGTTCCTAGTCCATTTCTAGCCAAAAAATTCGAAGATATGCTGTTAGGGGCTCCTACTCGTCGAGTGTATCAACCTACTCGCCGAGTAGGATGATTTTCTTCATGGACTCGGCGAGTTCATCAGTGGACTCGGCGAGTCCAGTGCCCAGAATGCCCGAAATTCGACTTTTTCAGCATTTTTCAGCAATTTGCATCAAGTATAATTGAAAACAAGCCTAGGCTCTGATACCACTGATGGGTTTTGAGCATTCTAACACTCCTAAGTGTACATGCAACCCTAAATACCTTGGATCTATGTTTTCTCTATTATACATGCAAATATGATTATCCAAGGTATTATCCTAACTAGCATACCAAAACATTGATACTAGGATAATAAAATAGATAGAATACATACCTTGTTGTTGTTGCTTGACTCCATAAAGCTTGAGAGCCTAGTGCCCCAAGTGTGACACCTCAAATGGTTCACACAACATCATGAACTCTTGGAATAACCATGAGAAGAAGACATACATGTTCAAATCGGCTAGCCCTCAAAATATGTATCACTAGTGCCAATTTCTTGAACTAAAGGGGTTCTTATATAGTGTGGCTATTAGGGTTACACCATGTAACTCATGACTTTACCCATTCCTTATGCTCCATGGGTTTTAACCTCCATGGAGTATCCATGGATCACCACATGGGTTAAACCCAACATAAAGGAATCTTGGATCATAAGCCCACATATATAAGAATGAATGATTTACACAATCAATCCCCATATATTTAATTAGTCTCTTTTTGATCACTAAATTAAGTCCAAATTAATTCTTGATCAATACTAATTAAATAACATGATTTCATATTAATATATTAGAACTTATAATATATTAATATGTCACAAAATGTCTTTTCTTCATAAACGGTCTATCCAAATGTTCCGATGCCATGCAACCCAAATGGACCATGCCGAGTCGGGTCAAGTACATACCAATTATAGTTATGGACTTAGACACTAATCCAACAATATAAGCATAACATAAAACATAATCAACAGAACAGTAAACAAAAACATACCAGTGACAACATTTGGAGCTGCTATGGCCTCCTCGGCAGTGAGCTGGAAAGCACGACCATGAGCCCTCGGGGGCTCCACCCTCCCCCGGCCCCCATCGGTGATGCTCATAGTAGCTGGCGCCAGGGCCTACACCAACATGGAAGCAAGCAACAGACGGTTGACCTTCACATGACCAACCTGATCACAGTGATAGCAAATCCTGGGACTCGGAACTTGGGCCGACTGGCGGCAATCTCTCACGTAGTGCCCCTCCTTGCCACATTTGTGGCATAAACTGCCTAATCGACAGGACCCCTCATGAATCTTGTCGCACTTCCTGTTGGATTAATGTCTAAGTCCATAACTATAATTGGTAAGACTTGACCCAACCCGGCATGGTCCATTTGGGTTGCATGACATCATGCATTTGGATAGACTATAATGAGAGAAATAACACTTAAGGTTGGTTAATATATTATAAGTTCTAATATATTAATAAGGTTATTTAATTAGTATTGATCAAGAATTAATTTGGAATTAATTAAGTGATCAAAAGGAGACTAATTAAATATATGGGTTGATTGTGTAAATCATTCATTCTTATATATGTGGGCTTGTGATCCAAGATTCCTTATGTTGGACTAAGTCCATGGGGTGACCCATGGATACTCCATGGAGGTTAAAATCCATGGAGCATAAGGAATGGGTAAAGTTATGAGTTACATGGTGTAACCCTAATAGCCACCATATAAAAGAATCCCATGGCTCAAGAAATCGGGCACTAATGTGTGAGTGTGAGGGCTAGACGATTTCAAGGAGTGTTCAAGTTTCTCTCAAGTTATTCCAAGTGTATTTGGTGTTGTGTGAACCATTTGAGGTGTCACACTTGGGGCACTAGGCACTCAAGCTTCATGAAGACATTCTACATCAAAGAGGTATGTATTCTATCTTGTTATATTTATTATTTTGTATGCTAGATTAGGATAATACCTTGGATGTTCATAATTGTATGTATAATAGAGAAAACATAGATCCAAGGTATTTAGGGTTGCATGTACACTTAGGAGTGTTAGAATGCTCATAACCCAACAGTGGTGTCAGAGCCTAGGCTTGTTTTCTTGTTATACTTGCAAAAGTAGCTGAAAAATCGAGTTGGATGCATATATTCGATTGTTTTGGCTGGAATTGGACTAGGAACATTACCCTAAGATGTTTTTGTAAACTTGTTTTTGATGTGGTAATGTTCATGCTAATCCAATTTCTAAGATAATTGTCATAATTTCAAGATTTGTATTAGTTTGTATGTTCATGCTAATTTCTTGAAGATTGATGATTTGAATTATCTTGTTCTTATGAGGTTCTTAGATTAATAGAAAAGTTGTGTGAAATAGTTGTTTTCAATCCATTTTAATCTAAGAGTTGATTCCAAAGTATGTTTTTGTAACTTGTCCTCAAGTTATATGAAAAGTCACATTTAAGAATCATAAAACTCATAAAAGTTGGCAAAGGTTACAAAATGAAGAGTCTAGTTCTAATTAAATGGTTTTATGACTCCATAACTTGTCCTCAAGTTATGGAGGTTCAAGAGTCTCTTCATTAAATTAAAAAAAAAAGTGTAACCTTAATTAGTTCCATAAGTTACAATAAAAAAAAAGTTATTTTTTTTTATTAATTAGTTTAAAGTCTTCCATAACTTGTCCTCAAGTTATGGAACTTGAAGATTATTTTTTTTTAATTAAAACTACTTTAAACTCATAAGTTATGGAATTAATTAGTTTTGAATAGTTTCAAAACTTGCCCTCAAGTTTTGGAATTTGAAAAGTTTTCACTTATGAATATTTTAATTCCAAGTTAGCCCTTAGAATTTTAAAAGTTAAAATTCAACCCTTATACTTTATAATATTATAAGTTAATAATATTTATATATATGTATAAGAGTAAAGTCAGTCTTACCGTTAGTAGGCCTCATTCACGAAGCCGGTCTATAAGGGGGGTATAAGGTTACTGCCTATAAAATGGCAGTTTAATGGGTGTCCACTCTCACCCACCGCTTCCTTGACTGGTGGATGATCGTTAGCCGAACGAGTAGGACAAGGACTATAATTCTCCTTTCATTAAAAGTATTAATGATAAATACTAAGTAACTAAACTCTTATTAATACCCAATCTTAGTTACTTAGGAAAATGTGAATTTGGTGCTAACCCATGAAATTACACTTTGCACTTTGCTTAAGTCGTTAGTGGAGCGTGTGTGGTTAACCGGCACACTAACCTGGACTTAACAAGGTAGGCAAAGGGTAACTTAATATTTATCATAGTATCGGTGGAGCGTGTGTGGTTAACCAGCACACTGATTAAGGGGTAAATATTAAGGGTACCAAATATATTTGCATGGTTATTCACACCTTGTTTTGTGATCCTCGACATCCCAGTCACAAAACCTGAAGGGCACACTCGAGATTGAAACATGCCTTTGAACAGTTCAATGAATCTCAAAGATCTAGGACTTTCAAATCCAATTAAAACATAATAAATTATTTCGTTTTTCATGGTGGAAATTGGTGAATCGTCATTCACCTACCTTCAAATATTTTATAGCTTGGATTACGGCATCCCTCTTCTAAGTTATAAAATAGTTTGTTGGGTCCTAGCCTTAATATTTCATATTGGGTGTCATATTAAGGACTTTAAATCAACTATCTTGAATATCTCCCAAAAAGATGTCTGGTCTAGACATTTATGATCTTCCCAAATCTCTTGAAACAAGCTTTCCTAAATGAAGATGATGTCCCATGGATATCATACTTCTTTCACCTCCTCCAATTATTCTCCCTAACCCACAAGTTCCTAAAAAGTTTAAGGTCACTCAAGCCCTATTGGCAAGGCAAGGTCTAGGTGTGATCACATCTTAGAGATGTAGTCACATATTGACAAGCCGGGAGAGTTGGGTGTCAAAGTCTTGAGAAAGTTGGTGGCTCAACTACTTTCTAAGTCACATAGTGAGTTCTTTTGGGAATCCTATGAAACAGACTAAGACAAGACCCTTAATGATCTTATCTATTTGCTAAGATCAACTTCCTAAAACGCTATGGACATTGACAATGATGACATTGGATATCCAGTAAAGCTCTCTCTTCCCAATGGAAAGGGATCGGCCATAGTCAACTCGGTTGACCCAATGGTAAAGAGAGAGGCGAAGTCTGAGATAGTCCCATTATCAAGGGTCCATAGGTAACTATTGCCAAAGGAAGGGGCATTGGTTACGAAGCTGCCAAATTTACCTAAGGATGTTAAAGTCAATAAGTTTGGCTCTACTTCAGGTAAAGTCCATTGTCTAACTCTATTAAGTACATGCTGATTCTGATCGTGAAGATGGATTTCAATCGCATGGTTCGGTGATCAGAATTTTGGGCTATTACTTAAGAGTTATGATATTTATATTGCTTAGGAATAGATAACAACAAGGTTTTCATATGGATTGTAAGGATAAGTTTTTCCGCAAAGTTTTAAAATAAAAGAAAAAGGTTTTGATTTTATTTATTTTAAGTATCCTTACAATGGCATTTGTGAAAAGTTGTTGCTTATAAGATTCCATTGATAGCAATATTGGAAAAATGGATTTGATTCTTTCGGTTGTGGTAGTGTCTAATATTACCAAATAAGGAAAGATTCTCATCACCCAAGGTTCAATTGGACCGAAACTTGGAATCATGCAAGTTGTATAGTATGATGAATGAGAACTTTCAGCTTGGAAAATTAAGACTAATTCCTTATGTGAATAAGGAAAGGACTAAGGGATCGAGTACACGTTCTTGTGCACTGGTCAAGTCCACCACAAAAGATCAAGAAGACTATTCGTCATGATTTACTTAAGTTCAGTAAATATGGTTATACTTATAAGTTTAAGTATAAGTCTGTAGCATTGGAGAAGTTTCAATATGAGACAGAACGAATAAGAAGAATCAAAGTATGGCAGAAAGATAAAAGTTTCTCAAATCTGAAAAGATGGGAGAGTACTTTAGTATCATGCTTATGATCATCTTAATGATTAAGATACCATATCACAATTGGTCCTCTAAAGTCATCTTAGTGCATTCTTATGACTAAGAAGAGGAGTCATGAATTGTTGAAATGGTTAAATCAAAAAGATGAGTCATACTTCGTTCCAAAACAATTCTTAGAGTTATACTCCAAGATTGTAACTTGAGTGACATATCTTAAAGAGGGTTTGTTAACACTAGTCAAATGTAAGAGTAAAAGGTTATCTACTCTTGTACATTTGAAATTGGTAAGTTGTGATGTTTTGGATAAAACAGAGACCAACTTAGGCCAATTGTGTAAAGTGTTAGTCTTGATAAAGAATCCACACTATCTCTTGAATATTTGACCAAGGGAGTCTTATATGTCAAGAGGACAGTGGGAGTCTTAAAGCTCTTGAAAGTTTCAAGACTTAATCAAGAATAAAACCTAAAGTCCTTCACTAGCACACGACTTGAGGTTTATAACCTATCGTGTTGACATATTCTATGCCCATTCCAGTTAAAGTTGGCTTTGCATAGGAGTTCTGAAAGTTCTCAATTGGTTGCATAACAACTTGGAAGCAATGGCAGGCCCTGTACTGGCAGGTGGCAAGAAGTTAACATTGCATAAGTTCAGTCCATATGAGTTTGGATTTGTCATTATCCTTGTCATGTGACTATGGTTTTGACGATTCACATGGATAAGAACACATACACCATAAAATCTAAGGGTCATAAGGTTTCTCTCCGATTCATGAAAATGATGGTGAGGAAACACTTTCACTAAGTAGATTTTAGCTAGATAGCAATTGTGATATTTGCATTCTCAAAGTCGTTAGTGGAGCGTGTGTGGTTTACCGGCACACTAACATGGACTTGTGAGAAGTGGCAAAGGTCTAAACAATTGAGACTATGATTACGGCATCCCTTTTCATAGTTCTAAAATTGTTTAGACACACATGTGAGCTATCTAAGAGAGGTGTATGATTTTGATAAAGTTTTATTAAAACAATCTAGTATCAGAAATCTGAACTTTGGTAAGAAAGTCAGCTGATTTCTGAGTACATGTCAAAGCTAGTGGGAGCATAAGTGTTATGCTAATAATCATCATGTTAGTGGGAGCATGATAATTATGACAAAGGTTGCAAGTTAGCAATGTTAACTATAGAAAACAAAAGTTTCAATTCGTGAGGTTGCAGGGGTTGAAAAAGTTGTTTTGCTATAATTAAGGGAGAGGAAATTATACTTCATTTCAATTCTAAAAGCTTAGATTGAGATTTTAATCGTATTTAATCAAGGATATATATATGAATTTCATGTTGGAATGGCTCAACATAAGGAAATTCTATATATGGGTCCATTATTTGCGTTCTAAAATTCGATTATGATTACGGCATCCCTTTTCATAATCTGAATTTTGAGAACTTGGCAAATTGAAATGGAAATATTATAGCAAAAGACTGGTTTAGTCTTTATGTGAGACATCATGAATCCTGTCCCATATGCTTCGGATATAGGATCGATTACATGTGCTATATTCATCCCTTCTAAAATTTTCCAAATGCCTGGGGCATTATGAAGGGAAAAGGTCTAGAATTGGATATGACTAAAATGATTAAGCAATTGTCGAGGACAATCTAAGGTTTACCAAAGATTGGTTGCTCAAGGACAGTTGGAAGTATAATGTTAATTCTGGAAGGACCATATTGACATAATCTGTAAGGAGGCAACTCTTGTTCAGAAGTGATAGTCAAAATGGAATATGGAAATGTTTCAAAGTTAGAAATTATTCAATCTATGTAAGATTAGGAAACTTAATGAAAGAAGGATGTTTCCAAGGAGCTGATCTCCTTTGGAATGCTCTGTAATGATTGTTGTCAAGTCTTTCTGACTTTGTGCATAATCATTAAGAGGATCAATGCATATAAGTTTAGAATCTAACAAATTTCAGTAAATGGCATGAATTTGGAATTCTTGCATTTGCAGTAAGGATTTGGGACTGTGAAAAGAGGATCATTGGAGTGATGTTCAATTGATCTATTTTACAAAGTAAAGATCATAGACAAACATAGTATGCATACTTGGTGTATGGCATGACTAGTGTTTAGAAAACATAGTGTACATGTTTGGAGCATGGGACAACTATTGTTTTAAATTCATGTATAAAGTTGATAAAACCGAAACAATGAATAATGAGTAATCAGTATGGTGATAAATAAAAGTGTTTATTTATATTCATAGGGTTTGATACCATATTTGATTCATTTATTCTTGTGTTTCACTTTGCATGTTTTAACTTCCAGAATAACTAAGTCGCTCTTCCTGAATAATTAAGTTATTCAAACCATCCACAGTCGGTCATATGTTGGAAGTAGATATGAATCAAGACTGTCATGGGTTGGTTTGTAGAGGTCCAAGTTGGTGGACAAAGTGGTGCTACAACACTCATGAGTGCTCATAAGTTCTGAGCATTGGATTCAACCCGCGCTCATTTGAATCACTTCATGGATTTTATCACGAGTGATCATGAGACGATAATATCTTATATTCTTCAAACCTAGAGATATGAGTTGTTACTATGAGTTGGTTATACATTGATTGCACGAAAACGCATTGGTAACTCGATGTTATAAAACGTGCCTTTGTGTATGATTCAACAAGTAGTAGAACAAGTCATATGAGTCGAAGTTTATCCATTCCTTTTACCTTCGGGATAAAAGCGATATCTGTGGGCCCCTCGATGATTTAAAGATGATACATGTGAGTGCTTGGCCAAGCCAGGACTGATTTGATTTGTTCAATCAGTCAGTCATCATGAATCGGAAATCAGGAAACAACAAATGGACCGAGAGAAGGATTGATAATCCATGTCTCAGTCCATATGATATCTAGAATGGAGGAATATATGATCCCTTATCTAATGGACAAGTCATTGACAAAGGTCAGAGTTCATCGACAAGGTCAGAGTTCGACAGAAGCTTTTGAGAGCTATGATTGCTGATCGGTTCCTGAAGTCATACGCAATAATAGTTTTAGACTTATCCAAGTGGGAGACTGTTGGATTAACGTCTAAGTCCATAACTATAATTGGTAAGACTTGACCCGACCCGGCATGGTCCATTTGGGTTGCATGGCATCATGCATTTGGATAGACCATAATGAGAGAAATAACACTTAAGGTTGGTTAATATATTATAAGTTCTAATATATTAATAAGGTTATTTAATTAGTATTGATCAAGAATTAATTTGGAATTAATTAAGTGATCAAAAGGAGACTAATTAAATATATGGGTTGATTGTGTAAATCATTCATTCTTATATATGTGGGCTTGTGATCCAAGATTCCTTATGTTGGACTAAGTCCATGGGGTGACCCATGGATACTCCATGGAGGTTAAAATCCATGGAGCATAAGGAATGGGTAAAGTTATGAGTTACATGGTGTAACCCTAATAGCCACCATATAAAAGAATCCCATGGCTCAAGAAATCGGGCACTAATGTGTGAGTGTGAGGGCTAGACAATTTCAAGGAGTGTTCAAGTTTCTCTCAAGTTATTCCAAGTGTATTTGGTGTTGTGTGAACCATTTGAGGTGTCACACTTGGGGCACTAGGCACTCAAGCTTCATGAAGACATTCTACATCAAAGAGGTATGTATTCTATCTTGTTATATTTATTATTTTGTATGCTAGATTAGGATAATACCTTGGATGTTCATAATTGTATGTATAATAGAGAAAACATAGATCCAAGGTATTTAGGGTTGCATGTACACTTAGGAGTGTTAGAATGCTCATAACCCAACACTTCCCACAAGTGCGGCCCCTCTGCCCTCCAAATCTAGTCAGCGACCTTGAACCGCTTCGGTGTAGGCTGCGACTACGTCGGGGCCGGTCTCTGCTCCCTCATCTGGAACTCCATCTCAATCCCACGCCGCCTGGCGGCCTCCTGCAACTCCAACAAAGAACCATAACGCTGAGTGGATAGAAACTGCTTGATATCTGTCTTGAGAATTCTCAAGTAACGGGTCATCTGAGCTTGCTCAGAAGCAGCAAACTCAGGACAAAACATGACCATCTCCGTGACCATCTTGGTGACCTCCGTCACCGACTCAGTCCCATGTCTCAAATCCAAGTATTCCTGGGCCAACCTCTCATGCTCCACCAACGACACATATCTAGAATGAAACATCTCCGAGAACTGCTCCCAAGACACAATAGCTCTCTGCTCAGAAGAGTACGATCTAGTAACAAGTCTCCACTAATCCTTCGCTCCAGACCATAAAAGGTTCAGAGCGCACTTGACCCCTCTGTTCAGCTAGGCAAAAGCAAGTGAAGAAACATCCCTCAATGTTATACAGCCACCTCATGGCTATAATCAGATCCTGAACTCCATCAAATGTTGGGGGCTTCATATTGACTAAATCCTGATACTGAAAGGCTCTCCCAGCACCAATCCCCGCAGCCGCAGCAGCCTCAGACAAAGCAGCATAACGCTCATCAAAATAGTCTACCATGGAGGTCTTAATGGACCCAAGCATCTCTGGAAATTGTGCCTGAAATTGAGCAACAACCTCCTCCTGGAGGATCTCCCTAATCGTATCCTCGGACACAGCTACCCCACTTTGGCCATCTGTCCCTGATCCTGCCTCTAAATGTCGCGTCATCACCATACTTAAAATAAATTAGGGAGATATCAGATAATACACATATCATATTAGGGGAAGCAACTCCCAACAAAGCCCTAGGGGTTGTGACTTCCCTGTTACACGTATGGCTCTTATGCTTTCAGTAGTACGGGCCCATACTACCTTCCACAGCTACCCATATTTGTTTCAAGGATCATCACAAAAACCCTAACAATACATACTAGAAAATGCATATACTCAATCCTCACTCCCTAGAGGAAGGCTAAACATCACGAAACTGACCTGATGACCCCACACAACTCATCCATGAAACTTCCACCAACCATGCAGCACTCGTGTATGTTAATCATACATAACACTGAACCCTATAGATAGTCGAATATCTAATCCTACCATAATCCCTTCATCAGAAAAGAACAGGAAGTAAGGCTAAACCAAACATTCTCAGGCTAGAGAATCTTAGTTATGTATAACTATGATGCATACACTAAGAAACTACAGTAATGATGTCAATTTCATATAAGGAAGAACCCTAGGCTATCAAGCATCATATAATCAGACAATTCTATCATGCAATTCCTGAAGATCCCTATCCTATCACTAGCATGTTGTCCTAACATATCACAATATCAAATAACAGTGTGGTAATTTGGGGTCTACTTACTAGCTCCAACTAATCGTACACATCACATCCTCTTTGATTATTTGGAAAACACTATGAAAATCATTTTTAAAATCTTTTTCCTTAGTTTGAGACTGGATTCACATGAGTGTTCCTCCAATTCACTCAAACCAAGGCTCTGATACCAAATTGTAACATCCATAAAATCATGATAAATTTAAACTTTTTAAAACCAACCAATTTCATAAATTGTTTACAATCATAGTTTGAAAACATGTTCAACATCAAAGTCTCCTAAAATCATAAGTCAAAAACATAAGGATGTGTACGGTTACGCCTTTGCCTTCCCGCGATCATCCGAAGTACCTGAAACATAACCGAAAACTATAAGTCAACGCTTAGTAAGATCCTCCAAAGTACCAACACATAACATAAGCATAAATACAAACAACAAGCATACAGAGCCTTCAGCCTGAATGGAACGCCTCATTGGCCTACAGTTTACCTGGTACGCTCACAGAACCTTCAACATGACTGGTACGCCTCACTGAGCCTTCAGCCTATCTGGAACGTTCTCCGGGCCTTCAGCCTGACTGGTACGCCTCTCGGGCCTGTAGTCTATTCGGGACGCCTTGGGTCTCTTGGCCTTCAGTCTACATTGGTCCGCCTCAAACCAACCACACATAAACCATGTTGACATATTCATAACATATAAGCATAAATATAACCAGTCAACAGACAATCAGATAGATCTTACATATCACTAAGCATAATATCATCCTATATACCAGGATACAGATCTAACTGATCACTACAACATACCAACATGCGATAAACCAGGGTAACAATCCAATGGCCGGCCTTGGTGCCTTCGACCCAAAAGTACAGTGAGGAAATCACCTCACAAACCGAACATAAGTTGATGAGGTCCCGACTCTGAATCTCAACTCTCTACCCGACACCTATTTCCATAAGTGACCAATTTCCATCAAAATCCTAAATTACCAAAATACCAATAATACCCTCAAGGTGAAACTTGGTCAAACCAACTAGGTTAACTGAGTCAACCCAGTCGAGTCAACCCAACCGAGTTAACTCAGGGTGCGTACGCGGGGCGTACTCCTGAGGTACGTTGGGTGTACATGAAGCCTCGCAGGTTGACCACCATTGGGGTGGTTGACCTCATACGCAGGTCGTACTCCGAGTACGCGGCACACACCCTCACAAGTCTAAAAATCCCATTAAGAGCTTAATGGCTTAAGCTCTTACGTCTAAACTTCATATCCATGGCTAAAATACTCTTAGCAGTCATAAACTCTCCAACTTTATGACCTATCATGTCAAATAAGTGCTTAACACAAGGTCTTATTCCATTATGACATTCTACAAGATGTATGAAGCAGAACTAACCATTTCGAAACCCTTTTTATGACTTAAGACCCCTCCTAGGGTCTGAAAGGACAACTCAAAGATCAAGAACATGACATATTCAAGATCTAACATTTTGGGACCAAAAAGCTCCATAAAGACAACCAAAACTAGATCTATGAGCTAGAGGGATAAAGTTGCAAGTTTTATACCTTAGAATGGTTGCAAATGAAGTAGAAATCCCAGATCCAAGTGTTCCACTCCTTCAAGATGAGCTTGGGTTCCTTCATTCTTCTTCTAAGGCACCAAAAACACACTTCTAAGATTGAAAAGGCTCCTCAAGGTGGTTCTAGGGTTACAAACACGTATGAGAGGGATGGAGGCAGTTAAGGTGGGAGAAATGAGGCCATAAGAGTGCTTAAATACCAACTAAACCCTAAAAATTAAGGTTTCCTTATCTGGCAAGTACGCCCAACGTACAGTGATGTACGCCTGACGTACTTGGGCGCGCCCTAGTACGCTCAGCGTACACCACGTACGTATGGCGTACTTCGAAGGCCATAATTACAACAATGCCATTAGGGCTCCTTTGGACACTTTCTTGAACTTAGGGACGAAAATGCAACATAATAAAATTATAGGGTTGAAATTTGAAATACCTTATCATCGGGATGTTACATTTGGCAAAAAAACATTTTCATTTATTAGGGTAGATTTTATTGTTATTGCAATTGTTTTTCCAATAAAATTAAAATATGAGTATTTTTGGCAAGACGATAGTAAGTGAAAACTGTAATTTATATTTATTGTACATATGTTTGATTAACAAAATATTTTTAAATCAGTTTTTTTAAATATGTTTTTGTATGACGTTAATAATAATGTAGAGGAAAAGATTAGATCCCGTCCAAATGACTATTATCATAATTTTTACTAATTGCATATACAAAGATTAATAATCTACTAGACCACCTAATGTCTAATGGAGAGAGAGAGAGAGAGAGAGAGAGAGAGAGAGAGAGAGAGAGAGAGAGAGAGAGAGAGAGAGAGTTATATATATATATATATATATATATATATATATATATATATATATATATATATATATATAGATCCGGTAAGAAATTTTTTTTGGTACGAAGGTAAGAAGTTTTTTTTCTACATATTTTTTTGACGAACAAAATAAATGAATCACTAGATGATTCATTTGTAAGATGAATCACAAGAAAAAATTCCCAAAAAAACATCTCTATAATTCATTTTTAAGTAAATTAAGAAAAAATTAATTTTTATGACAATTTTAGTGAATAACAACAAAATCATTGTATAAATGAATCATCGAGATATTTTTTTGAGAATTTTTTCTTGTGAATCATCTTACAAATGAATCATCTAATGATTCATTTTGTTTGTTCGCGAAAAAAATATGTACAAAAAAAACTTCTTATCTTCCTACCAAAAATTTCCTTCTTATTTGATCTTGACTATATATAATGTTGCATCCAGGAAGACAAATGTAAGAAGACAAGCCATGAAAATTTAGTTTTTATATTGTTCCTAATAGTTACAGAATTTGATATAATTTTAGTTCACAAGAATTTTCATATTATATATATTTAATTTGAAGAAAATATTGTAAGATATTTGTTAATTAATTACCTCAAAATACGTAACCTTTATTTGAAAAGATGATACAGTCTTCATAGGTCGTCAGACATGATAATACAATATTATTGACATATTGTTGATCAAATCTATCAAATATTTCAATTCTATTGGTTAAAACTCTCGAGCTATAAAAATTAGTTTTGGTTTTTCATTTACGTGATTAGTCTATCATCTAATTTGAAGACTAAAACGAGAATAAAGCCTCTTCTAATCACTTCTCCGCCTAAAAGCGTACCTTTTTCCTAAAGCTAAACCCCACGACTTGTTTTATGGATGATTAGGGACGAGTTATTTCTATAGAGGGTGTTTGAGATTTCTTTTTAAGGTGAAAAGTTTTTTTTTTTTGTAAAATGACTTTTTGTAAAAGACATTATTCCAAAAAATGTTGTTTAAAAAGTGTTTGGGATTCCTTTTGCTTTTCCAACCTCAAAAGTTCTAAAAGACACAAACAATGTGTGACTTTTGCAAATGCCGGTTTTTGTGATTTGGTAATGGGGTGTTTGGTTTATCTTTTGAGAGGCAAAAAGTCCTTTTTGGAAAAGTTGCAAAAAGTCAGGTTTTCCTGACTTTTCCAAAAAGTCAGTTTTCCTTATATCCAAAATCCAAAAGTTGCTTTTAAAATGATTTTACCAAACATCTTTTAGCTTTTAGCTTTTCCTAAAATGACTTTTGTCTTCTCAAAAGATAAGTCAAACACCCCCTAAAAGTAGTTTTGAAAAGTATTTTAATGTTTACCAAACAACTTTTGGACTTCTCTAACTTTTTGAAAAAGTTAAAAGTCAAAAAGCTGTTTTAAAAGAAAAAACAAACACCCCCATACAAGGTCCCAAAAGTTTATTGGTGTTTTTACGTCGGTAGACTAGCGAGTACTAAATATTCAGTGTAGGTGGGGGTATTTTCGGATTTGATAAATTATAAAAAAAAAATTCAGAAAATTATATATTTAACAAATATCACAAGTGCATTAAAATTAATAAAAAAAAAATATATGAATACCAATAACAATTATACTTTTTTTAAGTCAAAATTCCATAACTTGACCGATTTTCTCTGTGTTTGACCAAGGAGCACTGAAGTTGACTGTTTCTTACAAAGATTGACCGAGTTCAAGCATTTTTGCGGATCTAATAAAATGTATCGAGACATGTCTGAATCAGCCGAGTTTTGCAACATTGTATTTATGCATTTATATGAGATGAATTTTTGATTTTAACCAAATGCTGATAGTAATCCAACTTCGATTTTATAATTTGTATTTTCTAGGTTTTAAAAAGTTGTTATTAGGTTAGAAGAAGTGATAACACTCTTAATTAGCACATTGCCATGTTTTTTAAGTTTTTTTTTTTTATTTTTGAAACAACAAAAGCATAACATGTCTAGTACAAAAAAACAAATGATAGTATGTCAATTTAATAGGTTTGATTTTGAGAGAAAAAAATTTAAAAAAATAAATAAATACCAACGGCCAATCAAAACACTCATGTCCACGTTCGCTATTCTTTCTCCTCTAGATACCAGCTTGGCTACTCATTCGAAACACTCATGTCCACTTTCTCTATTCTCTCTCCTCTAGATACCACCTTGACGACTCATTCTCGACGAGTTGCTTAGCATAAGGTAAGAGATTGTACATAACATTCTTAGTATCCCTTACCACCTCCCATAGCATCTCTCACTCTATATGGCCTTAGTGACCATTGTGAACCATTTTCTACAAAGAATAGTTTATATAATTCAATTATATGTGATAATAAACTCGAATCTACATTTATAAATAGTTAAATACGTTCTTTCTAGGAAGAATTATCTTTAAGCACATAAATTGAATATATATATATATATATATATATATATATATATATATATATATATATGCGTTCAATCGAGAACATTTCTTATCGTGAGAACATTTGATAACAAATTTGGACTACACAATTTTTTTAATTAAAATTATAAAATAATATTCATATAAATCAAAAAATAGTTACAAACAAATAAAAAACCTAATAACTAACACCACTCACCACCCACCACCACTACCTACCACCGATCACCCACACCCACCACCACCCACACCCACCACCCACCACCCTCCACCACCCATCACAACCAATCACCACCAACCACCACCTGCCACCACCACCACCACCCGCCACCACCACCAGCACCCGCCTCCATAACCCGCCACCACCACCCACAAGTACTACCTACCACCCATCACTACCCACCACCATCAACCACCACCCACCACCCATCACTACCCACCACCACCAACCACCACCCACCACCCCCCGGCACCATCACCATCCACCACCATCACCACCCAACCACCACCACCCACCTCCACCACACATCATCATCACCCAACCAACACCACCCCCATAACTACTTACCACCCATCACCACCACCCGCCACCACCACCACCCATCACTACCCACCACCACCACCAACCACCACCCACCACCCATCACTATCCACCACCACCCATCATTACCCACCACCACCCACCATCACCCACCCACCACAACCACCACCCACCACCACCTGCCACCACCATTACCACCCACCACCACCACCCACCTCCACCACCCGCCACCACCACCACCCATCACTACCCATCACCACCCACCTACCACAACCACCACCCACCACCACCAACCACCACCCGCCACCACCATCACCACCCAACCTGTATTTAGTCATATAAATTACATGTGATTAAATACATATAATGATATATGATTATATATCACATATGATTTATAAAGACAAGATTCGTTTTCATATTCTTCATTAAGTAGTTTTTCTCATGTATTTAATCATACCTGATTATATAATATTTAATCACATATGATTAATGTGGACAAAGATTTGTTATTGTGTTTTTGATTCATTAGTTTTTCTCGTGTATATAATCATATGTGATTATATGCATCGAATAAAATGTAATTACATGTATCGAATCATATATGATTTATATGTTATTAAATACATATAATTACATGTGATTAAATACACGTGAAAAACTAGTGAATCGAGAACGCAAAAATGAATATTGTCCACGTAAATCATATGTGATTATATACATATAATTACACGTGATTATATGTATTCAATAAATATTATTTACGTGGGCCGTATTTATTTTTGTGTCTTCGATTTAATAATTGACATCGTGTATTAAATCACATGTGATTATATGTACTTAATCACATATGATTTACATGGACAATATTTGTTTTCACGTGTTGATTCAATAGTTGTTCTTATGTATTTAATCACATGTGATTATATTTAATTAATCACATATGATTCGTATGGAAAATATTTATTCTTGCGTCGATTCAATAATTGTTCTAATATATTTAATCGCATGTGATTATATGTATTTAATCACATACGACTAATATGGACAAAGAACAACTATTAAATCAAGAACGCGAAAATAAATTTTATGCAAATAAATCATATCCGATTAAATACATATAATCACATGTGATTAAATACATGAGAAAAAAATATTCAATCGAGAACACAAAAATATAGACAAGATTCGTTTTCGTATTTTCTATTCAATAATTTTTCTCATGTATTTATTAATATATGATTATATGTATTTAATCACATACGATTAAATATTTGTTCTCGTGTATATAATCACATGTGATTACATGTATCTAATCACATATGCTTTATATGGACAATATTCTTTTTTGTCCATGTAAATCATATGTGATTAGATACATATAATCACATGTGATTAGATATATTTAATCACATATGATTAAAGTTACAAAAAAATCAATAATTGAATTGAGAACATGATAACGAATCTTGTCCATATAAATCATATGTGATTAGATACATATAATCACATATGATTATATGTACATAATCACATATCATTTGAGGTGGACAAGATTCATTTTTGCCTTCCCGATTCAATAGTTTTGCTCATATACTTAATCACATACGATTATACATATAATCACATGTGATAAAATACATGAAAACAACTATTGAATCGGCAAAGCGAAAATGAATTGTGTCCACATAAATCATATGTGATTAGATTCATACAATCACATGTGATTAGATGTTTCTAATCACATATGATTAATTAGGATAAAGATTTGTTTTCGTGTTCTTGGTTCAATATTTGTTATCGTGTATATAATCACATGTGATTGTATGTATCTAATCACATATGATTTATATAGACAAGATTCGTTTTTTTCAAATAAAATCATATGTAATTAGAAAAATATAATCACATCTGATTAAATGTATTTAATCACATATCATTAAAGTGGAAAAAAAAACAATTGTTGAATCGATAATGCGAAAATGAATCTTAGCCACATAAATCATATGTGATTACGTACACATAATAGGAGACTTAGTGTAAATCACCTCCTTGAACTTGAAAATCAGCTAGTGTGAGCAAGATGAATCCTTTCCTTTTCAAGAACCTACACAACAATTATAACATTATTTAGCTTGTGCTTTGTTGTATTACTCTTATAAAACTTATGTATATATTTTCTTATTTTCTCTTTAATTGTAGTGCTCTTTTTGGGATCTGTTTTCTTACTTTTCAACCCATTCTTAAATTTCTATAAAATAATATTGGTAAATTTCCCCCTTTTATCTTTTCAGAAATAGAAATATGTCATTCTAATGATTTTTGGTTGATTTTATATTAAATTTACAAGTTAGTAACTTTAAGCTGTCACTTTCTGGACCACTCAACACTTTTGGAATAAACTGTATCAATCTACTAAGAATTACATCAGTCACTTTATATGTAGGAAACTATAGTTCCATATCTAAGTATAGGATTTGGAAGTTTTGCATTTGGAGTTCTAATGAATTTATTATGATTTTTTGAAGACAATGCATGAAATCTGTGACATCATGGACCAACCTTAGAAGATTGCCAATTTTACCCCTTAAGGTTTTGGAATTCCGAAATGTGATTCAAAGTTTGAAGAAACTAGACACACTAAAATTTCCATAAAAATAAGTCTCATGATTTTTAGGTGTTCTTATTGACTTGCACGAATTTTTGAAGTTGGAGGACAGATTTGGAAAAATTGATCATAATAGCTTTTAAATCACTTTTGGTGTTCTAGTAAGGACTTAATGGTTAAGCCTAAAGTTTATCACTTTTTATATGATTGTTGGTTAATTATTAGGCTATTGAGGTGTATCTAATCATATATGATTTGAGGTGGACAAGATTCATTTTTGCCTTCCTGATTCAATAGTTTTGCTCATGTACTTAATCACATACGACTATACATATAATCATGTGTGATAAAATACATGAAAACAACTATTGAATCGACAAAGCGAAAATGAATTGTGTCCACATAAATCATATGTGATTAGATTCATACAATTACATGTGATTAGATGTTTCTAATCACAGATGATTAATTAGGATAAAGATTTGTTTTTGTGTTCTTGGTTCAATATTTGTTATCGTGTATATAATCACATGTGATTGTATGTATCTAATCACATATGATTTATATAGACAATATTCGTTTTTTCCAAATAAAATCATATGTAATTAGAAAAATATAATCACATCTGATTAAATGTATTTAATCACATATCATTAAAGTGGAAAAAAAACAATTATTGAATCGATAATGCGAAAATGAATCTTAGCCACATAAATCATATGTGATTACGTACACATAATAGGAGACTTAGTGTAACTCACCTCATTGAACTTGAAAATCCGCTAGTGTAAGCAAGATGGATCCTATCCTTTTCAAGAACCTACACAACAATTATAACATTATTTAGCTTGTGCTTTGTTGTATTACTCTTATAAAACTCATGTATATATTTTCTTATTTTCTCTTTGATTGTAGTGCTCTTTTTGGGATCTGTTTTCTTACCTTTCATCCCATTCTTAAATTTCTATAAAATAATATTGGTAAAGTTCCCCCTTTTATCTTTTCAGAAATATAAATATCTCGTTCTAATGATTTTTGGTTGATTTTATATTAAATTTACAAGTTAGTAACTTTAAGCTGTCACTTTCTGGACCACTCAACACTTTTGGAATAAACTGTACCAATCTACTAAGAATTACATCAGTCTCTTTATATGTAATAAACTATAGATCCATATATAAGTATAGGATTTGGAAGTTTTGCATTTAGAGTTCTAATGAATTTATTATGATTTTTTGAAGACAATGCATGAAATCTGTGACATTATGGACCAACCTGAGAAGATTGCCAATTTTACCCCTTAAGGTTTTGGAATTCCGAAATGTGATTCAAAGTTTGAAGAAACTAGACACACTAACATTTCCATAAAAATAAGTCTCATGATTTTTAGGTGTTCTTATTGACTTGCACGAATTTTTGAAGTTGGAGGACAGATTTAGAAAAATTGATCATAATAGCTTTTAAATCACTTTTGGTGTTCTATTAAGGACTTAATGGTTAAGCCTAAAGTTTATCACTTTTTATATGATTGTTGGTTAATTATTAGGCTATTGAGGTGTATCTAATCACATATGATTTGAGGTGGACAATATTCATTTTTGCCTTCCCGGTTCAATAGTTGTGCTTATGTACTTAATCATATACGACTATACATATAATCACGTGTGATAAAATACATGAAAACAACTATTGAATCCACAAAGCGAAAATGAATTGTGTCCACATAAATCATATGTGATTAGATTCATACACTCACATGTGATTAGATGTTTCTAATCACAGATGATTAATTAGGATAAAGATTTGTTTTCGTGTTCTTGGTTCAATATTTGTTAGCGTGTATATAATCACATGTGATTGTATGTATCTAATCACATATGATTTATATAGACAATATTCGTTTTTTCCAAATAAAATCATATGTAATTAGAAAAATATAATCACATCTGATTAAATGTATTTAATTACATATCATTAAAGTGGAAAAAAAACAATTATTGAATCGATAATGCGAAAATGAATCTTAGCCACATAAATCATATGTGATTACGTACACATAATAGGAGACTTAGTGTAACTTACCTCATTGAACTTGAAAATCCGCTAGTGTGAGCAAGATGGATCCTTTCCTTTTCAAGAACCTACATAACAATTATAACATTATTTAGCTTGTGCTTTGTTGTATTACTCTTATAAAACTCATGTATATATTTTCTTATTTTCTCTTTGATTGTAGTGCTCTTTTTGGGATCTGTTTTCTTACCGTTCATCCCATTCTTAAACTTCTATAAAATAATATTGGTAAAGTTCCCCCTTTTATCTTTTCAGAAATATAAATATCTCGTTCTAATGATTTTTGGTTGATTTTATATTAAATTTACAAGTTAGTAACTTTAAGCTGTCACTTTCTGGACCACTCAACACTTTTGAAATAAACTGTACCAATCTACTAAGAATTACATCGGTCTCTTTATATGTAGGAAACTATAGATCCATATATAACTATAGGATTTGGAAGTTTTGCATTTGGAGTTCTAATGAATTTATTATGATTTTTTGAAGACAATGCATGAAATATGTGACATCATGGACCAACCTGAGAAGATTGCCAATTTTACCCCTTGAGGTTTTGGAATTCCGAAATGTGATTCAAGGTTTAAAGAAACTAGACACACTAACATTTCCATAAAAATAAGTCTCTTGATTTTTAGGTGTTTTTATTGACTTGCACAAATTTTTGAAGTTGGAGGACAGATTTGGAAAAATTGATCATAACAGCTTTTAAATCACTTTTGGTGTTCTATTAAGGACATAATGGTTAAGCCTAAAGTTTATCACTTTTTATATGATTGTTGGTTAATTATTAGGCTGTTGAGGTGTATCTAATCACATATGATTTGAGGTGGACAAGATTCATTTTTGCCTTCCCGATTCAATAGTTTTGCTCATGTACTTAATCACATACGACTATACATATAATCACGTGTGATAAAATACATGAAAACAACTATTGAATCGACAAAGCGAAAATGAATTGTGTCCACATAAATCATATGTGATTAGATTCATACAATCATATGTGATTAGATGTTTCTAATCACAGATGATTAATTAGGATAAATATTTGTTTTTGTGTTCTTGGTTCAATATTTGTTATCGTGTATATAATCAAATGTGATTGTATGTATCTAATCACATATGATTTATATAGACAAGATTCGTTTTTTTCAAATAAAATCATATGTAATTAGAAAAATATAATCACATCTGATTAAATGTATTTAATCACATATCATTAAAGTGAAAAAAAAAACAATTATTGAATCGATAATGCGAAAATAAATCTTAGCCACATAAATCATATGTGATTACGTACACATAATAGGAGACTTAGTGTAACTCACCTCATTGAACTTGAAAATCCGCTATTGTAAGCAAGATGGATCCTTTCCTTGTCAAGAACCTACACAACAATTATAACATTATTTAGCTTGTGCTTTGTTGTATTACTCTTATAAAACTCATGTATATATTTTCTTATTTTCTCTTTGATTGTAGTGCTCTTTTTGGGATCTGTTTTCTTACCTTTCATCCAATTCTTAAATTTCTATAAAATAATATTGGTAAAGTTCCCCCTTTTATCTTTTCAGAAATCTAAATATCTCGTTCTAATGATTTTTGGTTGATTTTATATTAAATTTACAAGTTAGTAACTTTAAGCTGTCACTTTCTGGACCACTCAACACTTTTGGAATAAACTGTATCAATCTACTAAGAATTACATCAGTCTCTTTATATGTAGGAAACTATAGTTCCATATCTAAGTATAGGATTTGGAAGATTTGCATTTGGAGTTCTAATGAATTTATTATGATTTTTTGAAGACAATGCATGAAATCTGTGACATCATGGACCAACCTGAGAAGATTGCCAATTTTACCCCTTAAGGTTTTGGAATTCCGAAATGTGATTCAAAGTTTGAAGAAACTAGACACACTAAAATTTCCATAAAAATAAGTCTCATGATTTTTAGGTGTTCTTATTGACTTGCACGAATTTTTGAAGTTGGAGGATAGATTTGGAAAAATTGATCATAATATCTTTTAAATCACTTTTGGTGTTCTATTAAGGACTTAATGGTTAAGCCTAAAGTTTATCACTTTTTATATGATTGTTGGTTAATTATTAGGCTATTGAGGTGTATCTAATCACATATGATTTGAGGTGGACAAGATTCATTTTTGCCTTCCCGGTTCAATAGTTGTGCTCATGTACTTAATCATATACGACTATACATATAATCACGTGTGATAAAATACATGAAAACAACTATTGAATCCACAAAGCGAAAATGAATTGTGTCCACATAAATCATATGTGATTAGATTCATACAATCACATGTGATTAGATGTTTCTAATCACAGATGATTAATTAGGATAAAGATTTGTTTTCGTGTTCTTGGTTCAATATTTGTTATCGTGTATATAATCACATGTGATTGTATGTATCCAATCACATATGATTTATATAGACAATATTCGTTTTTTCCAAATAAAATCATATGTAATTAGAAAAATATAATCACATCTGATTAAATGTATTTAATCACATATCATTAAAGTGGAAAAAAAACAATTATTGAATCGATAATGCGAAAATGAATCTTAGCCACATACATCATATGTGATTACGTACACATAATAGGAGACTTAGTGTAACTTACCTCATTGAACTTGAAAATCCGCTAGTGTGAGCAAGATGGATCCTTTCCTTTTCAAGAACCTACATAACAATTATAACATTATTTAGCTTGTGCTTTGTTGTATTACTCTTATAAAACTCATGTATATATTTTCTTATTTTCTCTTTGATTGTAGTGCTCTTTTTGGGATCTGTTTTCTTACCTTTCATCCCATTCTTAAATTTCTATAAAATAATATTGGTAAAGTTGCCCCTTTTATCTTTTCAGAAATATAAATATCTCGTTCTAATGATTTTTGGTTGATTTTATATTAAATTTACAAGTTAGTAACTTTAAGCTGTCACTTTCTGGACCACTCAACACTTTTGGAATAAACTGTACCAATCTACTAAGAATTACATCGGTCTCTTTATATGTAGGAAACTATAGTTCCATATCTAAGTATAGGATTTGGAAGTTTTGCATTTGGAGTTCTAATGAATTTATTATGATTTTTTGAAGACAATGCATGAAATCTGTGACATCATGGATCAACCTGAGAAGATTGCCAATTTTACCCCTTGAGGTTTTGGAATTCCGAAATGTGATTCAAGGTTTGAAGAAACTATACACACTAACATTTCCATAAAAATAAGTCTCTTGATTTTTAGGTGTTCTTATTGACTTGCACGAATTTTTGAAGTTGGAGGACAGATTTGGAAAAATTGATCATAATAGCTTTTAAATCACTTTTGGTGTTCTATTAAGGACTTAATGGTTAAGCCTAAAGTTTATCACTTTTTATATGATTGTTGGTTAATTATTAGGCTATTGAGGTGTATCTAATCACATATGATTTGAGGTGGACAAGATTCATTTTTGCCTTCCTGATTCAATAGTTTTGCTCATGTACTTAATCACATACGACTATACATATAATCATGTGTGATAAAATACATGAAAACAACTATTGAATCGACAAAGCGAAAATGAATTGTGTCCACATAAATCATATGTGATTAGATTCATACAATTACATGTGATTAGATGTTTCTAATCACAGATGATTAATTAGGATAAAGATTTGTTTTTGTGTTCTTGGTTCAATATTTGTTATCGTGTATATAATCACATGTGATTGTATGTATCTAATCACATATGATTTATATAGACAATATTCGTTTTTTCCAAATAAAATCATATGTAATTAGAAAAATATAATCACATCTGATTAAATGTATTTAATCACATATCATTAAAGTGGAAAAAAAACAATTATTGAATCGATAATGCGAAAATGAATCTTAGCCACATAAATCATATGTGATTACGTACACATAATAGGAGACTTAGTGTAACTCACCTCATTGAACTTGAAAATCCGCTAGTGTAAGCAAGATGGATCCTTTCCTTTTCAAGAACCTACATAACAATTATAACATTATTTAGCTTGTGCTTTGTTGTATTACTCTTATAAAACTCATGTATATATTTTCTTATTTTCTCTTTGATTGTAGTGCTCTTTTTGGGATCTGTTTTCTTACCTTTCATCCCATTCTTAAATTTCTATAAAATAATATTGGTAAAGTTCCCCCTTTTATCTTTTCAGAAATATAAATATCTCGTTCTAATGATTTTTGGTTGATTTTATATTAAATTTACAAGTTAGTAACTTTAAGCTGTCACTTTCTGGACCACTCAACACTTTTGGAATAAACTGTACCAATCTACTAAGAATTACATCAGTCTCTTTATATGTAATAAACTATAGATCCATATATAAGTATAGGATTTGGAAGTTTTGCATTTGGAGTTCTAATGAATTTATTATGATTTTTTGAAGACAATGCATGAAATCTGTGACATCATGGACCAACCTGAGAAGATTGCCAATTTTACCCCTTGAGGTTTTGGAATTCCGAAATGTGATTCAAGGTTTGAAGAAACTAGACACACTGACATTTCCATAAAAATAAGTCTCTTGATTTTTAGGTGTTGTTATTGACTTGCACGGATTTTTGAAGTTGGAGGACAGATTTGGAAAAATTGATCATAATAGCTTTTAAATCACTTTTGGTGTTCTATTAAGGACTTAATGGTTAAGCCTAAAGTTTATCACTTTTTATATGATTTTTTTTTAATTATTAGGCTATTTAGATGTGAAATTCATTTTATCCTAAGGGCCTTAATGCATGCATATTTATAGACATTCTTTATTTTGTGAACAGAAGCTATTTAGTATATTAGTTCCTCCTCCATAGCAATTAGAGAAACTTCTATAAGATGGACCAACAAAAAAAAACTGATATATTTTTTTCTTCTTTTATTGATCCATCACCAAATATTTTTTTTAGAGAAAGTAGCATTGGTTCAAGTCTAGTTGATGCAAAACAAATACCAAAAAGAATAAAAGATACCTACATAGATTTGTGATGCCACCGACAACTCTTTGGCAATCAAAATGTAACTCATCCAAAATTAAGCACTTTTCTAAACAAGTCCTTGCAAAGCTTTTTGTCATCGTCAAATCAGCCCCTACTTACTAAAAAATTCTAGGAGGACTTTCATCAAACAGTTGGTGTGCAACACAAAAAACTCCACCTCCATGTAAAGTATCAATGTATGATTATCCCAGTTTCATTCCAACACACAAACTTGGTGACCAGTGAAACGAGATCGAAGAGGATAAGAGGGGGGGGGGGGGGGGGGCTTCCAATTGCATATTAACCTAATTATAAAGTCAAATAGTCAAGAAAATGTACCTATTTCAAACGTGTAGTGTCGTTTCTCCACCTGATGGTGGCTTTTTTCTGTCGATGGCTTCCATATCATTTCCTCTATTTACTCATCCAACAGTGATCAACAGTTCAGCGCACATTAGCTTGCAAACTAAATAGTTTGATGACCAGTTGTGGTGGCTGTCGGTGCTTTCTTCTCTGATATAACTACCATCTCCTACGATATGAAGCTGATGATAATATCTAAAAAGGAACTCCCATCTCCAGTGATACATGGATTAATTACCTTTCCAGCCAAGCAACTTCTCGTATTCTAAATTATTGTATACATATTTTCATCATAGCGACCTTCGTTTTCCATATGAGGAGTTGGCTTCCGATTGTGGGAGGATTAGAGGTTGGGGAGGTCGTGAACGAGCAAATATGGAGCCGATGGTTTGGCGGTGGTCTGGTGTTTCAGGCAGTGGTCTGGTAATTCCCGACGGTTTCCGGTGGTGGTCCGGTACTGTCAATTTAGGTCCGTATGAGAGGAGAGAGAATGACATAATATGGTGGGGGAAGTTAGGTGGGTAATTTGTATTTGAATAACAAACACGCGTGTTTTTTGAACTCATAGGCTAAAAAATGTTCTCAAATGTTCTCACGGGAAAAATGTTCTCATTGGAACATAACTATATATATATATATATATATATATATATATATATATATATATATATATATATATATATATATATATATATATATATATATATATATATATATATATATATATATATATATATACTTGCGATCGATATGAACACTTCCTTTCCTTACAAAAATACAATGTCTTTCTGTAAGTTTAAATCTTTATTTATTTACTTTAATCTAGTTACAATTACGAATTGACATTTCTTTGCTGGCTTCCAGTAAGCGTGGCCTACCAAAATAACAATCTAAGTGGGTTAACTTTTTGTTCATGTTTTCCACTATGAACAGAATATTACGTTGGAGCAAGTCTTAGTGTCGGCAAATAAAAGGCCACATGTTCATGCACCCAATAAACAATACAAGAGTGACCTTACCTTATATTACTTACCTAACTCATGACCCAAAGATTTTTTTACACAATTTATAAGCTTTTGGACCACAAATTTTGTGTTTTTACATTGAAAACAGGGAATATGACTTATTAAGATAATTAATTTTTCGGTATGTTCACATCTGGGTAACTATCTTTTTTTGTACACATCTAGGTAACAAACTTGTTGGAAGTGTTCACATGTGACCATTATGACCTGCTATAGCAGGTTAAATCCTAGATGTGAACACTTTCAACAAGTTCGTTACCTAGATGTGTACAAAAAAAATAGTTACCCAAATATGAACAAAACGAAAAGTAAAAGTAAATTACACGAATGGTCTCTGTGGTTTGAGGGAATTTGTGTTTTTGGTCTCTAACTTATTTTTTTAACTTGGATGATTTCTACTGTTTATTTTTGTTGCGCGTTTGGTCACTGTCTTACCTAAAAAGACTATTGTGCCCTTATTAATTTATTTTTTAATTAATTTTCTTATTTATGTATTCATTTTTTACATATTTAAAAAAATTAATATACCCCACATATTTGTATCTCCCCAAATGATCCCTACTGTTTATTTTTTAATTAATTTATTTTTTTAACTCGGATGGTCTCTACTGTTTAATTTTGTTACGAGCTTGGTCTCTGTCTTACCTAAAAAGACTATTGCGTCCTTATTAATTTATTTTTTTAATTAATTTTCTTGTTTATGTACTTATGTTTTATATATTTAAGAAAATTTAGTGGACCCCACATATCTGTATCTCCTCATTATCACATCTCTCATCCTTCTCAACTTCTATTTATTTTCCATCTTTAGTGATATCGACGTCTTCATCATCCCTTCTTTTTTCGGTCCTTCAACTCCGTCGAATCAACACCACAACCCACTAAAGATGAAGAGACAGTAGGTTATGGTGTTGGTTCGCCAAAGTTGAAGTATCAAAAAAAGAAGGATGGTGAAGACGTCGATGTTACTAAAGATGGAACAGAAATAGAAGTTGGGGACGATGAGAGATGGGATGATGACCGGTAAGACCCAATTTAAAGTTCTCAAATGTGGTTTCAGGTTTACGGTGAGGAGATACACATATATGGGGTATATTAATTTTTTTAAATATATAAAAAATAAATACATAGGTAAGAAAATTAATTAAAAAATAAATTAATAAGGGCAAAATAGTCTTTTTAGGTAAGACAAGGACCAAACACGTAACAAAAATAAACAGTAGGGACCACCCGAGTGAAAAAAATAAATTAATTAAAAAATAAACAGTAGGGATCATCCGAGGAGAGATACAAATATGTGGGGTCTATTAATTTTTTTAAATATGTAAAAAAATAAATACATAAATAAGAAACTAATTAAAAAATAAATTAATAAGGGCACAATAGTCTTTTTAGAAAAGACAGGGACCAAACGCGCAACAAAAATAAACAATAGGGACCATCCAAGTTAAAAAAATAAGTTAGGGACCAAAAACACAAATTCTCCCAAACCACAGGGACCATTCGTGTAATTTATTTTTTACTTTTCGTTTTGTTCATATTTGGGTAACTATTTTTTTGTACACATCTAGGTAACGAAGTTGTTGAAAGCGTTCACATCTATGATTTAACATGTTATAGCAGGTCATAATGGTCACATGTGAACACTTCCAACAAGTTTGGTACGTAGATGTGTACAAAAAAAAGATAGTTACCCAGATGTTAACATACCGAAAAGTTAATTACCTTAATAAGTCATATTCCCTTGAAAACACTTTGAATATTTTTTTTAACTAGTGAAGTTTGTAAAAGCTATCAGATATAAACCAGCAAAATAATTATATATATATATATATATATATATATATATATATATATATATATATAACAAAAAAAGATAACTAACATTAAGTTTTTTAATCAAGAAAACTCTTTTTTTAAATGAAATGGCGTACAAACTAACAAGAACATAGATAATTTATGAAGTTATAAAAACAGAAAAAAGTACATTCAACCACACAATCCTTCTAAAACTAAACTTTCTACTTCTATTGTTAAAAAAAAGAAAAAAAAAACAAAAAAAAAACAAAATGAGACAATGTCATCAAAGATAGCCGATTATTAGGTTTTAGCCATTCCAAACAAGAAGTTATTATGAAACCACCACAATATCCAAATTGTCGCAACAATGACCGCATTGAAACCTTTTCTTTAGCCACCCTTAAGGTTGGAACTATCGGCGCACAAAATCCAAGTATCCAAATTCAAAACGAAAGGGAAATCAATACCCCCGACATCTTGCAATAAGACGCCAAATATCCACAAGCTCCAAGCAAAATAAGAAACAAATGCCTTAGGGTTTCTTGGTCCGATCCACAAATAGGAAAAATTGTAGAGTCCAAATCAATACATTTATTAGACAAGTTAACGATAGGTGGGATAGTTTAAAGTTATCCTCCAAAGTAAATCATTGAGCTTAATAGGAACTAAAGTGTTTCATTTAGTAGCCACCTCACTAGTAACCAAGGTGCCACTATCAATGAAAGATATAACCGACGCGACCAAGAAATCCCTATGTGACTCTACCGACCAAAGTAACTTAATTTTATCCTCCAAAAAGACGAAATTTTGAAGATCAATCTCCAAGGAAACCCATTGATTCTCTTGAACCCCACCTCTCTGGTGTTTAGGTATAGATTGTGGCCGAGTTGAAAGATTCACACACTTCTCCACAAGGTCATATTTACAGTTATCAAGAATATAAACATGATGGTATTTTGTATCATATCAAGCCAAGCCAAGTATCCGACCAAAAATTGGTGTTTTTACCATTACCTACTTTAATAGAGAAAAATTCATTCAGGTTAATTCCTTTGGAATGGAGATGAGAGATAGCGTGCATTATGTTAATCCATGAGTTATTCGAAACACCATTCATGAGGGTAATTTAAAATACTTTAAAATCATTGATTTTCACCAACATAACTTTAGAATTTTAAATGTAGAAAGTAAACGGTCCCCACTACAAAACATATTTAATTGTTTTAAAATGGTGAGGAAGAATCAATTAATATCATACATAGTTTAAGTGAAACAATTGTTTTCTTAAAGTCCCTGCCAACTTCAACTCATATTCTCTAAGTTTTCTATACGAGAGCATGTTAAAATAAGTTAGGTAATGCAATATCTAGTGAGAATACTCAAAATTGTTAAGTAAATAATGATGAAATGCCTAGTGAGAATACTCAAAATTGTTAAGTAAATAATGATGAATCATTAAACTCCATTCAAACCTCCAAAATCAATATAAAACTAACAAAATGTCGAAAAACTCAAAAAATATAAAATCAAGGGTACAATAGACCAAAATTCAAGTCAAAGAGTTTAATAACCCATTATCCAAAGCCAAAAGGTTTATTAATCCATAATCTAAAGTTAAAGGGTTTAATAGCTAATAATCCATTATCAAAGGGTTTAATAACTCATAATCCAAACATACTCAAATACAACTAAAAGTGTTAAACAATGGTTAGAAAAGATTACATAACAATAAAATTCAAAAACAGAAACCAAGGAATAACTCTACATAATCATTATATAATGCATGCATCTATTACCAAACCATGTCAATCTTATTCGCCGGAACTCACCAATAGATTGTTAAATCATCCAGCTCGTGAGTACATCCTCATCTTTTTCTTATTTACAAACTAGACACTTGTGAACCATCAACAAGGGGTATCCAGACACGAATGTAGAAATGAAGATTATCTAGAAATATATTCATACACTGGTATCTCAGCACCTGATTATCAAATCCTACATGGGATATCATAAGTGACGCCTACAGTCTCTCATCCTAAATGCGAGTACACATAAGGATGCCAAAACATTTTCAAACCGTCAAACATCTTTCAAGAATAATTTTCATGCAATGAAAAAAATAATATGTGTAGTAGGAATTTAGGACATAAAGAAATTTATAAAACACAAAATAATCAAAGCATAAAAGTAGTATAGGGACATGTAATCCAGGTAAACTTACCTCAAAACTTATATAGCTTCTAACGCTTCATTTCCATTCTAGAATGGTTTGAGAACTCAAGTATCACCTATCAGAAGCAGTAGGTGTGTCAAAATCCCATTAAGTGATACATCAAGTCACTTTTTGAAATCTTAATTTTAAAATTGAAATTTTGTTATTTTAAACTCTTCCTTAAATTTATAAAAGAATGTAAGAAAAAATGGGAACTATTTTGGATATCATATGCATAATTTATGGACACAACAAGGGAAAGTTTGAATGATTATGACCAACTTTTACTTCTAATATTGGCAACCTCAAATGAGCTATGAACTCATAATAGGAACCTAGTTTCCAAATGATAACTAAATTACTCTCCAGTAACATCCAATACATTTCAAATGACTGATCATGATTATTAGTACTTATACATTTCCTTTTTATCCTTCCAAAACATGATTTAACAACATAACATCCAAATACAACTCACAAGTTATGATTCCTTTCTTCGAATCTGATTCCAATACAACTAGGGAATTGCGAGGCTTCTAATCCTTCATAGATGTTGTGAGATCCTTTAAAAAAATTAAATACTCTTTAAATTCTTTAAACCTTTCTATTTTTAAATAAGTTGTCTCGTTTTAAAGTTTAACCAATTTTTTGAGGGGGGAGATCCAGAGTAGGGATGATTTTCTGAAGGGAATTAGCTTTAGGGTTTACCTCTAAAACTCTATTTATAGGCTACATATAGAATCCTAAAAGGAATTAAACTCTAGCATTTATCCTTATTTGATTCAAATCAGCCTTATCCCTATCATATGGACAATCAAAATTGTCCGTCATAGCCTCTCCAGAGGCTTCTCGATTATTCTAGTTAATCTCTTGGATTTATTAATATTCAAGCCTTTTAATTAACTATCAAAATAATTTTTAATTAATTTATTAATAAATTAATAACTTATTTATCTCCATTTCCTTATGCTATTTTGATCATGAAGCCAAACCAAAAGGACCCTGCTATTATTAGAAATATTATCAAGACAGTTAATGACATTAGACACTATCTCCAACAAAATGATTTGCAAAATTTTATCCAAGTGGATTCTTTGTAATACATTTCTTATTCATATCAACGATATTATGATTCCACAAGTACATTTCATCCAATTTTTCTGATGTATTTGAATTAATACGCTTGGTGGTTAAATCTGAACGAATAATAGGTTAGACCAATTCCTTCAGATTTTTATCTATCTTGAAAAATAGGGCTTGCATTTATCATAAGACTTGTAGTCAAATGAATTCCAAAATCCTATACAACTGGATCTTTGGTAATGCAATTTTGATTTCTAATAAAATGATTCGACATTAGTATAACATATTCAAATATTCGAATTAGGCTTTGAACTATTGTTCCTATGTCAGTTCCATAGATTTCATGACTTTCCTTTTAAATAGGAAACATATAAAATGTTCTACATTTAATCAAGTTAGAACAATCTTATAAAATATGCATAAACAATTTCAATCATAAACCATAGACTTAAACATTTAGGAGAATAATTGTATTTTGATAGTAGCAAGGGATTCGGTATTCATGATGACGTTTCTTGTCCTTGTTTCAGTCTTCTTACTTCATTTTGTGACTGCACATTTTTGCAAATGTCATTACTTTCTACATAGTAAACTACTCAAGGTTTGGAAGTAATGTTCTGATGTAATTATGAAATCTCATATCTTATCGTAGACTAAACATTTTGAAATGATTTGCCTTTTGATCCAAAGGATAGTAGCACGAGCTCGGTATCCTTGATCAAACTCTCTTTCAATGTTCCAGTCTCTCATAGATATATTTTAGCATGAATGCTTTCTAAGTCCTTTACTTATTTTGGAAACGATTTGCCTATCATAACATGTCTCAGAACACGCCTTTACATTCTCCTTAGTGTTTGGGGCTAGATTAGGTGTATTAACACCAATTGCCTTATACCTATTGACAACTGGCTTTCTTACATTTTGACATTTTAATCATGATAGTGAATGTATGAGTATTTGAAGTTGGAGTTTCTATGATTGGCAATATTAATTCCAAAGGACACTTAACATGCCATGTAAATCCTTTATGGACATTTCAAGGTTGTTCATATCAAAATCAAAATGAACTTATTATATGTATATGTCAGCTAATGATCATGATAACCATAATCAACTTCTAACTAAATAGAATTCCATTTCAGTTCAAAAATATGTCTGATACATGTTCATACATTTTTAGAATGTGATGGTAGGAGGGGACTCAGGAAGAGCTTTATTGAAGGTATGATCTTTCTATTCATAAATGGGAATTTTTCCCAAACTACGAATTACATCGATCATCCTACCAGCCAATCCTTTAGGATCTTTTATCGCAATTGATTTTAGTGGATTACTTATAGACATCATTTAATATTAATTTCATTCTTGTTGTATTTATTAATACTTAATATAATTATTAAACCTAAGTGAATTATCCATTAAGGGTAGGATGAATATTTGGCTTTGCGATGTGTAAAGGGATATTTTAAATACACCACAAGCTTATTTAGGTAGGTAATATAATTTACCTGTTTCAATATTTTGAAACTCCTAGATCACTTGAGGTTCATTGAACATTCAATGGCATGTTAATATTAGATTGTGCTCATCTCAATTCAAAGACGGGGATGTCACTGATCATTGAATAGATGGCGAATTACCCATGCAAAACATTGTGACCCTCGATATAAAATTATCTTCATATTAATACACCGGTTAACCACACATGCTCCATCAATAGAATAACCGTTGGGTCACTGAGTTATATAGATTTGATGATGCAAAATATATACACTATAGTTATATTGAGAAGATATGCTGATGGAAGTTCATATGTCGAAGACTGAAGAACATCCCCTGATGACTGGAAGACCCTGAAGACTCTATCAGCACCAAAGGCATGAAGACACCATCTATTGAAGACTGATCAGCGTGTCAGACGCTAATGGGTATACATTGATGACACACTGATCAGGTGCTGATCTCATCAGATCCTTTTAACTTTAAACCAAATGCATGTGAACGTCAAGTAAAAGATGCTTTGTGTATTTTCTAAATATGTTCCAAGTGGATTGAAGACATAAATGTTGAATGTTATTGACCAGATTAAACCCTCTAAGTTATTTCGTCAATGTTCTCCAAGTTCACAAAGTGAGACTACACACAGATGCAATTGCAAGGGATCTCAAACTCCATTTTAACAAGTCAAATGAAAAGAAAGGGGTAGAGTGTGGTAACTATCGAGCTCCCTGACAAAGAATATAAAAAGAAAGAGGCTCTTGATATAAGCTTTCTAACATGTTTGATGTCTCATTGCTCTTCATGCAAGAAATCAGAAAGGGATTTATTGAGGATTGTAAGGTGATTTTCAAAGGGTCTTTGATAGGTACTTCAAGGCTTGTTTAACACGTACAAATAAGAGAAGAAGAATAGAAGTACCTTTGGCTAGTCTTTCTTACGTGGACTACAAAGATATAAGGAAGAGAGTTTGTACAAAATGCTTTGCAAATAGGTTTTGTGGTTGAAAGTGACTAGACATATACTATGTTTACATCCTCACTTGATACATGATCTTTGGTAAAGCAAAGCAAACAGTGGAGCTATTGGTTCTTCATACTATTACTTTTCTTTTATGTCCCACCCAAAAAGAAATATGATCAGGTGGCAGGTCTTCCAAAGTAATAGTGAAAGTAGACAAGACTGATCAGGTCAAGGGTATTTTCGTCCATAACAAGTTGATATCTCTGTTGTGTTGTTTGTCAAATGCTTGTTTGTCAAATGATTTCTTCAAATTGTATACTGTAACAAGTCTAAAACAATGGTAAAAGAATGATTTTATCAATTAAATAATAAAAAAATCGTTTTTCTAATTTTTTTTCATTTTAGATTAATAAATTTTTGTTTAAAAAAATTCTTTCTAAAGTCCTAATTAATTTTCTGTCTTTTAAGATAAATTTAATTTGTGCATTAATTGTTTATGGTTATTATATTTATTTCATATATTTTATTTTCTAGATATAGTTTAAATACTAAAAAAATCGGATTTCAAATGTTTTAATTTAATTAGTTTTCTTTTAAACTATATATATATATATATATATATATATATATATATATATATATATATATATATATATATAATAAATTATTTTCTAAAACGTTTTAGTTAATAAATAAATAAAGAAAATAGTTTTTCAAGTTTTTAATTAATTTCCTTTTGTTTATTTTTGTTCATAATAGTTTAATTTATTTCGCTTTATTTTTATTTTTTGTTGTTTATGTTTATTTTTCTTTTTATCTAAAAATCCAAAAACAAGTGTGCGCAGGTGTTCCAAACAAGGTGTTTCAAGTGTATATTTTCTATCTGCTTGATAGAAATATAAAGGGGAGAATGCACAGATACAGATCATCAACGAAGGGAGAGCAACAATGACTAACAATATTATCTTGCAATTGATTTCGGACATGTGTGCAGCTCCAATTCTCATGGTGAATCCGAAGATGAGCTGACATGTACCAATTGGGGAAATCATGTGTTGATGATGTACCAATTGGTGAAACCATCTGCTATTGATTTCAAGGACATGTGTGCAAATCCAATTCTCATGGTCAATCTGAAAACGAGCTGACATGTACCAATTGGGGAAATCATCTACTGATGATGTACCAATTGGTGAAATCATTCACTGATGATGTGCTAAAGGAATTAAAGCTCCCTAAAAACTCCTACAAGTTATATTTTTATTATGTGCTCAAAGTTTCTCGGTTTCAGACACTGATTGGAAGTTAAAAGAGAGATAACATTAATGTTTGATCATGTGATCTTTTTAGATGGTTTCAAATGGGTCTTGGTGATGGTCTACCTAACTTGTCAATACACATTTGGTTCAAGATTTGCAATTGCATTGCACCATTTTAATGTAATTGACAAGAAATGTTATCACCATACACTATGCTGACAGAGTGTCTCAAAGTATTGAAAGAAATGAACCACAAGTTTAGGGAGAGCAATCAAGGTTGACAAAGGCAAATGAGCTGAAAATTGACATGCAGGTAAAATGGTTTTTGAAGCTGAGACATATGCTTCATCTGGTTTAGTCTATTGTGCTAAAATCATTTTACCTTTCATGATTTGACGGTGGCATTTCATAAGCCAAGTATGTAACTTTTGACAAATTAATGTCCCTGGAACAAATGGTGCCATATATGCCTTAAGTCTCGTGTCTTCTTTAAGTTAATGATCTAATAAGACTTCACGTCAGAAATCTTTAACCCAAAAGGTCATCATCTTATCTGCTAAGACTAAATGAGCCATCCATCTCTTGTGTTGAATCTAATAGCAATGTTTATTCTTCAATTAAGAGATATTGTCTGGTCACAAATGAAAAATTCTTATAAGGCAAGGATGTTATCCCGGTATCCCCTCTCTTAGCCAATCTTTTGCTCATGTCCTTGACCTCCTAGACTGAGGTATGACATGGTAACATTTCAAATTTACGATGAATTTTTGATTCTAGACTGCAACTAACTCTACGATGCAAGTATTAAACCACTTCTTGCTGATGGGTTATCACTGTCAATGATTCACGTTGATTTCACCTCCGCGTGATTGAGACATCCTACTTATTTCCCACAAGTATTCTACTATAGAACTTAACGATTCACTGTGATATACCACACACTGATAAAAGTTTGAAAGTCTATGCCGATGGTTAGACTATGTACCATAGTTTATCACATGCACCAACCCATTCTTGCCTTATTTTCTTCTTAAAAGTTTCATGATTCGGCGTAAAGTACCATACGCTGATGAGAACTTGAAAAATTTGTGTCAATGGGTATATCATGTACCGTGATGTATTACATGAACCTACCCACTCTCTCCCTTTTTCTTCTAATAAAAGAAGTTAATGACTCAACATATAAAACCATATGCTGATGAGACTTCGCAATTCTATGTAAATGATCTACTATTGCAACAACACAATAGTGTGATACATCTATCTTATCCCTTAACTTTATTTGATGTTTTCTTTTTATTTCAGGTTACTTGTTGTCTCTTAAAAAAAGGAAGTACATATTGATGCTGTCGAAAAAGGGGAGAAAAGCTTAGTTCTGCTATGTTGTCACTTGATCATTCATGGAATAGCAGACACTCTTGAAAGAAGAAGGTTATAAATCTAAGGGGGAGCAGAAATCAGTATAATACTTTAGTTGTATTTATCTTTTAGTTCATTATTTATTAGTTTAGTTTTGACATCATCAAATAGGCAGAGATTGTTCGATCACTCAATTGTATAGATTTGATGATGCAAAATATATACACTATAGTTATATTTAGAAGATATGTTGATGGAAGTTCATATGTCAAAGACTGAAGAACATCCCCTGATGACCGGAAGACCCTAAAGACTTCATTAGCACCAAAGGCATGAAGACACCATCTACTATAGACTGATCAGTGTGTCCTGACGTTGATGGTTATACATTGATGACACACTGATCAAGTGCTGATGACACTTGATGATGGTACTATCTATTGAAGTTGAAGATAAAGCTAAAGATGATGAAGCTGAAGCTGATCTCTAAACGCTGACGTTGATGCTCTTATCAGTGTCTGAAGTGTTGGTGATGATATCTGAATCTGGAGAAGATCTGATATGATCCATTCCTTATTTACATGTTTATTTTATATTTAAATTAGATATAATCCCTTGATTTTAAGGGATTCTCTAGAATAAATTAGTATATAATCAACATTAGGGTGAAACCCTAATGTTGTGAGAACGTCTTGTACAACGGCTTGGTGTCGTAATCGTCTTTGTGATAACCCATCTTCTTGGTGAAGACAAAACCCTTTCTTGGTGAAAGAAACAATTTGGAGAATCTCTTGTGTTCTTTACTTCTTCTATTCTTCATTTTTCTTGATTGTTCTTTCTTGTTTATATTTGACCTACGAATCTACAAATGGGTTGGGACCTTCAATAATCACGACACATCATATTAACTTATATTTTCGCAATGATGTTTGGGTTAACCACACACGTTCCATCATCAAAATATAAACAAAATGTGTGTTTCCATAGGTAACACATGACTCACATTTTTAATATAAAACATGAGTTTTGTTTTATTTAATACTTTTAACTTTCAAACAATTATCATATCAAACCCTTTCGGTAACTCTAACTTCAAAATCCAAAGAGGCGGTGAGGGTGGTAAGCTAAGGGCTTTAAAAAACTGAACTCATTCGGAATCGAAGAGACATTCTTAAACTTCTCTCAAAGCTGTAGATTGTGTGAGCCTAGTCATCGTTTGATGATAATGTTTCTGTTAAACATGTGAGAGCACATGTTTGTAAGATTGTTATACATATACTAATCTTACTATATACTAAATTTAAACTTTATAAATTTGTATTCTTCTCTTTTAAATATTTTAATTTAATTCACTTCTTTAATAATATTTAAAGTTTTAATTAAATATTCTAATTTAAATAATATTCAATTTATGAGGTAAATGACTATTCAAATTTAAATTCTCTTATCAAAACAATATTCAAGATAAATATTCAAATATTAAGATGAAGTTAAAAATAATATTCAAGTTTAAATAAAATTCAAATTTAAATTTAAATTAAATAATATTGTAAACTAATCTCCTTATTTGAATATTAAGATTTAAACAATTAAAATAATATTTTAATCAAGAGGTTAATCCACATTTTTTTTAAAAAAGGAAAAACCAGGAATACTGAAAAACGAGTTGGCTACCACGTCCTTGAGAGGGCGTGCTGCGCCTTGCGACAAAACAAGGTTCTTTTAGTATTCTTCGATTTTACAAAGCAGTGGCAAAAACTAAAACCTATTGGCTTTGATACTACTATTGAGTTTTAATAGCATCAAATACATAATAATTAGGTAGCAGAAACAATTAAAATTTTACTAAGTGTATATGCACCATCGGATCTAGGTTTTACTAGTTTTAGCATCATACTTTACCAAAACAAGGATAAAACAATTAGATCTTGATCCTTAGACCATGTGAATAAAAGTCTTGTAACGGATGAAGGACCCAAAGTAGAATCCCTCTAATGTAGTCAAAACGTAGACTCCAAGAAGCAAACAAGGAAACACTAGATTAGGTTTTATGTGAAGCTCACTAACCCTAAGAGAGGGGTTATGGATTTCGTCAACTAGGAGAAGAATAGAGTAGAGAGAAAATTGAGTATTATGAATCCTTTGGATTTGATCTCAAGCATCATATTTCTAGGCTTTAGGTAAATTCGTAAGCAAGTTAGATTCCTCAAGCTAATCCTTATCCTTTTCAAAAAAACCCGCTTTATCCTAATCCTTTAGGATAAAATCGCCATTATCATTATTTCTGGAGGGTTCTCTAATATTCCATTTAAACTTGAGAATTAATTAATACTCTACCCTTTTAATTAATTAAAACTATTTAAATAATTACCAAAACAGTTTACAATTAATTTATGAAATTCATAATAAATTAACAACTTACTTTCTCTATTTCCTTATTGCTAATTGTGTCATGAGACCAACCAAGAAGGACCCTGTGATTATTTAGAAATATTACCAACTAGATAATGACCTTTGGCACCATTTCCAACAAATTTTACCTCCAAAAGCAAGAAACGGTGACCTGACAATCCCTATTATGAAAAAAATGGGATGTTGAAAGTTCTCAGTAGTAGATCTAGGGATTTGGAACATAACTGAGTCATTCCCTTGGTCTAAAAAAACAGTCGGAAATAGTTTTGAATGAAAAGGAGTAAACTACGTTTGATGTTGTAGCCTCAATGGTTCATATGATTTCACTTTGTGGAAGGTGAAGATAAGGGCTCTTCTGGTTCAACAAGGATATGCAGTGGCACTAAAAGGAGTAAGAAAATTGCCAAAGGACATGGCGGCTGAAAATAAGTTGGACATTCTGATGAAGGCACATAATGTGCTTCTGTTGAGTTTATCAAATTAAGTACTAAGGGAGGCCGTGGATCAAAAAACTGATTTTGGGCTCTGGGAGAAACATTATGAAAAGTACCAGAACAACTCTCTAACAATCAAGTTGTATTAAAAGCAACGATTGTACACTCTCAGAATGTTTGAAAGTACCCAATTGAAAGACCATCTGGATAACTTCAATCGCATCATCTTGGATCTACAATGGGTTGCTGTGATCTCTTCTCTTATGATCTCTTCTTAACTCATACGAGAATTTCGTTGATACCATGCTCTATGTTAGGATAATGATCACTGTGAACGATGTGAAGGATTCTATGATGTCCAAGAAACTAAAAAGAAAAGTTTCAATTAGAGAAGAGGTGTCTAGTTCCAGTTTTTTTGTAGGGAGAGAAAGGACATAAGAGATGAAAGGGGTAAACACAGGGAGATCACGTTAAAAATCAAATTCTAAAGGTTTATCAAATATGAAATTTTATAACTGAATGGAGATGGGACAATTCAAGCGAAACTGTCTACAGTCGAAGAGTAGAAAGTTCAAGAGTGCATCAAGTAGAACTAACACTATTGTAGTGGTTCAGGAGAGTTCTGATGAAAGGAACGGTGGCGAGGTACTAACTTTAAGTACATCAACTTCTGCAGATTCTTGGCTCTTGGATTTTGGAACATCCTATCACATGACGTACAATCGTGACTGGTTCGACTCTTTCAAAGAGTGTAATGGCACAGTCAAGATGGGTGATGATTGGGTGAGCAGTATCAAGGGTCGTGGCACTATAAAGATCAAGATGCACGATGGTATGGTCAAGAAGTTCGATTGTTGGTACATTTCGGAACTTCAATAGAATCTAATTTCTCTTGGCACTTTGGCTAAGAAAGGGATGAGGTACGCTGGTGAAGGTGACTGGATCAAAGTCACCAAAGGTGCTCTGGTTATAATGAAAGGGAAGATGAATCATGGAGGGATTTATATCCTAGAAGGCAGTACACTTATGAGAATGGTGATTATCTCTCAATCTTTGAATGAAGGTGATGAAAAGATATATTTGTGGCATCGTAGGTTAGGGCACATAAGTGAGAAGGTGTCACACCCCCAAACCTGAACGGCGGAAACATTCGGGGGCGGAGGACGTCATGTACAGTATCATAACAATTAAATAGTAAAGAAATTACACACCACCATAATATATATTTGAAAAGTTTACATGATTGTTGTATTACACACCACCATAATATATATTAGTCCCCAAAAGTAGTTGCTAACCTGGTGTTTAGCGATTCCCTGAGAATACAAGTTATTTCAAAGAAAAAGTGTCAACAATTAAGTTGGTGATTTCATAAATAGATATTTGTGTAAATGGATGCCATTCGAGAGTTCACGTTTTTTTCCAGAAAATCCGATATTTTCTTATAAAATGAGTTATGAATCGATGTTGTATAAAATGGATGTATTTGGACCAGGAAAATCCTATATTTTCCTAAAAGTGAGAAGTAGTCTTAAATCTCCAAGACTGAAATTTGTAAGTAAATATGCCATACTTATACTGAAAATGTATAGTTTTATTAGTGAACAAAACTATAGGAAGCTTGTATTTTTACGTAAAATAACTGTAATATTACTTTTCCCGTAAAACATAATACCATAATAATTGTCTATCCTGTGACTTTTCATAACCGTACTATGATGGGTTTGCCTGCGGCGACGTTCTTCAGGCGTCGAAGCGTTATGATATTTGTCACCCCGCAGACTGTAGCTAACAGTCAGGGCGCGGGATCATCAGTCCCGTATAGATCTATACACATTTATCACGTTCTCACAACAGAGACTCTGGTTATAAAACAGGGCTTTCTAATGGTACCTTGACAGGTATAGTGAAGACGAATGACTCACAGATTCTCAATTAAGTCACGTATTCTTGAAAATGAATGTGTTTATGTCCGAAATGATTTCCCTTTTTACTATGTTGATAAAGGCATAACAATGAGTTGTGTTTTCTTACATAAACAAAATGTTATAGTTGAAATGGTTACCCTTGTCATGATGTGTCATGTAAACATATAAATAATGCATGTTATTACTTATTAACATATTTCATCCCGTGAGGGTAAAGTGGTATCGTGAGATGTTTTGCATGCTAACATTTTTGTATGATAGTTAAAACAACTGCATGGAAAGTATAGCAAAATATTGATGTTTTCACCCGATTTTTAGTCGTGTGTTTACCTGTATTCTCCCCCTAAAAGTGTTTAAAAAGTATTTACAAAGCATTTAAAAGTGTTGTGGTAGGGGTATGAACTCACTTGGTAGAAGTGACGATTTAATGAAAACGATGTTTAACTCGGGCAGCACGATTTAATGAAAACGATTTAATGAAAACAATGAGTTGTGTTTTCTTACATAAACAAAATGTTATAGTTGAAATGGTTACCCTTGTCATGATGTGTCATGTAAACATATAAATAATGCATGTTATTACTTATTAACATATTTCATCCCGTGAGGGTAAAGTGGTATCGTGAGATGTTTTGCATGCTAACATTTTTGTATGATAGTTAAAACAACTGCATGGAAAGTATAGCAAAATATTGATGTTTTCACCCGATTTTTAGTCGTGTGTTTACTTGTATTCTCCCCCTAAAAGTGTTTAAAAAGTATTTACAAAGCATTTAAAAGTGTTGTGGTAGGGGTATGAACTCACTTGGTAGAAGTGACGATTTAATGAAAACGATGTTTAACTCGGGCAGCACTTCGACTGGAAACAAGCAAGTTTCTCGGGAACTTCGGGGCTTCGGGCTTTCGTCCGGGTTTGGACACGTAAGCGGGGCGTCGGGGTAGTCTCGGGATGCTTAACACAGAGTAAAAGTAGAAAGGAGAGTAGAATTGAGCAGCCTAAACCCGAGACCTTCAGTTTCTATTTATAGGTGGCATTTTTGAGATTCACGTCGTGAGCATGGAGTTGTTCACGTCGTGATTTTTGATCTTATCCCTCCCGTAGACTCGACGTCTAATAGCCCGAATCTGGCACACATCAGTCACTAACTCACGTCGTGAACTTCTGGCTCACGTCGTGAGTCTGACAGTGTGGGGTTTCGTGTCCCGAACTTCAGACATTCATATCTCTCGCATACGAGTTCCGATTTTTTACGTTCTTTATATCCACGCGTAGGCGAGATTATGCTCTACAACTTTCGTTTAGACTCTGTTGGCTAATTTTGATTTAAATTTTATTATTATATTTTGAATAGGCCGGGATGGAAAAGTCCGTTAAAAATCCATAACTTCATCATCCGACGTCCGATTTCGTCTGTCTTTTTACCGTTGCATTACTATTGTTGAGGTCTTCGATTCTCGTTTAGGTTGCGTTGACTAAAAGTCGCTCGATCTCTATTTCGAGTTTTTAGCTGTCTACTGTTATATTTGAAACTTAGAAAAATCATAACTTCCTCCTACGAAGTCAGATTTGGATGCTCTTTTTATGTACGTTTACGGTCTAGTGATATCTACCACTTAATACATTCACATTGAGATTTTTGAACATTTCATTTTTGACGTTATTCCTATTATATTAAGATAGGTTACAATACTTGACTTTGGATCGTTACATTGACTTGAAATATCGGGTTGTTACATCATCCCCCCATTAGAGGGAATTTCGTCCCGAAATTATTTACAAAGTAAGTGTTTATGGGCTAGGGAAGAGATGCGGGAACTTTTGTTGCATCTGATCTTCTCGCTCCCAAGTGAATTCAGGTCCCCGCTTAGCATTCTAGCGAACCTTCACTATTGGTATGCGACTTTGCTTCGTTCGTTTGATTTCCCTATCCATGATTTCGATGGGTTCTTCCACAAAGTTAAGATTTTCGTTCAATTCGATTTCCTCGAGTGGAATTACAAGGGTTTCATCAGATAGACACTTCTTCAGATTAGACACGTGAAACACAGGATGCACGTTGTTAAGTTCGAGTGGTAGTTGGAGTCTATAAGCTACTGGACCAATCCTTGCAGTAACTTCGAAGGGTCCAATGTACCTTGGATTTAGTTTTCCACGCTTCCCAAAGCGTATCATGCCCTTCCAGGGTGAGACCTTCAGTAGGACGCAGTCACCAACCTGAAATTCCAAGGGTTTTCGTCTCTTGTCGGCGTAGCTCTTTTGTCTATCTCTTGAGGCTTTCAGTCGCTCACAGATTTGGACAATCTTTTCAGTCGTCTCTTTAATGATTTCCGGACCAGTGAGAGTGCTATCAGGGACTAGGCCTCTCGCCAATTGCGTGTCGCCCACTTCCGCCCAGCACAGAGGTGATCTGCACTTATGGCCATAAAGGGCTTCAAATTGAGCAGTCTTGATGCTAGTGTGATAGCTGTTGTTATACGAGAATTTAACTAATGGTAAGTGGATCTCCCATGCTTTACCGAAGTCTATTACACAAGCCCGTAACATGTCTTCTAGGGTTTGGATAGTTCTTTCACTCTGTCCGTCAGTTTGTGGGTGATAGGTTGTACTCATATCTAGCCTAGTTCCCAAGGCTTTCTGCAGTGATTACCAGAATCATGATGTGAATCTGCTATCTCTGTCCGAGATAATAGATATCGGCACTCCGTGACGTCGCACGATTTCCCGGATGTAAGTCCTTGTCAGTCTTTCCATCTTACCAGTCTCCTTGATTGGCAAGAAGTGGGCAGACTTAGTTAACCTGTCGACGATCACCCAAATGGTATCGTGACTACCTTGCATCTTGGGTAGTTTGGTTATGAAATCCATGGCAATCTGCTCCCACTTCCACTCAGGTATTTCGGGCTGCTGGAGTAGACCTGAGGGTTTTTGGTGTTCTACCTTGATCTTGGCACAAGTTAAGCACTTGCCAACGTAGGTAGCAATCTCTGCTTTCATGTTTGGCCACCAATAGAGTTGTTTGAGATCCAGATACATCTTATCTGAACCTGGGTGTACGGAGTATCGAGTCTTGTGTGCTTCATTCATGACCACCTCTCTGAATCCACCAAATTTCGGTGTCCATATTCGATTCTTGAGATAACGAACTCTGTCACTCTTGATTTCTAGATTATTGTCCATTGTTTATATGTTTACATAACACATCATGACAAGGGTAACAATTTCAACTATAACATTTTGTATGATAGTTAAAACAACTGCATGGAAAGTGTAGCAAAAGATTGATGTTTTCACCCGATTTTTAGTCGTGTGCTTACTTGTAATCTCCCCCTAAAAGTATTTAAAAAGTATTTACAAAGCATTTAAAAGTGTTGTGGTAGGGGTATGAAATCACTTGGTAGAAGTGACGATTTGATGAAAACGATGTTTAACTCGGGCAACACTTCGACTGGAAAGAAGCAAGTTTCTCGGGAACTTCGGGGCTTTGGACTTTCGTCGGGGTTTGGACACGTAACTGTTGGGTTTTGAGCATTCTAACACTCCTATGGTGTACATGCAACCCTATAAACCTTGGATCTATGTTTTCTCTATTATACATGCAAATATTAACTATTCCAAGGTTTCATCCTAACTAGCATATTATGAAGCACCTATACTACAAAGTTCTAGTTAGATGACATACCTTTTGATGTAGCTTGATGTCTTCAAGCTTTAAGAGCTTAGCCCCAATAGTGTGGAAGCCTCAAATGGAATCACAAATCACCAAAACACCTTGGAAGAACTTGAGAGAATATGTATGCACACTAAAATCGGCCCACTCTTATTTTCACACACTTGTGCCAATTTTGTGAGCCAAGGACCCCTTTATATATTATGGAGGATTAGGGTTACATCCATGTAAACCCTAATACCCATGACCTTTCATTTACATAGGATCCATGGGTTAAAAGCTCCATGGACCATCCATGAAAGCTTAGCCCAACCTAAATGAACTTGGCCCATTCCATATATATAAGAGTCCATATTTAATTAGTTCTTTTTGATCACTTAATTAATTCTAAATTAATTCTTGATCAATACTAATTAAATAATATGATTCCATATTAATATATTAGAACTTATAATATATTAATATAAATCATAAATATACTATTCTCAAAAGACTATCCATATAAATTGTGCCGGTGAAATGCAACCCAAATGGACCATGCCGGGTCGGGTCAAATACATACCAAATATAGTTATGGACTTAGACATTAATCCAACAGTCTCCCACTTGGATAAGTCTAAAACTATTATTGAGTATGACTTCAAAACCTAACTGGCAATCGTAGCTCTTAAAGCCGCTGTCGAACTCTGACCTTGTCAATGACTTGTCCATTAGATAAGGGATCATATATTCCTCCATTCTAGATATCATATGGACTGAGACATGGATTATAATCATTCTCTCTGTCCATTTGTTGTTTCCCGATTTTCGATTTATGATGACTGACTGATTGAACAAATCAAATCAGTCCTGCCTTGGCCAAGCACTCACATGTGTCATCGCTAAATCATCGAGGGGCCCACAGATATCACTTTTATCCCGAAGGTAAAAGGAATGGATAAACTTCGACTCATATGGCTTGTTCTACTACTTGTTGAATCATACACAAAGGCACGTTTTATAACATCGAGTTACCAAATGCGTTTTTCGTGCAATCAATGTATAACCAACTCATAGTAACAACTCATATCTCTAGGTTTGAAGAATATAAGATATTATCGTCTCATGATCACTCGTGATAAAATCCATGAAGTGATTCAAATGAGCGCGGGTTGAATCCAATACTCAGAACTTATGAGCACTCATGAGTGTTGTAGCACCACTTTGTCCACCAACTTGGACCTCTACAAACCAACCCATGACAGTCTTGATTCATATCTACTTCCAACATATGACCGACTGTGGATGGTTTGAATAACTTAATCATTCAGGAAGAGCGACTTAGTTATTCTGGAAGTCAAAACATGCAAAGTGAAACACAAGAATAAATGAATCAAATATGGTATCAAACCCTATGAATATAAATAAACACTTTTATTTATCACCATACTGATTACTCATTATTCATTGTTTCGGTTTTATCAACTTTATACTTCAATTAAAAACACTAGTTGTCCCATGCTCCAAGCATGTACACTATGTTTTTCTTAAACAATAGCTTTGCCATACACCAAGTATGCACTCTATGTTTGTCTATGATCCTTACTTTGTGAACTAGATCGATTGAACATAATTTCAATGATTCTCTTTTCACACTCCCAAATCGTTATTGAAAAAATGTAAGAATTCCAAATTCCTATCATTTATCGAAATCTGTTTAGATTTTAAACTTATATGCACTGACCCTCTTGTAATGAATGTGTACAAAGTCACAAAACTTGTCAACAATCATTACAGGACATTCCAATGAAGATCAACTTCATGGAAATTAAGTCTCATATTCAAAGTACATAGCTTTGAACATGCTTCTTGCATTAAGTTTTTCTAATCTTACCCAGATAACTTCCACCTATGGAGACAACTCCATATTCCCATTTTGACTACCCCTTCTGAACAAGAGTTGCCTCTTTTCAGATTAGGTCAATATGGTCCTTCCAAAGTTAACACTATACTTCCAACTGTCCTTGAGCAACCAATCTTTGGTAAAGCCTTAGATTGTCCTCGACAATTGCTTAATCACTTTAGTCATATCCAATTCTAGATATTTTCCTCTTAATGCCCCCGGGCATTTGGAAAATTTAGAAAGGATAAATATTATAGCACATGCAATCGTTCCTGTACCCAAAGCAAATGGGACACGATTCATGATGTCTCACGTAAAGACATGATTCTAGACCAGTCTTTTGCTACAATATTTTTATTTGCCATGTTTCCAAAATTTGACTACGAAGAGGGATGTCGTAATCATAATCGAATTTTGAGAACACAATATATAGAGTTTTTCCTTATGTTGAACCAATTCAACATGAAATTCATATATATATTCTTGACTAAAGATGATTAAAATCTCAATCTAAGCTTAGAATCCCACTCTAAGCCTTTTAGAATTGACATGAAGTATAATTTCCTCTCCCTTAATTATAGCAAAACAACTTTTTCAACCCCTGCAACCTCACGAATTGAAACTTTTGTTTTCTATAATTAGCATTGCTAATATGCAATACTTATCATAATTATCATGCTCCCACTAACATGATGATTATTAGCATAACACTTATGCTCCCACTAGCTTTGACATGTATCCAGAAAATAGCTGGACCTCTAGAAGTCAATACTTTATTGACATTCTTACTAAAGTTCAGATTTCTGATACTAGATTGCTTTGATAAGGCTTTATCAAAATTATACACCTTATCTTAGATAGCTCACAGGTGTGTCTAAACAATTTCAGAACTATGAAAAGGGATGTCGTAATCATAGTCTCAATTGTTTAGACCTTTGCCATTTCTCATAAGTCCATGTTAGTGTGTCGGTTAACCACGCACGCTCCACTAACGACTTTGAGAACTGCAAATATCACAATTGCTATCTACTTAAAATCTACTTAGTGAAAGAATTTCCTCACCATCAATTTCATGAATCGGAGAGAAACCTTATGACACTTAGATTTTATGGTGTATGTGTTCTTATCCATGTGAATTTGTCAAACCATAATCACAAGACTAGGTTAGTGAAAAATCCTAACTCATATGGATTGAACTTGTGCAATCTTAACCTCTTGCCACCTAGCAGCACAAGGGCCTACCATTGCTTCCAAGTAGTTATGCAAACAATTGAGAACATCTAGAACTCAAATATATATAGCCAACTTAACTGGAATGGGCACATAAATGTCAACACGATAGGTTATAAACCTCTAGTTGTGTGCTAGTGATGAAATACAGGTTTTATTCTTGATTACTTCTTGAAACCCTTTCAGGATCTTTTAGACTCCCACTGTCTCCTTGACCTATAATACTTTCTTGCCAAATATTCAAGAAGTAGTGTGGATTCTTAATCAAGACAAACACTTCACACAATTGGCCTTAGTTGGTCTTTGTTTTATCCAAAACATCACAACTTACCAATTTCAAATGTACAAGAGTAGAAAACTTTTACTCTTACATTTGACAAGTGTTATAAACCTTCTTTAAGATGTGTCACTCAAATTACAATCTTGGAGTATGTCTCTAAGATTTGTTTTGGAACGAAGTATGACTCATCTTCTTGATTTCACCACTTCAACAATTCATGACTTCTCTTCTTAGCTATCAGAATGCACTTAGAGGATGAATTGTGATATGGTCTCATAATCTTTAAGATGACCATTAAACATGATACTAAAGTACTCTCCCATCTTTTCAGATTTGAGAAACGTTTATCCTTCTACCTAATTTGATTCTTCTTATTCGTTCTGCTATACATTGGAACTTTTCCAATGTCTTAGACTTATACTTAAGCTTGTAAGTATAACCATATTTACTAAAATTTAGTAAATCATGATGAGTAGTCTTATCGATCTTTTGTGGTGGACTCTGATCAGTGCACAAGGATGTGTACTTGATCCCTTAGTCCTTCACTTGACTCACATATACATGTGAACAAGGAACTAGTCTTAAATTTTTCCAAAAATGAAACTTCTCATTCATCATACTATACAACTTGCATGATTCCAAGTTTCGGTCCAATTGAAACTTGGGTGATGAGAATCTTTCCTTACTTGGTAAATTTAGACACTACCACAAATGAAAGAATCAAATTCATTTTTCCAATGTTGCTAGAAACATACAAACATCAAGTTTTCATAAATGCCATTGCATGGAGATATAAAATAAAGTAAAACTTTTATTTATTTATAAAAATACGGAAAAACTTTTCCTTATAATGCAACTTGAAATGAAAACTATGCTATTACATGTTTCCTAGCAATCTATCATAACTCCTAAGAAGTAGCTCAAGAATCCGATCTTCAACCAAGCGATAGAAATCCATATTCGCGATCAGATTCAGCATACTCTTTTCTTTAAGTTTCCTTCCCTTTGCTTGATCCTACTAAATATCAAAATGCAACCGAGTCACATTTTGTATTAAGAATCATCAACTGGTAACTTAATAGAGTTAGATAATGGACCTGCCTGAAGCAGAGTCAAACTGTTGATTCTTCTTTCTTTCAGGTTGCTTGGGCTGCTTCGCTTCCAATGCCCCTTTTCTTCACACTGAAAACATATAGACTCTTTGGGAATGGTACAAAAGGCTATTCCAGACTTAGACTTTCACTTTACCTTCCGGTCAACCGGGTTGACCAAGGCCGAGCCCTTTCCATTGGGAAGAGAAAGCTTTTCTGGACTTCCAATGTTACCATTGTCCATGTCCATGGAAGTTTGAGAAATAGACCTTCCATCCATATTTGCTTGACTATTGCTCCAAATCATTTCTGATTCAGCAACAATAAGAAAATAAGAAAGATCCATAAGGGTCATGTCGTGATCTGTCACATAGTAGTCTTTCTATATGACTCAGGAAGTGACTGAAACACCCAGTCAATAGCCAAGTTCCTTGGGACAACGACACCCAACATTTTCAACCTGTCACTGTGTGACTTCAGTCCTAAGACATGAGTGCACACAGGACTTCCAATTTGATGTTTTATTGTGAGTAGGGATTGAGTGATCTTGAACTTTTCAAGTCTTTAAGCTTGTGGGTCAGGGAGAATAATTGGAGGAGGTGGAGGAAGAGAAGTATGACTTCCATGAGCCAAACTCGGGAAGTCATATTCATTAGGAAAGCTTGGTTTGGGAAGATCATTGTTGTCTAAACCAGACATCAACAATGGGAGAAATTCACGTAAAGTTGATTTAAGTCCTTAATATAACACCCAATATGATATATTAAGGCTAGGACCCAACAAACTATTTTATAACTTGGAAGAGGGATGTCGTAATCCAAGCTATAAAATATTTCAAGGTAGGTGAATGACGATTCACCAATTTTCACCAAGATAAACGAAATGTATTATTAGGTTTTAATTGGTTTTGAAACTCCTAGATTCTTTTGAGATTCATTGAACTTTTCAATGACATGTTTCAATATCGAGTGTGCCCTTCAGGTTTTGTGACTGGGATGCCGAGGATCACAAAACAAGGTGTGAAGTAACCATGCAAATATACTTGGTACCCTTAATATTTACCTCTCAATCGATGTGCCGGTTAACCACACACGCTCCAACGATACTATGATAAACATTAAGTTACCATTTTCCTACCTTGTTAAGTCCAAGTTAGTGTGCCGGTTAACCACACACGCTCCACTAACAGCTTAAACAAAGTGCAAAGTGTAATTTCATGGATTAGCACCTTATTCACATTTTCCTAAGTAACTAAGATTGAGAATTTATAAGTGTTTAGTTACTTAGTATTTATCATTATACTTATAATGAAGGGAGAATTATAGTCCTTGTCCTACCTGTTCGGCTAACGACCCTCCACCGGTCAAGGAAGCGGTGATTGAGAGTGGACACCCATTAAACTGCCATTTTATAGGCAGTAACCTTATACCCCCCTTATAGATCGGCTTCGTGAATGAGGCCTACTAATGGTAAGACGACTTGCTCTTAAACATATAATATATTAAACTTTTAATATTATAATAGTATAAGGGTGTATTTTAGACATTTAAAATACTTGGTGGTTTAATCTATTAATTAAACTAGACTTTTAATTTAATTAAACTCAAACCATATATTTATGGATTTAATAATACTCTTTTAATTAAACGCTTTAATTAACTATTAATAAAGTCCATAAGAGTTAATTTGAACTATTCAACAAAACATCATAATTCCAATTATTAAACTCAAAATTAAAACCATTTAATTAATTGTTTAAGTTATGAACCCAAGAGTTTTAGAATTCAATTCTTTTTTTCATAAAAAACTTTTCTCAAATTTCAAACTTGAGAGCAAGTTTTGTAATTCTTGAAAACCTTTGGATTCCATAACTTATGGAATTAATTGTGTTTTATGATGAAACTTTCCATGTTCCATAACTTAAGAACAAGTTATGGAATTCTTTAAAACATTAACACCAAATTTTGTAACTCCATAAAAACTTTGAATCAAATTTTTTTTTTTAAAAAAAAACTTTCATATCCATAACTTATGGAAGTTTCAAAAACCCTTAAGATCACAACTTTAAAAAAAACTTTTGAGCTCAAAAATTTTATGACAAAATTTGTAACTCCTTAAAACATTTAGATCAAACTTTTAAAACTAATAAAATAATCATATCATTTTATCTTTTACTAAATTTGACCTAATTCAACTCATATAACAACTGATTCAAATTTTACAAATAATTCGTTTTTCACAAAACAAGTAATTATCTTAAAATTTGACAAACGTCATGTTTTTTTTTCCTTTTTTTTCAACTTGAAAATAAAACATTTGCATCAATATAACAGAAAACAACTCATGGGTTTGATACCACTGTTGGGTTTTGAGCATTCTAACACTCCTATGGTGTACATGTAACCCTATAAACCTTGGATCTATGTTTTCTCTATTATACATGCAAATATTAACTATTCCAAGGTTTCATCCTAACTAGCATATTATGAAGCACCTATACTACAAAGTTCTAGTTAGATGACATACCTTTTGATGTAGCTTGATCACTTCAAGCTTTAAGAGCTTAGCCCCAATAGTGTGGAAGCCTCAAATGGAATCACAAATCACCAAAACACCTTGGAAGAACTTGAGAGAATATGTATGCACACTAAAATCGGCCCACTCTTATTTTTACACACTTGTGCCAATTTTGTGAGCCAATGACCCCTTTATATATTATGGAGGATTAGGGTTACATCGATGTAAACCCTAATACCCATGACCTTTCATTTACATATGATCCATGGGTTAAAAGCTCCATGGACCATCCATGAAAGCTTAGCCCAACCTAAATGAACTTGGCCCATTCCATATATATAAGAGTCCATATTTAATTAGTTCTTTTTGATCACTTAATTAATTCTAAATTAATTCTTGATCAATACTAATTAAATAATATGATTCCATATTAATATATTAGAACTTATAATATATTAATATAAATCATAAATATACTATTCTCAAAAGACTATCCATATAAATTGTGCCGGTGAAATGCAACCCAAATGGACCATGCGGGGTCGGGTCAAGTACATACCAAATATAGTTATGGACTTAGACATTAATCCAACAGTAACCGGGGCGTCGGGGTAGTCTCGGGATGCTTAACACATAGTAAAAGTAGAAAGGAGAGTAGAATTAAGCAGCCTAAACCCGAGACCTTCGGTTTCTATTTATAGGGGGTATTTTTGAGATTCACGTCGTGAGCATGGAGTTGTTCACGTCGTGATTTTTGATCTTATCCCTCCCGTAGACTCGACGTCTAATAGCCCGACTCTGGCACACATCAGTCACTAACTCACGTCGTGAGTCTAACAGTGTGGGGTTTCGTGTCCCGAACTTCAGAAATTCATATCTCTCGCATACGAGTTCCGATTTTGACGTTCTTTATATCCACGCGTAGGTGAGATTATGCTTTACAACTTTCTTTTAGACTCCGTCGGCTAATTTTGACTTAATTTTATTATTATATTTTTAACAGGACGGGACTGGAAAAGTCCGTTAAAAATCCATAACTTCTTCATCCGACGTCCGATTTCGTCTGTCTTTTTACCGTTGCATTACTATTGTTGAGGTCTTCGATTCTCGTTTAGATTGCGTTGACTAAAATTCGCTCGATCTCTATTTCGAGTTTTTAGCTGTCTACTGTTATATCCGAAACTTAAAAAAATCATAACTTCCTCCTACGAAGTCAGATTTGGACGCTCTTTTTATGTACGTTTACGGTCTAATGATATCTACCACTTAGTACATTCACATTGAGATTTTTGAACATTTCATTTTTGACGCTATTCCTATTATATTAAGATAGGTTACAATACTTACTTTGGATCGTTACATTGACTTGAAATATCGGGTTGTTACAGAAGGGCATGTCAGTTCTAAGTAAACAAGGACTGCTTAGTAGAGAGGCTATTGGAAAGATAAAGTTTAATGAAAATTGAGTCAATGGAAAGCATCACAAAGTGAAATTCAATACCGGTTAACACACAAACAAGGAAATGCTGGAATATGTTCACTCGGATCTGTGGGGTCCTACACCAGTGAAGTCTCAAGGAGGATGCTAAAAGTTTGTGATGTTCATTGATGATTATTCAAGGAAGGTTTGGTTGTACTTTTTGAAGACCAAAGATGAGCTGTTTGTGAAGTTCAAGCAGTGGATGACCATGATGGGTTTTGATATAAAAAATAAAAGAGTTTTTCATGAAAAATACAACGGAAGCTTTAAAAATAACAATATTATTTTCGAGTTTATAACAAAACCAAACCATCAAGGATCTATTTATAGAAGTTAGAATGATATTAAAGCAACCATAGGGTGTTTTAGAATGACCGCCTTTAGAGCCTTTGAACCCACTTGGTTTTGTGGTGTTGCTGAAGGTAGAAAGATCAAACAAGATGATCTTCTCTACAAGCATCCAACATCAAGATTAAGGCACTTTAGATGCTATTTCCTATCTTTTATAAAGTACTTCTTAAGCCTTTAAGTGCTTAACACAATTAAGCACTAAATGAGAAGCACTTTAAGTCACCATGACTTTCAATAATCTTTAAAAGAAAAAAAGATAAGAAGTAGCAAAAAGGCTATGGTTTTGGTGATGAAAAGAGGAAGAAGAAGAGAACCAAAACCTAGCCAAAAACAAGTTCCCTGTACTTTATTATATACTCCCATGCAAGACATGCCTTTAGATTATAATAACATAAAGTAATGGTAGCCTTTAGGAGCTTGGGGAGCATAAGAAGAAGGTCGACAAGAAAACTCTCTTCTTTAATAAAAAAAATTCAGCCATGTCTAAGAAGAAGACAAAAAAATGTTTTGCTAGTTTCTCTAGTTACATAAAGGTAACTAATGGTAAATAACTAGTAAGTCTAAGGTTAGCCAAAGTGTCCAAAACTTAGTTCATGACTTATTAAATCATACCATATGATATAATCACTAGTTATGCTTTCTTTAATTATTATTTTCACAAAACAAAAATTATTCCCTAATTAAAATACAATAGTTGATTAATTATTAATAATAAATATTCAAAATGTGCCAACTTGATAAAGGTGTGACCCTATAGGATCATATGTTATTAGCAATACATTCAATAATGATTCTTGAGCATATATATCCAACATACCATGGTTGAGAAAAGGACTGGAAAACGGGTTAAGACTTTGACGACTGATGATGGATTAGAGTTCCGTTTGATAACTTCTTCATGTAAGAAGGTATAGTGAGGCACTGTACTTTACGACACACACCACAACAAAATGGAGTGGCGAAACGGATGAACCAAAAACTCATGCAGCGTTCTAGGTGCATGCGGATATTTATTAACTTATCCACGCAATTCTAGGCTGAAACAATTAACACTGCTTGCTATCTGGTTAAAAGATCACCATCAACCGTTATAGACTTGAAGACTCCTAAAGAGGTATGGTCTGGAAAACCATCTAACTATTCTGGTTTACGTATATTTGGATGCCCCACATATGATCATTTGAATGATTGTAAACTTGAGCCAAGGGCAATGAAGTGCATATATCGACTGTGGTGTACAGAAGATGGAAGAACTCATAAATTTATCATGAGCAGAGATGTAACCTTTGATGAATCTATCATGGGTAAGCAGGGAGAAGGTGATACAAGTCAAAAAGGGAACAAAGATCCGGGTGCTAACCAGAAGGTGGAGTTTGTATCTCAAACTCCAGAAAGAGTTGTGATAAGTGATGAAGAGCAAGGTGGAAATTAACAACCTAGATAATATAAAACCCAAGAGAAACCCATGGGATCTTCGTCTAGTGGTGCTGATGTTAGGAAGGATAATGGGAAAGAATCTATAGCAAGGAGGATATCAAATAGGGTTATTCGAAAACCTGATAGATATGTGGGATGCGTCAATTCAAGAGACCTTGACTCCATTGCTTTTCCTTTAGCAACTTGTAACATCCCACAAATTTCAACAATTTTAAACTTTTCAAAACGATCATTTTACTAATAAATTGTTCACAAAATGGTGTTCTCAAAACATTAATTGAAAATCACTGCCACCCAACATCAATGAAATAAAGTCAGGATGTGTACGGTCACGCCTTCTCCTTGCCACGAAACTCTGAAACACCGGAAACCATAAATGCAAAAACTGTAAGCACAAAGCTTAGTGAGTTTCTGTGACAACCCGAAATTTCTATTCTGTACAACATGTCAATTCAATAGGAGTCAAATCAGTTACAGTTAAATTTTCAGACTTTTTGGATTAAGTTTGATTATTTTAGGATTTACACTTTATGAGATACCAGGAGAGAGGATGCCCTAGGGTTATAGTGCAACACTGTTATTCCTAAACTTCAAGAAATTGGAGTTTACTGCCGGAATAAAATATTTTCAGCCAAAAACCCAGAAATTTGGGGTATATATATGACACTTGTCATTTTATATCATTTTTCCAAATTTCTCAAGAACAAAAGCAAATCCTCTCACGTATCATCACGGGATTTATTCCAAATCTCGATCTAGTAAGTGTTTTCAACCATTTCAAGTTAGTAGATCACTTAATCTAGTGTTTTAACAACCTTCTAACCGTGAAATCATTCCAAAAGGTTGATTTTTCCATTTTCACCAAGAACACCAAGAACACACACTAGTGTTCTTGGCATTTTGGCTCATTTCAAGCTTCCATATAGTAAGTACTTCTATCCTAGAGTGTGTTTAAGCTTGCTATACTTCATTATAACATGAAATCATCCAAGAAACACCAAGAAAATGGTGTTTACGGTTCAAGAACGTTCTTGAACCGTAAACCCATTTTTTTAAAGGGACCACAATGTCCCTAGTCCCTTCCTAAGCCTAAGTAACTAACTTGGATCCTTACCTTGATGTGTTAAGGACTTGAAATCATCGAAATACGAACATCCATAAGAGTTTACGGCCGTAAACTCTAGGGTTTACGACCGTAAACCCAAAGTGATGTGGTCTTTGGGCCGTAAACTCCAAATAGGAGTGAAATGGTGCCCTAGCTTCTTCCTTAGGCTTATACTTCAAGAGGAAACACTTCAATGGACTTAGAAACGTTCAAATCAACAATTGGTCAAAAGAGGGGGAGTTTACGGCCGTAAACTCTAGGGTTTACGACCGTAAACCCATTGGGTTGAGGTCACAAAACCGTAAACTCAAGTTAGGGTTCTTTTGAACCCTAAACCCTATAGCATTGTGCTACAACACTTAGATGCATTCCTTGATACTTATAACACTTATATAAGGTGTTTAACTTGTCTTAGGATGTCTTAACTTTGCTAATTAGTTGTTTAAAGTCTAATTAGATACATATATGTTGTAATTATATGTTAAATAGGATCATTGGGTGTGTACAAGTCTTCACTTGACACCTAGCAATCCTATTTCTTCAGTTCATCCAAACCACCAACTACAGGTGAGTTCATACCCCTTAATTAACCTTTTAAATGTTTTAAATGCTTTTATGGGGGGGATACAAGTTGAACAATTATAGTTATTATATCAATCACATGTGATTAATAACTACCAAACAAATGGTTTTCTTACTTTTCAAACTGGTTATCAAACTGTTTTACCTCAAACTGTTTTACCTCAAACTGTTTTACAAACTCTTTTATTGTCAATACATTTATCAAACTCTTTTAACTTATATTATGTGTATCTATATAAATATAGTTATATAAGTAGGATTGGAAGGACTTAGGACTGCTAGTCTACCCTGCTTCCTGTTCTTGTTTGATTGTGGTCTTGGGGTATCAAGGTTAGTTGTCCGAGGGTCGTTTGAATCCTAGTTATATATTATGTATACGTATATAGATATAAAAGGTTTGTTATCAACCTCTTTTAACTTATATTATGTGTATCTATGTAAATATAGTTATATAAGTAGGATTAAGAAGGACTTAGGACTGCTAGTCTACCCTGCTTCCTGTTCTTGTTTGATTGTGGTCTTGGGGTATCAAGGTTAGTTGTCCGAGGGTCGTTTGAATCCTAGTTATATATTATATATATGTATATAGATACAAAAGGTTTTCCTTCATTCAAGTCCATACCCTTGGGTAGCAAGGGTATACAAACATGTTCATACATTGCTAGTAAGCTACCATAGGGGTAGTTTAGGAAGATACTATTACTAGAACGATGAAACATACAATGAGTCAGTTCATACATGAGTCAATACATACTATAATGAGAAACAAACATGAAACAGAGTGATGAGAAACAAACATACAGGCTAGACAGAGAAAGAACATACAATACAGCTAGCACACAATTCACATAACATTTACATTAATACATTTATGTGAGCCATTAAACAGGGCATGGCACTACCTGCCATGACTGTTTTTGTATCAGAATCTCCTTAATTGGGGAGCGTATGAGTTTGTGTATAGATCTATACTGGATTGACTATCCTACACCTTGCTGCTCGCTACAGTGGGACTTGCAAGTCTACGGGTGCCAAACGTCATTTTTTTGGCATCTTACATTGTCACTTTACTATTGAGTCGGTAGCAAGATACAGGCCGATCACATGTTACCTTAAAATATACAATTAACTTAAGGTAGTTAGTACAGCAGTAGTTTCATAATACTACATTAAAGTACTATAACATTTTCCCTTTACATTTTACTTTGTGATTTCACACAATAAACAATAATGTAAAAACTATATTTTTGGTTAATGATAGTCGGATTTGGGAAAATACTCACTTTTACAAAGGATACACACACAGACACTAGATGCCTTGGTAGAAGGCTACTTTTAGTAGGAAACATAGGGTTTTCTAGGATAGTTCAAACAAATACAAAACTTTTACAAACACACAGTACATCTTACAAAACATCTTGCAAATGCTTTCATACAAACACAGACACTAATATACTTATGAACTCACTAGCTCTAAAGCTGATAAACTCTTTCAAAATAACTTGTATTCTCAGGTCACCAGTAGACAGGTACCGGAGCCAGGTTTTGAGAAGATGGAGCTCGTTCAAGACTCATCTTATATTTTGATGTATATTGTTTTGGTGTCTTTAAAACTTAACGGAACACACTTGTATGAAATTATATTATTAATGCAATGGATGATGTTGTTGCTTGTTTACTACTTGCATTGTTGTGATACTGTACATGACGTCCTCCACCCCAGAACGTTTCCGCCGTTCATTTGGTTTTGAGGGTGTGACAGATTGGTATCAGAGTATTGTTTATAGTGAATCGAGTGTATCAACCCATAAAAGATATACGAACTATAAACACAAGCGGGATTTAAAATACTCTGATGAAGAGTTTATACTTTAAATAATAAAATATTTAATAAAGTATACATACCTGCATTCATACTAAAATCAGTGTCACTAGGACAGAACAAAAGTATTACGATTGGTGGACAGCATAAGCAGACTTAGAGACATATGGTCAACCCTGGGAAGATGTAGCATGATCAACTACATTATCCGAGGAGTGATTAGCGTGTGCCTAAGTGTGGTTGTGAGGTTGCAACAAGTCTAAAAACTTACCAACACTTCTACAACAAGAACAGTAGAACAAAACATTAAACTTAAAATACTATAGGAGTATTTTGTGTCACTATAATTACTTATTCGAGAACTAAAGGTCTTTATTAGTATATCAATGGTTGTTTAGTGGATACACTAAAGTTATATGTACTAGGATGTTATAGACTTAGAATCTGTGATCTTTGCCTTACTTCCTGTTCCTTGTTTGGTTGTGGGCTTAGGGTTAGGGTCACTTATTCGAAGGTCTATCCCGTCTGCATGACATATAACTGGTATGCTTTAAACAAGTATTGAGGCAACTGATAAAGATCATCTTATAATTATTTAATTAGTTAGTTAGTTTAATTTAGTTATTTCTTATATCCTTTTCTCGCGTAGATTTAATGGCTGGATTTTATCTTCCTGGAGACCCGTACTTTCCCAACCACGACAACGCAGAATGGCTGGAAGAAGAACCAGAAGATAATCACCCAATTCCTTTAGATGATTATGAAGCTGAATTTTTTTCTGATGGTTCCGACTCGGAGCCAGAAGTCAACAACCAACCCCCAGCTGTTCAAAACCCAAACTCTCGTCCCGCATTTCAAGGACCCACACCTTTGTGGGCCACAAACTTGAATAGGTGGAGTCAGGAACAAGGTCAACCTTTTCCCTATGATGGGGACAGAAGCTTCTACAACATTACTGATGGAGGTGCAGCTGATAGAGTCCTACCTATCATGGTTCGTAGGATTGCTCAGAACACCGAGCAGGGTCGAGCAGCTATCGACCGGGTAGTAGAAGTGGATGCCAATTCTGGTATTAACACTGTCCGCATTCGCCAGCTGGAGTCCGCTCATGAAAGGGCTCAGGTTAGCAATGCAATGCTTCAAAGGGAACTTGCTGAAACCCGAGCCGAAGTCAGGGAACTTCGAGCTCAACAAGCAAGGTCTGATAGACGTGTGAGAGACATAGAGCGTATCCTATCGGATTCAAGGACTCACTCAAACAGTTCTCGTCGTCGTTAGAATCGTACCAACTTCTCTTTTGGATATAACTTAGTTATGTAAAAACTTAAGTCTAATTTCCTATCCTTATAAATCTTAGACCTGCTAGGTTTTGATTAGGTAGTATGCTGTCAAAATTTTCCCATCTTGGATGATGTAAGACCTACTTCTAGGTCATTTTTCCCCAAACTCATTACATCTGTAATTCCAATATCTTTGACAGATATAAAAATCTAATGGAAATTATTATCCAAATACTTTCATCTTCATTCAAGTATTCCATTTAATTATGCTGTTGGGCTATGGAGAGTTAGTCCATGAGTCATTCTCATCAATGTTCATGTCAAATTCTTATCAATATCTTATTCATTCTAAACTTTCAGCAAAAAGATGCCTCCACGAAAGTCAACAAGACGTAATCCTCCACCACCTACTCCTCAATTTGATACAGCAGCCCTCAATGCTGCTGTAGCTGCGGCTGTGGCAACAGCCATGGCTGAATATCATTCTTCAAGTTCCACTGGAGGAGGGACGCCTATTCCAACAATACAGGTTGAAACCCCTGTGCGCTCGAGAGAGTGCTCCTACAAAGATTTTACAAACTGCAAGCCATTATCCTTCAGAGGAACTGGCGGAGTCATTGTACTCTCGCAATGGTTTGAGAAAACCGAATCGGTTTTCGCAATCTGCTCCTGTCCAGAAGGGAGCAAGGTGAAGTTCGCTGCTTGCACCTTTTAAACCAGAGCCCTAACATGGTGGAATAGCCATGTTAAGTCACTATCTCTTTCAGTGGCAAATGATATGGGCTGGGATACTTTAAAAGACCTCATGATTGAGGAGTACTGCCCGAGGGGCGAAATCCAAAAGCTGGAGGAAGAACTTTGGCGCCTAACCATGAAAGGCACTGACATCGTAGCATATACCGCCAGGTTCTGTGAACTGGTGGCCCTCTGTCCCAACATGATTCATACAGAAGGAAAGAAGATCGAGAGGTATATATGGGGGCTGGTGCCACCATACCAGGGAAATGTATTGTCATCACGCCCCACTACATTTGATAGTGCCAAGCGATTGGCACAGCAGCTAGTTGACCACGGGGTCCGTACCCCGGCTGCAACAACCACCCTGGCCATCTCAGAAACCGCCAGAACTGCAGAGTCCAAGCGGAAATTCTGGGAGGACAAGAAAAAGAAGAAGGCTGCGAAGAAACAGCAGACGGTGGCAATTCATAGTGCGACAGCACCTGCCACTGCTGCTATTCCAATAAAGCAGTATTCTGGAAGTTTACCTTTATGCAACAAGTGCAACTACCATCATATGGGAGCCTGTCGGGACATGCAGTGTGTAAACTGCAACAGGAAAGGGCATACAGCCCGTTTCTGTAAATCTCCGGCAAGGCCAATCACCCAAGTCCCCGGCGCTGGAGTGGGCCAATCTTGCTACAACTGTGGCGATGTGGGCCACTACAAGAGGAACTTCCCCAAGGCAGGGAATACCGGTGGAGTAGGAAGAGTTCTGGCTATAGGCCATGAGGAGGCGGTTGCCGACCCCACAGTGGTCACTGGTACATTTCTCCTCGACAACTCTTATGCTTGTATACTATTTGATAGTGGAGCGGAGAGGAGCTTCGTGAATCAAAAATTTGCTCATTTACTTAAGCAAAAATCACGAGCACTCAAAGAACCGTTCACAGTAGAAATGGCTAATGGGAAGACAGAGAGCACTAGCTGTATTTACATAGGGTGTACCCTAACTTTAGATAGCCATTCATTCTCGATCGATCTCATGCCAGTCTCAATTAAAAGTTTCGACGTCATCATTGGCATGGATTGGTTGAGTCTTCAGCGTGCCAACATCATGTGTTACGAAAAGGCAGTTCGCCTTAATCTTTCGTCTGGCGAAACCCTAGTAGTTTATGGCGACAAACTCGGCACAAACCTTCGTATCATCTCGAGCATTCAAGCTCAGAAATTCTTGCGAAAGGAATTTCGCGCATTCCTTGCTCATGTGGTCGATGTGAGCCAAGAAGCGAAAGACATCAAGAACATTCCAGTAGTACACGACTTTCCCGACATCTTTCCAGAAGAGCTACCAGGATTACCTCCGCAACGACAAGTCGAGTTCAGAATCGACTTAGTTTCAGGGGCTACCCCCGTAGCCAAATCGCCTTATCGTCTAGCACCTGCAGAGATGCAAGAACTATCCTGTCAACTTAACGAACTGCTCAGCAAGGGCTTTATAAGACCAAACTTCTCACCTTGGGGAGCTCCAGTCTTGTTCGTCAAAAAGAAAGACGGATCTTTTCGTATGTGCATCGACTACAGGGAGCTCAACAAACTGACCGTCAAGAATCGTTATCCTTTGCCTCGGATAGACGATTTATTCGATCAACTTCAAGGGGCGAATTTCTTTTCCAAAATCGACTTAAGATCCGGATATCACCAATTACGAGTGCTAGGGGAGGATGTTCCAAAGACAGCCTTCCGAACTCGTTATGGGCACTACGAATTCGTAGTGATGCCGTTCGGATTAACAAACGCGCCCGCTGTATTCATGGACTTAATGAATAGGGTGTGTCGTCCTTACTTGGATCAGTTCGTCATCGTCTTCATCGATGACATACTTATCTACTCTCGTAGTAAGGAAGAACATAGTCAACATCTGCGACACGTCTTAGAAACCCTGCGCGCGGAGAAGCTGTATGCAAAATTCTCGAAATGCCAATTTTGGATCCGACGAGTCGAATTCTTAGGGCACGTGGTTAGCGAAGAGGGAATCCACGTAGACCCATCCAAAATCAAAGCCATTGAGAGCTGGTCAGCACCGAAGACGCCTACAGAAATTCGTCAATTTCTAGGCCTCGCTGGCTACTATCGCCGGTTCATTCAGAACTTCTCCCGCATTGCAAAGCCTCTTACAACACTTACCCAGAAGGGCGTATCCTTTGACTGGGAAGAAAAGCAGGAGAGAGCGTTCCAAACGCTCAAACGAGCCTTGTGCACTGCACCAATACTGTCCCTCCCCGAAGGGATAGAAGACTTCGTTGTCTATTGCGATGCATCGAACCAAGGTCTCGGATGTGTTCTGATGCAGCGAGGTAAGGTCATCGCCTATGCCTCGAGACAGCTAAAAACACATGAGGTCAACTATACGACGCACGATCTTGAACTGGGAGCAGTTATTTTTGCTTTGAAGATCTGGAGACACTACCTGTACGGTACGAAGAGCACAATCTTTACAGACCACAAGAGCCTACAACACATATTCGATCAGAAGGAGCTCAACATGAGACAACGACGGTGGGTCGAGCTACTCAGTGACTACGAATGCGAAATTCGTTATCATCCCGGCAAGGCCAATGTAGTAGCTGACGCCCTAAGTCGGAAAGAATATTCTGGTCGTAAAGTCAAGTCATTGACTATGACTATCCATTCACACTTATCCACACAAATACAGGCAGCTCAGCTCGACGCTTTGAAGCCTGAAAATGTGACCAATGAATCCCTGCGAGGGATGGATAAGAACTTGGAAGTCAAAGGTGGCGGAGCTTATTATCTCATGAACCGGATCTGGACCCCGAAACTTGGTGGTTTCAGGGATTTGGTCATGAAGGAGGCGCATAACACTCGTTATTCCGTTCACCCAGGTTCAGATAAGATGTATCTGGATCTTAAAAAGTTATACTGGTGGCCTAACATGAAAGCAGAGATTGCTACCTTCGTAAGTAAATGCCTTACTTGCGCAAAGGTCAAGGTCGAGTACCAGAAACCCTCAAGTCTTCTTCAACAGCCTGAGATCCCAGAATGGAAGTGGGAGCGGATCACTATGGATTTCATAACCAAGTTGCCCAAGACAACGGGTGGACTTGATACCATATGGGTCATCGTCGACAGATTGACCAAGTCCGCGCACTTTCTGCCTATCAAAGAGACAGACAAGATGGAGAAGCTTACAAGAACTTACATTAGAGAGATTGTACGATTGCATGGTGTTCCTATATCCATTATCTCGGACAGAGATAGTAGGTTCACTTCTAGGTTCTGGCAATCGCTACAAGGTTCCTTAGGAACTAGGCTGGACATGAGTACAGCCTACCATCCGCAGACAGACGGGCAAAGTGAGAGGATTATCCAAACCTTAGAGGACATGTTGCGAGCCTGTGTGATTGACTTTGGGAAAACATGGGATACTCATTTACCCCTTGTAGAATTTTCCTACAACAACAGTTATCACACAAGCATAAAGGATGCTCCATTCGAGGCCCTCTACGGCCGAAAGTGCAGATCCCCTCTGTGCTGGGCTGAGGTGGGTGATACCCAGTTAGCTAAGGGACTAGTTCCTGAAAGCACTCTCACAGGTCCGGAGATCATACGGGAAACGACGGAGAAGATCGTTCAGATCCGTGAACGACTGAAAGCCTCCAGAGACCGACAGAAAAGCTACGCTGATAAACGAAGGAAACCGTTGGAATTCCAGGTGGGCGACCATGTTCTATTGAAGGTCTCACCCTAGAAGGGCTTGATACGCTTCGGAAAGCGTGGAAAGCTAAATCCAAGGTACATTGGGCCTTTCGAAATTCTTGCCAGAATCGGCCCTGTAGCTTACAAACTTAACTTACCGAGCGAACTCATTAACGTACATTCTACATTCCACGTATCGAACTTGAAAAAGTGTCTGTCCGACGAGACTCTTGTAATCCCACTCGACGAGATCGAGATCAACGAGAGCCTCAACTTCGTGGAAGAACCAGTAGAGATCATGGACCGGGAGGTCAAGCAAACGAAACAAAGTCGCATCCCGATAGTGAAGGTTCGCTGGAACGCCAAGCGAGGACCTGAATTCACTTGGGAGCGAGAGGACCAGATGAAACTGAAATATCCTCGTCTTTTTACTTAGTTCTTTGTAACTACTTATTTGCTTAAATTCTAATTTCGGGACGAAATTCCTTCTAAGGAGGGGATGATGTGACAACCCGAAATTTCTATTCTGTACAACATGTCAATTCAATAGGAGTCAAATCAGTTACAGTTAAATTTTCAGACTTTTTGGATTAAGTTTGATTATTTTAGGATTTACACTTTATGAGATACCAGGAGAGAGGATGCCCTAGGGTTATAGTGCAACACTGTTATTCCTAAACTTCAAGAAATTGGAGTTTACTGCCGGAATAAAATATTTTCAGCCAAAAACCTAGAAATTTGGGGTATATATATGACACTTGTCATTTTATATCATTTTTCCAAATTTCTCAAGAACAAAAGCAAATCCTCTCAAGTATCATCACGGGATTTATTCCAAATCTCGATCTAGTAAGTGTTTTCAACCATTTCAAGTTAGTAGATCACTTAATCTAGTGTTTTAACAACCTTCTAACCGTGAAATCATTCCAAAAGGTTGATTTTTCCATTTTCACCAAGAACACCAAGAACACACACTAGTGTTCTTGGCATTTTGGCTCATTTCAAGCTTCCATATAGTAAGTACTTCTATCCTAGAGTGTGTTTAAGCTTGCTATACTTCATTATAACATGAAATCATCCAAGAAACACCAAGAAAATGGTGTTTACGGTTCAAGAACGTTCTTGAACCGTAAACCCATTTTTTTAAGGGACCAAAATGTCCCTAGTCCCTTCCTAAGCCTAAGTAACTAACTTGGATCCTTACCTTGAGGTGTTAAGGACTTGAAATCATCGAAATACGAACATCCATAAGAGTTTACGGCCGTAAACTCTAGGGTTTACGACCGTAAACCCAAAGTGATGTGGTCTTTGGGCCGTAAACTCCAAATAGGAGTGAAATGGTGCCCTAGCTTCTTCCTTAGGCTTATACTTCAAGAGGAAACACTTCAATGGACTTAGAAACGTTCAAATCAACAATTGGTCAAAAGAGGGGGAGTTTACGGCCGTAAACTCTGGGGTTTACGACCGTAAACCCATTGGGTTGAGGTCACAAAACCGTAAACTCAAGTTAGGGTTTCTTTTGAACCCTAAACCCTATAGCATTGTGCTACAACACTTAGATGCATTCCTTGATACTTATAACACTTATATAAGGTGTTTAACTTGTCTTAGGATATCTTAACTTTGCTAATTAGTTGTTTAAAGTCTAATTAGATACATATATGTTGTAATTATATGTTAAATAGGATCATTGGGTGTGTACAAGTCTTCACTTGACACCTAGCAATCCTATTTCTTCAGTTCATCCAAACCACCAACTACAGGTGAGTTCATACCCCTTAATTAACCTTTTAAATGTTTTAAATGCTTTTATGGGGGGGGATACAAGTTGAACAATTATAGTTATTATATCAATCACATGTGATTAATAACTACCAAACAAATGGTTTTCTTACTTTTCAAACTGGTTATCAAACTGTTTTACCTCAAACTGTTTTACCTCAAACTGTTTTACCTCAAACTGTTTTACAAACTCTTTTATTGTCAATACATTTATCAAACTCTTTTAACTTATATTATGTGTATCTATATAAATATAGTTATATAAGTAGGATTGGAAGGACTTAGGACTGCTAGTCTACCCTGCTTCCTGTTCTTGTTTGATTGTGGTCTTGGGGTATCAAGGTTAGTTGTCCGAGGGTCGTTTGATCCTAGTTATATATTATGTATACGTATATAGATATAAAAGGTTTGTTATCAACCTCTTTTAACTTATATTATGTGTATCTATGTAAATATAATTATATAAGTAGGATTAAGAAGGACTTAGGACTGCTAGTCTACCCTGCTTCCTGTTCTTGTTTGATTGTGGTCTTGGGGTATCAAGGTTAGTTGTCCGAGGGTCGTTTGAATCCTAGTTATATATTATATATATGTATATAGATACAAAAGGTTTTCCTTCATTCAAGTCCATACCCTTGGGTAGCAAGGGTATACAAACATGTTCATACATTGCTAGTAAGCTACCATAGGGGTAGTTTAGGAAGATACTATTACTAGAACGATGAAACATACAATGAGTCAGTTCATACATGAGTCAATACATACTATAATGAGAAACAAACATGAAACAGAGTGATGAGAAACAAACATACAGGCTAGACAGAGAAAGAACATACAATACAGCTAGCACACAATTCACATAACATTTACATTAATACATTTATGTGAGCCATTAAACAGGGCATGGCACTACCTGCCATGACTGTTTTTGTATCAGAATCTCCTTAATTGGGGAGCGTATGAGTTTGTGTATAGATCTATACTGGATTGACTATCCTACACCTTGCTGCTCGCTACAGTGGGACTTGCAAGTCTACGAGTGCCAAACGTCATTTTTTTGGCATCTTACATTGTCACTTTACTATTGAGTCGGTAGCAAGATACATGCCGATCACATGTTACCTTAAAATATACAATTAACTTAAGGTAGTTAGTACAGCAGTAGTTTCATAATACTACATTAAAGTACTATAACATTTTCCCTTTACATTTTACTTTGTGATTTCACACAATAAACAATAATGTAAAAACTATATTTTTGGTTAATGATAGTCGGATATGGGAAAATACTCACTTTTACAAAGGATACACACACAGACACTAGATGCCTTGGTAGAAGGCTACTTTTAGTAGGAAACATAGGGTTTTCTAGGATAGTTCAAACAAATACAAAACTTTTACAAACACACAGTACATCTTACAAAACATCTTACAAATGCTTTCATACAAACACAGACACTAATATACTTATGAACTCACTAGCTCTAAAGCTGATAAACTCTTTCAAAATAACTTGTATTCTCAGGTCACCAGTAGACAGGTACCGGAGCCAGGTTTTGAGAAGATGGAGCTCGTTCAAGACTCATCTTATATTTTGATGTATATTGTTTTGGTGTCTTTAAAACTTAACGGAACACACTTGTATGAAATTATATTATTAATGCAATGGATGATGTTGTTGCTTGTTTACTACTTGCATTGTTGTGATACTGTACATGACGTCCTCCACCCCAGAACGTTTCCGCCGTTCATTTGGTTTTGAGGGTGTGACAGTTTCCCCCAAAGTACCAACACACAATAGATAACATATACAATAAACAACATACTATGGGTCCAATCAACCATCGGGTTGGAATACCCCAAGCCCCTCAACCATCGGGTTGGAATGCGAACATACTATAGGTCCAATCAACCATCGGGTTGGAATACCCCAGGCCCTCAACCTTCGGGTTGGAATGCCAAGATACTATGGGTCCAGTCAACCATCGGGTTGGAATACCCCAGGTCCTCAACCATCGGGTTGGAATGCCAACATACTATGGGTCCAATCATCCTCGGTATGGAATACCCTCGGGCCCATTCCACCATCGGGTTGGTATGCCCCGGCCTGTTGACTTACACACAAAGCAGTGAATCCTCGGCCCCCGACCAAACACGTGCACATATAACAAATAATCATATAGCAGTCTACAGCCACTCAAACAGATCTACAAATCACTAAGCATAACATCATCCTAGTTACCAGGATACTGATCTAACAGATCATAATAACATAGCAACATGCATAACAGGATATCAATCCAATGGGTCGACATTGGTGCCTTCGACCTGCAAGTACAGTGACGACAACTTACCTCGCATTGTCGAATCCTACAGACGATCCCTGGCTATTGGCTGACGGCTCCCCAAACTGTCAACATCAAGACAACACCCCATCAACTGTTGATTCCACGAATAATCTCTGACTGCAGATCCGCTATAATCCATGCACTATCATATGCCAAAATGACAACCTATCAACATCTAGCCACTGACTCACACTATGAGTCCAAATTAGGGTAAAAGACCTTTTACCCTTCCTCAAGCTTGGCCCAAAGCCAAGTCCCAACTAGATGACCAAATGCCCAAAATCCAATAATAACATCTATGGCCCGAATATGACCCAATTTTCCAAATTGGTCCTAATTCCTTTCATGGGCCTTTGCCCAAGAATGCCCAACAAGATACAACAACCCAACAATAAAATCCAGATGGCCGAACATATCCCATCCCAAACCGAAGCCCAAAACGCAAAAGGCCCAAGTCTGCTGAGTATGCGGGGGGTACTCAACCTGTACGCTTAGCGTACTGCTTGGGAGGCTTGTACGCACAACGTACATACTTGTACACCCAGTGTACTTACCAGCCCAAAGCCAACTTTCCAATTAAGCACTTAATCCGTTAAGACTTGGATCCAAACTCAGATCTGACTTCCCCAAGGTGGTTAATCACATAAAGTTGCCAAATTTATGTGCATGCATGGGTAAATGGGACTCTAGAGCTCAGAAGAGCTTAATACTAGACTTAATACATGCATGGAATCAAAACCGCCATAAAGTTTGCACCTTTATGTCTAAGGAACCCATGATATAACCAGATCTACAATTTCAAGCTTCACAAACGACTTAGACTCCCAATCATCCAACAAAAGGGTCAAAATGACAAAAAATGAACCAAGAAGAAGATCTATGAAATGAAAAGGCAAGGTTGTGACTTTATACCTCCCAAGCTACCAAAAGGAGGTGCAAATGTTGGATCTTAAACATTTCCTTCAAACAACAAGACTTCAATTTTCCCCCCTTCTTCTTCTAGGTCCACAAAACCTTCCATAAATCTCACAAGAGCTTCCAAATCACCAAACATGGGCTAGGGGGTCGAATTAGGGTTTTAGAGAATGGAGGCTGACTTAGAAATGAACAAAATGGACTATCATAAAGCTTATATACGGCACAACACAAATATTGGGGTTTTCCAACGTACCCTTGTACGCCCAGCATACGAGGCTTCGCACCCCGCACCAACCTTCGCATTACGCCCACCGTATGCCTCTTTACGCCATGCGTACTGATCTCCACAGCCATACGCCCTACGTACTCCCTTGGTACGCCCTGCGTACTAGGCTTCCTTTTAAAACCCTAAATATTATGAAGGCCATAACTTCCTCGATCTAAGTCCGTTTCCGACGAACTTTATATCCACGGAAAGGTAGCGAGAAGCCCTACACTTCTAGCAACCCATCATAGCCTTGAAGTTCCCCGAACCAAACCCAAAATTCATAAAGGACCGAGATAACCAATTACGATTATGCCCTTGGGCTCCGAAACACCATCGAACACTCGGATCACTTAGACTTTAACATCCTCATCCAAAAGGGCCAAAACCTTTCTTTACCAAGCTCCCAAGACTTATGATAATTGATGATCAGGCCGCATCCCCGAATAATGAAGCGATTCGAAACCGGGTGTTACAACTCTCCCCACTTAAATTCGATTACGTCCTCGAAATCATTCTTTATCATTCCCTACGTGCCCGACAGCTTGAGGGACACAACCACAACCTTGAACAATCAATTGCTTTCCCAAGGCAACTGAACCCAACAAAATTTACCACGCAAAGAAGACGAATCCACAATCTCATGCAGAAACCCAAACTACTTTTCCTGAACCATGAAATCTCGAATTGGTCTGACTCCCTGACAGACCGCCCCAAACTGAACCAATGCTAAATCCATGACACTTATCCATCAAACTATCTATTCAACTCCTGATGATAACAATTCCATGAACACAAAAGATACATGATATAGATTTCCTCAACCTCCGAAATGACATGTTGTTGCTAAGATGCTGAAACCTCATCACTTGTCCGACCTTCACACAGGTAGAACTATCCCAGAGCACAAACACATAAGCTAAATCCTGAACCCTCCAGTTAATTCCCTTGACATACAGATTCATTAATCTACATCTTTCTGAGCACCGACCTTGCACGAATACACTCGCGATTCCCAACGTGAGTTACCACCAAAAGCCCACTCGAAAATGGCCACTCATATCCTTCTCGAAGGCCCTTACCTACAACTGGTGAGCATCCATTTATGAATCTATCCCCAATCCCTGACTGGAGACACTACCAGAAACACGCAGAATTGATCCTCAAATATACTGATCGCGAACTTCACCGAAAAACAAACCATGTGACATACCAAACCTTAATAACCCTTGACTCTTTGTTATGCTATTACCAACCACTGCTTTGATGATCAAACCAAAAATTTCAGCGATACAACCTACTCCTATCGGCTCAGGTGTACCCCCACCTGAACAATCACTCGAGACCTCATAAAGAGATTATGACTTATGGCTCCATAACCAATTCCCGATTTGAAAATCACAATCCTAAAAACAGCTTGCGATCAACTGGAATTATAACGCATACATCCCACAAAGACTTTCTGATACCTGGCTGATACTCCCCACAACCCTTACTGCTTCCCTTATCCAACCAACAAATTTGTGACTCGCCCGACTCCCAACAGCGCGTCAACACTGAAAGCGCTATAAGCAGAAGAAATGAACCATCATGATCACTAGGCCCACAGCCCATGACTGGAATGCTCCCGATAACATACCGACCTCGCCGTCATCGTATCATTCGCCCAACACTCCGGACCTGAAAATCCCCACCTCCTTCCATTACCTTGAAGGGACCTAAATAACTCCCTTACCGCGCCATTAAGCACCACAAAGCTACTACTAAAACAAAACCTTACAAAAACATGGTCACACGCGACCCGAGAATAGGATCACGACTGCACTCTTGTTCCAATTCGAAGGTTGTAACCCAAAAGAACCATGCACAATAATTTGAACCAAGGGCTCCAATGCTGACTTGCCCATTCACATGAAAAACCACCATACACATACTAAGGAAGCCCATAATCTCATCAAAAGAGAAAGAATTACCAAAGATAATCGAAATAAAGCCTCAATCAATAACAGAACACATCCTCACGATCGATCGAAACAAGATCCCATACTTAATTGAGACTGACTGGATTCCACCGCCATGCATCTAGCCCGAGAAGACGTCCAAGATGATCCCGAAGATTACCAAAACCTGAGACTGCTATGAACCAAGTTACCACTCCATCATTGAGGGTAAACATATATGATGACCAAAGGAGCATAGGACATACTGAACTTGATGACAAATTGGCCCGACCACTGACTCTCGGCTGATAAAATTAGATTTTCAAGAGAACCTCCGCTGAATGATGAACCCCATAACCAGTGGTCAAGAAAACACTTACACTTAATCCATAGAATCAAGACTCACATGGAAAGTCCCTTAATGGCTAAAACTACTCGACCTGAGAATCTCGGTTCTCCCCCACTTAGGGCTCGAACTACCACCCACTGGCGCTGAAACCAACTCATAACTCAAACAGCTTAAGCAGGTACTACCCTTCCTAAATCTGGAAGTTACGAGTCTACTCACTCTTTCTCCGAACTCGGAAAAACTAAAAGGGGAATAACCCTTACCACAGATAACAACATTCCAATCCAACAATCAATCATTTCACTTGCAGCTGTAGATCCCAAGCTGATCATAATCATCGTTCCCTTCATAAGTCTCGTTACTCGAATACCCGGCCTCGAGCAAAACCTTCGAGGCCTCAAACCAATAAGCTCACTAGGTTATCACCAACAACCCAAATTGATAACACAACTGGGGCTCAAAACAAATACCAGAACCAACCTCATGCCTGAGCAGTCACAACTAAAAGATTGACAGGGACGGAAACACTGCCACGAATCATGGTATCCAACCATGCAACCCTCCCCGACCGGCCCTTAGAATCCCCGAAACTTTCCTTGATTTAAGTATGGATCATGTGCTTCCAGTAGTACGGGCCCAATACTACCTTCCACACCAATCCATACTTTCCTCAAGAATCATCTCGGGTCCTATAAGACTTAGTCACAAAATACTATTGAAACCTACTCAATAGCAAAACAACCACACTAAAAACAGTCCCTAGGCTATCCTAGGGTTCACCGACACCTCCTCTGCCATCAGCTGCTGAAGGACCCCTACCAATGTTAGCGAACCACTTCATGAATACAATTACATGCAACCAAGCTTAAATAATCCTTCGACTGAAGGGCTCGACCCTACAATGGTTGGACTCAAACAAGAGCTGCGCAATAGGTCCGAGTCCTTCATTCTAATATTATTTAACCTTCATAGCATGTAATTGATTGTATTCACTTGATGGTTAACTCTCATCAACATGGGTCCCACAAAGCACAAAGCAAGTAACATTCGAGAAATGAAGCCGACTGGTACTAAAACGCAATAAAATCCGACAACTCCTCATACGAAAACCTCGATCTCAAACTCCTCGTACCACAGGTGCACCTTCACCCTGGTCTCACTCTCATTAGAGTGGCTAATCATTCCTCGCGCTGACCCGCTATACATAGCACCCACTCATGAAACTTCCACCAACCCTGCAACACTCGTGTATGCTAGTCATACATAACATTGGATCCTATAGACAGTCGAATACTCGATCCTACCCTAAGCCCACAACAAGACAAGGAACAGGAAATAAGGCCAAACCAAATATTCTCATGCTATAAAATCTTAGTTATGCACAAATATGATGCATACACTAAGCAACTATAGTAATGATGTCAATTTCATATAAGGAAGAACCCTAGGCTATCAGGCATCACATAATTAGGCAATTCTAACATGCAATTCCTGAAGATCCCTAGCCTATCACTAGCATGTTGTTCGAACACATCAACATATCAAAGAACAGTGTGGTAATTTGGGGTCAACTTTCTGGCTCCGGCTAATCGTACACATCGCATCCTCCTTGATTATTTTGAAAACAATTTTAAAAATCATTTGTAAAATCTTTTTCCTTAGTTTGAGAATGGATTCACACGAGTGTTCTGTTGGATTAGGTGTCTAAGCCCATAACTATAATTAGTATGTACTTGAATTGATAGCAGTACAGTCCTTTTGGGTTGCCCTCAAACCTAGCAACTGGACAAGGAAATTATGAAAGGAGAGATATTAATTTATAAGATTAATAAATTAATATAAATGATTTATTAATATGTTAAAAGATTAATATATTAATTAGAAATCATTATGTTTAATTAATAGTTAGCTAGAAATTAATCAGAATTAATTTTGGGGTTAAAAGTATTAATTATAAAGTGCAGGGACTAGTTTGCAATTATCTAATAGTTGAGTGGAAGGCTCCAGAACCTCCTTGGAAGGAGGTGGAAGAAATCTATAGGGGAAACCCTAAGGATTTCGTGCAAGGGGCTTTGGATAAGGCCTTTGGGTTAGCTTAGGCCCTAAGCAAAGGAGTATTAGGGTTTTCCCTAAACCCTAGATCCCTCAGCTATATAAGGAGCCTCCCAGCTCCTAAAATCGGCCACTCCTTCCTTGGAAGAAACCCTAGGCCGATTTTGCATACCCTACCCTCTCTCCTTCAAGTTTCCTTCTTGCTAGTTCTTGGGTGTGATTCCATTAGAGGCATTACATTTGTGGTGCTAGGCTTCCAAGAAGATCAAGTTCAAGAGGATTAATAATTGTTTGCTATAACAATTGAAAGGTATGTAATTCTAAAACCCTAGTTTGTTAATTTCAAAATTAGCCTCTCTCCTCTAGGGTTCTTGTTTGCAATTCAAAGTTATATGTCCAATAGTTAAAACATAGATCCAAAGTAGGTTGCATGTGAACTTAGGAATTGTTTTCTAGTTTATTTGTTTTACCTAAAACCTATCAGTGGTATCAGAGCCATTGTTTGTTTTAAATTGAATTGCTATAATAGTTGAATTGCAAATTAGGGTTTATAGCCATTAACCCCTAAAGGCCAAAATTTTCGTTTTTAGGGTTTTTGGTTCAAAGGGTTTTTCGAAAAACCCTAGCCTCCATGAACCCTAATCGAAATTAGGGTTAGGGTTTTGGAAAACCCTAGCCTCCTCCCTTGAATTTCGAAATTTTATTGTTATTTTAGGGTTTTATCTTATTTTGGATATTTATTACTTGATTGGATAATTATTGCCAAATTGGATAATTGAGAAAAATAAGGGAATTATCCTTTACCCTAATTTTCGAAATCTAGAGGGATAAGGATTAGGATTAAATTAATTGTTTAATTTGATTAGATAATCCTTACAAGATTTAATAAATTAATTAAAAGTTAATTAATAGATAATTATTAAATCTAGTTATTTGGTTTATTTTAAATTTAAATTAATAGTTTAATTTTTCGAAATTTATATAAACCTTAAAGTTTTAAAAAGTTTAAAACACACCTTATATATGTATTATAATTAAAAGTTTAATATTATATATGTATAAGAATATGGTCAGTCAAATCGCTAGTATGCCTCATTCACGAAGCTAGTCTATAAGGGGGGTATAAGGAAACTGCCTATAAAATGGTAGTTGAATGGGTGTCCACTCTCACCCACCGCTTCCTTGATTAGTGGAGGGTCGTTAGCAGAATGGGTTTGATAGGACAACTACATCTCATTAAACGTATAATGTTATTAAAGAAAGTACTAGAACATTATTTTACAAAATCTCAACTCTAGTTACTTTAGGAAAAATGTGAAAAGTATGTTAATCCATGAAATTGCACATTATGCTTTATTGGTCGTTAGTGGAGCGTGTGCGGTTAACCAGCACACTAAAAGGCACTAATAAAGAGTAGTAATGGGTATCTCATAATTGTCATTTTGATGGAGCGTGTGTGGTTTACCAGCACATCAATAGTTAATGATAAAGACAATGAGGTTACCAAGCACATTTGCATGGTTATTCACATCTTGTTTGTGATCCTCGACATCCCAGACACAAATAGAAGAGCATAATCTATGATTAAAACATGCCATTGAATAGTTTCAATGTATCTCAAAAGAATTAGGAATTTCACTTTGTTTATTTCGTCTAATGGTGGAATTGGTGAATCGTCATTCACCTACCTTTATGAAATTTACACTTGGATCTCGGCATCCCATTTCTAAGTTGTGAATCTTCATAGTTGGATCCTAACCTTAATATTATATCTTTGGGTTATTATATTGAGGTATCTTGAAATCTAACTAAAACTTTATTTCCTTTCAGATGTCTACTCTTGGAAACACTTCTGCTTCATCATCCTCCAACCACAACTTCTCTTTGCTCAATATTTGCTCCAAAGTCGTTGTGGATGGCTCTAACTATAACGATTGGATGCGTAACATCAAGATGGAGCTTCGATTTGAGGACAAAGAATATGTCCTTAAAAAGGATCTCAAAGAGCTTGATGAGTCTAAAGCTACTCCTGAAGAATATGCTGCCTACAAGAAACATTATGATGATGGTACCAAAGTGGCATGCATCATGGTCGCAACCATGTCCCCAGAACTGCAGAGGTACTATGAGGACTACTAGCCCTTTGAGATGAAGAAGGACCTTATGGAGAAGTACCATAAGCGAGCTCGTCAAGAAAAGTTTGAAGTAGTCAAGTCACTCATGGCTTGCAAGATGAAAGAAGGGGAGTCGGTTGTGTCTCATGTGCAAAGAATACAACGCTACATAGAGCGTTTGGTCAAGCTCAACATTCACTTTGATGAGGAATTGGCCATTGACATGGTCTTGAACTCATTACCTGATTGTTATGGTCAGTTTATTCTAACTTACCATTTGAACAACACTGAGCAAACACTGGCCCAATTGCACAACTTGTTGCAGACAGCTGAAGCAGGGATGAAGGGTAAAAGTATAGCCTCCACTCCTGCAAGTGCCCCTGTCTTGGCTATTGGACAGGGAAAGGGGAAAAAGAGGAAAGGTCCTCCTAAGCAAAACTGGAAGAACAAGGCTCAAGCTGGGTCATCTAGTAATGGCCCAAAGGCTAAGCCCAATGCTACCATTCCCCATGTTTATGATCCAAAAGATGTAGATTGCTTTTATTGCAATGACAAAGGGCACTGGAAGAGAAGCTGCCCAAAATATCTGCAGGATATCAAAGATGGCAAAGTGAAGCCATCTTCAGCAGGTATTTACACTATTTCTTCTAATAACTCATTATCTTCTCGTTCATGGGTCCTTGATACAGGATGTGGTTTTCACATCTGTTCTGATTTACAGGGGCTAAAAGAAAGTGAGGAGATAGAGCGAGGAAGGATAAACTTGATCATGGGAAACAATAAGTCTTCACCAGTGACCAAGATCGGAGTTTATCAGCTTTTGCTTAGTAATGATGTTAGATTAGATTTATTAAATTGTTGCTATTCGTCTGAGATGACGAGAAACATTATTTCATTTCATGCATTGTTCAGACAAGGTTTTAAATATTCTTTTAATGATTTGAATGGTTCAATTTCTGTTTATAAGAATGGTGTTTTTGTATTTGAAGCTTTGCCTTGTGATGGTGTGTATGAAACAGTGACTTGTGTTGATAGCTTAGGAAATAGTGTATTTAATATTGACTTGTCTAATAGTGTAGACAAGGCATGCTTGTGGCATTGTCGTCTTGGACACATTAACAAGAAACGCATAGCCCAACTCCAAAAGGATGGAGTGTTGGAATCATTTGACCTAAAATCAGATGACATGTGTGAATCTTGTCTTTTGGGAAAGATGACAAAATCACCATTCACAGGGTCTTGTGAAAGAGGTAAAGGTCTGTTGGATCTCATACACACAGATGTGTGTGGGCCCTTCAGATCAACTACAAGGGATGCTAATCGATTCTATGTGACTTTTACTGATGATTATAGCAAATATGACTATATCTACTTAATCAAACATAAGTCAGAAACCTTTGAAAAGTTCAAAGAGTTTAAGCATGAGGTCGAAAATCAATTGGGCAGGAAGATAAAGGTACTTAGATCCGATAGAGGCGGGGAGTATCTTAGTATCGAGTTCAACGACTATCTGAAAGAATGTGGGATAGTCTCACAATTAACTCCTCCTAGGACACCACAGTTAAATGGTGTAGCTGAGAGGCGTAATCGAACCTTGTTAGACATGGTTCGTTCTATGATGAGTCGTGCTTCGCTTCCTATTCACTTCTGGGGGTATGCCTTAGAGACAGCCGCCCACATCCTCAATCTTGTCCCTACAAAGAAGGTTGCCAAAACACCTCACGAAATGTGGACGGGAAAAGTTCCCTCGTTAGCACATATTAAAGTCTGGGGTTGTGAAGCTTTCGTAAGACGGGAGACTCACGACAAGCTAGCAGCTAGAAGTGAGAAATGTGTTTTCATTGGTTACCCAAAACAGTCTTTTGGATATTTGTTCTACAGACCTAGTGAAAATGTGGTCTTTGTAGCACGAAGAGGAGTCTTTCTAGAAAGAGAGCTCATATTCAAAGAGGACAGTGGGAGCACCATTGACCTTGAAGAAATTCAAGAGTTAGCCAATGAAGGAACCTTAGATGACACTAGCACTCAACCAGAGGAAACAGTTCCTGTTGAACCAGTTGATAACTCATTACCTCTTCAAAGATCCACTAGGGTGAGTGTGCCACCTGAGTTGTATGGTTTTCATATTACTTCAGACGGTGACACATTCATCAGTGATAGGACACTGGTAAATTTAGATGAACCAGTCACTTATAAGGAAGCAATGGCAGGCCCAGAGGCTTCCAAGTGGAAAGAGGCAATGGACAGCGAGATTAAGTCCATGTATGACAACCAAGTTTGGAATTTGGTTGATAGTGCACCAGGTCGTAAGACAGTTAGGTGCAAATGGATCTTCAAGAAGAAGACATACATGGATGGAAATGTGCACACATTCAAGGCTCGACTGGATGCAAAAGGTTTCACTCAAACCCCAGGGGTTGACTATGATGAGACCTTCTCGCCAGTAGCTAAGATTAAATCTATTAGGATATTGCTCGCCATAGCTGCCTTTCATGACTATGAAATCTGGCAGATGGATGTCAAGACTGCTTTCCTTAACGGGAAGTTGGCTGAGGATGTTTACATGAATCAGCCAAAGGGTTTTGTTGATGCAAAGTTTCCTAATAGAGTGTGCAAGCTTGAGAAATCCATTTATGGATTGAAACAAGCATCTCGCAGCTAGAATCTTTGCTTCCATGAGAAAGTCAAAGAGTTTGGTTTCTCTAGAAGTGAAGATGAGTTTTGTGTGTATATCAAGGCTAGTGGGAGTATAGTAACTTTTCTGGTGTTATATGTCGATGACATATTACTCATTGGTAACGACGTTCCAACCTTGAAAGATGTTAAGTCTTGGCTTGGAAAGTGTTTTGCCATGAAAGACCTTGGAGAAGCTGCCTATATTCTTGGGATTAGAATATTGAGAGATAGAAAGAAGAGACTAATTGGACTTAGTCAGAGCACATACTTGGATAAGGTACTAAAGAGGTTTAGTATGGAAAATTCCAAGAAGGGAGAGCTACATATCCAAAGCAATACCAAATTGAGTAAGACTCAATGCCCGAGTACAAATGAGGAAATAGTAGACATGAGTCGTGTACCTTATGCTTCCGCTGTCGGATCGATCATGTACGCTATGACATGTACTCGCCCTGATGTGGCATTTGCTTTGAGCATGGTCAGTCGCTATCAGGGAAACCCGGGTAGAGCTCATTGGATAGCGGTTAAGAATATACTCAAGTGTTTGCGAAGGACAAAGGACTGGGTCCTTGTGCTTGGTGGCAATGATACTTTGAGAGTAGATGGTTACAGTGATGCCAATTTTCAAACGGATAGAGATAACTTCCGTTCTCAATCTGGCTGGGTATTTTTACTGAATGGAGGAGCGGTTACTTGGAAAAGTTCCAAGCAAGATACAGTGGCTGATTCTACTTGTGAATCAGAGTACATAGCAGCAAGTGAAGCGTCGAAAGAAGCAGCTTGGTTAAGGAACTTCATCGGAGATCTCGGAGTTGTTCCAACCATCCAGGAGCCTATGGAACTGTTCTGCAATAATGAGGGAGCGGTTGCCTTAACAAAGGAACCAAAAGATCATGGTAAAACCAGACATATCGACAGAAAGTACCATTTTATCAGACATAGAGTAGAAGAAGGACATCTTGTAGTAAAGAGGGTGTCATCTGGAGATAACCCAGTAGACCCCCTCACAAAGGGTCTGAGTAGGGCTAAGCATATTCAGCATGCTCGGAGCATAGGACTGAAAGATGATATTAGTTTTAGTAGTTAGATTAGTTTTGTTATAAAACTTGTAACAAAGTAAATGCAATTGACTTTTGGTGATTAAATAATAAAGTATTATTTATGAGTTTACTTGCTGCCTTTTGTCAATTGTTTATTGTGTTTCATTTTTGCATGTTTTACTTCCCGAATAATAAGATTATTCAAACTCCACAGTCGCTCGTACTTTTGGAAGTAAGTAGTGAATTAAGACTGTCATGAATTGGATTGCAGATTGTCTGAGGATAGACATGACAATAGAATTGCTGCAATGTTCATGAGTACTCAGAAATTGAGATTTGAGTATTGGATAAGCCCTCGCTCAGAGTATCACTTTATGGAATTCATCACGAGTAATACTGAGACGATAATATCTTATAATCTTGAAACGAAGATATATGAGTTGTAATTTACAAGTCGGTCATGCATTGGTGATACGAAAACGCATCAGTAACTTGGTGTTATAAAACATATTGTCATGTATAATTTGATGAGTAAAAGATACAAGCATATGAGTCAACGTTTATTCGTTCCTTTTGCCCTAACCGGAAAAGCGATATCTGTGGGCCCCTCGATGATTTGGTGTTGACTTATGTGCTGGGCCCAGCCAGGATTAAATTGATGTGTTCAATTAGAAGTCCTACATCATCACAAATCAGAAATCGGGAAACATAGATTCTGGACAAAGAGATTGATTACATTCCATGTCTTATGTCTGGGGATATCTTGCAGAACGAAGGATTATATGATCACTTATCTAAGGACACGTAACTGACTGGGTCAGAGTTCAGCAGCAGCTTTTGGAAGCTACAATTTGCTGGTCAAATTTAGAAGGCATACTAGCAATTATAGTTACAGACTTATCCAAGTGGGAGACTGTTGGATTAGGTGTCTAAGCCCATAACTATAATTAGTATGTACTTGAATTGATAGCAGCACAGTCCTTTTGGGTTGCCCTCAAACCTAGCAACTGGACAAGGAAATTATGAAAGGAGAGATATTAATTTATAATATTAATAAATTAATATAAATGATTTATTAATATGTTAAAAGATTAATATATTAATTAGAAATCATTATGTTTAATTAATAGTTAGCTAGAAATTAATCAGAATTAATTTTGAGGTTAAAAGTATTAATTATAAAGTGCAGGGACTAGTTTGCAATTATCTAATAGTTGAGTCGAAGGCTCCAGAACCTCCTTGGAAGGAGGTGGACGAAATCTGTAGGGGAAACCCTAAGGATTTCATCCAAGGGGCTTTGGATAAGGCCTTTGGGTTAGCTTAGGCCCTAAGCAAAGGAGTATTAGGGTTTTCCCTAAACCCTAGATCCCTCAGCTATATAAGGAGCCTCCCAGCTCCTAAAATCGGCCACTCCTTCCTTGGAAGAAACCCTAGGCCGATTTTGCATACCCTACCCTCTCTCCTTCAAGTTTCCTTCTTGCTAGTTCTTGGGTGTGATTCCATTAGAGGCATTACATTTGTGGTGCTAGGCTTCTAAGAAGATCAAGTTCAAGAGGATTAACAATTGTTTACTATAACAATTGAAAGGTATGTAATTCTAAAACCCTAGTTTGTTAATTTCGAAATTAGCCTCTCTCCTCTAGGGTTCTTGTTTTCAATTCAAAGTTATATGTTCAATAGTTAAAACATAGATCCAAAGTAGGTTGCATGTGAACTTAAGAATTGTTTTCTAGTTTCTTTTGTTTTACCTAAAACCTATCATGTTCCTCCAATTCACTCAAACCAAGGCTCTGATACCAACTTGTAACATCCCATAAATTTCAACAATTTTAAACTTTTCAAAATGATCTTTTTACTAATAAAATGTTCACAAAATGGTGTTCTCAAAACATTAACTGAAAATCACTGCCTCCCAAGATCAATGACATAAAGTCAGGATGTGTACGGTCACGCCTTCGCCTTGCCAAGAAACTCTGAAACGCCTGAAACCATAAACCCAAAAACTGTAAGCACAAAGCTTAGTGAGTTTCCCCAAAGTACCAACACACAATAGATAACATATACAACAAACAACATACTATGGGTCCAATCAACCATCGGGTTGGAATACCCCAGGCCCCTCAACCATCGGGTTGGAATGCCAACATACTATGGGTCCAGTCAACCATTGGGTTGGAATACCATAGGCCCTCAACCATCGGGTTGGAATGCCAACATACTATGGGTATAGTCAACCATCGGGTTGGAATACCCCTGGTCCTCAACCATCGGGTTGGAATGCTAACATACTATGGGTCCAATCATCCTAGGGATGGAATACCCTCGGGCCCATTCAACCATCAGGTTGGTATGCTACGGCCTGTTGGCTTACGCACAAAGCAGTGAAGCCTCGGCCCCCGACCAAACATGTGCACATATAACAGATAATTATATAACAGTCTACAGCCATTCAAACAGATCTACAGATCACTAAGCATAGCATCATCCTAGCTACCAGGATACCGATCTAACATATCATAATAGCATAGCAACATGAATAACAAAATATCAATCCAATCGGCCGACATTGGTTCCTGCGACCCACAAGGACAGTGAGGACAACTCACCTCGCACTGCCAAATCCTACAGACGATCCCTGGCTGTTGGCTGACAGTTCCCGAACCGTCAACATCAAGACAACACCCCATTAACCGTTGATTCCACGAATAATCTCTGACTGCAGATCCGCTATAATCCATGCGCTATTAGATGCCAAAATGACAACCCATCAACATCTAGCCACTGACTCACACTATGAGTCCAAATTAGGGTAAAAGAGCTTGTTACCCTTCCTCAAGCTTGGCCCAAAGCCAAGGCCCAAGTAGATGACCAAATGCCCAAAATCCAAGAATAACATCTAAGGCCCAAAAGGGGTTAATGAGCAACTTGGAGCACCTGGAGCAACTTATAGCAACTTTGAGCTACATGTTGTGTCATCCATGTTGAAGTTGCACCAAAAGGCTGGATGTTGAGCCATCCACATGGATGTTGCGCCAGATGTAGGGATGTTATGCCATCTCTTGTTGGATGTTGCGCCAGGTGAAGAAGTTACGCCATCTTTAGGAGCATGTTGCGCCACATTGAAGTGAGTTGTGACAGAAGGAAGGATCTTGCACCACAAGTGAAGATGTTACGCCATAAGTGATGAAATTGTGCCTAAAGGAAGATGTTGTGCCATGAAAGAAGATGTTGCACCACCTTGGTTCCTTGATGAGCCATGATATCCCTGTTGAGTCACGAAGTCCTCTATGATGCTCAAAAGTTGATGATGCTCAAGTAATACACCATGTTGTGCGACCATGATGGGAGTTAGGCCACTAGTGTTCATGATGCATCACTTGTGCATCGTGATGCACCACTATGGCTCAAGGTGATCCATCATGTGCGTTGCTGATACGCATGTGTTGTATGTCATGGGTGAATGTTCTAGAAGCTACTGCATGGCGGATTGTGATTGGTTGACACCATTCATGGGCTTATGGGCCAATAAGCTCGACCCATTAGGGTTTTAAAATTCTAGAGATGCATCCTAAGTCATTTCGGTGTCTTGAAATTCTAGAGTGTTAGGTGAATCTCTATGAAAATTGTACTTGTAACTTCTGTTTGAGAACTCTGAAATAAATAATACTCCCCTCCTGCCCGCGCACATAGGTCACCTTGACCGAACCACGTAAATATTGTGTCTTGTGTGTTTTTGGTCACCTTGACCGAACAACGTTTTACTTCCTAACAAATTCAATGAATTCGTAAAGGATTTTCATTGTGACTCCCTTCTTCAACTTTTCAGTTCCTTCATATTGAAATTTTTAGTGTGTCCCAAATTCCCTAACAGTCGTACGTCCTTGAGCATGAACATCAGGGCCGGTTCTAAGAAGTTAAATTTTCTCAAAGGCCCATGACGAACAATAAAAAAAGGCCCTTATCGTTATTATAATTTTTTGTTTTTAAATAAAAATATATAATAAAAAAAATTGGGTCCTGTACAGCTGCCCACTTTGCTCCCCTCCACGCCCCCTATGATGAACATATACATTTGGTGGAAGACCACATCTCAGTTCACACATGCTTCTTTTTTCATTCGTGATCTTCTTTTGGTTTGGAGTTAAACCAATAAGGTATTCCTCCATTTGATAAAACCACAAATCGTAGTCCTCTAGATACAAGTATACAACATAGGTGTTCTGGAGTGAAAGGACCTTCTTCGTTTGAACGCTAAAGGTCCTCACCATTAAGCTTGCATTTTTCCGGTTTTGTAAAAATTAGTCAAAATCTTTTCCATAAATTAAAATATTCCCCAACTTTTTCTTTGAAAAGTCACCCAATCTAACCTTTTGTTTTTATGATTTTGGTCCTAATTATTAATTTATTTTATGAGTTTGGTCTAAATTATTTTTACAAATATTTCAAATTTTGGTTTTATATATTTTAAAAACTTAGTCCTTTTAGAAAAGTACTTTCATACATCTTCTTTTAACAAAATTGTTTTTTACGATTTTGTTCACATAATTAGTTTTTCACAAAATTACTTTTGTATAATTTCTTTTACAGTTTCGTTTTTATGTTCTTTAATTTTTTTCCGATTTTACAAAATAGCTTTTAGTTTACAAATTGGTTCTTCTGTTTTTTAAGATATACGTTTTCTACATATATAAATTTTGCATAGCATGACGTGGGGTGCTATCTCTAGCTACAACGATACACAATGATGGATTCCAAACTCATTTGCACAATCATTTCGTCTAAACTGTTTGTATTAACATAACTATCACTTATGCAAGCAACATCTAAGTAGGATAATAAGGTTATACAGAAATCTAAGTGCATCAACTTCAATTACAAAAGAATTCCAAATAAAAGAAAGGGGAAATAGGAACCAGAGTAATATAGAACAGTAGATATGCTCACACACCTGAATTTTCCTGGGATAGTGGTCGGCTGCGTCAATGAGATTATGAGAAAACCCGCATTACACATCTTCAAAGAAGGTATTCGACTTTGTTGTTTAAGCTCTTGAATTGAATAAGACTTCTTGAACTAAGCTAACAAGCCCAAAATAACATGTTCAAAATAATAATAATAATAAACCTTAACAACCCATATTTATAAATTTATGGAACACTCTTATGGTCTTATCTGCTAATAGACCCCGGGAATTCGGTTAAGATGAGTCGATAAGATAGGAAAAGATAGATCTCAAGTGTAAACCGTTGTACATCGAAAAAAGATTGTTTTACATATAAAACCTTGTGCATGTGGGCGAACCAGAAAATTCATTGGTAATAATGAGTAAGTTATTATTTATTGGTAACGAATTAAAGCATTATCTAATTTTATAAATTATTTTATAATAAGATGAATTATTATTATTATTATTATTATTATTATTATTATTACTATTATTATTATTATTATTATTATTATGTATATAATCATATTAACATGGGAATTAGTTTAAAAATAATAATAATTAACTTATTAAAACCCAATTCTACTCAACGTTTTTAGCATTATTACAAGATATGTTGGACGTTAACATTATTTTGATTTATTTTATAAATTATATAAATATTAATAAAGATCTTAAATATATTATTACAACAAAATAAGTTCAACGACTATATATTTACCCAATGATAAAAGTAATTTAATATTTTGAATTGACTTACGGATAGCTTCATGTGCCACGTATTATCAAACAAGGGTAGAAAATTCAGCCTTTTTATGCCCGGAGGTCCAGATCGATCTTTGTTTCGTCATCAAAAAAAAAAGCATGTTCTGACCCGGTCCAGTCCTGCATGGTCCAAAAAGCCCAGTTGTACAAAATTACCAAAAAAATATACAAATGCAATAAAAAGGGTTTTTTTTCTTCTTTTTGTTTGAACTAATACGCTTGTAATTTTTAGTTTTTTTAAGACCCTATTTAAAGTATTTGTTGGTGTACCTGTTTAAGTATAAAGATTACTACGATCTTTTGTCTTATGGAGGTAGACTATCAAAAAGTATTCAACATATTATTATACCCTAGAAATATTTATGTTTGTAAATTCAAAAGAAAATCATGTAAACAGAAAATTATGAGCTTGGTCAAAAGTAACAGTGTTCAATATCCTTTACATGGTTCAATCAAACAAATTAGATATGTAGAAATTAGTCAATTACAGTAGAGCGTTACAAAGTTTCTTAATCCTTAATATTTAATTGTAAAAAATTCAAGTGCAAAAAAGGATCATTTTGCAATCTTTAACGCTCGAACAATAAAACTTTAGGTGCGGAGTTATAAAACATAGAGAATATGATAACAACCATAATCAAGAATAAGTGGAAATAAGAAAAAAGTTGTTTCTTTTAAAACTTGAAAACAAAGCTCTAAACAAATGTGACTAACAAGAGTTTGCTGAAAGGATCTGCTTTGTATTTCTACTGGTATAATGGATAAAGGATAATTGATAGATGATATTACACTTAACGTACCACTACCCATTTTTATAGAGAAACATACTTAAAGTAAGTAAAATAGGACATGTCTAAGTTTATTACGCTTTGCTATTTCCCATGATCTTCGATTCTCATATATATATATATATATATATAGAGAGAGAGAGAGAGAGAGATAAGATCGGGTGATGACTCATTTTAAAGTGAGAACTCGTGGGGACACCTTAAAAGAATTGAAAAAAAAATCTTAAAAATATACAAATCATAAAATCGAGCATAGATCTATGTCCGAGAGAAAAAAAATTGGATCATTAAATTTGAATCATGAATCATAATGATGCAAAATAAAAAAATTAAAATTGAATCATAAATCAATTTTAATGATGCAAATTTTTTTTTCTAATTTTTTTTCCCGGACATAAATTTATGCTCGATTTTATGATTTGTATTTTTTTTTCAATTTTTTTAAGGTGTCCTCACGAGTCCTCTCTTTAAAATGAGTCATCACAGGAACCCTATATATATATATATATATATATATATATATATATATATATATATATATATATATATATGACAAATGACATTACTGTTTTATTATTGTTTGATGGATGTTTTTTCTTATTGTAATATTATAACATCTATTAAAAAGTTATAAAAAGCATTTATTGTAAGAAAAAGTCACGATCTAAAAGTTACAAGATAGTTATTATCAAAATAAAATATTGATAGGAAAGTTACAAAAATAAAAAGTTATATTCATACATTGGATAATAATAGAATAAAACAAGATTACAATAAAATAGTATCAATCTATCGGAGAAAATAATACATAAAAGATCATACATAAATAAGTATAAATGTGATACATAGAGAATACAATAAAATTATAAAAAAAATAAATAAGACTTTATGTCTCACAAATAAAAGTAAGATTACAGTAGGATAATATCATCTACCAAACAGAAAAATACATTAATATTAGAGTAACATTATACACTTAGTTAGACAAAGAGAATACAATAAAATTATAGTCAATACAAGAATACAATAAAATAATATTCTCTTTCACATAAAGTACAGTAAGACAGCCCTCCATCGGATTGAAAAAATACAACAAAATTATAATGAGATAATCTAATATTATACAAACAAAATATATTAATTTTAAACAAAATACGTTTTGTTAGACATAAAGAACACAATAACATTATATTATGATAATACTCTATATTTTTGTTAAAATAAATCATAACTTTATCATTTGACTATTTAAAATATCACTGGTTAAAATTTTCAAATATATAAAATATTGGCAGTTTCTAGTTTTTTTTGTGTAAATAATTATGGGTTTTTTGTTATCTCATAGTAAAAAACTAAAGTTTAAGACTTTATGGTTAATAAGCCAAAAATAGTTTAAGACTTTATGGATAATAAGCCAAAAATAGAAAGATTTTTCTTAAAATAATATTATGATATTTAACCCTAATAAACTTCGTATGAGAAGAAGTTGGACAGTGTCCTTGACCAAATAATTGGGGCTTTAAGAATCTCTCAGGGAGGTAGTTGGACAGTGTCCTTGACCAAAAGAGTCAAGTGTAAATGTAAATTATAGCAAAAGTTTGTTTCTACCCCCCATGTCACATCCTACCCATAAATTAGTTAAGCCCTCATTCAATTGGTTGATTGGTAAAACAATTCTAAAAATTAATCACAAATTATACAGACTTTTAGCATGTTGTAACGTATCACAATTCTTCTAGTGATACTGTAAACAGATCAATATTCAGTAAATATAAACCTGATAAAGGCACGGTTTAAGGAACTGAAATAATAATAAAAAAATGACTCTTCGGAAATCAAAGATGGACGGGAGTTTTGTCCTCCAAAGAATTAGTATCCATATCCACCAAAACCAATAAAAGGTTCACTTTGATCCTCCATAAGGGCAAATTGGACCTACCATTTAACATTGGTTTATATCTGTAAGCAGCATCATGATTCGTGACCTAGTGAAAGTTGTACATTGTCATGGCCTTTTTGTAAGACAAAAATAAAAGGAAGGGATTGGCATTGAAAATTTTTAGATTGTTATTGTCTAGAGGATTAAATTAAATAAATCAAAATAAGTTTAAGTTGCAATATTATTTATAGACTTAAGTATTTTTCTCCTAAAAAGACATATACCATATTTAGGCCTATCTAAAAATTTAATTACGTAAAGAGAAATTAAATATCCTCCTACCTTTTAACCCTACCAATCCTCCTACCCATTTAAATGATGACATGTGTCATATGAGTATCCTAAAATATCATTAAATCTCATTAAATAAGCATTAAATGTTACACATGTCACCATTATACTTTAGGGTATTTCAGTTTAAACATAAACTTTTTTTATTTCAAAAAAAAAACCATCACAATTTTTTGTCCTATTTAATAGTTTTACTGGTAATATAGTTTTTTCTTTAAAGACAAAACAAAACCAATTTTCCCAGAAAACAATCACATTTGGACCAAATTTTTTTCGCTTATAATTTCTTTTTTTTAATTTTTTTTATAGTGGTCTTGGTGTATGAAGTCGTAGGTTCTATTTTATATGTGCTTGTTTTTTAGATTAAAGGTTTTACATATGCAAACTTGGATAAATTATACCACAAATGGTTTTTTGCCGAAGTGCAAATGCTAACTTTGATGAAATTATATCACAAGTGGTTATGCACCTACTAATTTGGAAACAAAAAGTTTTGATTTTGTTAATTTAGATAGAATTAACTAAAGGTTTTATGTCATTAATTTAGAGACTAAAAATTATGCATTTGCTAATTAAAGATTATATATTGTGTTAAGCAAATGATATTCAGTCTAGCTGGGTTGATGCACCGGGTTTTATATATGTGGCGTGAGGTTGGGATTCGATTCCCTTAAACTACCTTTTGTGGTGTCACATGTGGAAATTTTTTCCCTCGAAATCTCTATGGGAGTTGGGTTTGCCCTGTAAAGAAACTCGAACTCAGGATGTTCGTTAAAATATTGCGAGTAGGATTCCACTTAATTCGTTTGTCGTTTCAAAAAAAATAATTTTTTTGTTAAAATTTAAATAAATAACAATACAATATCTATGAAATTTGTTCATCTTTCATTATACTATTATTGATATATTAAAATAAACAATTCAATTACATCATTAACTTTAGATAAAATTACAATTATGGTCCATGTGGTTGGCACAAGAGACCAAAGATAGTCCTTATGAGGAATTTTGAACGAGTATAGTCCCTGTGGTTCCCAATTGTTGCACGGACAGTCCTTATGACCGACTCCGTTTGATTGTTGTCGTTTATCAAGATCACATGACCCTCACACGAGGGTATTTTGGTCTTTTGCTTATCCCTTCTCTCTCATATCTTTATATCGTCTGCAAAAGATTTTTCCTTCCCTATAAAAATTAGATCCCCATTATTTTACTTCTCCTCTATTCTCTATTCTCTCTTATCTCTTCTGTGTTTTTCTAAGAAACTTTGCTTAACAATGGTAAATTGTTTTTGTGGAAGGCAAACGGTGATAGTGACATCATGGACGGAGCTTAACCCAGGTCGTAGGTTTTGGAAATGTTCTAGCAGTTGCGGTTTCATTGCATGGTTTGATGAGCCCATGTGTCGTAGGGGTGTGGCTGTTATTCCGGGTTTGCTAAGATCAATGAACAAGCTTCAAGACTCTCTGCTGCAAGCAAGTTTCGAAACAAAAAAACTGAAGATGATGCTTGTTTTTAGCTAGGTTTTCTTTTTCATGTATGTGTACAAAAGATGCTAATAGTATTAGTCTGGAGATGATGCTTCTTTTGCTTGTTAGTTATATCAGATAATAGTATTAGTCTGAAGATGATTTCGTTTTGTTTGTTTGGGATGTAAGAAATGTTCGTATTTATGAATGGAATGCTTTTTATTTGGGAAACTTTTTAGTCTACAACCATATAGACCTAGGTTTTATTGGAAAAGTTAACATGAGTGTAAAATATTGGTCTGCAACTTTATGAACTTTGCAGATCCATTAAAGTATTAAATATGAAAGTGAAAGGTTTTTGTATTAATATGAGCATTTTCAGTCAAGTGTTTAGACCATTGTAGTATAATGTGTAAACCATTGTAGAGCCATAACAACATTAGAAATGTTGAAAAATAAAATGCAAACTTTTGCATAGTCATAAACTTCATTCCATAACCTTAAAGTGCAAATAATACCAACAAAATATCAAAAGAGCTTGCAGACTAATGTATCATAACCAAAAGAACCAACTTAGTCTAGCACCCTAATATACCATAATACCAACAAAAGACGAAGACACACAAGAACCAACTTAGTCTGAGCATTGTAAGGTACCAAAACAAACATCACAAAAGAAATATTTTTAAAAACCATAATGACAAAAAATCAAACTTTTTCCTTTATTTTGGTTTTCTCCTTAATTTTGGTTTTCTCCTTGGGTTTCTCCTTCTTTCCATCTCCCTGCTTCTTTGCCTTGCTAAGCTTCTTACCCCCTGCAACCACATTTCTAACTTCATTTTGTCCCCCTTGTCCCTTGCAACTCCTAGAGTTGTGACCCTTGTTCTTGCATTTGCTACAAGTAATTGTAAGGAACTTCCTGGTCAAACTTTTACCTTGATTATTTGGTTCTTCAGTTTGAGCTCTCTTTCTCTTCTTTTTTGGTTTCCCCGCCTGCATAATTAATAAATTATAAAACAGTATAAACGTATATTAACTTGTAAATTGAAAATTATTTACCTGTTTAGTATGCTTGGGGGTGTCAGTGTTATGGGGAAATCTAATCTTGGCCACATACTCCTTCCATTGATAGGCTGAACTTTGTACTTGTACATTTCAGTCCATGTGCTTAACCTATAACATGGATGTACCCACTCCTCAAGAGGTGGGACATTTTTTGCCACATTCTCAACCTTATCCCAAATGGCACTAACAAGATGAGAGCATGGTAACCCACAGATTTCCCAATGCCTGCAACTACAGTTGTTGTCCCTCCAATTAACCACAAATTGATCCCCCAATGTCTTGTCACACCCCCAAACCGGAACGGCGGAAATGTTCAGGGGTGGTTGACGTCATGCATAGTATCACAACAGTTGTATCATAGCAAGCATAGTAAACACAACCAGACATTGAATACATATATGAAAAAGGTTTACATTGTTTAATACATAGTTTTGTTCATATCAAAAGTAAAATAGAAAGACGCGACTCTAACGCTCCGACTTCTCCATACTCCTAGAAGTACCTGTCTACTAATTCCCTGAGAATACAAGCAGTTTTGAAAGGATATCAGCATATAGCGGGTGAGTTCATAATCATTTAGTTTTGGTGGAAAATTGTTCTTTGATCCTTTTGAAAAGTGTTCCTCAAGAAAATCCTATATTTTCTTATGAAAAACGTGTTTGAAAATCCATTCCTTCCATGACTTCCAGATTCATACAAGATATATACAATCCAAGGTGTCGTGGAAAGAATATGAATATCCGTTGGTTACTTGTTAAACAATCTGTTTATGAAAAGACGAGTTATCCCGGGAAAATCCTATATTTTCCCTAAAAGTTGATGGTTGGTTATCCGTTCTAAACTGAGGTGTACAAGTATCTACCATACTTATATCGATAAACGTAGTTTTCTTTTAAAAACCCTGGTTATTCCCAGTGAGGTATATTAGCCTTATTACATAAATAAAACTAATAAAAGAAAACGTGATGAACTAAATCCTGAAGGTATTGTTAATACCCTCCAGTAATCAATCGGTTATTACTTTGGGGTTAGTTCACTTGATTCATTATTACATAAGTAAATTGTTGTTATCTACATTGTGAGTTTTATAACCATACATTAACTTGATATGGCACGTATCGAGGCTAGTATCCTTTATGACTTTATCACCCGTAGACCTGCCGGTCCCACTGTAGCTAGCAGTGAGGTGCGGGATAGTCAGTCCCGTATAGATCTATACACAACAGTCACGCTCTCCCTACAAGAGATTTTGGTCATAAGTGCTAGTCCTACACTCTGTTTCGGTGGTGAGTGTTACCAAGGACGTATCTCCAACTAGACTAACAAATTTACAAGTAATAATACTGAAAATCCTTTTGTGATTATCATGAATTCTTTTTAAAATGATAAGTTCATTGCCCTAGTTTTGAAAACTTTTTCGGCGAGTTGGTTTCTTAACCGTTTTGGTAAAACTGTTTTCCATGTTAAAAGTACACTGAAAATATAATTATCTTAAAAAAAATAATATATATTGAGCACAAGATTCCTTTTGCTTTTGCTTGTATTCCCCCCTGAAAACATGAAAACTCGGAAAAACGTAGGGGTATGAACTCACCTCGGGCGATTTGAACGAACGATCGATACGGAAGGCGGGATGTTCAAGTGAAGCCTTGAACACAATTTGATCCTAATTAACAAGTAATGATACATAAAGGATGTCAAATGAAGGTATTTCACCACTAGATGTGATGGAGAACCACTCTAGGGACTTGGAACTACTTGCACTAAGTGCTAGGACCTTAAAGGACTGAATGAGGGAGGTGTATGGCCACCTTAAAGGTGTGTGCGGCCATGGGTGTGCGGTCCAAGGGGTGTGCGGACGTACACTCATAATGGAGGGTGCCTTTGAGGTGTTTTCAAGGTCCATACTTGCATCCATGAAGTGTTCTAAGTCCATACTTAGTGGTAGTACAAATTAAGGGTCTTGGAAATGGGTTTGTGGTCCTAGGGTGTGTGTATGGTCGCACAAAGGAGTGTGCTGCCGCACAAGGGAGTGTGCTACCACACACAGGAGTGTGCTGCCGCACAAATGTGTGTGTGGTCGTACACCCTTCAAGTTTTGTGTCCAAAATGCCAATTCCAAGGTGTAGCAAGGCTATGGTCATGTCTAACTCGAAGATGGAAGCCAAAATCTCACTTTGGAGGGTCTTTTAGGAGTGTAAGGCCACCTTATGTGGGTGTGTGGTCGCACTCCTCCAAAGAGAGGAAGAACATGACGGGACTCGATGATTCAAGGCTTAGATCAAGTGGTCCTTGAAGCACAACAAGCTAAGGGATGGATTACTCATGTTTTTGAAGCTTTTGGAGGGTTTGTGGTTGAGGAAGCTTGAGAGAAATGGTGTTGTGTGCTGCCAAGGTGTTAAAGGAATGAAAGGAAAGGGGTCTACCCTTTATATAGGGGTGGGTGTGTGGCCAGGAGGGGTGTGTACGGCCGTACACCCATGTGTGCGGCCGCACACTCCTCCAAAAGGGGTGTATGGCCTGATTTCATTACTATACGACTTGCTGACTCATTCCTAATCTCGAACTTGGTTGTACTCAAGCTTAGAACGCTTAAATGAACCCTTAATCAGTGCTAGGAGTTAACAGAAACGAGTTTAACTCAGATTGACTGACTAGATGTACCAGGTAGAAGTTTCGGGTTGTCACATCATCCCCCCGTTAGAGGGAATTTCGTCCCGAAATTCAAGAATAAAGATGTAACTCGCGGACTTGGAAATAATGGGGTACTCCTGTTTTCCTTGTATTCTCGTGCTCCTAAGTGAATTCGAGTTCTCGCTTGATATTTCAGCGAACCTCTACTATCGGGGTGTGACGTTATTTCGTTCGCTTTGACTTCTCGATTCGTGAGTTCAAATGATTCCTACATGAAGTGTAGACTCTCGTCTAACTCGATATTGTCAAAGGAAAATCGCAAGTGTCTCATCGGACAGACACTTCTTTTGGTTCGACACGAGGAGGACGGGATGAACGTTGCTAAGCGCTCGAGGTAACTGGAGTTTGTACGCTACAGGACCGATCCTAACAAGGATCTCGGACGGTCCATCGTATCTTGGATTTAGCTTTCTACGCTTTCTGATGCGTATCAGGCCTTTTCAGGGTGAGACCTTCAAAGGACCCGTCCACCAATCTGGAACTCCAATGGTTTTTGTCTCTGGTGTTTTCTGTGTTTGACTCGAAGTTAACAGGTACCACTAACACGAGGGTTCTGATGTTTTGAAAGTATGAACTTTTATGAAATGGTTTTTACTAGATCTCTCTATGATCGCTTGGTGTATACAAGCCATGTATAACTGCAACTGGCTCGAACGTATTCACTAAGCTATCATAATTTACATATTAGGGCTTTAAATCTTATAAGGATTTTCGTGATTTAATCTGGACGAGAAAGTAATCACGATTATGAGTAATTATTGGGGTTTTCGAAAACGTACCAAAACATAGCAGGTTTCTTTGATGCTTCCTCATTCCATGAGGTCAGACTCCTCCTGTTTCTTCATTGTTCTTCTCGGTTGGACAGTCTCTTTTGAAATGTCCTATACTACCACAGAAGTGACATGTTGGACTTGTCCCAACCATGGTAGTCAGAGTGATGAACTTGACTAGGGTCCTACAACTGCGGTAGGTGTGCCCCTTCCTGTTGCACCTAGTGCAATGCAGCACTCGGCAGACTCCATGATGATGGTAGTTGCATTTGCTGCAGTGCAGGAGGTTTCCAAAGTAGAGTATGGTTGGTGTTGGAACAACAGGGCTGACTGGGGTACTGACTGTCCCAATTCGTTGCCTCTCAGTAGGTCTTTGGGTTGAACAGCTTCCTTTGAACTTTCGTTTCAGGATGTTAGGTTGGAGATCGGGTGTGTCTCTTCTAGTAGGTACTTGTTGTTGAGATTGGTTAAGACCAAGGTTTGGATTGCCATTAACACTTCCACCCATATTTGTGTTGTTAGCGTTAAGAATAGCTAGGGCGGCTGCTACAGCTGCTGTGACAGTAGCTTGGAACGTAGTTGAGTCCATCTGGAGGATTGGTGTCTTACCGGTGGTTTGGTTACGTTTCTTCGGAGGCATGATCTGCTACATGTCAATAAAAGAAGCTTGTGAGAAACAACGGTTGCCTCTGGATGTATCCTAAATGTTTATCTATGCATTAAGATTTCCCGTTTTGCTATCTGACTCTCATTGGTTTGACGCACATCCCCATGATGTGGTCCTGGCAAGGATAGAAAAGATTTGAACACAATAAAGTTCGCATGCAATAAATTACGAACTCCTGGTTGCTCCGCTCATTGAGCTGGCTGGATAACCTCCCCTATTTTCTCCGGCTCTATGCGACATGAAGGGCTAGCTATAAGGGTAGCTCCGGAAATCAAGCCGATACAGGATTCAACTTGACGATCGGGAGGAATTCCTGGAATGTCTTTGGGAAAGACATCAGGAAAGTTGCAGACTTCGGAGATGCTCTCGAGGTCTTTAACTTTTTGCGTCACATCGACACACGAGCCGAGAATGCATAGCATCCCTTTCGCAGATACTACTGGGCTTTGGCGCAGGAAATGATACGAAGGTTCGAGCAAATTTTACCACTGTAACCAGTGAGGACTTCGTCAGAGGGAAGATTGAGACGAATCGCTTTCTCGAAGCCAAGGACATCAGCACGATTTGGGGCTTCAACCATCCCATGCCGATTAGGACATCGAAGCTTTTCATGGAGACTGATATGAAATTGATGGGGAAAAGGAATGATCGTCTAAGTACATCCTATGATACATGTTTTGAAGTCAAAACAGCGATAGGACTTTCATTAAGTTGCTTAATTTGCATGCTACCGATCTAAGGTATACTTTTGACAATGTTAATCTTTAACTGGAATATGATCGTTGTCACTATTGTTGGTGTTGATATTACACAGAGTTCGGAAAATTTGACCTAGGAGTAGGTCTACAATCATACCAACAGAGGAACAATTGACAACATAAAGAACCAATGAATCGGTACTTGCAAGACAAGAATGTCTACAGGGGAAAAGAGCTACTTAGAACATAAATATGAAAGCTATTCTTTAAACCAAAAGGAAGGATGAGTAGAATATTTCCTACTGGCGACGGGCACTCCTCAGACGGATCCTTAAGCTAGCCAGCTGGCGCTCCATGTCAAGAAGGCGGCTCTCGTATACTGATTGGCGTGCTCGGAGCTCTATGACCTCAGCTCGTGTTGCAGCTAACTCTCGCTGTTGGGTTTCATTGTCTCTCGTAGTTCTCCCATGAGCAACTTCGAGATTGCGAATACGGTTTGTGTTGGCATCCAAGTCTGCCTCAACCTCCACAGTTCGCTGAATGGCCGCCACGTTTAGTGTCACACCCCGATCCTTGTCGGAATCGATCGAGGCGTGATATATTGTTCAAAGTCTCATGACAAATATGTTATAATATGATTAGATTCAATTAAGTACTAAGTATGCAAACAAGATCCACAACATACAAATACAAATCCAAATACGAACAACATTTATTACCTCAAATTTAGATAGTCTTGTGGATTTCTAAGGCACAACCTATTTTTCATCAACTTCATTCTTCAAATCTGCATCATGGGTAAAAACAGGTCAACTACGAGAGTTGGTGAGTAATCTAATTTTAGTAGAGAAAATTGTGAAGTTGAAACCTTTATAATTGGAAATTTGTTTTCTTTTGAAGTCGGCAAACAATTGTATTTGAGATAACGGTTTATAAATCAAAAATTGATTAACAAATGATAACAACAACAATAAGTCCTCACCCTATATATACATATGTATATATATATATATATATATATATATATATATATATATATATAGATAAATATATATAGGATGGAGCATCTAATCATCATACACACTCAACCACGTGCGATCAATCACCTTAGCGTCCCAAGGCGGGGTGGTCAACCCAATAGCGCTATTATTGTCCATAACGTACCTCAAGAATACGGTCATAGTCATGGAGATTAGACTAAAAATGGTAATGCACTACAAGTACATGTAACGTAAACAAACAATAGTTATACAATTAATGACTCACGTATAAATGTCCCAACAATGTCTCAATTGTGATAAAACAATAAAATGAAGTTGGAACATATTAGAACCACATGATACACCCCAAAAGTATTGAAAATTATAAAGTATGGGGTAGATTACTCACATTAGTCCCAAAACGAAATGCGTGTGTCGTACGATAGACGGTTCGGGTCAAAATGACGTAGAACCTAATATAATTAATAGTTTTGGTTTAGGAACTGCTAAACGAGAATAGAGTACTAATACAAATAATTAGACACATATTATTATATTAGATGAATTAACAATAATTCATTTTGATTATAATATTAAGGTATTCATTTGTTAAATGAATTTTAAATTGAATTACTTACTTTGCATAATTAATTTATATTTTCAATTTAGGCCAGATTTTAATAATTTCTTATTAAAATAATAACTTGCCCAATTATAATTATTTACAGATTTTAACAATTATTTATATGAAATAATCATTAAAATGCATTTTTACATGCTTAAATACTTAGGAAAATCGTTTTAAATAGTAAACAGTATTGAAAAATTATGAAATTATTAGGAAATCATTATTTCATACAATATGAATTACTGTAAAATTTGTATATTTTTCTGAACTGTTTTAGTATTTATTTAATATTTTAATGATTAAACAATACAAAATTCGGGAAAAATAGTAAATGATTCTCAAAAAATCTGTAAAATTAACCATAGTTTTATAACATGATGTAGAGCTCAGTGTATAAGTTTCAGATATTTGTGACCATGGGAAGTATTTTTTATATATTTCATTATTAATTAATCAATAAAATCATAAATAATAGTAAAAAGTAATATAAATGCATGAAACTTCATATATCATGTTTAATCAGTATACAGGTCATCCCAGAATTTTCTCAGAATTTATTGAATGCAAAAAGTATTTTATGTGAATTATTGCCCTACTTTATTGCAATAATTATAGTAATTCAATAAAAATAAATTATTTTCTAAAAATTTCTAGAACTTCTTATTTTATTGATGGGATTCTGAGAAAAATCAGGTTTATGCATAAAATGAGTTTTAGATATTTTGGTGGATTTAATTTTTTTCTTGTATGAATATGAAACTTTTAACAACATACCTTGATGAATGCTTCAAGAGGGATGAAGATTTGAGTATAATAGATTGTTCTTGGATGGAATATGAGTATTTCTTGGAGGAAATTTCGAGATTGAGAGTGAGAGAAAGATTAGAGAAGGTTTAAGTGGTGAAGAGAATAATGTGTTGGGAGAAAAAGGAAAGGAAAGTGGATGGGAGGTGAGAGTGGGAGACCATGGGAATAATCTTTTTGCTTTTGGTGGTCTTCATAATTTCCCACTAACACAAGCATCTTTTACATAATTAATATAAGAGTTTTATAAAATTTAAAGTAAAGTTTATAAAAATAGAGTTTTATAAAATTTAATGTAAAGTTTATAAAAATGGAGTTTTATAAAAGATAGGTTATGATTTGATTATAACAATCTACTTTGATTTGAAGTTTAATTATAGCATTCAAGTTTGATTCTTTTAATTTAATTAGAGCATTATACTTTGATTTGATTTTAATATGGTATCATAATTTAATTTGATTATAGTTATAACGTTGTACTATACTATGTTGCTATTAACGTCAATTTATATCGTAGTGTATGGGTTTTGATCCTATTAGCGTCAAGTAATCTTGAGTAGGGTTTGAATGAGATTGAGAGAGGTTTCGTTTGTGATCTTTTTGAGTGTCCGGCTTCACAACGCAAGGTCCATAGACCTCGTTAAGCCATGATTTAGTGTCATACACAATCCCGATGATTGTGCAATAGTGTTTTATCGCTTTGGTTCATTGTTTAGCACTGTTAAGGCTAAGGAAAATCAAACACATGAACTTTCCAAATGATGTTTTCTCATTAAAATAGCGAATTGTACAGTGATTACATAACGTAAACCCTATCATACAAGGGTTAATGGAGTTGACCGGTTTGACTAGTTGACTTTGTTTGACTTTGACTTGACCGAAATTTGATGGTTGTCACATCATCCCCCCGTTAGAGGGAATTTCGTCCCGAAATTTGCATTTCGATTGGGACTTCAAGAGTTTGGAAAAAGATGTGGAAAACTTTTCGTAGTACAAGAAATTGATTATGGTGAGGAACAACCCTCCTGATGTCACATGACGACCTTGAAAATTTCTTATTGTAACTTGAACTGAGTCAATTTAAAAGGAGTTTATTGTTTTGGGATGATAGAGTATTCTATGTGTGCTTTTATACTCCCTGTTTTATCCTTGGTATTACCACTATGAATATTTTATAACGTAGTTAGCGAGTTCCATCATTACGAATGTTTCAACAAATTTTGACGAAATTTGCATTATAAGTCCTACAAGTTCTTTTGTAGTCGATTGACGTAAACTAGTCGTATATCATTAAGATTGCAAGGGCATTTTGGATTGGTGACCCCGCCTTAAGCCCACAACCAAACAAGGAACAGGGAATGAGGCGGAATCACACATTCTAAGTCCATAGAATCTTAATGATATATGACCATAATGTTTACACTAGCCCTCATAGATTCCAGGGGCGTAGTATTATTGGGCTAGAAGTAGGAATTGTAGTTCAAAATAAAATAGTTATAAGCCTGCTATCTTCAAACTTGGGCTTTGGCCCCTCCCGATTCCTAATCAGAATGGTCCAATACTCCCAATTCTCCAAGCGACCAAGCGGTATCAAGAAATCAAAATCGATTCATCCCCATTTTCCCAATTCGCTGCCTATCTTGCCTGCTGTTCGTTTGTCGCTGTCTCGCCAAGTCAGTTGCCTGGTCTCACTCTCGCCAATCGTCATCGCCAAGTGCCCAAGTCCCCATTCTCACTTCACAGAAATCAGGTATGTAATCCGGAGACCCTAATCCTGTTCAGTTGTTCTTTCTTTTCTGATTGTAAGATTGTTGATTGTTGGTGTTGGCGTATTGCACTGCTGCTGCTGTTTTCTATTAATTTGTTGCCTATTTATGCGTTACTACTGTCTTACTGAGTTTCCTTTTAATTTGGCTGTCATTTGCGATTTGGCGATTTGCCAATTTGATTTATAAGTTATGAACTTATAGATTTGGTTATTGATTTGGTTATGCTTAACAGCTTGTCAGCTTCAAACAAAACTGAAAAGTGACAACAAATATTGATTTGGTTATTGTTAAATGAGTTATTGGTTATTGTTCTAATTTTGAATTTGATTTTGTTTTGATTGGATCAATTGTTCCTTCATTTTGATTTTTCTAGATATAATCATGGGAAAGATGAAAACATTGAAAGAGAAATTGTTGTCTGCTTACTAATATATCATTCATAATCTGTTTTTAAAGACATTAAAGGCTGTCAGGCTGAGTTGTAATTCTTTTTCTAGGTGTTTTTAGTGTTTATTTGTAGAAAACAATCTGTTTTTTTTTAATTTTAATTTCAGTTTATAATTCCCCCCCCCCACCCCCCACCCCCCAAGTTAATTGTTCAAGCTCCGCCACTGTTAGATTTACTAGTAAAAACCCTGAGTTTTTTTTACATAGATGATAAGACTTATTTGGGTTTTGCCGTGTTCTCAAGATTCATGGTTTATATACTTGAATCGATGCTAGTTTTAGTAATAAAAAGAAATTTTGAATTTAAACGTCGAGGTTAGAAGCTTGTACTGATATTTAAGGGGTTAAAAAATAAAATTTTATTAGTTACCTATAGCGACACACAAGTCATAATTTGCATGTGTGAAGACTTGGAGTACTTTCTAATTGGTTCGTGTGTGAAGACTTGGAGTACTTTCTAACTGGTTCATGTGTGAAGACTTGGAGTACTTTCTAATGAAAAGTGTGCTACTGGGGAAATTTGAAACTGGTACGTAGCTTCAAAGTCAAGAATATGCGGTAGGCATGTGATCTATTAAATGCATGAGGCACATAAGTCATAATTTGCGGCAACATATACGTATTTGTGTGTGAATTGAAGAAGAAGGTTACAGTTCAAAGACCATATATATTCATTTCCTCTTTATTTGTTATTAATTACTTCTCCCACTTCACTTATATAAATCATCACATTCTTACCGCAACTTTTAACTTCTCCCTCACAAATGGATCCACCTGCAGATCATCAAAACCCCATAGATGACCTCGATTGGTTTCAGTACTTTGATCATCAAGATCTTTTCAGGTATATATAAACGTCACTCATTACCCCATCTTTCGCACAAAAAAATGATTTTGTCTATATTGATCAAAACATGGTTTGGATTTGTAGTGATCAAAAAGAGTCTTTCATCGTGTTGGATTTGAGTATCTTGAGGTTTTTTTTTTTTTTTTTTTTGGATTTTTGCAGTGGTGACATGCTCGACCATCATGATTACGAGTTGTCGGAAAAATTGCATGAAGTGCTCGATCAGAACGTTTCCACAGTACTTAACAAAGATCAAAACATCATTTCTAGAAATGAGTTTCACGATTTGGATCCCCTTAAAGACATAAGCTTATGGGATTGTTGGGAGGATGGTAATTTACCATTGGTTAGTTTCAGTGAAGACTGTAAATCCGGTGGTGAGGCTACAGGTAGTTCTAGTGCTGCCACCACTGATCACGGTGGCCGGAAGGTGGAAAATAGATTGAGACCATTGGAGTTTGAAGAGATAGCGAAGTACTTTGAGATGCCGATAATCATGGCAGCAAAGGAACTAGGGATAGAGTTAACATTGTTGAAGAAAAGATGCAGAGAGCTAAACATAAACAGATGGCCTCATAGAAAACTTAAGAGCCTTCAATCCCTCATTCAAAATGCCAAGGTAAACTACGATAATAACCTTCTATACATTACTCATGCATGTATGCATGCACTTGGTAACCAAAGTAGTTTAGGTATTTTCTAAAATTTTAATTATTAGTTTCTTTATAACATAAACATAGGCCCTAGGCATATGCCACATCGAATCAATTGTTTTACTACGATTTCTGATTTATATTTACATAAACTTAACTCATTGTAAATTTTATGAACTCACACGAAAAATATATTGCATCTACCTAAAAAAACTAGGAGTTGGGATTAAAGGAGGAGGTAAAGACGTTAGCAGGGCACAAGAAGATGATGGAGAAATTGCCAGGTATGGAATTGACATAAAGAACAAAGAAGCTTAGGCAAGCTTGCTTCAAAGCTATTTATAAGAAGAGAGGACTTAACAATCCTTAGTCCTTACCTTTTCTTTTAGCCATTTTGTTATAATTAGTGGATTTTAATCTACATTGTATGTGTTTTTCTCTTGATAGATTGATACCCTTTTTAGTTTCATTGTGTTTGTCTATTGATTTTTTATGCAGAAAATTTTGTATAATTTGGGTATTATAGTTTGTATTATGTATTTAACTATATTCTAGATTGCCGACACGACTACGCTGACGACTCTATACCAGAGGTCTATATAAATAGACTTATGAATTTAGTAGGCATAACTTGATTATAATCTTGTGATTTGTTCCATGTCTGATCCACTCCTAAGATTCACTCGACATGCCCCCAGTTATGTGTAATTAAAATTTTATTAGACTGTTGATCCTAATGAGTCTACCCTAAGTCCACAACCAAACAAGGAACATGTCAACTATGAGAAACACGCATATGGACTTGTGAGTTATTTGTAAATTGATTAGGGAAATAAAGTTTTTTTTAGACATTGTTGGGTAAAATAATTGTAAAACACTTGTTGGGCCATGGTTAGGAGTGTTGGGCACCTTTTGGGCTTTCCATGGTTACTAAATGTGAAACATGTAGCACTTGCGTGGGCCCCCACAAAACTAAGTTTTCACATTTCTTTCCCACTTCTAGGCCCATTAGGGAACTTAATAGTCCAATGAGTTGGCCATTTTGGAGTGTATCCTTTCGGATACGTTTGATAAGGTCGGGTATTTTGATGGCTCAAAAGTAATGTGAATGACGTGCTTTGGCCTATAGGTTTGGGAACTCTCGCCTTTGGTCCCCAGATAAGCAAACTGGTCCCTCGGTTGATTGGGATGTATACGAATGCTTACCTAGTCAGGACTTTCGGGCTACCGGCACCTCCCCCTTCCAGTTACTACGCGTTCATTACTATGATCCTACCCAACTAGAGTGGATGACTTTGAATTTCCTATGAGCTCTAAGGAATACATATATGTATATACATTTTGTTAAACAACTTGAGTATGTGTGTGATTATCAGAGAAAATGGAGAATATTCACAAGTGTATGCACACATATAAGTGTCAGGAGTAATACGTATGCACATAAGGGAGCAATTAACACACAAAGGTATTCCTAGGATTTTCTAAGTGCGAATTGCATGCAGTTGTGTGTGCATTTTATAAACTAGCATACGAGAGGACCCTAGAGGCTATAGACTAGGTCAAGGCAATTAACCTAATTCCCTATAGTCAAGGGCTCTGATACCAATCTGTCACACCCCGATCCTTGTCGGAATCGATCGAGGCGTGATATATTGTTCAATGTCTCATGACAAATATGTTATAATATGATTAGATTCAATTAAGTACTAAGTATGCAAACAAGATCCACAACATACAAATACAAATCCAAATACGAACAACATTTATTACCTCAAATTTAAATAGTCTTGTGGATTTCTAAGGCACAACCTATTTTTCATCAACTTCATTCTTCAAATCTGCATCATGGGTAAAAACAGGTCAACTACGAGAGTTGGTGAGTAATCTAATTTTAGTAGAGAAAATTGTGAAGTTGAAACCTTTATAATTGGAAATTTGTTTTCTTTTGAAGTCGGCAAACAATTGTATTTGAGATAACGGTTTATAAATCAAAAATTGATTAACAAATGATAACAACAACAATAAGTCCTCACCCTATATATATATATATATATATATATATATATATATATATATATATATATATATAATATATATAGGATGGAGCATCTAATCATCATACACACTCAACCACGTGCGATCAATCACCTTAGCGTCCCAAGGCGGGGTGGTCAACCCAATAGCGCTATTATTGTCCATAACGTACCTCAAGAATACAGGCATAGTCATGGAGATTAGACTAAAAATGGTAATTCACTACAAGTACATGTAGCGTAAACAAACAATAGTTATACAATTAATGACTCACGTATAAATATCCCAACAATGTCTCAATTGTGATAAAACAATAAAATGAAGTTGGAACATATTAGAACCACATGATACGCCCCAAAAGTATTGAAAATTATAAAGTATGGGGTAGATTACTCACATTAGTCCCAAAACGAAATGCGTGTGTCGTACGATAGACGGTTCGGGTCAAAATGACGTAGAACCTAATATAATTAATAGTTTTGGTTTAGGAACTGCTAAACGAGAATAGAGTACTAATACAAATAATTAGACACATATTATTATATTAGATGAATTAACAATAATTCATTTTGATTATAATATTAAGGTATTCATTTGTTAAATGAATTTTAAATTGAATTACTTACTTTGCATAATTAATTTATATTTTCAATTTAGGCCATATTTTAATAATTTCTTATTAAAATAATAACTTGCCCAATTATAATTATTTATAGATTTTAACAATTATTTATATGAAATAATCATTAAAATGCATTTTTACATGCTTAAATACTTAGGAAAATAGTTTTAAATAGTAAACAGTATTGAAAAATTATGAAATTATTAGGAAATCATTATTTCATACAATATGAATTACTGTAAAATTTGTATATTTTTCTGAACTGTTTTAGTATTTATTTAATATTTTAATGATTAAACAATACAAAATTCGGGAAAAATAGTAAATGATTCTCAAAAAATCTGTAAAATTAACCATAGTTTTATAACATGATGTAGAGCTCAGTGTATAAGATTCAGATATTTGTGACTATGGGAAGTATTTTTTATATATTTCATTATTAATTAATCAATAAAATCATAAATAATAGTAAAAAGTAATATAAATGCATGAAACTTCATATATCATGTTTAATCAGTATACAGGTATCCCAGAAGTTTCTCAGAATTTATTGAATGCAAAAAGTATTTTATGTGAATTATTGCCCTACTTTATTGCAATAATTATAGTAATTCAATAAAAATAAATTATTTTCTAAAAATTTCCAGAACTTCTTATTTTATTGATGGGATTCTGAGAAAAATCAGGTTTATGCATAAAATAAGTTTTAGATATTTTGGTGGATTTAATTTGTTTCTTGTATGAATATGAAACTTTTAACAACATACCTTGATGAATGCTTCAAGAGGGATGCAGATTTGAGTATAATAGATTGTTCTTGGATGGAATATGAGTATTTCTTGGAGGAAATTTCGAGATTGAGAGTGAGAGAAAGATTAGAGAAGGTTTAAGTGGTGAAGAGAATAATGTGTTGGGGGAAAAAGGAAAGGAAAGTGGATGGGAGGTGAGAGTGGGAGACCATGGGAATAATCTTTTTGCTTTTGGTGGTCTTCATAATTTCCCACTAACACAAGCATCTTTTACATAATTAATATAAGAGTTTTATAAAATTTAAAGTAAAGTTTATAAAAATAGAGTTTTATAAAATTTAATGTAAAGTTTATAAAAATGGAGTTTTATAAAAGATAGGTTATGATTTGATTATAACAATCTACTTTGATTTGAAGTTTAATTATAGCATTCAAGTTTGATTCTTTTAATTTAATTAGAGCATTATACTTTGATTTGATTTTAATATGGTATCATAATTTAATTTGATTATAGTTATAACGTTGTACTATACTATGTTGCTATTAACGTCAATTTATATCGTAGTGTATGGGTTTTGATCCTATTAGCGTCAAGTAATCTTGAGTAGGGTTTGAATGAGATTGAGAGAGGTTTCGTTTGTGATCTTTTTGAGTGTCCGGCTTCGCAACGCAAGGTCCATAGACCCCATTAAGCCATGATTTAGTGTCCTACACAATCCCGATGATTGTGCAATAGTGTTTTATCGCTTTGGTTCATTGTTTAGCACTATTAAGGCTAAGGAAAATCAAACACATGAACTTTCCAAATGATGTTTTCTCATTAAAATAGCGAATTGTACAGTGATTACATAACGTAAACCCTATCATACAAGGGTTAATGGAGTTGACCGGTTTGACTAGTTGACTTTGTTTGACTTTGACTTAACCGAAATTTGATGGTTGTCACATCTAGTTCAACATTGCGGGCCACTCGGCGGACTATGATTGGAAGGGCTCTATCTGCAGAGCCTCCTTCGTCCACATTGTAGAAGCGGCGATCCCCATCGAACGGGCGGGGTTGGCCTTGTTCGTGGCTCCACCTATCCAGGCTTCTGACCCACATAGGCGTTGGGCCTTCGAGTACAAGCCGGGGGTTGGGATTTGGTTTTGGGGCCACTTGAGGTAGGTCCTCGGCTTCGGGTTCCGAGTCAGTCTCTTCAGGAAATGGTTCGGCAAAGTTATCGTCCGAAGGAATTTCATGGTTTCCTTCTGGCTCTGGCTCGATCCATCCATCATCTCCTTGGTTGGGAAAGTACAGGTCGCCAGGAAGATGGAATCCAGCCATGCTATCTACGCGAGGTGATGGTAAAGGGATATTTAATAAGCATCGAATCTATAATACCTCCAACTTATTATAGTTTCGTGATTGATTCTTGAAGAATGGATTTTTTGTGTAAGTTTCTGTTTCGGTCGTTATAGTACCTTAAAATACTCCTATAGTATTTTAACCCTTATGTTTGGTTCTAGAACTCTTCTGGTATCTAGGTAAGTTTTAGGCTTGCTGCAACACCACAGTCACTCCCAAGCACATGTTGGTCATGTCTCGAATGAAATAGTTGATCAGACTATATTGATCCTAGACATGATTACATAACTGCCCAGGTTTAACCGCGATATCCAACATCCAAATACTTTTGTTTTGTTCTACTAATGACATGGATTTTGGTACTCGGGTATACTCATATACTTTGTTATAAAAATACTTATATTTTTGGAAAGTATACTTTTAGTTTAGAGCACTTAGGCCCCTTAATGTTTATAGTTGTATACCATGTAAGGTTCGGTTTACTTAGTTCACTATAAACAATAGCTCTGATACCAATCTGTCACACCCCAAACCGGAACGGCGGAAACATTCGGGGGTGGTTGACGTCATGCGTAGTATCACAACAATTGTATCATAACAAGCATAGTAAACACAACCAGACATTGAATACATATATGAAAAAGGTTTACATTGTCTTAATACATAGTTTCGTTAATATCCAAAGTAAAATAGAATGACGTGACTCTAACGCTCCGACTTCTCCGAATTCCTGGATGTACCTGTCTACTAATTTCCTGAGAATACAAGCAGTTTTGGAAGAATATCAGCATAAAGCTGGTGAGTTCATAAGCATTTAGTTTTGGTGGAAAATGTTCTTTGATACTTTTGAAAAGTGTTCTTCAAGAAAATCCCATATTTTCTTATGAAAAGCATGTTTGAAAACCCATTCATTCAATGACTTCCAGATTCATACAAGATATGTACCATCCAAGGAATCATGGAATGAATATGAATGTCCCTTTTGATAAATGTTAAACCATCCGTTTATGAAAATGTCGTGTTATCCCGGGAAAATCCTATATCTTCCCTAAAAGTTGATTGTTGGTTAGCCGTTCTAAACTGAAGTGTACAAGTATCTACCATACTTATACCGATAAACGTAGTTTCCTTTGAAAAACCCTGGTTACTCCCAGTGAGGTATATTAGCCTTATTACATAAACAAAATTAATAAAAGAAAACGTGATGAACTAAATCCTGAAGGTATTGTTAATACCCTCCAATAATCAATCGGTTATTACTTTGAGGTTAGTTCACTTGATTCATTATTACAAAATTAAATCTCTGCTATCTAGGTTGCGAGTGTCATGACCATAACTGACTGGATATGGCACGTAACGGGGCCAGTATCCTTTATGACTTTGTCACCTATAGACCTGCCGGTCCGACTGTAGCTAGCAGCAAGGTGCGGGATTGTCAGTCCCGTATAGATCTATACACAACAGTCACGCTCTCCCTACAAGAGATTCTAGTCACAAGTGCTAGTCCTACACTCTGATTCTGTGGGAGTGTTACCAAGGACGTGTATCCAACTTAGACTAAGAAATTTACAAGTAATAATACTGAAAATCCTTTTTATGATTTGCATGGATCCTTTATAAAATAATACATTTTAATACATGATTCACAAATTCGTTACCCTAGTTATGAAAACTGTTTCTACGAGTTGATTTCTTAATCGTTTGGTAAAAACTGTTTTCCATGTTAAAAGCATACTGAAAATATAATTATCTTAAACAAAATAATATATTTTGAGCACAAGTTTCCTTATGCTTTTGCTTGTATCCCCCCCTGAAAACATGAAAAACTCGGAAAAACGTAGGGGTATGAACTCACCTCGGGCGATTTGAACGAAGGATCGATACGGAAGGAGGGATGTTCAAGTGAAGCCTTGAACACGATTTGATCCTAATTAACATGTAATGACACATAAAGGAATCAAATGAAGGTATTTCACTATTAGATATAATAGAGAACCACTCTAGGGACTTGGAACTACTTGCACTAAGTGTTAGGACCTTAAAGGATTGCATGAGGGAGGTGTATGGCAACCTTAAAGGTGTGTGCGGCCATGGGTGTGCGGCCCAAGGGGTGTGCGGCCGCACACTCACCTCTTGGCCGCACACTCACCTCTAGGCAGCACACCCACCCTTATGTAAAGGGTAGACCCCTTTCCTTTCATCCCTTTAACACCTTGGCAGCACACAACACCATTTCTCTCAAGCTTATTCAACCGCAAACCCTCCAAAGCTTCAAAAACGTAAGTAATCCATCCTTTAGCTTTTTGTGCTTGAAGAACCACTTGATCTAAGCCTTGAATCATCATAGTCCCGTCATGTTCTTCATCCTTTGAGTGAGTGCGGCCGCACACCCACATACGGTGGCCGCACACTCCTAAAAGGCCCTCCAAATGAGAGTTTGACTTCCATCTTTGATTTGGACATGATCCTAGCCTTGGCACACCTTGGAATTGGCTTTTTAGACACAAACTTGAAGGGTGTATGACCACACACCCCTGTGTACGGCCGCACACACCTTTGTGCGGCAGCACACTCATGTGTGAGGTAGCAGTAGTGAAATACCTTCGTTTGATTCCTTTACGTGTCATTACATGTTGATTAGGATCAAATCGTGTTCAAGGCTTCACTTGACCATCCCGCCTTCTGTATCGATCCTTCGTTCAAATCGCCCGAGGTGAGTTCATACCCCTACGTTTTTCCGAGTTTTTCATGTTTTCAGAAGGGGGGGGGGATACAAGCAAAAGCATAAGGAAACTTGTGCTCAAAATATATTATTTTGTTTAAGATAATTATATTTTCAGTATGCTTTTAACATGGAAAACAGTTTTTACCAAACGATTAAGAAATCAACTCGTAGAAACAGTTTTCAAAACTAGGGTAACAAATTTGTGAATCATGTAGTAAAATGTATTATTTTATAAAGGATTCATGCAAATAATAAAAAGGATTTTCAGTATTATTACTTGTAAATTTGTTAGTCTAAGTTGGAGACACGTCCTTGGTAACACTCCCACAGAATCAGAGTGTAGGACTAGCACTTGTGACCAGAATCTCTTGTAGGGAGAGCGTGACTGTTGTGTATAGATCTATACGGGACTGACAATCCCGCACCTTGCTGCTAGGTACAGTCGGACCGGCAGGTCTACGGGTGACAAAGTTATAAAGGATACCGGCCCCGTTACGTGCCATATCCAGTCAGTTATGGTCATGACACTCGCAACCTAGATAGCAGAGATTTACTTTTGTAATAATGAATCAAGTGAACTAACCTCAAAGTAATAACCGATTGATTACTGGAGGATATTAACAATACCTTCAGGATTTAGTTCATCACGTTTTCTTTTATTAGTTTTGTTTATGTAATAAGGCTAATATACCTCACTGGGAGTAACCAGGGTTTGTCAAAGGAAACTACGTTTATCGGTATAAGTATGGTAGATACTTGTACACTTCAGTTTAGAACGGATAACCAACAATCAACTTTTAGGGAAGATATAGGATTTTCCCGGGATAACACGACATTTTCATAAACGGATAGTTTAACATTTATCAAAAGGGACATTCATATTCATTCCATGATTCCTTGGATGGTACATATCTTGTATGAATCTAGAATTCATGGAATGAATGGGTTTTCAAACATGCTTTTCATAAGAAAATATGGGATTTTCTTGAAGAACACTTTTCAAAAGTATCAAAGAACATTTTCCACCAAAACTAAATGCTTATGAACTCACCAGCTTTATGCTGATATTCTTCCAAAACTGCTTCTATACTCAGGAAATTAGTAGACAGGTACATCCAGGAATTCGGAGAAGTCGGAGCGTTAGAGTCACGTCATTCTATTTTACTTTGGATATAAACGAAACTATGTATTAAGACAATGTAAACCTTTTTCATATATGTGTTCAATGTCTGGTTGTGTTTACTATGCTTGTTATGATACAATTGTTGTCATACTACGCATGACGTCAACCACCCCTGAACGTTTCCGCCGTTCCGGTTTGGGGGTGTGGACAATATTGTGATACGTGCCAGAGGGGGATGTTACATGTCCCAGTAACTTGAGTCTTATCAGCACCATTAAATATGCAAGTGTATTGAGAAGCATATTTCTTAACATAAATTATATGTATGTGCTCTTCATGTACAATGCAACAAATATACTTTGACTAAAAAAATAAGAATATATAAGAATAAACACCTATTATATAATGGTAATTATACCTGAAATATGTGCTCTTGCCCAATGTTTTGGTGGAATTTTCTTTAACCAGTCATATACCTGTGAATTGAACTTTTTAAAATCTTCCATGAATCTGTCAAAGTGTCTAACTATTGTTGCTGTTGCACATTCCCACAAATGATCTTTGTTGATGAGTTGAGAACTCTTTAGATCGATCAGATCTTCAACAGGTAAAACAATAAGAATAACAAATACTGGAACACTCAATGATTCAATCCGTATGTCGAATGATTAAAATATAGTCACACCTCAGAAGAGCTCGACTAAGAACTTCCTCCATAGAGGTGTGCTAGGGTTTACAGTACAATCAATGAGATAATAATCAAAGCGTTAATGACAAGGATGCATGCATGAACCTTATATACTAAACCCTAGAAAGATAAACACGGTTGGACAGGCCCAAACCGAGAGTACATAATCGACCGAACTACTAAGGCCCAATGGCGCAACCCTTTAAACCCAACAATCTCCCCCTTTGCACCAATTGAGGTGAGAGACTACTTCGATTGAGCAACTGTAGTTTTCCTCACAGTCTTGAACAGCTTGGGGATGATGGAAAGAAGAGTTTGATGGAAAAGAATATACCACCGAAGCATGTCAGTAAACATCTTTTTATCGGCTTCGCTGTTCTGATTACACCCGTGTATAATATCGAGAATATGCTCCAAGCAGGCAGTGGAGAACAAGTGTTTGTCAATAAGAGCGAATAGGCACTTTTGACCTTCACCCCTAATGAACATGACTGTATGAAACTTGGGGTCGATTTTACCCTTAATCATCACATTGATATCACTTGCCTTCCCAATTGGCTTGATAGTGGGCTTCTTCTTTATGGCAGAGGCGATTTACTGATCCATCTTTGCGACTTCAAGAATATAACACACCAGCATTCGCTTGATGTGATCTATAATAGGCTCATACTCCTTTTGATTAGTCAGCAAAATGTTGTTCAGTAGAATCCAGTCATGAGGATTCAAATTTGGTAAGTCAGCCAGGGAGATCATATGAACCGAACTGTCTGAGCCTCGGGTCACTTTGAACTTGATATTGATAAACTTCCCTGCTGAAGTGGGTTTCAACACCTTGACTGTTGTGATTTTCTGATTACTCCAAGTCAGGTATTGCGGTTGAGCGAACTCAAGATAGTACTCGAGCACATCTTGATCAAACTTTGGGTCCGGGGAAGGAATGCCAGCCGTTGACTCAAAACAATGAAAAATGAATGCCTTTCGGGTGATTGGCATATCAAATTGTGAGTCCTTGGAATTCTCAAGCGCAAAAGAAAGGACCGGTTCGAGCCAATGAGTGCTTGGAGCTTCAATTACCTCCCTCTGAAGCGTTTCCATAGACCACAGAGGAAACATATATAGACTTCCTTTGTTCTATCACTTCGTTCGCTTTCCTCTCCTTATCAAAAACTTCCTTCGCTTTTCGAACCTTTGCGTCAATCTCTCGATCATCAGGCTTGACTTTAAGGCTGTCGGTTTTAGAAGCGTTTTCTCCTGTATTAGTTTCATCATCGTTTTCATCCTAATCATCATCACCAATCTTCTTCTTTTGTTTGTCCTTCATACTGCCCGAAGCTTCACCCTTCGGCTCAGTAGTGACTTCCGGTTGGGTGAAAGGTTTACTTTTTGGAGGTGGTTGAGATTGACCATGGCCCTGAGTAACATTTTCTCCCCCTTGTTTCGGAGGGACAACGGGATCCGGAACACCCTCAATCCTACTTAAAATATCCAGAGCAGGTCTCAACTTCTCATCCAAGTGGCATCGATTTGAGATGGTAAGGATCGAGTAATGAGCTTCCAGAAGGTGTAGAACAATGGAATGCACATCACCAACCGAACTTTTAACCACTGCACGCTCAGACTTTAATTCGTCAATCTCCTTGGTTGCAGGCTTGAGCCTCAAATTCTAAATTTTAAGCTGAGAAGCTCGCTTATCCAGCTCATCCATAATCCTGTTTTCGACAACAAGTTCAGCTTTAAGTTGAGTGAGACGTGCATCAACTGAAGTATGAAGCTCGGTGTTGGCGGTTTGAATTGCTTGGCGTGCTTCCTCAAAATGCTTCTTTTCAGCCTCCAGTGAACGCGTAAGATTATCAACAGAAACGTTCACTGTTTGAGCATTCTTCAGAGCGGCATCTTGGAGAGAATAAAGAAAGAGTTGAGCATCAGAAACTAGTTTTTCGACATTTGCGATCGCTTGCTTGCAATCCTTGGTGGAGGCTTCGACTGCAAGAGAAGATTTCTAACAGGTGGAAGTAGAGGCATCAATAGCTTTAACAGCATTAGAGATAGAAGTGTCATGCTCTTTGACAAAGGTAGCCAATAGAGCCTTGATTGCTGCTTCGGAGTATACACTGCCAGAAGAGGAAGAAAGCTAATTAGGATAAGGACTAAAGTGAACAGATTCGAATTCCATGTCTTCTCCGCCAAGAACAGGTTCAAATTCGTGTGAAGGAGGTGGGGATAAAGGTTTTGAGGTAATTGGGGGTTCAGAACCGAAAGTAGATGCCCCCGTATCAGATACATTGACACGAACAGTAGGTTCGGTTGGAGAAGTTGTAGTGGTAGTAACTTCGGTGAATAAAGGGGTTGGAATTGGAATTGAGGTAGTAGTGGTAGATGAGATGGGTGGAGGAAAGGGAGCAATAGTAATAGGAACCGATTGTGTAGGAGAATGAGGAGGTGAGGTTCGGTTACCTACATTAGTTGGTGAGGGTGGAGGCGAATTACCTCAAGGCGGACTTTCGGGTTGAGAAACATCGTCTTCAGTTGACTCGGGGTCTGGCTATGGGTCAGATGAAACATATTCAGAGTCACTTGAAGATGGCGAAGTAGACTTCGGCCTGGGAGCTTTCTTCTTGATCTTTCGTTTCTTGTGGACAGGAGAAGATTCTTTATCTTGCTTTCGCTTGGGAGGCCTTGACACTTGGGATGATTTACCTCACCTTCCTTCTTCTTCTTTTCTTGTTTCTTTCCCTGCTTTGCTGGTTTGTCAACAGCCACCAGGGCTTGTTGCATTTCTAGAGTGAGTTCTCTTGGCCCAGAAGGAGGTAGTTTCCGGTAATCAGCCATAACGTTGCTTACGCTTGAGACACACTTGTACATTGATTCAGGAATTGAACAAATGAACATGAACTTCGTGGGATCGGTGACAATGATTTTTGTTGTGTGGAAAGTGGCGATTGAAGACATCATCGCATCTGCCATAATTGGAACCTGAAAGTGTTCAATGGCTCTTCGAGTCACCAGCATCCAAAAGCGTCCACAAGAAATTTCGGAGTATCTGGTCGATGTGTTGAGGCTCTGCACCAGCTGGGACCAAATAAGGGATCTGTAATCCAGGTTGATTCCATGATATAGACCATAAAGAATGGTCATGAGACCTTTGCTGGCACCATCAGACCCAACAACCCGTTCAGCTAATCCCTTGAAGATGAGTGTGAAAAGACCATTCCATTGAGGTGGTAAGCACGATTTCTTGAATTTCGTCACCGAGGTTAGGACATCGGTATACCCCATGTCATAGAACATAGTGAATAACTAAGTATTGGTGATGAAATCAGGAGAGATGACAGAGACATCTGTAGGAAGATGCAGCAGAGAACAAAAACGAGCCTTTGAGACAGAGGTCTTGTGATTGAAGATGTCAAAGAAGATCATTTCCTTGCGTTTGTCGTATGTAGCAGATGAATAGACCTGTGAGAGCAGTGACATAGGAACATATTCAACCTGCGTGAGAGCAATCACCAGCGGGGAGTACTTGAGACATTCGACCACATTAAGCATGTATGAATCATAGACGAATGGATTCAGTTCGATGATAAGATTCTGACTTGGTTTGATGACCATAAGAGATGAAGAAGTTGTGTGCTCTTGAACAGATGATGATTCTGCCATGGTTGTAGTAAGGAAGAAGATGAACAGTTGAAAATCGCCTTTTTGTTCTTGAGAGAGTGGAGAATTGGTAAAGTATCCCAAGAGGTGTGAGAAAACCTTATATACCATCGCCAGGAGAGAGAAAAATCCACAGTAATGATTCGAAGATCTTTTGAATCGACGCCTGAAAAAGCGTGATTTGGCAGCTGGGTTTCCCTAGGAAGACGTCACCAGGCGTGATATTAGGAACCATTTCAAATTCACGCGCCTTTCCATCCTTATCTCCTTTTCAAATTCTGAACCGTTTTAATTTCATGCTGACTCACCCTTATCTTTTTAAATAAATCAACGCCACCGTAAAGAACCAAAGCTATATGTCTGAAAATAGCTTGTTAGAAACCGAACAAGAGTTTGGAAAAATCATAAAGATTTTCGTGCAAGTTAGTGTGAAAGATAAAGAAATAAAGCAAATTTTATGTGGGATATAAGTGATGTCAATCAAGACATGAAGCAGTAGATCCCTGGCACGAATCTCTTCCTTCAAAGTCAAGAGAGACTTCAAAGTGCTTGTGTGGTTCCCCGTGAAAATACGATCAAATACTTGTTAAGAAGCATTGAAATGCTTCTTTTCAAAATAAGGCTTTATAGGGTGGGTTAACTTCAACCGAACTCCAGTGCTTGAAATAAGACCGAAAGTTGGATAAAGTACCTGTGAGACCGATGTGGCCTGCTGAACAAGTATGTTGGATAAAATTTTCAATGACTTGATGTATTTTAGAAATCTCACAAAACAACTGGATCCTATGGGAAGAAAACGTCTTGGTTTTTGACAATTTCATAAAGATCACGCAAAAATAAAAAGAGATTTCTTGAGGTAACAAGTAATAGCTTGAACATTAGAGCGTTCACCGTCAATTCATTATTGGTGTTGGTTTTTGGGTTTCACTTAGGTCGTGGTAGAACGAAACTAATATCAATAACACAGATGTTGTGTAACCATAAACCTCAATGTTAAAGACTGAGAGTCTCAAGGGTTACAATTATGAACCGAAAGTAAATGGAGAAAAGTGGTAAGGAGGTTAAAGAACCGAAAGCACCTCTGCTATAGAGTAAGGACCGAGCAGACAACTCTTAACTCAATATGAGACGAGTAAGGTGGCTCATGACATAAGTGATTTTATCAGCCTGATTGGGAAGATTTGATTTGTGTATATCAAATCAGTAAGGCTACACTTGAAATCTTTGAGGCTTTGGTCGACATACAGTAGCATGCTTCTAGGGACACTTAGCTATTACTTAGAGAAAGAAATGTATACATGTCTCAGCTCCATCATTTGAATGAACAATGATACCTTTCAGTGATATTTTGGAATTTTTAACTTTAATGATAAGCAACATAAACAAAACAAAAGAAAGAATTTTTTTTTTTTGGATTTTATGAATTTTCTGAAAAGAATTAAAAACAGAAAGAAAAAAATATTTTTGATTTTTATGAATTTTCTGAAAAAGAATTAAAAACAGAAAGAAAAAAATATTTTTGATTTTTATGAATAGAAACGAAGTAAGAAAAGACATAAACAATGTACAAATTATACAACCGAAACGTCACCTAAAATTAGTGAAGTGAAATAGACCGAGCGTTCGGTTCATTTGGGTTCCCAAAAATTCAGGAACCGAAATAGACCGAGCGTTCGCTCTATTTCGCGTTCGGTTCATTTCGGTTCCCAAAAATTCAGGAGCCGAAATAGACCGAGCGTTCGCTCTATTGCGCGTTCGGTTCATTTCGGTTCCCAAAAATTCAGGAGCCGAAATAGACCGAGCGTTCGCTCTATTTCGCGTTCGGTTCATTTCGGTTCCCAAAAATTCAGGAGCCGAAATAGACCGAGCGTTCGCTCTATTTCGCTTGGATAAATTTTAATGAGGCGAAAGCGATTTCGGTACTGACTCAGCTTCCATCATTCATAAGCCTTGTAAAATTTTGTTAAAGCTTGCTTCCGGTAAGGCTTTTGTAAAGATGTCAGCTAGTTGATCAGTGGTTCTAACAAAATGGATTTCGACATTACCATCCTCCACGTGATCCTTGATGAAATGATACCTCAGTGCGATATGTTTCGTTTTTTAGTGTTGCACTGGATTGTGACATATCCTTATTGCGCTTTCAGAGTCACAATACAAAGGGATTTTCTTCATGTTCAGGCCATAGTCTCAAAGTTGACTTTGTATCCATATGACCTGTGAGGTAGAAGACGTTGCGGCTATGTATTCGGCTTCGGCTGTGGAAAGAGACACACATGTTTGCTTCTTCGATTGCCAGCTAACGAGTTTGCCATCAAGAAACTGACACCCGCCAGTTGTGCTCTTTCGGTCCAGTCCACATCCACCTAGATCGGCATCAGAAAACGCTTGTACAAAGAATCCTGATTTCGCCGGGTACCATAAACCGAGAGATGAGGTTCGCTTCAGATATCAAAAAATATTCTTCACAGCCATCATGTGAGGTTCGTGTGGATTAGCTTGAAACCTGGCACAATAACAGACAGAAAACATTATGTCTGGTCGACTAGCTGTTAGATACATTAAATACCCTATCATTTTACGATAGAGGGTCATGTCAACAGCTGGTTTTTCCAGAGAACGTGTTAACTTCGTGCCAAACGCCATAGGAACCTTCACTTTTGATTCTCCCATCATTCCAAACTTGGCTAGTAAGGTCTTGGTGTAGGCCTCTTGATTAATAAAAATGCCTTCGGGTCCCTGTCTAATATTTAAGCCAAGGAAAAAGTTAATTGGACCCATTGAGCTCATCTCAAACTTAGTCTCCATCAACTTCTTGAATTCAGCTGTGAGGCTGGGATTCATGGAACCAAAGATGATATCATCGACATAAATTTGGACGATCATAAGGTGGTCACCTTCTTTCTTACGAAAGAAGGTTGGGTCAACCGAACCTTGTTTAAACTTAGACATTTTTAGAAATCGAGTAAGTGTTTCATACCATGCACTAGGAGCTTGCTTCAGACCATAAACCGCCTTGTCCAGAATATAGCAATGATCTGGATACTTTTCGTTCAAGAACCAGGTGGTTGCTCTACGTACACCGTCTCTTCTAATTCTCCATTTAAGAATGCACACTTGACATCCATTTGGAAAACTTCAAAGTTTTTGTGAGCATCGTATGCCAGGAAGATCCGAACTGATTCTAGCCTTGCTACAGGAGCGAAGGTTTCTTCGTAATCTATCCCTTCTTCCTGACAATATCCCTTGACCACCAGCCTTGCCTTGTTGCGAATTACATTTCCCTCTTTATCCAGCTTGTTCCTGAATACCCATTTTAACCCAACCACAGATGCATCCTTTGGTGTGGTAATTAGTCTCCAAACACAATTTCGCTCAAACTCGTGGAGTTTGTCTTGCATTGCCTGTACCCAATCGGAGTGATCGAGTGCAGTAAAAACCGTTTTTGGTTCAACTTTGGAGACAAACGAATTAAACATGCAAAATTCCACTTGAGAGAATAATGCAGTTTGTTTCGCTTTCAGTTGAGAACGGGTGAGAACTCTTTCCGATGATTCACCAATGATTTGAGTTTCTGGATGATCTTTTGTCCATTTGGTGAGAGGAGGGTAATTTAGATCATAGGAGGGATCCAGTTTAGCATTTACTTCTTCTTCGAATTCTGACTGTGTATCATCATCTTCATTATTTGTATTAACATTCCCCCCCTCGAATGATGAAACAGTTTCGGCTTCAGGCTCAGAATTCTCCCCCTCGATTGGACGTTCAGTGGGAATGGTGGTTGATGGATTCTCAATCTGGAAAGTAGAATTGGAAGATTCACTTGGCTTTTGAGATTTTTCAGATTCTTGAGATCCACTGGAACTGGAAGGTTCGCTTTCCATGACTTTAGCAGCTTCATCAATCACCTTCTTCAGATTATCTACTTCGTTGTCAGCTGCTTTCGCTTCAGAGAGAATAGCGGTCTGTGGTTCATCAAAGAGCTTCATATATTCTTCAAATAAATTGGAAATGGGAATCGAGACTTGACCAGTTTGACGAAAGATTTCATCCGTTGGTTGTTTGCTTGATGCGAATTTCTTCACGTAGTTATCGTCAAATGACACGTAATATGTTTCTTCGATTTTCTTTGATCGTCTATTCAGAACCCTGTTTGCTTTTGAAGTAAGCGAATACCCAAGAAGAATTCCTTCGTCTGCCTTCACATCAAACTTGTTTCGGTTCTCTTTAGAATTGAAGATAAAGCATCTTGAACCAAACACATGGAAAAACTTGACGTTAGGCTTTCGGTTGTTTAGAATGTCATAAGGAGTTATTGTGAATTGCTTGTTGATTAAAGACCAGTTTTGGGTGTAGCATGCGGCGGCAATAGCATCAGCCCAGAAATACAGGGGCAACGAAGCGAAGCTGAGCATGGTTCGAGCGGCTTCACACAACGAGCGGTTTCTCCTTTCAACGACCCTATTTTGTTGTGGAGTATAGAGAGCAGAGAAATTATGATACACTCCCTTTTCAGTAAGAAATTCTTCAAACACTTGGTTTTTGAATTCCAACCCATTGTCACTACGAATGTTTCTAACCACCTTTCGCAGTTGCAGCTCTACTTGCTTTATGAAGACTTTTAGCTTAGGCGTTGCTTCTGATTTTTGTTTAAGAAAGAAAACCCAGGTGAAACAAGAAAAATCATCAACTATGACAAGTATATATTTGTTACCACCGATGCTTTCAATAGCCGAAGGTCCACACAGATCAATATGTAGGAGCTCAAGCGGTTCGATGATCTTTGTGTTAACACGAGTTGGATGACTTTTCCTGCTTTGCTTTCCCATTTCATATGCAGCACACAAATGTTCCTTGTCAAACTTGAGAAGTGGAAGTCCTCGTACATGATCACCAAGAACTAGCTTGTTGATGTCTTTGAAGTTGAGGTGCGAGAGCCTTCGGTGCCGCAGCCAACTTTCGTTAGAATGAGCTTTCGTTAGTAGGCATACAAATGGCTTCCCTTGTATTGGATTAAGGTTCAATGGATACATTTCACCTTTTCTTTGAGATTTCAGCAGAACATTCTTGGTCTTCTTTTCTATTATTTCTGACCCTTCATCATCGAACGAAACCTTCAGTCCGGTTCCCACCACCAGTTGCGAGACACTGATGAGATTGTGTTGTAAGCCTTCTACATATGCCACCTTTCTGGTTGAGAAATCACCATTTGTGATCATTCCATAGCCTTTTATTGTTCCAAAAGAATTGTTCCCATACTTGACACATCTACCATCCTTCAGAGCCCGAAACTCCCGTAACTCTTCCCTTCTCCCTGTCATGCGACGTGAGCAACCACTGTCAATATACCATTCATCGTCGAACTGCTCGTCATGAATAACCTGCAAAAATTAAGCAGATTTAGGAACCCAAAGTTTCTTGGGTCCTTGTGAGCCTTTTACTGAATAGGGAATAGTAAGAGAAGAATCAACCAAAAAAGTTCATTTTATTAAGGTGGTTTCATCTTTTCTTTTAATTGTGAAAACTTTGATTTTGTTAGTTTTTGTTTCTTTAGCCTCAGACTTTGGAATTGTGTTCTTTTTGTTCACAAACTTTTGGTTCTGTTTCCTAAAGTTAGCAGTCATTTTCTTGGTCTTCTCTTCATCTTCCGAGACCAGCTTCCATTTTCCCTTTATATCCACTTTTGGATATTGCTTTGAGTGAGAGGGATGAGTTTTAGGAGCGAAACCTGGCTTTAGGTTCTTTCCGTATGAAGATGGAGAACCGAAACCACTCTTTTGATTTCGTTTGCTTCCATTTTGGGAGCCGAAACTACTCTTTCGGTTCGCTTGATTGCAGGAATGGCATTGAGTACAAGAAGTAGATTTCACTTTGATTTTGCTTCACCGGTAAGGAGTGAAGATTTATCTGAGTGAACATAATCAGGGTTTTGGAACTTCCAAAACTACTTCCTTTCAGAGAGATTCTTCTTATATCTCCTATTATGTTGATGTTTCTTCTCTGCCCACTGCTTTGGAGTTTTATGGATATTAGCTTTGGGTTTCGGTCTTTCAACACTAGTTTTGCTCTTTAGTGAGGAGGTTTCGCTTGTCGCCTTAACTGGTTCTCTTGGAATCCTTTTGGTACCACTTGTGCTTGGTACATCAAAATGTGTAGGCTTGTTGAGTGGTTCTGCCACATATCTGCCTTTGACCTTCCATGATGTTTTCTCAGACAGACCAACTGTTTCATCAGCATTGTCAATTGGAGCTGACCAGAAATACTCCTCACAGCCATCAGCATTGTCTTCGTTTACTATAGCTGTCAGCTCAGTTGTTTGTTGTTGTGTGACACCTGTAACTGCATAAACCTGATTTGGTGTGCTTTGCACCTTTTGATATACCACAACCTTTTCTTTTAGAATTCTGGACTTATTTTGGGTTAAACGAGCGAACTCAACGGAATTTTCAGAAATGAGATTTTTGATAGGTTCAGGTTAGCTTTTGACAAATTCAGAACAGTCCACCACATCCTCTACGGATATTTCACTCATATCATCATCCTCACTAAATTCAGAAGTATTTTCAACATCAGTTTTGTTTTCTGAACTTAACTTGGCATTCAACGAGTCAAACTTCAGCATGGTTTCGGTTTTAATTTTTAATTTGTCATTTTCGTCCAAAAGGTTCTTAAGCATGTCCTTATGGTCTTTGGACTTGATGAAGGACTCGACTTTGTCAAGACCAATTCTGTATGATGGTGAAATATCATTGGAAGATACGACAGCTTCACAGTTATATGCATCAGCATCAATTTCATCCTCCTTAAATTCAAGGAAGGGCATAATCATACGATGAATTTTCTTGCCCATTTCACAATTCAAATGCAGTTGGGTAATATTTGAATATAAACGCTTAGCAATTAAACAAAAAACATTTCTCTGTTTTAAAAGCTTTAAATTATCCCTTTGCAAATAAATTGTCTCATCCTTAATCCTAACTAACTCGATCTCCTTTTGCTCTATCCAGATCCGTCTCTCCTCACTCTTCGAAGACACCCTGCTGAGTTGATCAGTTAGGTTAGAGTTTGTTAAGCGATTCTGTATTAAACTGCCACTTAAACTGGAAAATTTAGATTTTAGTTCATTCAGTTCTTTTTCATAGTTTGTGACAGGGATTTTTAACGATTCGAGAATCGATTGTACCTTCTTGATCAACTGGCCGCATTCGTTGATCTGCTCGCCAATAGGTTTGGCACGCGAAGCATCTGTCTTCTCGCTCCCTTGCTTCATCACAACCTCCGTCAGTAGTATAGCCTCTCATTTGTGACACTCCTGTAGTCACCATCAAGCACTCCTCTGCACTTTCGGTTTCATCTTCTTTTGCAAAGAAAGCCCTGCCATGTGTGGGTTTACGGACTTCTTCATCCTCAGAGTCTGTAGACCAGACTTCCACACCACCAAACTCATCGTCCACGAGATTTTCCTGCACAGTTAAAGCATTCATAGTGTTGTTAGCAACAACTTTCTTCTTCTTTATTTCTTCTAGCTTTCGCAGGTAGTAGGCTTCATCATCTTCATTCTCGTTCTTTTCTGACATCTTTCTCAAGACACAATCTTTGGCAAAGTGATTTTTGCCTTTGCAGAAGTGACAATCAAACCCAGAGTCACCAACAAGCTTATTATACTTCTTCGGTTCTTCATGCTGAGGAGAGTTCTTTGGTTCCTCCTTTGCTTTATCCGAACCATATTTTCCTTGCCAGTTTTGGTTCTTTGAGATAGGAAACTTTCTACGCACGAACTTCTTTGGATTAGAGACCATCAAAGCATATTCTTCATTGGTTAGATCAAATTCTGAAAGATCTAAATCTTCTTCTTCTTTAGCCACGTTCTTTCCTTTTGATATGAGAGCTAAGGATCCCATGCTTGAAACAACATTCATTTCTTTGGTCACTGCATTTTTGTGTGATTTTAGAATCCCCACTAACTTCGCCAAGGAGTAAGTTTTGAATTGTTCATGAGCCTTTACTGTAGACACCACTGCCATCCATTCGGTTCTTAGGCCATTCATGAATGTGACCTTTTGCTCAATTACCTTCCTTTCTATGCCATGCTTTATCATTTTGCTGAGAAGATGATTGAAATGATCAAAGGCTTGAATGAGCTTCTCTTCTGGTTTTTGCTTGAAGTCTCCAAACTATGAAAGCAGTAAAGTTTGGATAGAGTGCTCAAGATCCTCATCAGTGGAATATAACTCCTTCAGTCTAACCCATATCTCGTTTGCCGTCGTGCATGAACTGACCAACCTGAATGTGTCAGATTGTAGAGCGAATCTGATCATTCTTAGTGCTTTAATATTGCTCACAAGCTTATCCTTCTCGTCTTGAGGAACATCCTTTACATCAACCACGAGTTGGTTGTACTCCTTTTGCGTCTTGATAGTCCTGTTTGTGCTAGAGTGAACAAACGGACCTGTAGATATCGCTTCCCAGATTAAGTACCCATTATCTTCTGAACCAATCACATATTCTTCAAAGTGATGCGTCCAGACTTCATAATCTTGAGTATATAGGATAGGAATCCTGGTGGTTGATCCAATACTGTTGGAGATGTTGATTGGGTTCTTTTGTGAATCGTCAAGAGACATGATGATTTTGTTTTGAAACCTGTTTAAGATCAGACTAGTAAACAAAGTTAGAGTATGATCGAAGTCCAAGAACAGCGTCAATGAAGAATGGCGGTTCTAGCAGAAAACGATAATAGCGGAAAACCCTAAAACCTTCTTCAACAGAAGAGATGCGTATGGATTACACAGTCTCCTGCTCTGATACCAATTGATGAGTTGAGAACTCTTTAGATCGATTAGATCTTCAACAGGTAAAACAATAAGAATAAAATATACTGGAACACTCAATGAATCAATCCGTATGTCGAATGATTAAAATATAGTCACACCTCAGAAGAGCTCGACTAAGAACTTCCTCTGTAGAGGTGTGCTAGGGTTTATAGTACAATCAATGAGATAATAATCAAAGCGTTAATGACAAGGATGCATGCATGCACCTTATATACTAAAACCTAGAAAGATAAACACGATTGGACAGACCCAAACCGAGAATACATAATGGACCGAACTACTAAGGCCCAATGGCGCAACCCTTTAAACCCAACATCTGTACTCCTTCCCCCTCCATTGTAGCTTCATGTTTTCATGAATATGTCGTAAACAGAACCTGTGTTCAGCGCTAGGGAATAGGTTGGCAATGGCAAGTAAAATCCCCTAATTAACAAGTAACAAAAATGTTATTTTTCTAAATGTAATAGACAAAATTACACAAATGTTAAAAACAAGTATCATAAGAACATTTACCTTTTTCCTGTCAGAAATGAATGTGAAGTTTGAATTTGTAGGCATCTCCAAATCTTCACCTAGACACTCTAGAAACCAACTCCATGAGCTTTTGGTATCGGCTTCAACTATGGCATATGCTAGTGGGTAGATCCTATTATTGGAATCAAGACCCACCACAGTGAGAACCTGTCCAGGGTAAGGCCCCTTCATGAAAGCCCCATAGAATCCTAAAAAATCTCTTAAACCTGCCTTAAAACCTAGTTTCAATGAACCTAAACATACATAAATTCTCTTAAACATCCTAGTTTCCAAGTTTGTATTTGGTTCACTGTATACATCAATCTTCACAGTTGTTCCTGGATTGCACTGTTGTAATTCTAGTACGTAACTCCTGAGAAGGTTGTATTGCTTTTGATAATCTCCATACACATGTTTTAGTGCAAGTTGTTTAGCCCTAAAGACCTTCATTCTTGACATCCCCACCCGGTATGTATTTTGTAACTCTACACGCAAAGCTTTGACTGGGATAATTGGGTTTCCTTCCACTTGTTGAAGAATGGTGGTTGCAAGAAACTTATAAGTACACGCTTTAATAGATCTTGACTGCACACATCTATGCTCATGAACCAAAGTTTTAACCATCCAATCGCTTTCTTCATCAGATCTAGAAATTAATACCACCCAAGGGCATGTTGCTTTTTGTGAACTGACTGTTTTGTCCTTGCATTTGATTCTGCATTTTGTCCATGGGCCCACCTGTCATTTCCGGGACCTCGCCCCTGCATTTTGCCCTAATTCTTTTTTTATCATTTTTTGCAAAGTAAATGTTTCTCCTAGTTCGAATTGAATGCATTTTAATGTATGCCTTCACTTCTGATGAGGATTTAAATATTTGACCCAAGTGGAATGCAGTTTCATGTACTACTCCTGATGAACACGTGGTTGGTTTTTTTAACCTTCTCATCAACTTCTTCAGCTCGTCTTCTTCTATACCAGCTGATTCAAACAACTATGTATCTATCACCTCCAAATCCTCATCAACTATGACATCAGGTGCATTGAATGATTGGTGGTTATCTAGATTTGGAAAATTCTCCACACCACTGTGGAAGTCTTTCATATCCACTTCGACATCCTCCACCATATTAAGTTCATCCACTAAAAAGTAACTATCCTCACTTATACTTCCATCGGTACTACTCTCATCACTAATAACATCCCCAATTTTTTCATTGTCTACCACCCTATCACCACAATATTATAAATCTTTGTCCCCCATCTGTTGGTAATCATTATGATCCATATAAAAGAAAAGATCAAAGTATTCTGAAAAACCAACATCTTGGACTTTTTTAAGCTTCTCACATGCAGCTTGAACTCTAGCATCTTTCACTACATCTCCAACAAAATGTCCAAAAGGTACAATAGACCTAGAAAAGTCATAGTTCTCATTCAAATCCAATTTTATACTACATGATCCTACCTCTGTACTAGTAAACGTTTTTCAATTGAGTTCAGGAGAAATAGGCTCGTTTATCTCTTCCAATACGACCTTATTTGGACACATAAAGTATGTATGGAGTCTAGTAGTTCCATGTTCAGTATACACCATAATCTCTTTGTGATTAGCGACATGCTTACTTAACAGAAGTACATCTGAGTCGTTACCTAGAGGAAGTAACCCATAATCGATTTCAATCTCTGGAATCAAGAAGTGGTAGTAGATAGGCTCACCATTGATATAACCTATCTCCTTCAGCATATCGTCTAACTCATGTACGGAAAACACGTCCATGTCTACGTAGTCAACATAGTCAATACTCCCACCTACGTAAGGTCTTCCTGGGTATTTTGTGAACATACCCCTATGGTGAATCTTGAATGTGCATAAACTACTTAACCCAACTGAAAAACAAATCAATAATGATATGAGGAAAGAATGAAGTCTCAAAATTGAATGTGCATAAATTACTTAACAAAATTGAAAGTTGTTAACTGATCAATCACCATAAGCTTTGATCATGTCAGGATTTTCTGAGAATTTTGAACGGACATTCCACAAAGTTAGAACCATCGCAAAATATGAAGATGAAAACCTTAGTTTTCGTTTGAGTTTTGAAGTGATGAAGATGAAAAACCAGAGGGAGAAGAAAGGGTCGGTTTCTTGGGGTAATGTAAATGATAGCTGGCTGTAAGGATCATTTATGAATATGATCAGATCGTGTAATAAAGCAAAAGACCAAAATACCCTCGTGTGAGGGTCACGTGATTTTGATAAATGGCAACAATCAAACAGAGTCAGTCATAAGGACTGTCCGTGCAACAAATGGGAACCACAGGGACTAACTCATTCAAAATTCCTCATAAGGACTATCTTTGGTCTCTTGTGCCAACCATAAGGACCGTCTGTGTAATTTTGTCTTAACTGTATGAAATATGTGACAAGTTAGCTACATAACTGAAAAAAGGTACGTGTGTGAAAACCGTCAATTTTTGGTCAAGTCAAAATCAACCAAAGTCAACAAGTCAAATCGGTCAACTCATCTAACCCTTGTATATTAGGGTTTCCATTATGATTCTTATTGTATTACTCGCAATCTTAATACAAAGTATCACTTAGAGTTTTCATGTGTTCGGAAATTCTAAACCCTAATGGTAAGTGATGAATCTACTCGATAAAACATTATTCCATACCCCTCGGGAGCGTATAACAATCATAACGAGACTTAACGTGGTTTACAAACCTTGCGTTACAAAGCCAAACACTCAAAAAGGTCACAAAAGAAGTCTCTCCCAATCTCTTTCACTCTATCTCTCTCTACCTCAAATCTCTCTCAAATCTCTCTAAGTATGTGAAATCTCTCTAAGTTTGTGAAATCTCTCCCAAATCTCTCCAAGTATGTGAAATCTCTCCCAAATCTCTCTCTGGATGAGAAATATCTCCAAGTGTGTGAAATCTCTCCCAAATCTCTCTCTATACGAGAAATCTCTCCAAGTGTGTCAAATCTCTCCTAAATCTCTCTCTGAATGAGAAATCTCTCCAAGTGTGTGAAATCTCTCCCAAATCTCTCTCTGTATGTCAAATCTCTCCAAGTATGTCAAATCTCTCCCAAATCTCTCTCTGAATGAGAAATCTCTCCAAGTATGTGAAATCTCTCCCAAATCTCTCTCTGTATGTCAAATCTCTCCAAGTATGTCAAATCTCTTCCAAATCTCTCTCAACTTTTTATAATCACCCGGGGCATCCCGACGCTTAATTTAGTCGAAAACCGCTCGAAAATAGAAGTCTACGCGAAAAACAGCCTTAAGGAGCCGAAACCTCTTAAGGAGTCGAACCCTCTTAAGGAACTGAACCTCCCTTAAGGAACCGAAACCTCCTAAGAACCGAAACCACCTCCTGAACCGAACCTGCTAAGGAACCGAAAGTAACCTTCGGTCCGAGAGGCCACCTTCGGTCCAAGCCTTGACCTTCGGTCCGAGATCTTGACCTTCGGTCCCTTCTGATGAGCCGCCTGCGAGACCTCTCGGTTCCCATATACAACCGAACCCTACCTTCGGTTCTATGCTCCTAAAGAGCCGAACCTTCGCACCTTCGGTCCTGAATTTCAGAAATTGGCAATTTTTGCCCGGTTTTCAATATTGTTAGCGTTTTGAGCCCGTTTTTCGTGATTTTAACGCAGGATTTTCACCCAAAATCATATTTTAACATATAGAACCCCATACTTCATAATTAATCACGTTTTGGGGTATAATCCTTATCGAAGAAGAGTGGGTGGGATATTATTGATGGAGTGTTGACTTTACTTTAGTGTATGACACAAGCAACCACCCATGCCCACTCCATGACCAGCCCTTGTCCTTCCACCATACCTAGTCCTTTCATTGTACTCTTTCCATCATTTTTCCAGCCACATCCTTGATCAAAGGTTGGAAGACTCCCCTCTCTCCTCACATTTCTCTCATTTTCCACCAAAGAACAAACTTCATTCGCTCTCTCTTTCTCTCTCTAAATTTCGAGATTCAAGGCTATTCTCCAAGCTTTTCTTCTAATTTTGGTAAGTATTATCATCCTCCATATGATTATTTCACTCCTTTCTACTCAAATCATAGGTTTCTTACACAAACTTCATCATATTTGTGTTAGAACTTCGAATCTTCAAGCAATCTTCTAAGTGTTCTTGAGTTGAACACTTCCTTTATTCATAATCCATCTACTGAAATCACACAAGGTGAGTTCATACCCCTACATTTTCATGTTTTCTTCAAGTTTTAGGGGGGGAATACAAGTTAAAACACCAAAAACTTAACTAAACTCAAACAACAGCGTTCATCAGAAAAGTTGAGTCTTATTCACGGACTGTTTTGACTATCTTAAACTTAATATCTTTCAAAACTGTTTATTATGAAAATAGTTCAGGTTCATACTTTTAAAATGACTACTTGCACATCTCCATACGATTTTTCTACAATTTATGGTGATTTTTACAAAACTGCTTATCATTTCAGAAACGAATTCGGACCAGTCTGTGAATATGAACATTTTAACACAAGTTAAAGACTTCTAAAAATCATAATAAAAATTATGAATAAACTAGACACATTTTTTGAACTCTCAGAATTTATGGATTTAGTTTTCGACTCCGTATGATTTTTCCATGATTTTTCTAAAACAGTGTAGAAAGGTCAAAAACTAGTTAACAGCTTATAACTTGCATCACACTTTGTAACATGTTGAGCAAAGTGTTAATCTTTGAGAATTTCTTATCTTACATGTGTTTCTTGTTGTGGGATAATTGTATAACAGAAAATACTCACTGAATTGTAAAAATCCTCCATCATTACCAATAGTACAAAACAAGGCATGATAAACATAGTTATATATTTGCTATGCATTCGACTTACATAGAAAAGGGTTCTTATACACCACAAACAAACATACTAAACTATAATAGGTATAGTTAGGTTGCATATACATTACAAACATTTTGATAAATTATAATAGGTATAGTTTATGTTCATTTACATTACAAAAGGTTTTCATACAAAAATGGGTACAAATACAAAGTACCGGGTTTATACAAAAAGGGGTACAAATACAAATTACCGGGTTTATACCAAAAGGGGTACAAATACAAAGTACCAGGTTTTCATACAAAAAGGGGTACAAATACAAAGTACCGGGTTCATACAAAAAGGGGTACAAATACAAAGTACCAGGTTTACACCAAATGGTTTTTATGATATTAAAACTACATATCTTTAGAATTGTTAGTTTTCAGCTATAATTGCTAAGTGTACATGTTAGAGTTATATAAAATTGAATTGAAATCGACTTAGAATTGGTGGGCCCGCCTTATCTCCTGTTCCTTGTTTGGTTGTGGACCTAGGGTAGACCCATTATATTCAACGGTTTATTTAACTTAAATTTTATATAACTTATATACGCTGAGTGATTATAGAAGGAATATATGGTTCTTTCTAGGGTTCATTATCGCATAACATAGGAGCATTCATTTCACACTTAACTAAGAAAATATTGGATTTTCTGGAAATCATACTCTATCGCTTTTACAAGGAAAATGGTTTCTTCCTCAAACAAAACTCTTATGAACTCACCAACTTAATTGTTGACACTTTTCAGAACTACTTGTATTCTCAGGAAATCAATGAAACAGGAAAACATCAGCACTTTGAGGATGGGACGTTAAATCGTCAAACAGTTTATTTTGTCATCATAATGTAATTGATTTTGAAACATGTAAACATATACTATGGTGTAACCTTTTCAATTATATTTATGATGGTTGTATTTACTTTGAGCACTATTATACTCGTTGTTGTGATACTTTACATGAAGTCCTCCACCCCCGTACGTTTCCGCCATCCTTGGTTTGGGGGTGTGACAACGTGCTAGTAAGTCCTAGCACATCGTTAGTTAAAAATTCTTAAATCTAGTTTTAGATGGTTAAATTTAGAAAAAAATATAACTATTTAAAGAAAAAAAATGGAGACAAATTACAACCGGTTATATATAATATTATATTCCGCTGCTAATCCATCGAAGATAATGTAAAACTTTCTGACTGATTCAGACAACTCATCCTTCATAAATATACCAAAAAATATTTTTTTATAAACTACTAGAAAAAAGTCTTTCCTTGACAGACGAATTACGACGTACATCAGTTTTACGACAGACATCACATATAATATGTCTAAAAGTTGAGAGAGAGAGAGAGAGAGAGAGTATTTTAATGTCCGAATTAATTCGTTTTATGAGTTAATATGATATATCAAAACCCCAAATCAAAAACCAAACGTTTACAAAACATTGTTCTCAAAAGTAGAAATCATATATCAGAGTGTCCTAAATCAGTTTCATCAAAACAAAAAGGATGTGCACGATCATGTCTTTGCTTTCCCATGGTCATATGATGTACCTGAAACATAAAACTAAAACTATAAGCTACAGCTTAGTGAGTTCCCCTAAAGTACCACACACAACCATACAAATAACAGCATGCATACACTGAGCCTTCAGCATGACTGGTCTGAAGCGCCAGACCTACAGACTATCTGGACCGCTCTCAGAACCTTTAGCATGACTAGACCACCGCACCGGGCCTTCAGCCTGACTAGACAGCCTCGCAGGTGTTCAGTCTATCCAGACCGCCCTGGGTATTTTGGCCTTCAGCAAAAAGTTGGACCGCCTCAACCCAACCAACCATATTACATCAACATATACCATAACAGTCAATAATCAGCAAGTACATGTAGTCATATCAATCTACAGACCACTACCGCATAACAACATCGTATATATCATGATACAGATCTAATAGATCACTACAGCATAGCAACATCCTATATATCAGTATACAGATCTAACAGATCACTACAGCATAGCAACATCCTATATACCAGGATATTGAATCCAGTGGGTCGGCCTTGGTGCCTCTGATCCACAAGTATAGTGAGGAAAACTCACCTCTCAATTTGAAAAGATAGTTGAACATGACATTGCTCTGAATATCAGCTCAACCAGCCATCTATTCATGAAAAATGACCAAACTCAACTACCATTCAAAATACCCTTAGGTTAAACTTGGTAAACATCTTGCAAAGTCAAAAGTCAAGAAAATTAGTCGAGTCAACTCAGCTGAGTACGTTGTGCATACTCAGCTCCTACGTGGGTCGTACAAGCACCTTGACCAAATTGCGGGTTGTTGATCGTGTACGCGTAGCATACCATTTGGTACGCCCAGCGTACGCGTCTTTCAACCACCATTTCTAAAAAGTACTTATTTCATTAATCTCTTCCATCCAAAATCCAGATCTAGTCCATAAACGATGTCCTAAGTCATAAAGTTTCCAACTTTAGGACTTAACATGTCTAGAAGGTGCCTAACAACAAAAACCCTAACTTATTAACCCATTAAGACATTCTAGCATATGCATGGAAAGAAACTAAGAGCCAAGATCACATTTTTATGCATCTAAACACTCCAAAACGTCTGAAATGATAACTCATATGAATTAGAGTAACCCATACTCATAATACCAAGCTTAAAGGACCAAAAGAGCACAAATCCATGGCTAAACAAGATCTAAGTAAAACTTCATCAAGATTAAAGCTTTTTACCTCCAAATGGTGGAAAATGATGATGTGATTCTAGATCCAAAGTGCTCCACTCTTCTAAGATGGTTCCCTCTTCTTTCTTCCTCCTTCAAGAACACCAAAATGCACACTCAAGGTCAAGATTGCTTCACTCAAGAGATTAGGGTTAGCTAGTGTGACATCCTATTTTTCACGGACAAAAAAAACCGATTTGTTTATGCTTATTTAAAAACCAGAGTATCCTTTTTGAAGAATAGTATTGCAGAATTTGTTCCCAGAAAACATGATAAATATGTTATCAAAGCATTTCCGAAGACATGTATTTTATTTATATTAAAACATTGGGATGTCATCGTCAATACATAAACATAAGCATAACGAAATATTACAAGCCTTACAGTAATTTGAACTAGTGGCTTAATACTCCTTGAATCTCTCAACAAAATGTATCTTTAACATCGCTACATGTGATACAATAAACTGAGTGGGTCAGGTTGGGAAACCTGGTGAGTACATAGGGTTTTCAACCCACAATAATATAATGATTATGTTTAATCATCAAACAATTGACCCCATTTCCCATCCCCATTATCTTCTTTATTCTTAAGGATCTTCCCTAAAAATCATCTATTCTTCAGTTATTCATTCCTAAGGATTATCCTAAGGAAAAGCAACGAAGTCCATCGCTGTCAGGGTTTATCTAGCAGACACTAAGTCCATAGCTGCCGATGTTATCTATTAGGCACACCTGCCATTGTTATCTATTAGGCACAGCTGCCATTGTTATCTATTAGGCACAACTTCTAATGTTATCCATTGGGCAAATCTGGCAGGATTTTTAGAGTACATCTGCTGAACACGTAGTTCAAAAACACCTACAGGTTGCGAGCCTGCTAGCGTTCCACTTGACTGTCTAGAATCGTCTGTGGTTGTCATCTATACTCTGCTAGATGACCGGATCAACGTTAAAATCTAGGCTTCTCATCATCTTTCACCTCTCAACATCTATATCATCTTTCATCTCTCATCCTCGATATCATCTTTCATCTACCCATCTTTATCCAATATATCTATAGGTAGAAAAGTACATATACAGATTAAATAAAGTAAAACATGTATAAATCGTTCATCTAGCATAAATATCAGGAACATAGATAATAAGCACATATAGCATGTATTAATATTAAATACTTCATATCTATGTGTAAGATGAAAGTAACTATGCACTCATTTGTTAAAGTGACGACTCGAAATTCAGACAGCGCTTCGCTTCTAGCAATTGTCTTTTCCATGGACGAAACCTAGTATTAGTATCACTAAGTTTTAGTTTATCATTTATTGCGACTAATTAATAGTCTACATTCATCATTAACTCAAAGTCTACTTTCATGATCTATCAAGTAAGGAACAACCAGGTAGGATCATATTGGATGTAGGGTCCGTTTGGTATACAAAGTATATTGTTTGGAAATATCACTCTAAACACCTCACTAAATCACAGCCTAGACATCATCTTTGTAAGTAGATCAATTAGTATAACGACTTTGAATCACTGATAAATCTTGTTTATAGGTTCATAATAACGATAATGAACTTAAACATAAGTTATACTTAAAGTACAGTAAGCATAACTCACTTACAGGGGGGTTTAGCGAGAAACTGGTCTCTGCGCGGGCAAAACTTATGAGCCAAAAGCTCTTCTTCTCGAGGCTTTCTGGCGCTCTGAGGCTCGCTACTAAGACCTAGGAGTTGCTAGGGAAAGTCTTAGAAGGTTTGCGGGTGTTTGAGAGAGAATGGGTTGAAGAGGTGTGAAGAAATGAGTGATTTGTGCCTTTATTTATAGGATGTGAAGAGGTCGTATATTGGAAGTACTCCAGCATTATGCTGGGCGTAATGTGGCCACGTGTCACCATCTGGTGGCAAGTCGTGGAAAAGAAGGTGCGACCCAGATCGCGCCACGTGTCACTCGCTGGTTACTCCAAAAACTAATTATCTTCTAAAATCCGTAACTTTTGCATACGAGCTCCGTTTTTACGTTCTTTATATCCACACGTACGTATCGATGGTATATACAACTTTCGTTTAGACTCTGTTGGCTAATTTTTACTTTATTTTTAAAGTTATATTTTAACAGGCTTAGACAGTGAAAGTCCATTAAAAATTCATAACTTTGTCGTACGTCGTCCGTTTTCGACTGTCTTTATATCATTGAGCTCCTATTAACGGGATCTTCAATTCTTGTTTAGGTTGTGTCGGCTAATAATCGATCGATCTAAAATTCAATTTTCGGGCTGGGCACTGCTACGCTAAATCTTAAAAAATTTGTGACTTCCTCAAATAAAGTTAGATTTGGACGTTCTCTATATGCACGCTCTCGGTTTAACGTCTACTATGAATTTCGTTTAGATTGCTATGGCTAAAAGTATTTTTTTATTCAATAATTTACTTTTTACGATACACGGAGCCATGTCAGTTTAATCGTGAAACTTCGACGGGTCATAACTTCTTCGTTATAAGTCGGATTTCAGCGTTCTTTATATGTACGGAATCCTTATGACATATACTATAACTTTGGTTAAGATTATTTACTCTAAATAATATTCTATCAAAAAGTCATTTTTAACGCTTATTATCTCTAAATTGACTAGCCCGAATCTGCGGGCGTTACAATTATCTCCCCCTTAAGATGATTACGTCCCAGAATCATCAACAAAATAGGGCTTGTATAATGACTCCATATGTTATCTTTTCGTCCTAGGTAATAATTTTAACTCTTATGTCCTTTCAAATGAGTATCTAACTCTTGGACCTCTTGACTGCTGGCGGTGCTCAACCTTGCACCCGCTCTTTATCTTATGTTGGACTTTCAATCGTAACCTTCGAGTTACATACTCGATCTTTATTGGAGACTCTTGCTCTTTCTTAACATACTTAACTTAAGATAAATTCTTTACTTCGATTACCGTAACAGACTGATGGGTCATGTTCTAATGGCCTTTCATCGTATGATGCAACGCTTAGACTCGGGTCTTTTAAAGTCAAATTCTAGAATGGAATATACCTTCCTTCATGTTCTAATGTGATATAATCACATTTTAGCATGTAGCGCTTCTAGCTACAAGCTTCTTACCTTAACTGCGATTGTGATGCTTCTATTGATCGCTTCGATTATCTTTCACTTCAATCTTCTGGATTAAGTCTGATGTTACATCGATCTTGGTTCTCTGAACCACGTAACATACTTATCTTAGTTAGACTCAATTTGATATGACCACTAGGGTTGGAATAATAATCATCTTCTTAGTCATTACAGAAACGATGGTAACGACGACATGAACAAAACATAATCAATTACTAGGGCCTTGGTAACCTTGTGACTTTCCCTGATCCAAGTGAGAGTCATGTGCTTTCGGTAGTATAGGCCTCTACTACCTTTAACACCTACTCATACTCGTCCCAAGTATTGTCTTGCAGTTCTCCAAGTCACCATACAAGAATTTCACATAGTCATTTAACACATCGGATAACATAACTAAGGTTTATATTATTTCTTGAAACAATTACATAGATATTCAAGTTCACCCTACACTAGGCCTCTTATATTAGGCTACACCACACGATACTATCTATATGGCTACCTTATATCTCGATCTTCAAATATATAGACCATTACTCCTACTCCCTTGCATCGTCACCTACTTCATCAAGGATCATTTGGAATGCTCTTGCCTTTGGCTTCGGCGAAGCATTTGGCCTTGCTGCTTCATTTTCTTCGGGAAATCTTTTGACATATGCCCCTTGTCTCCACATATGTAACATACTTTATCATTAGTCGTACAATGCTTGGAATAGTGATCGATCCTCACACACTTATAATAAATCACTTCTCCGTCGCATCTCCCATAGTGATTCTTCTTGCACTTCTCACACCACTTGGCTCCATACTTTTGGTCATCCAGGTTAGACTTCGAGAATCTTCCTTTTTTATCAGATCTTGAGGATACCTCAATCTTCCTCTTTTCTCCTGTCTTATCTTTTTCTAGACCATTTTCTCTTAGCTGGTCTCTACATTCTTAGCTGCCCAGATGGCGGCTTTCAAGGTGGTTGCTTGTTTGACCATTGGACCAAAGTCCGCTGGCAATCCATTAGCAAATTTGTTGACCTTGGAGAGTTCAGTTGGAACTAAATAAGGAATAAGATTCATTTTCTACGTAAAACTTACAACATACTCGCTGACGCTCATCCTTCCCTTCTTCAGATTCTGGAACTCATTATTGATCTCCAGAAGATCCTGCTCAGAGCAGTATTGCATTTTCAATTATACCAAAAAGTCTTCCCAATATATCTTGCTAGCTTCTCCCTTGGGCACGGTATCAGCTACTAGCCTCCACCAGCTACACGGTATCAGCTACTATAGTTTCCTTCATTTAATTGGTCAATCTTCAGTTCAGGTTGTACAATGGGTACAGTAGGTTCACCCCTATTATGTTGAAGTAGACGCCTTGTTTCTTCCATCTAATGATCCAACATCATTTGTATCATTGCTTGTACTCCTGCCATCGTGATTGGCTCGGGTGCAGCTGCTACCTCTGGTGCATGCTCAATCACTCGTGGCTAGGGCTGTCGATTACCATTTCGCAATCCACTTCGAGTTCTTATCATGTCGATCTATTCACCAAATAAGACGTTCGATGCAGTGAAGAGAATTAAGATAGGGAAAGCTTTGATAGACGTATAAATCTCCTTATCACTTCGAAAAGTTACATGTCAGTTCTAATACCGTAATTAAACGTTTAGAAAATCTAAACATATAAAATTTACAGATCCGGTCGGTAATAGATCATTGATCCGATCAAATAATAGCATCATAAGGCATATAAGGCATCTTATAGTTTAAATCATTTAGCACATAAAATCAATTTAGGCATTTCCCTTAAATAAGCTGGTGCTTGTGTCTATTCGGGCATACCTCCTAAATATAGCACACACTCATCTCATAATCATCGCTTAGAATTCTAAGTTTAAGTCTAGAAATAAATCCTTACACCTAGTTCGCTTAAACTAATGCTCTGATACCAACTGTGACATCCAATTTTTCTCGGACAAAAAAGACCGATTTGTTTATGCTTATTTAAAAATTAGAGTATCTTTTTTGAATAATAGTATTGCAGAACTTGTTCCCAGAAAACATGATAAAGATGTTATCAAAGCATTTCCGAAGACATGTATTTTATTTACATTAAAACATTGGGATGTTATCGTCAATACAGAAATATAAGCATAACGAAATATTACAAGCCTTAGAGTAATTTAAACTAGTGGCTTAATACTCCTTGAATATCTCAGCAGAATGTATCTTTAACATCGCTACCTATGATACAATAAACTGAGTGGGTCAGGTTGGGAAACCTGGTGACTACATAGGGTTTTCAACCCACAATAATATAATTATTATGTTTAATCATCACACAATTGACCCCATTTCCCATCCCCATTATCTTCTTTATTCTTAAGGATCTTTCCTAAGAATCATCTATTCTACAGTTATTCATTCCTAAGGATTGTCCTAAGGAAAAGGCACGAAGTCCATCGCTGCCAGGGTTTATCTAACAGGAACTAAGTCCATAGCTGTCGATGTTATCTATTAGGCACAGCTGCAATTGTTATCTATTAGGCACAACTGTCAATGTTATCCATTAGGCACAGCTGCCAGGATTTTTAGAGTACATCTTGTGAACACCTAGTTCAAAAACACCTACAGGTTGCGGGCCTGCTAGCGTTCCACTGGACTGTCTAGAATCATCCGTGGTTGTCATCTATACTCTGCTAGATGACCGGATCAACGTTAAAGTCAAGGCTTCTCATCATCTTTCACCTCTCGACATCTATATCATCTTTCATCTCTCATCATCCATATCATCTTTCATCTACCCATCTGTACCCAATATATTAATATGTATAAAAATACATATACAGTTTAAATAAAGTAAAACATGTATATATCGTTCATCTAGCATAGATATCAGGAACACAGATAATAAGCACATATAACATGTATTAATATTAAGTACTACATATCTATGTGTAAGATGAAAGTAACTATGCACTCACTTGTTAAAGTGACGACTTGAAATTCGGACAGCGTTTCCATTCTAGAAATTGTCTTTTCTTGGACGAAACCTAGTATTATTATCACTAAGTTTTAGTTTATCATTTATTGTGACTAATTATTAGTCTAGATTCATCATTAACTCAAAGTCTACTTTCATGATCTATCAAGTAAGGAACAACTAGGTAGGATCATATTGAAGGTAGGGTACGTTTGGTATACGAAGTATACTTTTGGAAATCCCACTTTAAACATCTCACTAAATCACAACCTAGACATCATCCCTAAAAGTAGATCAATCAGTATAACGAACTGGAATCACTAATAAATCTTGTTTATAGGTTCATAATAACGATAATGAACTTAAACATAAGTTATACTTAAATTACGTTAAGCATGACTCACTTACAGGGGGTTTTAGCGAGACAGCGGGCTCTGCACGGGCAGAACTTCTGATCCAAAAGCTCTTCTTCTCGGGGCTTTTCGGCGCTCCGGGGCTCGCTACTAACACCTAGGAGGTGCTAAGGCTTAGAGGGTTTGGGGGTGTTTGAGAGAGAATGGGTTGAAGAGGTGTGAAGAAATGAGTGATTTGCGCCTTTATTTATTGGATGTGAAGGGGTCGTATGTTGGGCGTACTCCAACATTACATTGGGCGTAATGTGGCCACGTGTCACCATCTGGTGGCAAGCCGTGGGGAAGAAGGTACGGCCCAGTTCGTGCCATGTGTCACTCGCTGGTTACTCCAAAAAGTAATTATCTTCTAAAATCCGTAACTTTCGCATACGAGCTCCGTTTTGACGTTTTTTATTTTTAAAGTTATATTTTAACAGGTGTAGACAGTTAAAGTCCGTTAAAAATTCATAAATTTGTCGTCCGTTGTCCATTTTCGACTGTCTTTATATCGTTGAGCTCCTATTAATGGGATCTTCAATTCTCGTTTAGGTTGTGTCGGCTAATAATTGATCGTTCTAAAATTCGATTTTCGGGTTGTGCATTGTAACGCTAAATCTTAGAAAATTCATAACTTCCTCAAATAAAGTCAGATTTGGACGTTCCCTATATGCACGCTCTCGGTTTAACGTCTACTATGACTTTCTTTAGATTGCTAAGGCTAAAAAGTATTTTGTCTAAAATTGACTTTTTACGATACGCGGAGCCGTGCTGGTTTAATCACGAAACTTCGAGGGGTCATAACTTCTTCGTTATAAGTCGTATTTCAGCGTTCTTTATATGTACGGAATCCTTGTGACATATACTATAACTTTGGTTATAATTATTTACTCTAAATAATATTCTATCAAAAATTTATTTTTAACGCTTATTGTTTCTAAATTGACTAGCCCGAATCTATGGACATTACAGCTAAGGTCGAGTTAGAGGATGGAGGCTGATGAATGAAAGGGTTTTGAGGCTATATAATGTTGTTTAAATAGGGTGCAAACACTACATATTAGTGTTTTGGTCCAAGCCACATACGCCCAACGTACGTTTGGGTATGCCCAACATACACTTGGGTACACCCAACGTACACAAGCCATTCCCAAAAATTACAAAAATGCCATTTGGGACCAAAATGCAAACCATTCTCATATCAAGGCCATAAATGGAATACTTGGAAATCAAGATGTTACATACATGTTTATGGGAATAACAACTTAATCAAAGTTGACGCATTATTGATTTGAGGGATATACTCATCGAGGACTTCTTTCCCGTTATCTAATCTACACTACTAGAAAAACAGTCTTTTACGACGCACAATGCGTGTCGTAAAACGCCCAGACGACCCGAAAATGCGTGTCAAGGAAGACCCTGTCATAACGAGAGACGACACGCTTTTGCGCGTCGTCTATAGACGACGCGCATTTACGACGCGCATTTATGACACACATTTACGACGCGCATTTACAACACGCAATGTGTATCAAGGAAGCCCCTGTCATAAAGGAAGACGACACGCATTTGCGTGTCGTAACCTTACGACGCACAACTATGACACGCATTGTGTATCATTAAAGCCTCTGTCATAAATGAATATGGCATGCATTTGCGTGTTATAAACTTCAGCAACCATTTACGATATACATTTAGGACGTGTTTTTACGATACTCATTTACGCATAATACAAAAATATGGAAACAAATATATACCAAAACAACCAATTTCATCCATAATATCATTTCAAAAAATTGTAATACATTGGTATTAAGGGGATCCGATTGTACATTGTTCTTAAGAGGTTTTCCCTAACTATATAACCTAATACTACATTGCTATTAAGGAACACCTTCTTGTTTCCACTTCTTATTGTTATGCTTCTGTTTCCACATGATACTTGTTTTCATCATCAACACATTAGTATTCAGAATGGCTTCAAGCATCATCAATCTATGTTATAAAATATTATACTGCTTCAGTTAACTTAATATAAACCAAAAAGAATCAAATACAAAATATAAAAGTGGAAGTGAACAAGGGGACATACTTACTTTTAATAAAACACGAAAAGAAAATGGTATAACACCAACAAAGATTTTCTTTGTTCTTGATACACCTCTACTACCCAGCATATCCTCTTTTGGAACTGTCCTCCTCATTTCAACCTAATTCAAGAACACATCAAAAAAGCAAAGGAATTATGTTCTAAATACCAATTAGAGAGAGCAATTTCAATCAATTTACCCAATAATTGATCGGTTTGGGATATATTTCATCTCCAAATGGATACCATGTAATCACTTAGCTAAAGATAAAACAAGCCAAATAGACAAAAAGGTGATGGTGGGTCAGCCCAACTCGACCCTAAAATTTACCCATTTTGTGACCCTAATATCATATAATATAATCATGAGAAGGTATCTTACTGGTCTGCCATCTATGACATGATCTTGCTCCAAGACTTTATATGCATCAATAGACTTAATTTTACAAAAAGGAAATTAGAGGGTCACAACCTGCATAAGAAAATCCATCAGCATTTTATCATACTGGAGCGTTTTGAATGTATTCATGACATAGTTGATGTTCAAGATAAAGATAACTACCCTAAGACATGGCTTTTCCAGTAGAGCAGAACCGCCCCTTCATATAAAATAGGAAAGAGAGTATTCACGACAAGAATTATGAGGGTCACAACCTGCATAAGAAAGCAGGTCAATAATTCAGAATACCTGCATATACAGTTTTATCATTTTTAGGTGTGATGGGAGCATGATAAGGACATGGACATTGGATGAATTTCAATAACAGATAACAATTTTTTTCCAATCCATCACTTGTATGCCTAGTTCATTTATGAACCATAAGAAGACCATCTACAACAGGGGGAAGAGAAGCATCAGGAAACAATTCCTAACTAACTAGATAATAATAATTATCTAATAACTCTACAGTAAATTTGGAATTTTAACTTACATGAATTTATATAAAATCCAAGATTTGCAAGAATCATAATCAAATAAGAAACTGTACCTTCACTTGCAAGGCATGACTCCTGAGCATGGGTCAAGTTCATTAAACAATAATACATTATCAACTATTAAAGACTTCCTAAACCCTGTTCACAATAAATAAAAATTATACCATAGCTTCAACATCAGAGAAGTAAGGTATGACAGCATCATCATCATAGTTGTTCTGATCCGATACATTAGAATCATCCATTGTACAATGTCAGGCTTCCTAAACCTTGTTCACAATAAATAAATAAATAAAATAATGATCAAACCAAACCATTTGTACATGTTACCTGAAGTTTAGCTTTAGCACCACCTTCCTCCATCAGTCCATTCCGGGTGATTTCTAGAGGTGTGTGTAATTGCATTGACCTAGTTTGACCAGGAATCCTAAGATGATTATTCGGCTTCACAGGAAGTGGGGCCCGATATTCAACCTCAGATGGATCGCGTTTGAAAGCAGACCCAAATTCAGGCAAAGTACTTGGTCTTGGGAAACATGGTGGAGTAAGATCTTTCCCTTTTCTTACTATGATAATCCCCTGTTCATCTTTCTCATGAGATGAAGGAGATAATGGACACATGGAATCTGTTGTAGCAACTTGTCCAATACAAGGAGGAAAAGGAGTAGAAGGGTGAAACAGTAAAAAGATATCATCATTAGATGGTATGTCTGGATCTTCCCTGTTCGAAGTGCAAATAATTTGCCCTTCTGTAAGCTGAACAGATTCTATCTGTGGTACTGATGTTGATGCCACATCATCTTGAACACCAGGAATTACATCAACATTGCATAAATCAACTTCTTGATTAGGAACATCATCCATTGTATCTTTCATATGATCCTTCACATCTACATCCATGAAAAGAATATCATCTTCATTAGACAAGTTGAGAAGAGAATCTGGTAGAATTTTGTCTCCCCACTTTGTTGAATACTTGACCCATTTTTTGCTTTAGCATCTGCAAACATCATAAGTAATTTCAGAAAACAATAAATGTAAGGTTCTTTCATGAAAACAGATCAAATTGATGTTTAATCATTTATCTATAGATACCCAAAAACAATAATAAAAATTTATTACAATATATATATTGAACATGTTCTATCATTTCTTGCCTTGCCTGCCCAAAAGAGCTTTATAAAGCACGTAGACCAATAATTAACAGAAATTTATCAAACAGATTCAAAATTAAAATCGGGAAGATAATAAATGGATAATGTCAATACAAGAAGAAATCAAGCTTAAGCAGTCCCTCCTCAAATGAAAGAATATAGACCAGAATCACATTAAATGACTAAGATTTGCTGATATGTTCTACAATAAAACATAATACATTCTACATACTTGTATGTAAACTTGTCAGCAATTGCATACACGTACTTTATCTCTGAAAATTTCTGAACGTATTATTCCCATCAGATGTTGAAAATTGCTCACAATTTGACAACATGACACGAAACTGGTGAAGCCTTTTCTGAAAATAGAAAATTAAGCTCACTATTCTATTCCAAAAGAACGAACCATTCTATTCCATCTAGCAAAACAAACAACTTTTTTTTCATTCCAATGGAATACACAATTCCATTCCTCCCTCAATTCCATTATACAAAAAATACAAAATCTAAACATTATACAAGCTCACTAAAACTCAAATAAGATTTATGATTAAAAAAAATCTAGTTACTTTTAGATAAAAATATATAACTTTATTAAAATCATGAAAAAATTGGAAGGAATCACATTTCTTAAGAATGGTCTATTCCATTCCATCGGCAATGGAACAAACCATTCCATTCCTTCATACAAACACAACCTAAAATAAAATTATTTCAAGAAAAGAATAGGAAGTAAGAAGAAGCATACACGATTTCAACTATCTTTGTTAGGCTGAAAACTTGTGGAGCAGAAGTAGACTGTAGCTCCCCCATAGAAACCTTACAAAGTGCTTTGACAAAGTCAACAATCGCCTCATTATTATGTTTCTGACTATTTGTAAACACACGACTCATTTCACCAATGTTTGAACTATCATATGAACCTCTTCTCATTGCTGCAGCTGCTGCCCGATGGAGGATTCTTCCAGCCCCTCTTTTTTTAAGAACTGGAAGGACGTTTGACTTTTTTTTGTTTTGACATTATTCCTGATTCGTGTGAAAAGAAAGCGGAATCTAGTGGGGCCACTTCTCTTAGTAGATGTAAGTGTCCTGAGGGCGAGATCTACAACGTGGATCTTTATTTGCAGTTTACCGATTCCAACAGAAAACCGTTTTTAATCAAAAGTTAGTAAGATGCATTTCCAAATAAACCCAAATTTAAGATAAAAATATTCAAATTGAATGAATTTTAGTAACATATACCTCAAACGATGCCCTGATGGTAGTGATTGGGATGAAGTTCTTGACGGTTAGGCTTTTTTGGGATGAAGTTCTTGACAATTAGGGACTGTGCCTTCAATTGATATATAGAGAGCTTTGATAGAGTAGGGGAGTTAAAGATGCAGCCGTGAAGAAAAAGGGATTTAACGAAAATCGGAAGTTTGTTCCTTCGATCATAAATCAAATGGAGAAAAATTAAGCCGGGAAGAAAAAAGGATTTAGCAAGATAGGGTTCTGGTAGAAGAACGAAAACATAGGGAAAAAATCAACCGAAACACACCTTAATAAGACATAGGGCTTGTAAATTAGAGCAATAGAAGTAATCCTAAGGTCGTCGGACCTGATGTTGCCGGCAAGGGGAGGCGAGGTGAGATCTTTGTTCGAGAGTCGACATATCTTGTAGTGATAGTACCTGAAGGTTTCTAGTTCGAATGATTTGGGCTCTGTGGAACCTTGACGTGAGGCCAATCATAAAGCATCATAGTGCTTCGTCGTAGTGGAAGGTGGGTTATGAGTGTCGATTCGCTTAGGTGGCGAAGCAGCAGCAGTGGTGAAAGTTAAAACCCTAAGTCGTCGGTGTCTTAGTCGATAACTTGTACCAAAAAAACCCTAAATCGCTATGAGAGAGGAGTGAGGCCTGAATCGCTTTCATTGAGATGGGATATCTTGAAGCGGAGATGGATAGCAGTCCGATAGGGCGGGGATACTTTACTCATGTGACACAACCAGACGAATCAAGGGTGTCGAGCTAACCCACAGGAAATCGATTGATTTCCCTGACTAGAACCTTGCAGTTGCCGTCAAAAAACACACAAAAGTATTGGGCTAACAATATACGTATAATTGATGGTCGCCATTTTGTGATCTTCAGGAATGAACGCGAGTTTTTAAGAAAAAAAATTGTAGTATGGTTATATGAGTTGTAGCAGAGATGGTATCGTGATTAGGGTTTGCAAGAGAAGGGGAGAAGAGAACGAATGGAGATCTTGAAGCGGGGTATTTAAAATTTTTAGAATTTTAAGAGAATTTCATTTCCCCCTTTTAAGAAACGGTCGTTTTGAGTAGAAATTATAAAGCGACACTGAGAGAGGACGCACATTTTAGATAAAGTGCCCTCCGTGTTTTTAATTTTTTTACATGCGACACTAATTTAAAGGCACGCAATAATTCGTGACCTAAATCCTTCAATTTTTTTGAAGAGATGACACTTTTTTAATGTCACTCACTTTTGCGTAACATAAATCAATGAGTGTTGTGGTTTGCTCATCGTAAAAGGGTCTTTTTCTTGTAGTGCTAGGAAGATTACATAGCAACTGAGCTATTCCCGATGAAGAACAGAGAGATCCATAATTCGGAAGTATGCGAGGAGGTGGGAGATGATTTCCATCTAAACTAAGAGAGAAAGTTTAAATAAGTCGATTCAATCCTTGATTATTACCCCTATTTTAAATTAAGACTAAGATCCATATTTTTGATTCGTAATATGAAGAGGGGTGTCGTAATCACATCACGAAACTATTTTAGGTAGGTGTAGCACTTTACTAATTTCAATCACAATGAAACTCGTAGATCTTTAGAGATTCATTGAACTATCAATGACGTGTTAATATTGATGTGTATTAGAATCAAGATATGAATACGATATCAATCACAGAAATCAGAAAGAACACGTCGAGTAAATAAGATCTGATTGGCTCATTTATGTTTGTAGTGAGTACATGAGTTTGAGAGAGTTTACAATAACTAATAGTGCAAAAGCTACTCTCTACCCTTATACCTACCCTATTTATAGGATGTTACAGACGCACAAAAAATACAAAGACTAAACATTAGAGTTCGAATTCGAATTCGACAAGTGCCTTGCAAATACATACATTTCGAAATCAACCTGATTTTGCATCCTAACAAACTTAGACCTATTTTGACTTCTCACTATATACATTTCGAACCCTATAAATCTTGGATTATGCTCATACAGTTGTCACTGTGATACCGAGGATCACAAACAAGATGTGAATAACCATGCAAACCCGCATGACACCCTCGTTCTTATTTATGATCTCATTTTGATGTTCTGATTACCCACACACGCTCCATCAATAATCATAAAATTGATTTGTCTCATCATTCTCACTTTATAGGCTAAATTAGTGTGCCGGTTACCCACAATACGCTCCACTAACGACTCATAAAGAAATGATGTGTGTTTTCATGGATTAGCATACAAGTTCACATTTTTCCTAACTAGAGTGGGGTTTTATGTTCTAGTAATTTACATTATACTTTTAACGTGATTTACGTCCTATCATAACCCTTTCGGCTAATGACAGTCCACCATACAAAGAAGCGGTGAGTGAAAAAGACGCTCATTCAACAGTCATTTCATAGGTTGTTTCCTTATACCTCTCTAATAATGCAGCTTCATGAATGAGGTTTACTCTTGTTTCGACTAACGACTTATTATTATTTTATATATACTCTTATAAATATATGTAAGGGTGTATTTTAAACTTTTTAAGAATACAATGTTTAAATCTTATTAATTTAGTTAAATTTTAATTAATTAATATTTAAACCATTTAGGATTTAATAATTATATTTAATTAAACTCTTAATTAATTAAAATTAAATGTTTTAGTTATTAAACAATTATCTTAATTAAACATTTAATTAAATAATATTAATTATATTCCTTCAATTTCGAATTTAGTGTTTAACTAATTACTTAGGTTAAATGTTCAGATTTTAAGCAATTAAAATAAACACTAAGAGCTAGAAATTACCCTACAATTTGAAAAACTGAAAGAAAATCTAAAAAACTTCTGGAGACCCGAAACCGTATCGCAGCAGGCAGAGTGTCTTGTCGGTGCGACTCAATAGGTATCTTTCAATTTTCAGTTTTTCACCAATACTCATATAATGGAAAATCATAGGCTCTGATACCACTAAGGGGTTTTCTAAGTTAAATTAAACCAATAAACAACACAACAGAATACACAAAACTATTTGTGGGCACATGCAACCTAGAGATCTATGATATTTTCTCATTATAGCATTATACTATGTAAAATCTATCTAATCTACCAATATGAAACAAAATACCAGATTAGTAAAATAACTTTAAGTATAATCAATATAGTAACTCCTTTGATCTTCAAAAGCCCATGGAAAACAAGCGTCAATAGTCTGAACGCCTCTAATGACTCACATCCAATACCCTAGAACCCTAGTGAAACGACGTAAATTTTAAAACAATTTTTCATTTTTCAACATAATAAAAACTCATATAATATTCTCAAAATCTCATGTATCAAATGTCATCATAATAAAACATATCCCAGAATCTCAAAACATAATCCTCTGCCAGTGTGGACAAATCATGTCGGCGCCTTCCCGCGATCCTCACTGGTACCTGAAACACATATCACATAACACGGTAAGCATAAATGCTTAGTGAGTTCCCAAAAATACCACATACAACACATAAGCCACTCGAGGCTATAACTCGGTATGACCCTCCGGTCAATGTGTCTCAGCGGGACCCTCCAGTCCCGTAGCTCGTTGGACCCTCCAGTCCGGTCTAGCTCGTTGGACCCTCCCGTCCGGTCTAAATCGTTGGACCCTATGGTCCGGTCTAAATCGTAGGACCCTCCGGTCCGGTCTATGTAACACATAGCATACATATATCACAATACACATAAACTCAACATACACATAACACATAAGACCCTCCGGTCTGCACATAGTTACCACTCTAGGTAATGTATAGTGAGAAGACTCACCTCGAGTAATCTCGGAAAGTCTCGAACTCGAATATCTGATCTAGCCTCCGCCTAATCACATAAAGTAATTATCTCTAATTAATACGGATCTCCAAGGCTAGACTAGTCCCTCCCTATATTCTCTCAGAAGGGGAAAAGACCATTTTACCCCTCCAATGGTCCAATGTCCAAATGTTGATCAAACCCTAAAAGTCACCCCAGTTAACGGTCCAACTTTGACCAGACTCGTCGAGTGCACTCGGGTGACTCGGCGAGTCCATGTGTTTCCTCTGAATCCTCCTAAGGCCTCACTCGACTCGTCGAGTTAACCTTTCTCTCGATGGGTTACCACTGATCACGAATCGTGGTGCAACACGATCCGACTCGTCAAGTCCACTCATGGACTCGGCGAGTTTCTTCCATGAGAATGCTCAAACGACCTTCTGAGGTCAGATCTGTTTCTCTAACCTATAGATCTAACCTTCTAACACTCAAAAGTCACATAAAGGTCTGAACTTTACGGTCATGCATCGCACCTATAGCTCTATTTGAAGAAATAGCTCTAAAAATGGAGTCCTATGCTCAATACCCTCATGTAACATCATAAAGCTTGGTTGTTGGGACACTCTGGACCTCTCAAGGTCCAGATCTAAAGTCTATTCCTCAATGGGACTTCACATGCTCCATAATCCAACTAAAGAAAGGGTAAAGAAACCCTAGATTCCATAAATCTACTATATACATGAAAATAGCCATGGATTCATACCTCAAACAGAAGCCCTTGCTGAAATAGAATAAGTTTTGAGCCCCCTCTAAGCAGCCTAGCTTGAATCTTCCTTCCTTCCTTACAAGAATGCACTATGGTGGTGAAATTAGCCATCTCTCTCTCTCTAAGCTCTCTGGCTCGCTAGGGTTTCTCCAGGGTATGAGTGACCGCAAATGAAGGCCATAAGGACCCTTAAATAGGGCATAGACCCAAAGATTTAGGGTTTCTGTCCACAGCGCGGACTCGTCGAGTCGACTCGCTGACTCATCGAGTCCATTCATTAATCCTAGTCAGCAGTCGCGATCCTACTCGACGAGTCTAGGCGTCAGCTCGTCGAGTCCCTCTCCTTGACTCAAAAATAAATACTCAATTTATGATACCTGGAAATCCGGATGTTACAATTCTCCCCCACTAGAATCAGACTTCGCCCTCAAAGTCTCGCTCTACAAACAACTCTGGATGCTGCTCCCGCATCTCCGTCTCCGGCTCCCAAGTCAGCTCGGACCCTCTCCGATGTTGCCACTGGACCTGAACCAGGGGCACCTCCTTGTTCCTCAGAACCTTGATCTTCCGATCCAAGATCGCGATCGGCCTCTCAATGTAATTCAAACTCGCATCCACCTGAATATCCTCTAGCGGCACAACCGCCGTCTCATCGGCTATACACTTCATCAACAGGGATACATGGAAGGTATCATGGATCTGACTCAACTCCTCGGGTAGCTCCAGACGGTATGCTACCTTACCCACCCTCGCGGTCACCCTGAACGGACCAATGTATCGGGGCCCCAGCTTGCCCCTTTTCCTGAATCGGATCACTCCTTTCCAAGGAGATACCTTCAGGAGTACGAAATCTCCAACCTGGAACTCGAGCTTAGATCGCCGCCTATCCGCGTAACTCTTCTGACGGCTCTGGGTTGTCAGTAACCTCTGTCTGACCTGTTGTATTTGCTCAGTCGTCTTAAGCACTATCTCAGTGTTACTCATCACTCTCTTCCCTACCTCTCCCCAACAGATGGGGGTCCGACACCTCCTCCCATATAAAAGCTCAAAGGGAGGCATACCAATACTCGAATGGTGGTTGTTGTTGTAAGAAAACTCAGCCAAAGGTAGGTGTGTATCCCAACTTCCACCGAAGTCCATAACACATGCTCGAAGCATGTCCTCAAGCGTATGTATCGTCCGCTCACTCTGCCCATCCGTCTATGGGTGATAAGCAGTACTGAAGTGCAATCTCGTACCCAACTCCTCATGAAACTTCTTCCAGAACCTGGAAGTAAAACGTACATCTCGGTCTGAAAAAATCAAGATCGGCACTCCATGCCGCGACACCACCTCTCTCACATATATTTCTGTCAGCCTCTTCGCAGAAGAGCTCTCACTGATAGCAAGGAAATGAGCGCTCTTCGTCAGCCGGTCCACAATCACCCAAATTGCATCAACACCCCTCGCGGTCCTCGGCAATTTGGTGATAAAATCCATAGAAATATGTTCCCACTTCCACTGGGGAACCTCTAGTGGCTGCAACTTGCCATGCGGACGCTGGTGCTCGGCCTTAACCCGGCGACAGGTCAAGCACCTCTCTACTACCCATGCAACATCCCTCTTCATACAGGGCCACCAGTAGTCTCTCTTCAGGTCCAAATACATCTTAGTGGCCCCGGGATGGATCGAGAATCTCGATCTATGCGCCTCCTCCATCAGAGTGCTACGTGCCCCGCCCGTATAAGGCACCCATATCCGACCTCGAAAGGTCCTCAGCCCTCGGCTATCCGTCACAAACTCGGATACCTGCCCAACCACCCGCTCTCTCTTGAGGTTCTCTGGTCTCACAGCCTCTGCCTGGGCCTCTCGGATGGTATCTAATACCGGAGTCATCACCGTCATCCTCATGCATATATCTCGAATCAGGGCGCTCTCCGCCCTGCGGCTCAGAGCATCAGCCACCACGTTAGCCATGCCCGGGTGGTACAGGATCTCACAGTCATAATCCTTTACCACATCCAACCATCTCCTCTGACGCATGTTCAGGTTGGGCTGATCCATCAGATACTTCAAACTCTTATGGTCCGTGTATACAGTACACCGAACCTCATACAGATAATGGCGTCATATCTTGAGGGGGAACACTACTGCCCCTAACTCCAAATCGTGGGTGGGATATCTCGTCTCATGAGGTTTCAGCTGCCTCGATGTGTATGCTATCACGTGCCCCCTCTGCATCAGCACCGCACCCAACCCCGATATAGACGCATCACAATATACCACAAAATCCTCCATTCCCTCCGGAAGGGCTAACACCGGGGCTTCGCATAGTCTCTGGCGAAGGGTCTCAAACGAGATCTGCTGCTCTGGACCCTAAGAAAAAGCAACGCCCTTCCGGGTCAATCTGGTGAGGGGAACGACAATCTTGGAGAAATCCCGGATAAATCTCCAATAGTAGTCGGCCAACCCCAGAAAACTCCTGATCTCAGTGGGGGATCTCGGCACCTCCCAACTCATCACAGCCTCAATCTTGGCCAGATCGACCAATATCTCATTCTGATTAACGAGATGTCCCAAGAACTGTACCTCTCGTAACCTGAAATCACACTAGGAGAATTTGGCATAAAGCCTCTCCGATCTCAATACTCCGAGGATCTCCCTCAGGTGCTCCTCATGCTGCTCTCTGGTCCTCGAATACACTAGAATGTCATCGATGAACACAATCACCGATCGATCCAACAGCGGCCTGCATACTCGGTTCATGAGGTCCATGAATGTCGCTGGTGCATTGGTGAGCCCAAAAGGCATCACCACGAACTCGTAATGCCAATAACGAGTCCTGAACGCCGTATTCTAGATATCCTCGTCACGCACCCTCATCTGGTGATATCCAGACCTCAAATCTATCTTGGAAAACCAAGACGCACCCTGCAACTGATCGAACAGATCATCGATCCTTGGCAATGGATAAGGGTTCTTGACCGTTAACTTGTTCAACTCCCGGTAATCAATGCACATCCGGTGTGAACCATCCTTTTTCTTGACAAAAAGGATCGGCGCTCCCCACGGCGAGCTACTCGATCGGATGAATCCCTTCCCCAACAGCTCCTGAAGCTGTGAGGATAACTCATGCATCTCCGGTGGCGCAAGACGATAGGGTGCCTTGGCAATAGGTGCTGCCCCCGGAACCAAATCGATGCGGAACTCCACCTGCCTCTCGGGAGGCACACCCGACAACTCCTCGGGGAAAACATCCGGAAACTCTCGCACTATCGGTACCTCGCCGACAAAACTCGTCCTCTCTACGACAACTCGTGTATCCATCACATAGGCTACAAACCCTCTACAGCCCTGCTGTAGACTCTGTCTCGCTCTAGCAGCCGAACAAAATGCTGACCCAGACCGGGTACCCTCACCATACACCGTAAGTACTCCCCCACTAGGGTCTCGTATGGTCACCAACTGCCGCTCACAGTCTATAACAGCTCCAAATCGGCTCAACCAGTCCATGCCCACGATGACACAGACATCACCCATCGCAATCGGTACCAAATCTATCGGGAACTCAACACCGAAAATCTCGAGTACACATCCTCGAATCACATCAGTAGCATAAACCGCTCGCTCGTCAACTATAGAAACTCGTAGAGGTCAACTCAACGCCTCTCGTCGAGTACTGATGTGCTGGCTAAACGCTAATGACACGAAAGATCGACTCGCACCCGAGTCAAATAACACCAAAGCTGGTATAAAACTCACAATAAAATTACCTATGCATACCACAGTATAATCATAATATCTCAACTCAGTATAAGTAAATAAAAGAATACATACCAGCCACGACATCAGGTGCTGCGCGGACCTCCTCCGCTGTCAACTGAAAGGCTCTCCCGCGAGCTTTCGGCACCTCGGCCTTCGCTGGTCGGGCCTCGGTAGCTCTAGAAGCAGGTGCAGATCCCTGTGCTGATCCCTGAAGTATTTGTGGGCACTCGGCCTTCCGATGGCCTGTCTGGTTGCAGTGAAAGCAAACCAAAAATCCCTTGGGGCAATCCCTCGCGATATGCCCCTCCTTCCCACACTTGTAGCACACACCCGCTCTGCACATCCCATCATGAGTCTTGTCGCACTTCCCGCAAGTGCGGCCCTTCTGGCCTCCAGACCTCGAATCAGCGGGCTTTGCCAGCTTGGCTGCCGGTTGAGACTGAACCGGCCGCCTATACCTCCTCTAAGACTCGGCCTCTTCCCTGGCCTGAGTCTCCAGCTCAATCTCCCTTTTCCGAGAATTTGCCTGAAGCTCGGCAAATGTCCGGAACGTCGAGTTCGCCACAAACTCACGAATGTCCCTCCTCAGTATGCTCAGATATCGACTCATACGTGCCTGCTCGGTAGACACGTGCTCAGGGCAAAACAACGCCCTCTCATGAAACATCCGTGTAATCACAGTCACGGACTCCGTCCCCTACTTGAGGGACAAGAACTCTTGCGCCAACCATTCCCTCTCCACCGGGGGAACATACTCATCTCGCAACATGGTGGTGAACCTCTCCCAGGTCACCGCTGTAATCTCTGCAAGAGTGAAGTCTGCCGTAACAAACTTCCACCAATCCTTCACTCCCAAGCGAAGCTAGTTCAGCGCTTACCGTACTCTCAGATGCTCCAGACAAGAACAGGTGTAGAAGCATCCCTCAATGTCAGAGATCCACCTCATCGCGGCTATCAGATCCTGAGTCCCATCAAACTCTGGTGGCTTCGTGTTGCTGAATTCTCGGTACAGCAACGAGTCGCCCCCCTGTGGCCTGGCAGCGGCGACGGCTGCGGTGGCTGAAGCAACAGCAGCCTCGGTAAGACAAGCATATCGCTGTTCAAACGTCTCAATCAAAGTGGTCTTGATAGACCCAAACATCTCAGGAATCTCAACTCGTATGGCTGCGGCCACCTCCTCGTGAATCAACCTACGGATCTCCTCATCACTGGTACCACTGCCTCCTGGGTTGTGGCGCGTCCCAACCATGATATCTCTGAAATACAACACAAAAAAAATCAGAGACTCGCTCGAGTATACTCGCACTAGATACTCAACCCTACTTGTTCTTTAGTACCCTAAGGATTCTTACTTGGACTGCTCACCGATCTGGTGTTTCCAGTAGCACGGGCCCTATACTACCTTCCACAACGCCTCGGTATTCACCCCAAGTCCTCCTCCTAGGATCCCAGATCACAAGTACTCTATATCTCACTAAACTCAGGCTACCCTCCAGTAGACCACTCATAAGCTCCTCGCTGCTACCTACTCACTCTCGAAGTATCTCATAGTAGCAGTAACTCCTAGGCTAAGGCATCACAAATCAGGCCCACTCTAGTCCTAACTATGAATACCTAGCCTACTCTAGCATGCATAGCATATCACATAATATCTCATAACACATAATGTAAGGGTATTTTGGGAAATCACCGTTCGGGCGCTGGCTAATCGAACACACTGCTCCGTTCTGCGTTTTTCAAAAATCTTTTTCTCTTTTTAGAAAAATTGTTTCTTTTATGAAAATTTTTCTTAAATCCTCAGTTTGAGTTCAGATATGCCCGAAGGTGCATCCGAATCCCTCAAACCAAGGCTCTGATACCAACTTGAAACGACATAAATTTTAAAACAATTTTTCATTTTTCAACATAATAAAAACTCATATAATATTCTCAAAATCTCATGTATCAAATGTCATCATAATAAAACATATCCCAGAATCTCAAAACATAATCCTCTGCCAGTGTGTACAAATCTTGCCGGCGCCTTCCCGCGATCCTCGCTGGTACCTGAAACACATATCACATAACACGGTAAGCATAAATGCTTAGTGAGTTCCCCAAAATACCACATACAACACATAAGCCACTCGAGGCTATAACTCGGTATGACCCTCCGGTCAATGTGTCTCAGCGGGCCCTCCGGTCCCGTAGCTCGTTGGACCCTCCAGTCAGGTTTAGCTCGTTGGACCCTCTGGTCCGGTCTAAATCGTTGGACCCTCTGGTCCGGTCTAAATCGTAGGAACCTCCGGTCCGGTCTATATAACACATAGCATACATGTATCACAATGCACATAAACTCAACATACACATAACACATAAGACCCTCCGGTCTGCATATAGTTACCACTCTAGGTAATGTATAGTGAGAAGACTCACCTCGGGTAATCTCGGAAAGTCTCGAACTCGAATATCTGATCTAGCCTCCGCCTAATCACATAAAGTAATTATCTCTAATTAATACGGCTCTCCAAGGCTAGACTAGTCCCTCCCTATATTATCTCAGAAGGGGAAAAGACCATTTTACCCCTCCAATGGTCCAATGTCCAAATGTTGACCAAACCCTAAAAGTCACCCCAGTCAACGGTCCAACTTTGACCAGACTCGTCGAGTGCACTCAGGTGACTCGGCGAGTCCATGCGTGTCCTCTGAATCCTCCTAAGGCCTCACTCGACTCGCCGAGTTAACCTTTCTCTCGATGGGTTACCACTGATCACGAATCGTGGTGCAACACGATCCGACTCGTCGAGTCCGCTCATGGGCTCGGCGAGTTTCTTCCATAAGAATGCTCAAACGACCTTCTGAGGTCAGATCTGTTTCTCTAACCTATAGATCTGACCTTCTAACACTCAAAAGTCACGTAAAGGTCTAAAGTTTACGTTCATGCATCGCACATATAGCTCTATTTGAAGAAATAGCTCTAAAAATGGAGTCCTAGGCTCAATACCCTCATGTAACATCATAAATCTTGGTTGTTGGGACACTCTGGACCTCTCAAGGTCCATATCTAAAGTCTATTCCTCAATGGGACTTCACATGCTCCATAATCCAACTAAAGAAAGGGTAAAGAAACCCTAGATTCCATAAATCTACTATATACATGAAAATAGCCATGGATTCATACCTCAAACAGAAGCCCTTGCTGAAATAGAAGAAGTTCTGAGCCCCATCTAAGCAGCCTAGCTTGAATCTTCCTTCCTTCCTTGCAAGAATGCACTGTGGTGGTGAAATTAGCCCTCTCTCTCTCTAAGCTCTCTGGCTCGCTAGGGTTTCTCCAGGGTATGAGTGGCCGCACATGAAGGCCATAAGGACCCTTAAATAGGGCACAGGCCCCAATATTTAGGGTTTCTGTCCACAGCGCGGACTCGTCGAGTCGACTCGCCGACTCGTCGAGTCCATTCATTAATCCTAGTCAGCAGTCGCGATCCTACTCGACGAGTCTAGGCGCCAACTCGTCGAGTCCCTCTCCTTGACTCAAAAATAAATACTCAATTTATGATACCTGGAAATCCGGATGTTACACCTAGAAATCGAAAGGAGAGAGAAGAAGAAGATGAAAATCGGATTTCATCTTTCTTGAAATTATAGGAACAAAATTATGATACCAATGGTTCCTATTTATAGCTAGTGGATCTCCAGAATAAACCCTAATTTGAATAATTAAATATTTAGATTTAATTTATTCAAGGTAGCTATCGTTATCAGCTATTAGGTGGCTTCCAAAAACCTTTAAATCCCTCCTAAAATTGTCCACTCCTATAGATGGTTCTTGAATTGTCTTCCTTTCTCAATTATGAACAATTGCATTTCAGCCCTTGCATCTTTAATTAATTTCAATTAATCTCGAATGATTTTCAGATTAATCTTGATTAATAATTAATTAATTACAATTATTTCTAATTAATTTATTAAACATCTAATGAATTAAGAAATTATTTGATCTCTCTCCTAAAGTCATTTCTAGCTATTTTTAGTTATTGAGGGCAACTCAAGAAGGACTTTATTTTTATTCCATAAAGTTATGTTGATTTAGTTATGATCTTGACCAATTTAGTTATGACCATGGACGCCTATTCTAATAGCTTAAATTATTGTTTTCATTACATGAATCTTGAGTCATGTTAAAGATTATTGCATGTTACTATTGTGTTGAGTCTAAACTCATGTATCTCATAAGAATTTATGTTTTACATATTTGTTTGTTGTAAATTGCCATGTACTCAAGATTAGGAGCCAATGACTAAAAGGGTAAATATTAGTTGAAAACTTTTGGAGACCTAGTATTTATTTAACTTTTGTAATGGTTCCTCTCTTAGACTATGGTTGTGATGTTAATTAGTAACACCCAAAAACTTATAAACTTTGATAATACTTTTAATGTCTTTGTTTAACCACTTTTTGATATATGTTTATATGTCATGAAGTTCATATCTGCCATAGTTTATAAGCGTTATTAAAAGAATAAGGTGTTACGAGTGCCAACCAAATGGATAAGGATGGGAAAAAAACACATATCCGATGGGGAATCCAAAACCCGCACCGGTTTGACGAGGGAATCCTCAAGTTGACTGGAGATGGGGAATCCCCAAATAAAGAAGTTGGGATGGGTATACCCTTACTCCCTGGCCCTGTACTCGACCCATGTAGATATTAATATATTAAAATAATATAAACATAAATGTATATTAAAATTCATAAATCCAAATACAAAATAGCCCAAAATATTTAAGATAGTCAAAATGTCCAATACATTTAAGTGGTCCGAACTTTTTAAGCCCAAAAGACAAAGTAGTTTAATAAAACAAATAAAGGTAGAAGCCTAATTTTCATGTTTTGCAAAAAATCGGAAGGCCTGAAATTGTTGTTGTCCCTGTTTGTGACTTCGTTTCTCCCTCCCCTACGCACTCACGACTTCATGTTGTTGCATGTTGCTGCTACCAACGATTATTAAAATTAACTTTAGTTTTGCCCATCGCAATCGCAATCGTTGCAGTGTTTTTCTGCAATGAAGTTGTTGAAAACCGATATGCGTAATAAAATAGGTGACAATTTTGTGAATGGTGCTTTGATTTATAGTGTAGAAAAGGAAACACTTGAAAATGTTAGACTGAAAATATAATTACTCGTTTTCAGAAAATGAAAGAGAAAATATGTGAACGTAACTTTGTTATGTCTCCTGAAATTACGGTTTCTATTCTTTTTCTTATTGTATATTACGCGGATTTTTTTTCGTGATACCCCTTACTTTGACCCTGACTTCGTCGTTGTAAAGATGAGGATTGAAATAAGGATTTAAGAATGGAGATGATGAATGAAGTTTCTCGTATTCTTTGGTCCCGTTTTCATCTCTATACGTGGACCAAAAAAGTAATTTTGAATGAGTATTATATATTAATGTAACACTCGGATCATGTATGTATTATCTTTAATGGTGAGAAGTTAAAAGTTTCAGTAATTGCTCTGCTCACCACGTGAAGATTGCATTTTCACGTCGTGAGGATTGATCCGGACGCATACATCATTTAAAGGTCCATGACGGGAGCAGTATAGTGCTCACAACGTGAAGGCGGCTTACAGTTTTGGGTTATGTTTTAGGTACTTCAAATGACCGTGGGAAGGCGAAGGCGTGACTGTACACATCCCCATGTTTTGGACTTATGATTTTGGGAACTCTAAAGTTGAAATGCTTTTGAAAACTATGTTTGTAAACAATTTAGGAATTTGGTTGGTTTAAAAAGTTTAAATTTATCATGATTTTTATGAGTGTTACAAGTTGGTATCAGAGCCTTGGTTTGAGTGAATTGGAGGAACACTCGTGTGAATCCAGTCTCAAACTAAGGAAAAAGATTTTAAAAATAATTTTCAAATTGTTTTCAAATTAATCGAAGAGGATGCGATGTGTACGATCAGCCGGAGCCAGTAAGTACACCCCAAATTACCACATTGTTGTTTGATGTTGTGATATGTTAGAACAACATGCTAGTGATAGGCTAGGGATCTTCAAGGATTGCATGATAGAATTTCCTGATTATATGATGCATGATAGCCTAGGGTTCTTCCTTATATGAAATTGACATAATTATTGTAGTTTCTTAGTATATGCATCATAGTTATACATAACTAAGATTCTATAGTCTGAGAATGTTTGGTTTGGCCTTATTTCTTGTTCTTCTTTGATGAAGGGCTTATGTTAGGATCAAATATTCGACTGTCTATAGGGTTCAGTGTTATGTATGATTATCATACAAGAGTGTTGCATGGTTGGTGGAAGTTTCATGGATGAGTTGTGTGGAGTCGGTTGGCCAGCTTCGTACTGTGTAGTATTCCTCTAGGAAGTGAGGATTGAGTGTATGTGCGCATGTTAGTGTGTTTTTTTAGGGTTATTGTGATGATCCTTGACACAAATATGGGTAGGTGTGGAAGGTAGTATGGGCCCGTACTACTGGAAGCATAGGACCCGTATGCGTAGCAGGGAAGTCACAACCCTTAGGGCTTTGTTGGGAGTTGGTTCCCCTGATATGATTTGCGTGTTATCTGATATCTCCGTGGGTTATTTTAATTATGGTGATGACGCGACATTTCGAGGCAGGATCCAGATCAGCACCAGGGACAGGTGCCCAGAGTGGGCCAACTGTGTCTGAGGACGAGATTAGGGAGATCCTTCAGGAGGGGGTTGTTGCTCACTTTCGAGCACGGTTGCCATAGATGTTCGGGTCTATTAAGACCTCCATGGTGGAGTATTTTGATGAGCGTTATGATGTGTTTTCTGAGGCTGCTGCTACTGCTGCAGCCACCGCAGTCGTTGCCACTGCTGTGGTTGGTGCTGGGAGGGTCTTCCAGTATCGGGACTTCGACAATACGAAGCCCCCGACATTTGATGGAGTTCAGGACCCGATCATAGCCATGAGGTGGCTATCTGACATTGAGGGGGTGTTTCTTCACTTGCTCTTGCCTAGCTGACTAGAAGGTCAGGTGCGCTCTAAACCTTCTGAGTTCCGGAGCGAATGATTGGTGGAGACTTGTTACCAGCTCGTATTCTCTTGAGCAGAGGAATTCAGTGACTTGGGAGCAGTTCTAGGAAATGTTTCGTTCTAAATATGTTTCGCTGGTGGAACGTGAGAGGTTGGATCAGGAGTACTTAGATTTGAGGCAGGGGACTGAGTCGGTGATGGAGATCACCAAGATGTTCACGGAGAAGATCATGTTTTGTCTTGAGTTTGCTACTTCTGAGCAGGCTTAAATGACCCGTTACTTGAGCATGCTCAAGATGGATATCAGTCAGTTTGTATCCACTCAGCGTTATGGTTCATTGTTGGAGTTTTCAGGAGACCGCCAGGCGGCGTGAGATTGAGATGGAGCTCCAAACGAGGGAGCAGAGACTGGGCCCGGTGCAGTCGCAGCCTGCACCGAATCGGTTCAAGATTGTTGATGTCATATCGGGGGGTCGGAAGGGCCGCACTTGTGGGAATTGCGGCAAGGTTCATGAGGGTGCTTGTCGATCATCTTCTGGGTGCCACAATTGTGGCCGGCAGGGCCATATGGCGAGGGATTGATGCCAGCAGGCCCCGACACTCAGCTCCAGGATTTGTTACCACTGCGACCAGGTTGGCCATGTGAAGGCCAACTGCCCCTCACTTGCAGCTACGCTGACGCAAGCTCTAGTGCCAGCTACTTTGAGGATCACAGATGGGAGTCAGGGCAGGGCGGATCCCCCGAGGGGTCGAGGTCACGCTTTCTAGCTCACGGCAGAGGATGCCAGGTCGGCACCAGACGTCGTGACCAGTATATTTCTATTTATTATTCTATTGATTATGTTTTATGTTATGCTTATATTTATGCATATGATAGGTAAGTTCCTAGTGAACTCTTTGCCTACTCTTGTGTTGTTTGAATCGAGTGCGAGTCGGTCTTTTGTATCTCGATCTTTCAGTAGGGAGTTTGATATGCCTATTGGGGGGTTAGAGTGTCCGTTGCGAGTTTCCATCGCCAACGAACACGGGTTTTCTGCATCTGCAGTATATCAGGGTTGTGTTCTAGAGATCTTCGGGGTACCTTATCTGATTGATCTGATCCATATTCCCATGGGGGATGTATGTGTGAAAGTGGGTATGGACTAGCTGAGTAGATTTGGTGCCATGATTGATTGTGAAGGCCAGCGAGTGGTAGTTCGAACCCCAAGTGGGGGAGAACTTGTTATTTATGGAGAGGGCACCAGGGTCGGTTCAGGGTTTTGTTCAGCAGCCAGGGTTCGTCAGTATACTTAGTACGGGTGTGCAGGTTATTTGGCTTATGTGGTTGATACTCTGGTTGGGGATCAGATTTCAGTTTTCAAGGTTCCATTCGTCAGGGAGTTTGTGGATGTATTCCCGGAGGATTTACCCGGTCTGCCTCCCGAGAAGCAGGTCGAGTTCATGATTGACCTTGTGCCAAGTGCGGCCCCGATTGCCAAGGCGTTGTACCGCTTGGCACCGCCTGAGATGCAGGAGTTTTCAACTCAGCTGCAAGAACTGCTAGGCAAGCAGTTCATCAGACCGAGCAGTTCTCCGTGGGGAGCGTCGATACTGTTCGTCAAGAAGAAGGACGGTTCACACCAGATGTGCATTGATTACCGGGAGTTGAACAAGTTAACGGCGAAGAACCGTTATCCCCTTCCACGGATTGATGACCTCTTTGATTAGTTACAGGGTGCATCTTGGTTCTCCAAGATAGATCTGAGATCTGGATATCATCAGGTGAGAGTGAGAGAGGAAGACGTGGAGAAGACCGCGTTCCGGACCCGTTATGGGCATTACGAGTTCGTGGTGATGTCATTCGGGCTCACCAATGCGCCTGTTGTGTTTATGGATTTGATGAATCGAGTATGCAGGTCGATGCTTAACCGATCTGTCATTGTGTTTATTGATGATATATTGGTGTATTCCAAGACTAGAGAGCAGCATGAGGAGCATCTTCGAGAGCTTTTGGAGGTTTTGAGGCGAGAGCGGCTTTATGTCAAGTTCTCGAAGTGCGAGTTTTGGTTATGAGAGGTCCAGTTCCTTAGGTGCCTCATTAACCAGGATGGGATTTTGATCGATTCGGCTAAGATTGAAGCTGTCATGCAGTGGGAGGTTCCGAAATCTCCTTCAGAAATCATGAGTTTCTTGGTTTTGGCAAGGTACTATCGTAGATTCATTCAGGTTTTCTCCAAGATTATGGTACCCCTCACTCGTCTGACAAGTAAGGAGTGGATTTCCGATGGAGCCCTGAGAAGCAGTCGGCATTTGAGACTCTTCGGCAGAGGTTATACGAGGCCCCGGTATTGACCCATCCAAAGAGAGTTGAGGATTTTGTGGTATTATGTGATGCATCCATCACCGATTTAGGGGTAGTCCTAATGCAGAGAGGACGAGTGATTGCTTATGTTTCACGGCAACTAAAGTCGCAAGAGTCACGGTATCCCACGCATGATCTGGAGTTGGGGAAAGTGGTGTTCGCCCTCAAGATTTGGAGGCACTATCTATATGGGGTCCGTTGTACTGTCTACACGGATCAAAAGATTTTGAGATGTCTGATGGACCAACCGAACTTGAACATGAGACATTGCAGGTGGCTGGACGTGGTCAAGGATTATGACTGCGAGATCCTTTACCATCCGGGTAAAGCGAATGTGGTGGCGGGTGTCTTGAGTCGCAAGTCGGCTGGATCTTCAGTCGGGGAGACGTGTATGAGGAAATACATTGATTCTCCTCTTTTGGGATTGATCAGGGAGGCTCAGGCTTAGAGATTTCGGAAGGAGAACTGGAAACAGGAAATGATCAGGTGTGAGATCGATCGGTTTGTCACGGATAGTCGAGGGTTATTGACCCAGTGTGGTTGGGTCTGGATTCCAGTTTCTGGTAGGATCTGTCAGATTATGTTGGAGGAGGCTCGTAATTCTCATGTTTCTATTCACCCGGGGGCCACCAAGATGTATTGGGATTTAAGATTCAGTTATTGGTGGCCGTGTATGAAGAGAGAGATAGCTTGGTACGTCGAGAGGTGCTTGACATGCAGAATGGTCAAGGTTGAGCATCAGAGTCTGCATGGCAGGCTGTAGCCTCTGGAGGTTCCTATGTGGAAATGGGAACAGATCACCATGGATTTTATCACCAATTTGCCGAAGACGACAAAGGGTTTTGATGCTATCTGGGTTATCGTAGATCGATTGACCAAGAGTGGTCACTTTTTGGCTATCCGGGAGAGTTCTTCGGCCGAGAAGTTGGCCGATTTGTATGTTCGTGAGATCATTGATCACCATGGGGTTCTGGTCTCCATTGTTTTAGATCGTGATGTTCGGTTCACCTCCCATTTCTGGCAGAAGTTCCACGAGGAACTGGGCACGAGGTTGCATTTTAGCACTGCTTATCACCCGCAGACCGACGGCCAGAGTGAGCGGATGATATAGACCCTTGAGGATATGTTGTGGGCCTGTGTTATCGATTTTGGTGGGAGTTGGGACTTCTACCTACCTCTTGCGGAGTTCTCCTACAACAACAGTTACCACTCCAGCATTGGTTCTCTGTCAGTTGATTGTATGGGTGGAGTTTGTTGGGGAGAGGTTGGTCACATGGTTATGGGAAGGACCGAAGTAGTACTTCAGAACACAGAGCTTATCCAACAGATCAGACAGAGATTGCAGACAGCTCAGAGTCGGCAGAAAAGCTATGCCGACCGGTGCCGATCCGAGTTGGAGTTTCAGGTCGGTGATATGGTATTAGTGAAGGTCTCATCTTGGAAAACTGTGATACGCTTCAGGAAGAGGGGGAAGTTGGGTCCCCAATATATTGGTCCTTTTTGGGTGATTGACAGGGTTGGACGATGATGTGGTGGTTTCCTTGGACGATGATACGCTTCAAAACACTTTCCATGTTTCGCAGTTGGGAAAGTGTGTATTGGATGATGATGTGGTGGTTTCCTTGGACGATATTCAGATTGATGAGCGCATTAACTATGTTGAGAGGCCGATAGCTATTCTAGAAAAGAATATGAAGGTCCTTCGCAACAAGGAGATACCTTTTGTAAAGGTACAGTGGCAACATCAGAGAGGCTCCAAGTGGACCTAGGAGCTAGAGGCTAAGATGCGGGAGCACTACCCGGAGTTGTTCGCAGCAGTTGACTTCGAGGACGAAGTCTGATTCAAGTGGGGGAGAATTGTAACACCCGGATCAGGTATGTATTATCTTTAATAGTGTGAAGTTAAAAGTTTCTGTAATTGCCCTGCTCACGACGTGAAGATTGCCTTTTCACGTCGTGAGGATTGATCCAGACGCGTGCATCATTTAAAGGTCCACGACATGAGCACTATAGTGCTCATGGCGTGAAGGCGGCTGGCGACCAAAAACCTTAAGTTTTCGGTATTTAAGGGAATGAGAGGGCTAGGGTTTCTCACCCTCAGCCTCTATCACTCTCTAAGCCTCCGGAAACCCTAATATTATCTCTATTTAAGATCCTTTGTCATTTGGGTGCATTTCTAGCTTGTGGGAAGAAGAAAAGAAGAAGAAGGAAGTGCTTTAGTATTGGTGTGGGCAAAGAATCAGCATCATCATCATCTTTTCCTGCTTTTGGACCCTTGTAAGTATCAAAGGCTCCAACTTTATTGCTTATCATGGATAGATCATGATTTTTGTCCATTTTATTGATGTTATTACATGATTGAGTGGAGTAGATCCATAAAGTCGGCAAATTTATGGATTCTAAGAGTCCCAAGAATATTATAGTGTTCAGATCTGGAATTTGGTTTAGATTTGAGGCATGCATACAACTTTAAGGCTCATTTCTTCCCTTTTTGACCTATAAAATGGATGATCATGTTTGGTGTATGCATGGCCATAAAGGAAACATTTTTATGGACCTTAAGGGTCCCCTTTAGCTTCTGGATGAAGTGGAATCGAAGACTTAATGGAATAAGGACTTAAAATGGTGACCCTTAGCCACAGACAGCGATCAGGGCATGAGGAGTAAGATCCCACGACATGATAATCGGAGCATTCCCGTTTCTGCTAGAACCCTTGAGGCTCACGACGTGAGAATGGGTGCTCACGTCGTGATGCCAGCTCAGGTGGGTTATTTGACTAGGTTGATCAGTTCGGGTCAAGTCGAGTGGGAATCGGATCGGGTTCGTTGTCACGACGTGAACAATGCCTGGCCACGACGTGAGGAGGGTTGACTTTGACCAAGTTTGACCTCTTGGGTATTTTGGAATTTTTGACTGAGATTTGTCATTTGGTTGAAATAAGAGGCAGTTAGAGCTGGGATTCGGAGCCGAGACTTCATCAGTTTTTGTCTAGTTTGCGAGGTGAGTTTTCCTCACTGTACTTACGGGTCAAAGGCACCAAGGTCGGCTCATTGGTTGATAATTCACTGATATGCTAAGTATGGGATAGATATGCATGTTTATGCTAGTTATTGATATGCTAGTCTGGTATATCTGTAGGACTACCTGTGATTCTGTTGCATGATTATCTGTATATGTATATTAGCTGGTATATGTCGACATATTGTGTTGGATTGAGGTTGTACTGCTCCATGCGGTAGCTAGGGATGAAAGTGGGTCCAAACCCGGTCGACCCGGAAAACCCGGAACCGTTTAACGATATTTTTTAGAACCGGAAACCAGACCGTTTTATAGGAACCGGTTCCGGTTCGGTTCCAGGTTCGATTCCGGGTAAAGTGGGTCTAGAACAGAAAAACCCGAAAATAGGAAAGTGGGTAAGGTAGAACCGGGTCAAATGAGTTTAGAACCGGAAAACCCAGATTTTTTTTTGTAATTACCTCAATCGCATAATCTTTCAACCGTTATAAAAAAAATTAACAAACAAAAAATTACATTTAGGTTATTAGGTTATTGACGACATTGATTTTTTTTTAAAAAAGTAACTAGATATAACAAAGTTGGTTTAAAAAAATTACATTTTGGTCACTGTGAAATATGAGTTTTGGAGAAGGTACTGTACGTAATATTTGATAGTTGATACTATTAATTTTTTTTTTTAAGAAACTATGTATTTGACTATTGGATAATTTATTTTGGGTTGTGTGTTTTAATTTAAGATATGTGGAAATTCTAAATTGTTAATTAATTATTTATTTCCAACCACACTAACTTGTCTTTTTGTATTTTTGACCTTGAAGGCTTCAACTTTGAAAATATGAACATAAAAGCAATAGACAATTTTTTTGACATTAGCAATCTTTTAATTTTCATGTTTTGTCAACATCTCACAACTTCTCATTATAAATATGCCCTTCCACCTCTACATTTGCACTTAACTTATTATTCTCTAAGTTGAAGGTTTTAAGTTGTTTTTTCTTTTCAAGAGCATTCATGGAAGCTAACCGCCCAATTCAAGTATGTTTCTACAGTAAGCACGTTTCCTATACCCGGTTCCACATTAAACCTAATCCGGTTCTTTGGCCCACTAAACCCGGACCCGGTCCATTAAACCCGGTTCCGGTTTTTTAAACAAAACCGGTTCAAAAACCCGGATTAACCGGACCCGTTAGACCCATACCCGAAATACCCGGAACCCGGATAAGAGTAATTTTGAAACCCAATACCCGGACCGTTTAAGTATTTTCCGGTTATACCGGTTCCGGTTCCGATCCGGTTTTCCGGTTCTAAATCTCATCCCTAGCGGTAGCCAACAAACCCTGGAGCATTCCAAATATGAGCTGAGGGTTGGGTAGGGTATGTCAGACTCATACTGAGGGCTCATGAGCATTCCAGATACGAGCTGAGGACCCGGCGGTATGCCAGACTCGTACTGAGGGCTTGATGGTATTCAGTCCGAGAACTGATCTGGTCGGTGAGCAAGCCAGACCTAAGTTGTGGGCCCCGAGGGCAAGCCAAACTTATGATGTGGGCTCAGTGGTGATTCAGTCTTTTAGTTGTGGACCCATCGCATGACGTTATTGTTTAGATGTTATTTGGTTATGTGTTGGTATTTTGGGAGAACTTACTAAGCGTTGTTACAGTTTTGGGTTATGTTTCAGGTACTTCAAATGACTGAGGAAAGACGAAGGCATGACCATGCACATCCTCATGTTTTGGACTTGTGATTTTGGGAACTCTGATGTTGAAATGCTTTTCAAAACTATGTTTGTAAACAATTTGAGAATTTGGTTGGTTTAAAAAGTTTAAATTTATCATGATTTTTATTAGGGGTGAGTATGGTGCGGTTTGGTGCGGTTTTTGCCTAAAACCGAACCGAAAACTGCAACTTCGGTTTTTTGAAGTTTAGAAACCGCACCGTTCGGTTCTTATGCGGTTCGGTTTTTGCGGTTTTTTTTTGCGATTTTTGCGGTTCGGTTTTTTTTGCGGTTTTTTGTCAGTTTTTCTTTTTATTATTATTTTTTGTTTTTGTTTTGCCTTTTGGTTTTTTGCGTTTCAGTTTTTATGATACCACCACCTCTTGGTTTGAAATCAAATGACATAACCATTCATCCAACATGTTTCTAATTCTTGAATATAATACGAATTAAATATGATATTTGTTTCACATTTACATGAGATAATATCAATTAATGTATTCATAAAAATTATACTATCATCGATAATACTCTTCATATTTAAATATTAAAAAATGTCGTAAACATTATTTGTTCTTATAAATATCACTAAATGTATGTTTAAAAATATACAATCATCCTCTCATAAGATAAATATTTATATTTATAGAAATTTTAATTGTCACGAGTTCTTCGTTCTTACAAATATCAACACTTAATATATATATATATATATATATATATATATATATATATACACACACACACACACACACACACACACACACACACATATGCGGTGCGGTTAGGTTTTTTGCGGTTTTTGCAAGACTAGAAACCGCACCGCACCAAACATTTTCGATTTTTGCAAAACTAAAAACCGCACCATCGGTTTTTATTTCGGTTTCGGTTTTTCGATTTCGGTTTATACGGTTTTTTCGGTTTGCAGTTCGGTTTTTGCTCACCCCTAATTTTTATGAGTGTTACAATTAAATATGATAAATATTATATAAATTATAAAAATATAATCTATAATTTATATACTATATTCATTACTTTTGAAATATGTATGTAATTTCGTTAACGTAAAAAGTGATCATAAACAAAAGTAAATTGTATTTGATATGAGTGGCACGTTTGACAACTTTCTTCCATGAATGATTAGCAAGAAACTAAGAAGAGAAGATTGACACTTAGTTAGTTTGTTTGCTATTAAAGAAAGCATCCCTTTAGGGCGCCATTTTCGCATCTCTCTCTCTCTCTCTCTCTCTCTCTCTCTCTCTCTCTCTCTCTCTCATGGCCTCAATTGGGTCGACAATCTCCATTGGAGCTGTGCATGAACAAACCATCAAAGAAGCTCAAGTCTTTTCCACCACCACCGCTACCACCCACCATCATGGCAAACAACTAGATGCTGGTGCCCTATTTGTTCTTAAATCCAAAGGTACGCCATCATTCAGTACTAATTACCTTATTGATATTGAATCCATCTTTTAACTGATAGTAATATCTTAAAGTTCATGTTTACAATCGTCTTCTTCTTGTCGTGACTCATGATCTTTCTAACTGATCACCACCCTCAGAAAAGGGACTTAATTTGCTCTTTCGGTCTTTTATATTACTAATATTAATCTTAGGGGTTGTTAGCCAAACAGCATATTATCTCTGACCCTCTTCAAAACCAAAATATTTTTTCAAGTAAACCACAAAGTCCTTTTTCGTTTTGGAAAAAATATGAATTTGCCCTGATCATATCAAAGAAACTTATTTTATCTTTTTTTTTTAATTTATGAAATATCCTGATGAGTGAGTCACTTTCTCCAAGATTCAGGACTATACACGTCACTATGTATCTATTCGATTTTAATGCGTCACGTGTAAGAAGTAGAATAATTTTCATTAGTAAAATTTAAATTTATGAGTAGAATCTATGTATGAGTCCATGTTAGTTAACAAAGTCATATGACATGGCATATGATCGTATTAGGTATAATAAAAGTATTTTATTATAGAAGGTATTAGGGTAATGACTATAATGTTTTTAATGATGAGTATTTAATAAAAATAATGATATTGTAAGACATTTGTGATCATTTTATATGAATAAAAAGATAATTAAAAAGAAAAGTAGAAGCTTTCAAAATATATATTTAACATGACAAAAGACAAACACATGATAATTAAAAATCGAATTACATTGAGATGGATCATAAGCCGACAATAAGTTGAACCGTTAATTCTTTCTGGATTAGAGACTTAATTAATTTAAAAGCTATGTCCATAAGTCTTTTAGAAAATTACGATTACAAACATATCATTTCAGATTTTTTTTAAGTAAATGGGACAAATTTATCATTTTTATAATGTAATGGGTTACTTGTGGTCTATATATAAAAGGGTAAGTTTATCATCTAAAATTGTTAAAATAAAGTGTATATATATATATATATATATATATATATATATATATATATATATATATATATATATATATATATATATATATATATATATATATATATATAACAAAAGTATGTCGTATGTTTTAAAATTTTGCCTAAACCCATCACGATTTTGTTCAACTTAATGTTAGGGAACTAATAATATCTTCTCTTGTTTTGGCTTTGGATTTACACCCTAACTCACAATAAAAAGATTGATAAGTTTTTGAAACACCTTACCTAATTGTTTGTTACAAACAACTTATTGTTTTGACCAAAATAGAACATTATTTTTTATAAAGAAAAAAAAAACAAATAAAACTATATCTCTTTATCTACATTGCCACAATACACAATATTTCTTCATATTATTAATAACAAAAGAAATATTTGTTTGTAATAAAAGTCATATACGATAATTCAATTTACATTATTATGGATCAACTTCTCCAAATCCTTAAATTCGTCGCCTCACTATTTTGGTTTTCTAATCAAATAATTTCTTATCAGAACTATACCAACATATATGCATATAAATATGTTTTTACATGCACAAATCATTTAACAATAATGTGATACATGTCAGGGTCATGGTGGCACAGTGGTTTTCATTTGACAACATCAATAGTAGCACCACCATTGTTGAGTCTTCCGTTTGCGTTTGCATCACTTGGATGGATTGCCGGAGTGTTATCTTTAGTGGTTGGAGCAATTGTGACATTTTATTCATATAATCTCATTTCTCTTGTCCTTGAACACCATGTTGAGTTGGGTAATCGTCACCTCCGGTTTCGTGACATGGCATATGATATATTAGGTAACGTCTTTCTTTTATTTATTTTAGAATTAACATAACTAAATAAGAATTTCATAATATGATTTTTGAGTATTTACAAGGGAAATTCTTTGATAATTATTTGAAATGCATCAATTAATTGATAATAAAAGTATATGTCGTTGTTAATCGGATTCTCTTCTCATGTTGAAATAATTTATATCATTAATATACTTATACTAAAGAGTGACCAAAAATAGAACCGTAATGCCTTTTTCCTTGTTATATTAAGTGATGTATACTAATTTGGAAAGAAGAAAAATAGCATTTCGTCTATATTTTTAGTGGTCAAATCTTTGAGCCTATTAAAAGAAGGTGGACCCATGAAGACAGTTCTTCTTTATCTTATCATTATTCTTACGTTTCTAAAATTTATCCCATAATTATTTAATATTTTTTTGTGGTTATTAACGAATATTAAAAAAAAATAGTTACTAATTAATATTAAACCATATTGATTTTTATTCTTTAGTATTCGAAAATCTATCCTACAATTATTAAATACTTTTTGGTTATTAATGAATATTAAAAAAGAATTGATAGAGTTGATTTTGGTTATATGGAAATTTTGATTTACATATTTTCAGTTGATCCATTTAGGCTATATATATTTTTATTGAGTCAAACTGGTTTTATGATTTAGAAGACTCCGTTTTATTCTCTCATGAGAAATGACACATCCTCTTTGACATCTGGTCGACGTTTGCTAATTAAAAAAACAATAATGCATTTTACAAGTTTATCACGATTGATCCAATTAGCACATTTAAACCTTGCAAAGCCCATTAATAATTTAATATGGACTTTAAAAAATACTATTATATTTTACAAGTTTATCACAACTGATCCAATTAGCACATTTAAACCCTGCAGAGCCCATTAATATGGACTTTAAATATCATTAAAAAAAATTAAAAAGAAAGGAAATTTTAAGTTGGGTTTCTACAATAAAAGAATATCACGTTAGGTGTTATGTTGTTTGGACACTTCTTTCTTATACATATATCAAGTAAAACTTCCTATGTTAGGTTTTAAAGAAAAAAGTGTTTTATATACATATAAATAATTATTCTCCGCGTGTGTATATATATATATATATATATATATATATATATATATATATATATATATATATATATATATATATATATATATATATATATATATATATATATATATATATAGGCCTAAGTTATTCTATTCAAAGTAATTATTGTGTTATTGTATTCATAACTGTGGGCCAATCAATTTTACTTATTTTAAGAAAGTGATTAATATATATTATTGAATTAAAATAGATTTAATAAAGGAAAATTGCATATTTTAAGGGATCATAGATTCTATTAATTTTAAAAATCCGATTTTACGAATTATAACTATTTTAATTCGGACATTCTAACAGAATATGTTTATTTATTTAATTATTTACTCAAAAATAAAAATATTCTTGAACCATAAATTCTTGAACTTCTTGTAGAATAACAAATTCTTGAACAATCAATTGAAGAATAAAAACAAAAAATACATTATTTCTTATAGAATACGGTTAACAAATTCTTAGCCCACATTTATGAATACGATAACACAATACTTAGTTTAAACAAATGAACCTAGCTCTATATATATATATATATATATATATATATATATATATATATATATATATATGAAAAAGATCAATAGAGAATCATTATTAATCATGGAACGAAATAATCAATCTAAAGCGTCGGAATTTAAAACGATCAACGCAAACGGATTATAATAAAACTCACTTCCTTTTTTTCGTTTAAATAATTATTCTTCGTTAATATATTCATATTGATGTAAAAAATTAAAATATTTAAAAAAAAACGAGATTTCTCTATAGATTCACATTGTGAATCTGCCCAGATTCACAATGTGAATAATAGTAAGTCTTATTCATATTGTCAATGTTAAATTTTAAATATTCACAGTTCAGATTCATACTGTGAATCTAAACTGATCGAGGTTTTTTTTTTAATCCATGTTGATGTTAATTAATAGAGGACAAAAAATTAAAATTTTTGGTATAATTAGTTTTTTTGGATAAAAATAAACTTAAATATTGAAAAAAAAACAAAACGAAGTGAGTTTTTTTCGGAAAAAAAATGTTTTTTATATATCAACATGGATCTCTATGAAAAGATGACGAAAAATCGTGAACAACGTTATATTCGGGGTTTTTTCCGATAAAAGACGTGGCTTAAAAAAATTTAAACGAAAAAAAGATGCGGGTTTTTGGTAAAGAGGTGGGTTTTTTATTCTTTGGTTCCTTGTTAATAATAGTTATCTATTGAAACTCACCATATATATATATATATATATATATATATATATATATATATATATATATATATATATATATATATATATATATATATATGTTAGGTTAAACAGAAAACCATAATTAAACAAGTAACAAGAAAACAGATCGTGACAGAATACAAACAACCAATTTCCAAATACATTCATTTATATTTACTAGTTGGATGTGTATCTAACGGGTCAATCCGTTTTTTTTTTCATTTTAGCATTATTTTTTTAGAAAAAAATCTAAATATATTAAAATTCATAATTTTTTATCTTCTATCATTATACGTCTATATAATTGTATAGTTTTTTTTAATTTTTTTGTAATGATCTCACATTTATATTCATGCAGTGAATTTGAACTATATATAATTCAATTTTTTTAGTATTTTGAATGTAAAAATAACTTCTTATTTAAATTTTGATCATTCATTTCACAAATTAATTTATTGACAATCAAAAAATGAATTTATATACATTCAATCATGAATTTGAATACATACTTGCATTTACATATGAATCAAACTAAATTCATTTGCAATTTATACTATTTTAAAGTTTTTATTATTTACAAATGAGTTTTATGAGATTCATAAGTAAAATTGTCTCAAATTTACCTATAAATTTAATTAGATCAGTACATATCAATATCATATAACTAGATTTATATTGTAATTGCCCACATTTTAATTTGTACACAATTTAAATTCACACTTTGAATCTGAACAAGTTATAATATTAAAAATATTTTTTTTTCTATATCAATATGGATGTCTATTCATAGAAGACAAAAACTTACAAATTTTGATATATTCGGGGTTTTTCCGATAATATTAAGCCTTAAAACTTTATAAGCAAAAATCATGTTTTTTTGTTATAATCTGGTGTATGTACGTCCAACTAATACATGTACATCACCGTTTTTTGGTTGTTAATCGTTTGGATTCCGATGTTCACGATTGGTTCCTTATTCTCTCTCTCTCTCTCTCTCTCTCTCTCTCTGTGTGTGTGTGTGTGTGTGTATAGTATTAAATATCAGTGTTGTAAACTAGAATTATCACAAAAAAAAAAAAAACTATCGGTTAATTTTTTTAGCAGTCTGCAAGCTTAAGAAGAAACAGACTGCAAACATTTAGTCCACATCTTATCTTTTTCTACAAATGTGGTCAGCATATCACAGACATTTTACCTTTTGAAAAACAAACATCACCTTATGCTATAAAATGTGTAATATTAGTAAAATATGTTTTTTTAAAAAAAATACTCAAGAAATCTACCATCCATTCTCAAAATCGGATTAGTTTTTTTTCTAGGTTTATCACAAACTAACTGGTGTATTTGTTTAAATGAAAAAAAAATAAAAATAAAAAAAATATATTAAAGTATTAACAAACTAAGTTATTTTTATCCTTATATTCATATGTTTGTTGCAAAATACCATTGAAAAGTCTACTTTTGTTCACTCCATTGTATTTTGATGTTCTTTTAACAAATCATGATATGTATGATAATTAGCTTGCAACTAAACTATAAATATAATTACTGGAAACTATTTCCTTACACAATCAATATATGTTTTCTTTTCATTTTTGTAGCACCAAAATTATAAAATAACAACATATAGACGTATGGTTGCCAACAACGCTACATTAATTATCGTCAGACACAAAAATGGCCCCATTATGTATTATAGAACTAGGTGTGAGACCCGTGTATTACACGGGTTGATTTAAAAAAAGATTAAACATTAAATTAAAGTGTAAACATAATTTTTTTTTAATAATGTACAACTTTAAAATAAGAAATGAAAAAATGTATTTATTGCAATTTAATATCTGATATTTAATACTTTACATATATAAGTATATGAATTTAATTTTAAAAATTGAAACAACCAAAATTTGACATGTGGATAATATTTATTTCAAAAATACCACAAAATGACAAGTGTCAAAACTCATGAGAGATTGACATATGGCAAAAAAAACCTTCATTTATTAAGAAGGATTTGTCATGTGTCACTCTCATTGAACGTATAGATATAAGGTGGATTTTTCTAAAAAAATGATTTCTTTATCAAACAATATTAATTTCAAATTTTCACCTTTGTTGATATGTTTATAAACACTTTAACCAGAGTTTGAAGTTTGATTTTTTTGGGTAAAAAGTTAATCACTTTTAAAGAACTAGAATAATAATGTTACAATAACTTGTATGTCACATATTAACATTTTTGTCCTATAAAAACATAAATAAATAAAAAATAGAAAATGGATGTAATTTTATTGACAATTTTACAAAAATATATGTTTGGTATTTGATTAATAGTTACTAAAATCTGGTTTGGTTAATTGATAGGCCCAAAATGGGGCAAATATTATGTGGGCCCAATCCAATTCATGGTGTGCTATGGTGCAGTAGTTGGTAATATCCTTTTGGGAGGTCAGTGCCTCAAGGTCAGTTTTTAGTTTTCTGTCCTAGTTATTCCATTTCACATTATCCTACTACGGTTAACTAAGATAGGAAGATAAATTTTCGCTTAATTTTTTAATTATTTATTAAAAATAGCTAAGATTTTTGGTTATTTCTTAGGCTATTTTGATATTTTTTAATTTTTGGTTATTTCTTGACAAATTGTTAAAAGATTAGTTTATGTTTGTCATCTTCTCCTTAATTTAGTATTCATTATTAATTTCTCTACAAATAAATAACTCATAAAGAAAATACAGATAAAATATTTCTAAAATTATATTCAATGAAGAAAAAATTAGGCCATATTTGGCAAAAATATGTTAGCTTATAAACCAGCTTATTGTAATTTGTTGGTTGATAAAATCTAAAAAGTAGATTATTTTAGCTTATAAGCTAGTATTTTGATAATCTGTTTTGAGATAACTTTTGATAAGTTTATAAAGTTTTTCAAAAATATTTCAAATGTGTTTTAAATTATATATATTCATTTTTTACATCTAAATGTCTATTTATGTCATTTACATTGCAATCTAATTTATAAACTATTTTTAAAAAGCTATTTTAGTATCTACCTGTTAGCTTGTTAGCTAAATGCCGGATCTTACTAACAAAAAAAAATATTGTTATATGAATACATACTTATTTATTTTATTTTTTCTATCACCCACTATTTATTAATGAATAAATGTTTATGTGATAACATTATTTTGATACAAACCATAAAATTAAAATTATGTTTAAACTTCAAATAATAACCAAATAACTTCAAAATTGAAAATTGCAGGCAATATACATACTATGGAATCCAAATGGAACAATTAAGCTTTACGAATTTGTGATTATTTTTGGAATTTTAATGTTGATTTTGGCACAAATTCCATCCTTCCATTCCCTCCGCCATATCAACCTCCTTTCTCTAATCCTATGCCTCCTCTACAGCGCCTGCGCCACCGCCGCTTCTATTTACATCGGTAAGTCCACCACTTCCACAATCCACACATCAATTCAATGCTAAAAACACAAAATTTTAAACAATTTACATGTTTTTTTCTCTTCAGGAAGTTCTTCAAAAGGACCCCATAAGAATTACTCCTTGAGCAACAACGATGAAACTCGAATTTTTGGAATTTTTAATGCAATGGCAATCATCGCCACCACTTTCGGAAACGGAATCATTCCAGAAATACAAGTAATTAAACTTATCCACTTTCGAATTTTTGTGTTTGGATTAATTTTTGGCGGGTTTTGTAGGCGACGCTGGCACCGCCGGTGAAGGGGAAGATGTTCAAGGGGTTGTGCGTATGCTATGCGGTGGTCACCGTCACGTTTTTCAGTGTGGCGGTTTCCGGTTACTGGGCGTTTGGGAACGAAGCCGGAGGTTTAATTTTGAACAATTTTCTCAATGAAGATGGGAATCCTTTGGTTCCGAGGTGGTTCATTATGATGACTAACATCTTCACTATCCTCCAGCTCTCTGCTGTTGCAGTCGTAAGTCTGCTAACTCTGCCACCGGCGAGAAAAGAAAACCCAAAGGTTTTGCCCTAATTTTTGTGTAATTTCGTTTCTTGTTTGCAGGTTTACTTACAGCCAACGAACGAAGTTCTTGAAAGAGCGTTTTCGGATCCAAAAAGCGGCGAATTCTCAGCTAGAAATGTGATTCCAAGAATAGTATCGAGATCGATGTCTGTGATTTTGGCAACGACGATAGCAGCAATGTTGCCATTTTTTGGAGATATTAATGCGATGATCGGAGCATTTGGGTTTTTGCCGTTGGACTTTGTGTTACCGGTGGTGTTCTTTAATCTGACGTTTAAGCCATCGAAGCGCAGCCCAATCTTTTGGTTGAACTCGACCATAGCGGTGGTGTTCTCGGTGGTCGGAGTTACGGCGGCGGTTGCAGCGGTGAGACAAATAAGCCTTGATGCCAAGACTTATAAACTATTTGCTAATGTATGATCTGATTGATATCATTTTAACGAAATTTATAACCCGAAAAGAATATGAGTCGGGTTCAAATCTTTCGGGTTTAGTTATGCATCTATTAAGTCATTAGTGGTCGAATTTGGGTTCAAATCTTTCGGGTTCAAATCGCTAGTCAAATGTGTATTATGTAATTAGTAATTAGTGGTCGAATTTGGGTTTAGTTATGCATCTATTAAGTCATAACAACTCCTACGATAATATATGTAACGCTTGGAAATATCCTATCTTTTTGTTTCATATTAAATACAAGGTATTGATAAGTTAATTAAAGTGTGTGGTTAATCAAATATTTAAAATATTTCAGGTAATAATAAAATAGAGAACCTTTTGGACCAAGCTTACGTTACTACTATTATGTAGAATCCACTTGTTTGTATTTTTTACAGCAAGTTTTTTTTTTTGAACGGCAAATGCATTAAAAGACTAACAAGTTGTTAGCAAAATATTACAGAGTATAAGCATAAATTGATACGAACACCAATCAAACCAACAAATAAACTTAAATAAAGTCTCATGTTTGATCCAATTGAAAGCAGATAATTAGATATCATCTGTTGTTCTAAGAGGGAACCATCTTCTATTGTTGAACACCAACGAGTTTCTCGCCTTCCAAATAAGCCACAAAACTGTATATAATAAAGCCAATAAGAGCTTCTTCTTCTTTTTACTAGCAACTGGAGCTGTCAAACACAATAAGAACTCTTCCTTAAAACTCGAAATTAGTGGAATAACACCACACCAAGAAGAAAACCAACACCAAATCTAAGAAGAAAAAGAACAAGAGAAGAACACGTGATCGACATTGTACTCCCCAGCTCCGCACATCGCACAGACAGTGGAGTTAAGCATAATCCCTTTATCAACCAAATTGCAAGCAACCGGTATCCTCTTCAAAAGCACCCTCCAAACAAAACAATTAATTTTGATAGGAATCCAATTTGCCCAAAAGAAGCCCTACAAATTACTGCCATCATTCAACTTTTGCGTCATCGGGTTCCTCAACGACTGGACAGAAATATATATATATATATATATATATATATATATATATAGTTGAATCGCCTTTCCACTGCCACGTGTCTGGGCGATTAAAGAGGCACAAATCAACAACAATAGCTCACTCTCAACAACTCATCAGATTTGATTCCCCTCCTTGGTTGCCTTTTTTCCAATCACCAATGAACATAACCCCTTGATCAATTTTAACCCTCTCTGAGATCTTACAATTCTTATTAACTTCAATCTTATATAAAACAGGAAAATCATCTTTAAAGACCAAATCTCCACACCATTTGTCCTTCCCAAAATGAGTTTCATCACTGTTCCCCAAAGTTCTACAAAAAAAGCTCATAACGAGATATATCCTAATCCTTGAGCTCCCAAGCGATTTGATAAATGTTAAGCCAAGTACCCGGAATACCACACTTGGCAAACGGTCTCCCATCAATACAAGAAGTGTTATGCAAGGATTTGATGCAAGACGTCCAAGAGAATTACTTTCAGTTTTTAACCTCCACCACCATTTGGAAAGAAGCATAATATTCATAGAACGAAGATCACCAACCCCAAGACCACCTAACTTTTTTTGTTTCGTAACTTTCTCCCGAGCAACCCAATGTATCTTTCTATTGATATCGGTCCCACCCCAAAGAAACTGCCTTCTTAATCTCTTTAATAACTCAATCACCTTTGAAGGAGCCTTGAAAAGCAAAAAATAAAAGAAAGGAAGACTCCCCAAGACGGACTTAATAAGAGTGAGTCTACCTCCAAAAGAAAGATTTCTAGCCTTCCACGAAGATAACTTTGCTTTAAATCTATCCACAATGGTACTCCAATTCTTAGCAAGTTTCATGTTTGTGCCAATAGGAAGCCCGAGGTAAGTAAATGGAAAAGAAGTCGGGTCGCAATGAAGAATATTAGCAAATCGAGTAACATCAAGATCATCCACCCAATACCAAAAACTCTACTTTTATGGAGATTCACTTTCAAACCCGAAGCCATATAAAAACATCGAAGAATTCTTTTCAAATTGACAAAATTAACTTCGGACCATTCATCCACAAACATAACATCGTCTGTATACATACGATGAGATAAAGTAGGTCCATTGTGAGGTAAACAAATACCTTTAAAGATGAATATATCACAAGATTTTTTCATTGAGATGCTAAGACCCTCCATGGTTATAATAAAAAGAAAAGGAGATAGACGATCTCCTTGCCTCACACCTCTCCTAATAACAAACTCTTTCGTAGGCGAACCATTTACCAAAATGGAAGCTTTCTCAGAAGAGATACATCCTTTCATCCAATTTCTCCATTTGACCCCAAAGTTCATTTGATCAAGAATCGAGTCCAAAAAACTCCAATTAAGGGATTCAAACGCCTTATCGAAATCTACTTTGAAGATAAAAACTTGTTTCTTAATCTTCTTTGCCCAAGAAAAAATCTCATTAATAATAAGCGGACCATCAAGTATATTTCTATCCTCCACATAATTCGATTGCTCCAAGCTAATAATCTTTCACAAAACCTTCTTAAGCCTCAACGCAAGAAGTTTATGATTTCAACAAACCTGTTAGCGTGGGGGATAGAAGTATACTTGATGGTCATAAACTTCTTGCTCCACATAATTCGATTGGTCACTACAAACAAAATTACATTTAGTGGCACAATTTTTTAGTGACATATTTTTTCTTGTGCCACAATATCATGTTTTTTGTGGCACAAATATATTTGCGCCTCTAAATGTTTCAAAAAAAGGAGGGAACGACTAAACTTATCCAAAGTAACCGGGTAATTTGAAAATTTTAACATCCAAAGCAGACATATTGTAAATTAAAAATTCAAACAAAACCTCTTTTCCCAAGAAAAAAACTAAAACGCCGCTACTCCTTTATTACTCGTTTCAATTTCTTGACCTAACCCTTATCTCCTTCTTTTCATATTCAATTGCGGTCATCACTTGATATCTCAGTCATCTCCACCTTGCCTCACAGAAGTCATGGCTCGCAATCTCTCTCTGTGCTCGTTACCACCATCATAGAGCGGCGACTCAACCCCAATTTAAACCAACACATGCTACTTGACAACGACGCAGCCCACCATCGGACGGATCAACAGACAATGATTGCATCTTGTAGTTTGTAAATCATCTCCTACCATGTTTATTCTTTTGGACTATGCTAGCTAATTGATTTTTCTATATATGTTCATATATTTGGTCAAGAAGTTTTGGTTTTATGTGAGTTCAAGATATTTCATGGTATAATTCCATCTGTTTTTAATTTAACGAAAATATTGTGTTTACTTATAATATTTGGAATAGCAACAAAGCTCATGGTTTTGTAAGGAAAATCGCGATGGTGGTGCATCCTAAGCTCACAGCCGACAACGTTAATCAGATTAGAGAAGATATCGATTTGCTTTTTTTTTGCCATCGAAGAGATAAATTCCCTTTTTTGTAATTTATATTTGTTGCTCATTATGTTTCTACAAGAAGCATGAAGATTAATTTTGAATGCCCATGGATTTTAAGCGACCACAGCCATCTCTCGGTTTCATTTTTTGGTTCCACAACTACAAGTATGTTTCTACTTATTTTAATTCCTTATCTATTGATCTTGTTGTAACACCCGGATTTCCAGGTATCTCATTTTAAGCATTTATATTGAGTTTTAGAGAGGGACTCGGCGAGTAGTCGCTCAGACTCGCCGAGTAGGATCGCGTATTCTTGGTCTAGTTTAATGGCGGACTCGGCGAGTCCATACGTGGACTCGGCGAGTCCACGCTGTTTAATGAAACCCTAATTTCTCGGGTTTGGGACCTATTTAAGGACCCTTATGGCCATCATTTGCGGCCACCTTGTCCCAGAGAAACCCTAGAGAGAGTGAGGAGGGCTTGAGTGCAAGAAAGGGCTTATAATCTCCATTTTTGGGGTGATTTTGCTAGAGAAAGAAGAGAGGATCCATCTAGAACGAGAAGGGAGCTTGGATTGGAGCTAATCATCTTGAGATATTGTCTTTGGAGGTATAATTCTTTCCATTTCACGTTCATATGGTAGATTTCATAGTTTTAGGGTTTTTCCCTCATAACTTTATGAGATCTAGTGAGCATGAGGTCCCCTTGGTATGAATAACATCAGATCTGGACCATGAGAGGTCCCTAGAGCCATTATCTTCCAGCTTTTTCAAGCAAATAAGGAATCGGAGACTAGATTGCCATTTCTAGTGTTATTTCTCCATTTGAGGATTGTTATGGGTTGCATGCACGTAAAGGTTGCACCTTTACGTGACTTTTGACTGCTTAAGGGTTAGATCTATGATTTGGCTAAGCAGATCTGACCTCAGGAGATTGTTTGAGCAAGTCCATGGAGGAAACTCGCCGAGTCCATATGTAGACTCGACGAGTCGGACCGGGTTGCCCCGGGGTCTGACTCCAGTAGTGACCCGGTGAGTTGAGGGGTGATTCAGTGAGGCGAGTAAGGCTTAGATAGGGAAGAGTCTGTGGGGACGATGGGACTCGCCGAGTCGTCGTATGCACTCGGCGAGTCTGGTCAATATGGTCAGTTGACTTTCGTTAACTTTTAGGGTTTCGGTCAACATTTGGCTCTTGGAAAAAGGAGGGGTAAAATGGTCTTTTACCCTTCTGAGGGATCATAGAAGGGGATTTAATCTAGCCTTTGAGAGCCATTATTAATTAGAGTAATTATTTATGTGATTAGGCGAAGGCTAGTGCAGTATTTCAAAGTTCGAGAGTTACCGAGCTACCCGAGGTGAGTCTTCTCACTATACTTTACCTAGAGTGGTAATTAGAGTTATGTGACAAAGTATTTTGTATGTTTTTGCATGATGTGATTTCTATGTGATTTATGATATGTATGTTCAGAGTTAGGACCGAAAGGTCCACAGAGTTAAGGTCTGAGGGCCCGCAAAGTGATGAGACTGGAGGGTCCCACTGAGATACATTGACTAGAGGGTCAAACAGAGTTATAGCCTCGAGTGGCTAATATGTGTTGTGTGTGGTATTTTAGGGAACTCACTAAGCATTTATGCTTACAGTGTTGTGTTATGTGTTTCAGGTACCAGTGAGGATCGCGGGAAGGCGTCGGCTTGATCAGTACACACATGAGGAGCTTTTACATATTATGGTCTTGGGATGTGATGTTATGAATTGTTTATGTGATACAATGATATTTTATAACAATTATTAATGGAAGTATGTTTTTAAAATGTGAAAAATTATTTGAAAATTTTGGGTGTTACAAGTTGGTATCAGAGCCTTGGTTTGAGGGATTCGGGTGCACCTTCGGGCGTATCTGAACTCAAACTGAGGATTTGAGAGGTTTTCAAAATAAAATTCACAAAATTTTTCTCAAGAAGTAAAAAGTTTTTGAAAGAACAGAGCAGAGCGGTGTGTACGATCAGCCAGCGCCCGAACGATGATATCCCAAAATACCCTTTCTTTATGAGTTAAGAGATATGTTATGATATGATATGCATGCTAGAGTAGGCTAGGTACTCTTATTAGGACTAGAGTGGCCTGATTTGTGATGCCTTAGCCTAGGGATTTTGCTGCTAGGAGATGTGTGAGAGTGAATAGATAGCAGCGAGGAGCTTATGAGAGATCTGCTAGAGAGTAGACTATGTATAGAGAGAGTAGAGTACTTGGGACTTGGGATCCAGGAGGAGGACTTGGGGTGAATACTGATGCTGTGAGGACGGTAGTATTGGGCCCGTACTACCGAAGGCACCGGATCAGTGCGCAGCTCAAGTAAGAATCCTTAGGGTACCAGGGATCAAGTAGGAATGGGATATCGAGTGTGTGTACACTCGAGCGAGTCTCTAATATCTTGTGTTGTATTTCAGAGAGACGTCATGGTTGGGACACGCCAGAGGCCAGGGACTAGCGAGGGTGGTGATAGCGATGAGGAGATTCACAGGTTGATTCACGAGGAGGTGGCTGCTGCCATCCGCGCTGAGATTCCAGAGATGTTCGGGTCTATCAAGACCACACTGATTGAGACTTTTGATGAGCGGTATGCTGCTCTTACTGATGCTGCTGTTGTTGCAGCCACTGCAGCCGTTGCTGCTGCCAGGCCGCAGGGGGTGACGCGTTGCTGTATCGGGAGTTCAACAACACAAAGCCACCAGAGTTTGATGGGACTCAGGATCCGATAGCCGCGATGAGGTGGATCTCTGACATTGAGGGGTGCTTCTACACATGTTCATGTCCGGAGCATCTGAGGGTGCGGTTCGCTTTGAACCAGCTTCGCTTGGGAGCGAAGGACTGGTGGAAGTTTGTGACAGCACACTTCACTTCTGCAGAGCTCGCTGCGGTGACCTGGGAGAGGTTCACCATGATGTTTCGAGATGAGTACGTTCCCCCGGTGGAAAGGGAACGTTTGGCCCAGGAGTTTCTTACCCTCAAGCAGGGTACCGAGTCTGTTACAGTGATCACTAGGATGTCTCATGAGAGGGCAATGTTCTGTCCTGAGCATGTGTCTTCCGAGCAGGCACGCATGAGCAGATATTTGAGTATTTTGAGGAGAGACATCCGGGAGTTCGTGGCGAACTCGACATACCGGACATTTGCCGAGCTTCAGGCAAATGCCCAGAAGAGGGAGATTGAGCTAGAGACTCAGGCCAGGGAGGAGGCGGAGTCTCAGGGGAGGGATCGGCGACCGGCACAGTCCCAGACGGCTGCCAAGCGGGCTAAGCCCGCCGATTCGAGATCAGGGAACCAGAAGGGTCGCACTTGTGGCAAGTGCGGCAAGAGTCATGAGGGGGTGTGCAGAGCAGGGTCTTGCTACAAGTGTGGCAAGGAGGGGCACATGGCCAAGGATTGCCCCAAGGGGTTTGCAGTTTGTTTCCACTGCAACCAGACTGGACACCGGAAGGCCGAGTGTCCGCAATTACAAGGATCAGCTCAGGGAGCTTCTCAGGGATCTGTCCCTGCTACTGTTCGAGCTACGGAGAGTCGGCCGGTGAAGGCCGAGGCGCCAAAGGCTCGCGGGAGAGCCTTCCAGTTGACAGCAGAGGAGGTCCGCGCAGCGCCCGATGTCGTGGCTGGTATGTATTCTTTCATTTATTTATGCTGAGTTTAAGATATTGTGCTTATATAATGTTATGCGTAGGTACTTTTCTTGTGAGTTCTGTACCTGCTTTGGTATTATTTGACTCGGGTACGAGTCGGTCTTTTGTGTCGCTTGCGTTTTGTCAGCACATCAGTGTCCAGCAGGAGGCGTTGAGTCGACCTCTACGAGTTTCCAGAGCTGACGAGCGAGCGGTATATGCTACAGAGGTAATTCGGGGATGTGTACTCGAGATCTTCGGGGTTGAGTTTCCGATTGATCTGGTTCTGATTGCGATGGGGGACGTGTGTGTTATAGTGGGTATGGATTGGTTGAGCCGTTTTGGAGCAGTTATAGACTGCGAGCGACAGTTGGTGACGATACGAGACCCTAGTGGGGGAGTTCTTATGGTGTGCGGTGAGGGTACCCATTCAGGGTCAGCATTCTGTTCGGCTGCTAGAGCAAGGCAGAGTCTACAGCAGGGTTGTAGCAGGTTTGTGGCTTATGTGGTGGATACAAGAATAGGTGCAGAGAGACCGAGGTCAGTCGAGGAGGTCCCGATAGTGCGTGAGTTCCTGGATGTTTTCCCCGAGGAGTTGCCGGGAGTGCCTCCCGAGAGGCAGGTGGAGTTCCGTATCGATTTGGTTCTGGGGGCAGCGCCTATCGCCAAGGCGCCCTATCGCCTTGCGCCACCAGAGATGCAGGAGTTATCCTCGCAGCTGCAGGAGCTGCTGGGAAAGGGGTTTATTCGACCAAGTAGCTCACCGTGGGGAGCGCCGATCCTTTTTGTCAAGAAAAAGGATGGTTCACACCGGATGTGCATTGATTACCGGGAGTTGAACAAGTTAACGGTCAAGAACCGTTACCCATTGCCGAGGATTGATGATCTGTTTGATCAGTTACAGGGAGCGTCTTGGTTCTCCAAGATTGATCTGAGGTCTGGATATCATCAGATGAGAGTGCGAGATGAGGATATCCAGAAGACGGCATTCAGGACTCGTTATGGGCATTACGAGTTCGTGATAATGCCTTTCGGGCTCACCAATGCACCAACAGCGTTCATGGATCTCATGAATAGGGTGTGTAGACCGATGTTGGATCGATAGGTGATAGTGTTCATCGATGACATATTGGTGTATTCTAGATCCAGAGAGCAGCATGAGGAGCATTTGAGGGAGATCCTCGGAGTCCTGAGATCGGAGAGGCTTTACGCCAAATTCTCCAAGTGTGATTTCTGGTTACGAGAGGTCCAGTTCCTGGGGCATCTCGTTAATCAGAATGGGATATTGGTCGATCCGGCCAAGATTGAGGCGGTGATGAGTTGGGCGGTGCCGAGAACCCCCACCGAGATCAGGAGTTTTCTGGGATTGGCCGGCTACTATCGGAGATTTATCAGAGATTTCTCCAAGATCGTCGTGCCTCTCACCAGGTTGACCCGAAAGGGTGTTGCTTTTACGTGGGGTCTAGAGCAGCAGACCTCGTTTGAGATACTTCGCCAGAGATTATGCGAAGCCCCTGTGTTAGCCCTCCCGGAAGGAATGGAGAATTTTGTGGTGTATTGTGACGCATCGATATCGAGGTTGGGTGTGGTGCTTATGCAGAGAGGGCATGTGATAGCATATGCATCGAGGCAGCTGAAGCCTCACGAGGCGAGATATCCCACCCACGATCTAGAGTTGGGAGTGGTGGTGTTTGCCCTCAAGATATGGCGTCATTATTTATATGGGGTTCGGTGTACCATATACACGGACCACAAGAGCTTGAAGTACTTGATGGATCAGCCCAATCTGAATATGCGTCAGAGGAGATGGTTGGACGTGGTAAAGGATTACGATTGTGAGATCATGTACCACCCAGGCAAAGCTAATGTTGTAGCTGATGCGCTGAGTCGAAGGACGGAGAGTACCCCGATTCGAGACACTTGTATGAGGTTGACAGTGATGACTCCGGTGTTGGACACCATTCGGGAGGCCCAGGCAGAGGCCGCAAGACCGGAGAACCGCAAGAGGGAGCGGGTGATTGGACAGGTACTTGGGTTTGTTACCGACAGTCGAGGACTGTTGACCTTTCAAGGTCGGATTTGGGTGCCGTATGCAGGCGGGGCTTGTACCATTCTGATGGAGGAGGTGCATAGATCAAGGTTCTTGATCCATCCCAGGGCCACGAAAATGTATTTGGATCTGAAGAAAAATTATTGGTGGCCCTGTATGAAGAGGGATGTCGCGTGGTTTGTCGAGAGGTGCTTGACCTGTCGCAAGGTTAAGGCCGAACACCAACGTCCGCATGGCAAGTTGCAGCCGCTTGAGGTTCCCCAGTGGAAGTGGGAACAGATTTCCATGGACTTCATCACCAAATTGCCGAGGACCGCGAGGGGTGTCGATGTAATTTGGGTGATCGTCGACCGGCTGACGAAGAGCGCGCATTTTATTGCTATCAGTGAGAGCTCTTCTGCTGAGAGGTTGGCAGAGTTGTATGTGAGGGACGTGGTATCACGTCATGGGGTACCGATCTCGATTGTGTCAGATCGAGATGTACATTTCACTTCCAGGTTCTGGAAGAAGTTCCACGAGGAGTTGGGTACGAGGTTGCATTTCAGTACCGCCTACCACCCCCAGACGGACGGACAGAGTGAGCGGACGATTCAGACGCTCGAGGACATGCTCCGAGCATGTGTGTTGGACTTCGGAGGAAGTTGGGACACGTACTTGCCGTTGGCTGAGTTTTCCTACAACAACAGCCACCATTCTAGTATTGGTATGCCTCCCTTTGAGTTGTTGTACGGGAGGAGGTGTCAGACTCCCATTTGTTGGGGAGAAGTAGGGCAGCGCGTGATGGGTAGCACTGAGATAGTGCTTCAGACGACAGAGCAGATACAACAGGTTAGACAGAGGTTACTAACGGCTCAGAGTCGTCAGAAGAGTTATGCGGATCGGCGACGATCCGAGCTGGAGTTCCAGGTGGGAGATTTCGTACTCCTGAAGGTATCTCCTTGGAAGGGAGTGATCCGATTCAGAAAGAGGGGCAAGCTGGGGCCCCGATACATCGGTCCGTTCAGGGTGACTGCGAGGGTAGACAGGGTGGCTTATCTTCTGCAGCTACCCACGGAGTTGAGTCAGATCCATGATACCTTCCACGTGTCTCAGTTGAGGAAGTGTATAGCCGACGAGACGGCGGTGGTACCGCTGGAGGATATTCAGGTGGATGCGAGCCTGAATTATGCTGAGAGACCAATCGCGATCCGGGATCGGAAGATCAAGGTTCTGAGGAACAAGGAAGTGTCCCTGGTGCAGGTCCAGTGGCAACATCGGAAAGGGTCCGAACTGACCTGGGAGCTGGAGTTAGAGATGCGGGAGCAGCATCCAGAGTTGTTTGCCGAGCAGGACTTCGAGGGCGAAGTCTGATTCTAGTGGGGGAGAATTGTAACACCCGGATTTCCAGGTATCTCATTTTAAGCATTTATATTGAGTTTTAGAGAGGTACTCGGCAAGTAGTCGCTCAGACTCGCCGAGTAGGATCGCGTATTCTTGGTCTAGTTTAATGGCGGACTCGGCGAGTCCATACGTGGACTCGGCGAGTCCACGCTGTTTAATGAAACCCTAATTTCTCGGGTTTGGGACCTATTTAAGGACCCTTATGGCCGTCATTTGCGGCCACCTTGTCCCAGAGAAACCCTAGAGAGAGTGAGGAGGGCTTGAGTGCAAGAAAGGGCTTATAATCTCCATTTTTTGGGTGATTTTGCTAGAGAAAGAAGAGAGGATCCATCTAGAACGAGAAGGGAGCTTGGATTGGAGCTAATCATCTTGAGATATTGTCTTTGGAGGTATAATTCTTTCCATTTCACGTTCATATGGTAGATTTCATAGTTTTAGGGTTTTTCCCTCATAACTTTATGAGATCTAGTGAGCATGAGGTCCCCTTGGTATGAATAACATCAGATCTGGACCATGAGAGGTCCCTAGAGCCATTATCTTCCAGCTTTTTACAAGCAAATAAGGAATCGGAGACTAGATTGCCATTTCTAGTGTTATTTCTCCATTTGAGGATTGTTATGGGTTGCATGCACGTAAAGGTTGCACCTTTACGTGACTTTTGAGTGCTTAAGGGTTAGATCTATGATTTGGCTAAGCAGATCTGACCTCAGGAGATTGTTTGAGCAAGTCCATGGAGGAAACTCGCCGAGTCCATATGTAGACTCGACGAGTCGGACCGGGTTGCCCCGGGGTCTGACTCCAGTAGTGACCCGGTGAGTTGAGGGGTGACTCAGTGAGGCGAGTAAGGCTTAGATAGGGAAGAGTCTGTGGGGACGATGGGACTCGCCGAGTCGTCGTATGCACTCGGCGAGTCTGGTCAATATGGTCAGTTGACTTTCGTTGACTTTTAGGGTTTCGGTCAACATTTGGCTCTTGGAAAAAGGAGGGGTAAAATGGTCTTTTACCCTTCTGAGGGATCATAGAAGGGGATTTAATCTAGCCTTTGAGAGCCATTATTAATTAGAGTAATTATTTATGTGATTAGGCGAAGGCTAGTGCAGTATTTCAAAGTTCGAGAGTTACCGAGCTACCCGAGGTGAGTCTTCTCACTATACTTTACCTAGAGTGGTAATTAGAGTTATGTGACAAAGTATTTTGTATGCTTTTGCATGATGTGATTTCTATGTGATTTATGATATGTATGTTCAGAGTTAGGACCGAAAGGTCCACAGAGTTAAGGTCTGAGGGCCCGCAAAGTGATGAGACTGGAGGGTCCCACTGAGATACATTGACTAGAGGGTCAAACAGAGTTATAGCCTCGAGTGGCTAATATGTGTTGTGTGTGGTATTTTAGGGAACTCACTAAGCATTTATGCTTACAGTGTTGTGTTATGTGTTTCAGGTACCAGTGAGGATCGCGGGAAGGCGCCGGCTTGATCAGTACACACATGAGGAGCTTTTACATATTATGGTCTTGGGATGTGATGTTATGAATTGTTTATGTGATACAATGATATTTTATAACAATTATTAATGGAAGTATGTTTTTAAAATTAGAAAAATTATTTGAAAATTTTGGGTGTTACACTTATATGTCAGTATTTTATATTGTGTTTAGAACATCAAAAAATTAACTTGAACTTTTGCATGTTAAGGTTTGTGAAAAATCCTATGTGAGGGTCTGGATACACATGTTTGGAAAAAGTTAAATAAAATGACAAAAACTTTATTTTTTCCCTTATCAATATGTATCTTGAATTTTGCAGCTATTACTTTGTATTTGAAAACAATGTATAATTTTCGTACATGTGAATAAGTGATCTTTTTGTTATTTTTTCTGCAGCCTTCTACAAGGAAGCAACACAATGTAGGGTAAAAACACAAGGTACCATTGTGAACCATTTGGCAACCTGGTTCCATGATCCCCTGAATCGTCACAATTAAAATTATGGTGAATTAGATGATAAGAGCCTATAACAGACCTACATTGGTGCATCTAATCATCTAATGGAGGTATGTTAGTGCCTCTTATCATCTAACTCACAACCAACACCATTTCTATTAATATTGATATTGACATTGAGTTTTTGATTTATTATTAATTTTTAATCAGGTAGTAGAGGGACATGAATCAAAGACTATAGATCAGTTGAATGGTAATCATGGTACTAAAATAGAATCATTATAGTCCTAGTTGGGGACATAGTTTCAGATCTATGAGCTTCACTTGTTTTTTACTACTTTTTTTTCTTAAGTATAGTTCTTAAATTTTGTTTTAGAAAATACCAAAAGTATATTGTTATTCTTCTTATTTATACGTTCAAGTGTTTGACATTGCAGGACCTCAAACGGTGTGCGTGTGTGTTATTGTCTAAAGAAGAAAAACTCAAGATGAGCAATTATACAGAGTTTGCGGTCAATCAAGTTTCATGTTTCCCCGACAAATATTTAGTTCGATAGTATTGTGTTTTGAATATTAGCACAAGTTTGAATATTGTTGTTAAACAAGGTGGAAATGCATTAATGATATTGTGTTTTTTATTCATTATCTTAGTTGTCTTATTATTATTTTATATTCTATTTAAATTAAAAAATTCAGCCTTGATTTGTTAAAAAAATTATGTTAAACAAAAGTGTCACTAGAAGCATGAAAATGTTATTTATTTTAGCAAGTTAAATAGTGGCATAAAAATAGTGCCACTAAAACCTACAAGTACTATAGTGGCAAAGTAGAAAAGTGCCACTAAAACCCAGTAAGGCTGCAGCAACGCAACCAAAAAGTGTCACTAAAGGCCTTTAGTGGCAGCGCTTTTAGTGACATTTTTTTTTGTGCCGCTGATTACCAAGGGGGCCTTTAGTGGCACTTTTTTGGTTTTTAGTGGCACTTTTTCTATGCCACTAAATGTCATTTTATTTGTAGTAGGTCCAAGCTAATAATCTTTCACAATGTTAATCCAAGGACCATTATGAGTATTCCCAAACGAGTTTTGCCCAATATGACCATTACTTTCATTTAACGTTTTTATCACACATAATCACCATACTCAAAAAATCATCATGACTTTCTTTTGATTGGCTAAGAGAGTTTCCGCTCATCCATCAAAGGGTTGATACGATTCATATTCTTCCCACAGGAAGCCCAAGGTAAATAAAAGGTATCTAAGTTGCTAAACACCCAACAAAACCTGCAATTCTTCAACCTAAGAAAAGTTCACTCCAACATTAATCAACTTACTTTTATGTGAGTTGGTTTCAAGCCCCAACGCCAAAAAGCACCTTAAAAACTTTAACAATACACCTATCATTCTCCACATAGCAACATAGCATCATCTGCATAAAAGATATTTGAAAGGGAAATCTTCAGAAAAGTCCTAAAATTTTACCCTAATTTACGAAAAAGTCCCAACCTAAATTTTGTTTACGAAAAAGCATGAATTACTAGTAAAAATGGCAATTTGACATTTTTTTTCCGGTTTACCGGTTTTATTACTTACTTGTTTCACTAAAGTCCCATTATTTTACCCTAATTTGTGAATAAGTCCCAAAATAAAATTTACTGATGATTTGACTCTTTTCTCTATGTAACATATATTTTACCGGTTTCATTGCTGACCCGGACGCCTAGTCATTAAATGAGATGATGAGATGGATATGTTGAGTTATATAATGCTATGTTTAGCATAAAACTTGATATCCTGATGTATTGTATATCTTTTTGGAACATAAAATGCATCCAACGAAGACTACAATAATTACATAAAGTAACAACAACTGCGTTAATTTTTTACGTTTATAAGAAATATCAAATTGTCTATCTAATCTTATGTAACCCAATATATCCATCTCATCAGACATCAACTCATTTTCTGCCTTTTTTCTTAGAAACACACATTTTATTTGTTTCATTGCTGACGTAGATACATAGTCATAAATGAGCCGATGAGATGGGTATCACATTTTACAGTAAATGTGACATTATATAACCCATCGTATTCATCTTATCAGCTAATTTAATGATTAGGTGTCTAAGTCGGCAATGAAACCGATAAAATATATGTTACATGAAGCAAAGAGTCAAATCAATAGTAAATTTTATTTTGGGACTTATTCGCAAATTATGATAAAATAATGGGACTTTAGTGAAACATGTAAGTAATAAAACCGGTAAACCGGAAAAAAGAGGTCAAATCGTCATTTTTACCGGTAATTCATGCTTTTTCGTAAACAAATTTTAGTTTGGAGCTTTTTTTAAATTAGGGTAAAATTTTAGGACTTTTCTGGATATTTCCCTATTTGAAACCTACAAATTAATCCGCACCTTGACACCTAAAAAGCATCATGCAAGGCGATGAAAGATCAATTATTTGATAACATTGTTTTCTTTTTTTTTTCCTTGGGTTAAGCATAGAAAACCTAAGTGTATTAATAATTGGTCTGTTTGGCAAAAAAAAGAACCAATGTAATTGTTTTCTTTTCCTGTTGGTTTACTTGCTTGTGGGTTTTACTAAAATGTGGTTGTTCAAAAAAAAAAAAACTTGGCTTCATGCAAGACAACATGACGGCCTTCCATAGCTAAATTGAAAAGAAGTAGAGATAAAGAGACACCTTGCCTTAGGCTGCACTCAATACAAAACTCATCAGGGAACCATTCACTAAAATCAAACCGTGAATGTAAATGATAATGCATCTTTAATCCAATGACACCAATTCGGCCCGAACCCCATTCTATCCATAATTTCGATTAAATAATATCATGAAATATAGTCGTAGGCTTTTTTTGAAATCCGCCTTAAATACCATCAGTTTCTTCCAATTGGCTTTGAACCACCCAATAATTTCAGTTGAGCATTAAGGGACAGCCAAGGATCTAACGGTCTTTAATAAAAACCGATTGATCAACGGTAAAGACACTACTTATAATTTCAACAAACCTATTAGCTAACAGTTTACAAATTGTTTTATAATGGCACCCTATCAAACTAAAAGACCCATGTTTTGAATATCAGACCGGACCGGCCGGTACAACCGGTTTAACTGGAGTCCCAGATCCGGTTTTTAGAAGCCAAAAAAACGTTCGTCGTGTGAACCGGTAAAACCGGGAATTTTAAAAAATATATTTATTTATTTTTTCATTTTTTATATTTTTTATATAATTAAAATTAATAATAATGTAATTATGATATCATTCGATTTTTTCGGTTTTCGAGACCGGTCCAACTTGTTGGACCAGTTGAACCATCGAACAGGTAAGATGATCGGTTCGATTTTCAAAACCTTGTAAAAGACTAAGGCTATCTGGTGTGGGTGAGTACCCACGCGTCTTGGGCTGACGTGGCTGGGCTCCCCACGCGTGAACACCACCACCAACTCCGGTGGGGTGTGTGTTACGTGGCTCCGGAGACGGGACGAGACGACCAATGGGAGTGTTTATTTTGTAACGGCTGGATTTTTTTTTTGACCGTTTAAGAAATAATATATATATATATATATATATATATATATATATATATATATATATATATATATATATATATATTAAAATTTAAACACAATCAACTTCACCTATAAATTACCCATTATTCTATTTACATTTTACACTTCAAAAAACACTATCTACATTTTATTACCTTCTACAAAAAACATTCATCTCTCTCATATATTTTGTTTCTTTCTATATGGATTCAAATCAAAACACTCTAAATGCAAATGTTAGCTACAAACAATGTTAACCTCTCCAATTCAACAACCTTTATTCACCACTTCATACCCCCCAAACTTCTACCAACAACAACCACAACAATTCAATCAACCTCAATTTCAAGCCTTTCAACAACAACTTTCTCAACAATTTCAACAACAATCTTTTATACCTCAACAATCTCAACCATCTCAAGTCTCATTATCTCAATCTCAACCTATAAACCTCGACAATGACGACAACGACGAACAGGTCCAAGAAACACAACAACCAACTCGTCGAAGGCAAAAAAAAAAAACAAAAGATCTCAAAATATATATATATATATATATATATATATATATATATATATATATATATATGCATAGAAGTGGTAGCAACAATTTCAACATGATAGCAACCGCGGGCTACGAATACAAAATTACCACCAATGGTAAACCGTTCGGCCACCAAAAAGCGTGAGAAATTTGTCGTAACGGTCCAAAATGGGTTTTATATCCGGAAACGACGCATTCGGGATCTACCACCGGTTCCAACAAAAGGGCAAGAACGTCCGAGTCGGACGTGGGTTTTGGACTCGACCTCAACGATGACTTCGACGCCACCGAGGGGGAGGGTCCACCGGACGTCCAACTTCGCCGACCACCGGGAAGGGACAAAGCAAGAAAGGGAATGTCTTCAAGCAGAAAAGCACCGGCAACTAGCGAAGACGAGCTTGCGGCATCCATAGATAAAGCTCTAGTTTTTCTAGAAAAAAAAACGAAACAACAGAGGTAGCTCGTCGCCAAAAAATAGCTCTTATCGATCTTCAAATCATAAACACAAAGCCCCAACTGGATATCGACCCGGAAAATCTTGCGACGTTTCTTAAAATTCAACGACAAGTATGGGACAAATATGGAATTTAAGTGCTAATATTTATGGTTTTAAGTAATTTAGGATTTTAATTTTTTTATGTTTTTTTAAGAATTTTAGGATTTTAATTTGTGTCTTTTATATTAATATAATGTGTGTTTTTTATTTAACTTATGGTTTTTGTTTATTATGGTTTGTATTTTGTTTTTTATTTAATATAATGTTAAAAAAATAAAAAATAAAATAATATTTGTATAGTGGTAACCATTTCCAATGTCTAGTGGGTTGGTGATGAAGTTGACGTGGCGCAGAGGTGGCAGCAGTTTTTCGCATATCTTGGGGATTAAAACAGGAAAGAAGGGTTAACACCTTTTAGGATCATGCTAGAATTTTGAAAATCCAACACCAAATTAATGAATTAATGTCATCTTGGACAAAATCTCGGAACCTTTTGAAGACCCCAAAAGTAAGCTCATCAAGATCCAGAGCTTTATCAACCCTACAATCCCAAACCACTTTATTTATTTGCTCGAGGAAGAAAGACAACTACATAAAAGAAAGTTGGTAGCATTTGGAAAAAAACCGAGTGATGAGGTGGTTGGCCCGAATGCAATTGGCCGAATTGATTCTTGAAAGCCAAATGAAACTTGTATTTAACGATATTAATCCATTTTGATGAAACTCTTTTTTGAATATCGATATATTACAACAATTAATACTTCCTTATTTTTATAACAAACTAAAATTAGTCACAACAAAATTGTCCCAAACATCACAAAAGCAATCCTTAACTTCAAAATTGACAACAATTGCATAATTCAACTATACAAATTTGTATCATAAAACCCTAAACAAACTAAAACCAAAAAAAGTATAATATTTAAATATGAAGCAAAATTAGCAATTTAAAAATACAAAATTAAAATCAAGTGAAAAGCATCTTAAGCTCCTCAATACGTGCACTTCGAACCTCTTGGTCTGTCAAGGCACCAGAAATTAACCGTTGTTTTCGCGCTTGTACTGCCTCCATTCTTTCCTCAACCGTACCCTAAAATACATATTTTTATTTAACCCACCTTTAATCTTACTTCTAATACCAATGTAATTTCATTTATTATCCAACTTTCGTTTCTTTCTATTACAACACTAGTACTTTTTTCTTTTTTTAATCTACCCAATTATAGCATCCTACTTGCCCTATGTATTTAACACTAGGCTTTCATGTGTTGAAAAATAACAAGAAAATTAATAAAAATATAAAATAAGTTGTACCTTCACAATAAAACGTTTGATTGAAACACTTTTTGTTTGTCCAATTCTGTGTATGCGCATCACAGCTTGTTCTTCAACTGCAGGATTCCACCAAGGATCCTAAACATACAAAAAATTAATAAACCAGAATTAATTTTTTTTTAAATCAATATTTTAAAATTAAAATAAAGGGATGGAATCACATACCATGACAAATGCATTAGATGCTGCTGTTAGATTAATTCCAACTCCTCCAGCCTTCAATGACATTAACAATACCTGTATCATCATACAAACATATATTAAAAATAAAACTCACAAAACCATTAAAATACGCTTATAAATTAAAGGTGTGATGATAGTTAACACACCAGAATATCACTTTCTTCTGAAAACTGCTTTATGACTTTTTCACGCTGTTGCTGATTTAAAGTCCCATCCAATCGAACAAATGAAATATTATTCCTGGACACATTTTTTACCATGTTATATCATGTCATGTCATATCATGTCATGTCATGTCATGATGGAGAATAGAGAGATGATTACCTAGAAAGAGGGATCTGAAGAAGGTCTAAAAAAGCAGTCCATTGACTAAAAACAATGCTTTTTGACCCTGTTGACCGAAAACTTTCTAGATCTTTCAAAAGAGCAGACACTTTTGATGATTCCACCCAATTTTTGTCAACATCAACTCGAAATCTACTGTCAGTTGGTGCAGTGATAAGTTCCTGTTTACTCACGGACTTCCTGCCAACCAAAGATATTGTCACCCTTAGTTAAAAAAAAAAAGACCAATTTACCCCTACCCAACAAAAAAAAATGTAAACTTTTTTATTATACCTGCAAACAGGGCAGAGACCTGAAGCAGGGTTTCTCCAACTTGATAAAAGACACTCGCGACATAATCTATGAGCACATGGTGTTAAAACTGCATCTTCAAAAGCTTCAAGACAAATCGGACATTCCCCTTGTTCCCCTTTTCTTAATTCCTCAACAACTTCTTGTATGTAAGCTTTTGAAGGCATTTCTTTACCTTCTTCCATGGTGTCATTATTATTATTACCACCTTTAAGAAACCGTTTTGCTAACTTATCCAAATCTGAAAAGTCTTGAGTGTCACCTCGACTGTGTCAAAATTCAAAACCATAATTTCTCATTAGAAATTACAAATTATAACCTAAAATTTTATTCATAAGATGATGATGATGTCATGTTTGTATTTTTCTGACCTCATTACGAGAAACGGGTGATCGCAGCATTGGCGAAGGCGTAAAAGTAGCTCCAAAATGGAAGCATAATTGTGAAGAACACGTCCTTGTTCAACAAACTGATCGAATTTTACCTAAGATTTGTAAAAAAAAATAAATAAATAAAGATTATTAGATAGCAGAAAAGATAAAAAGACTACAAGTTTATAAAATGGGGTACCTTGGATCTCTTAAAAAGAGCATCGTAGAAATCTTTTTCGGATTCTGTTTGTTGGCAATATATTACCTGCATGTCAGCAGGTGGGAGAACTAATATAGGCCTGTGACAAGAACAAGGGTAATATAGTCATTTTACTTGGAATAAAGGCGATATCATTAAGAAATGATAGAATTACAACCAACATAGTTACAAAAAACTAAAATAAGGACTAAAACTGCAAGAGAAAACGTTTTGGGACGGAAATTGCAAAAAATATAAATACTCAAGGACCATTTTTGTAATTTATTCAAAATTAGAGGACTTATGAGTTTATAATTTCTAACCTTCCTTCTTTGTCTGTGCTAAACTTTGTTCTTCTTAACATTATTGGTCTTAAAATGTTTTGGACCAAACTTAAGCCCCTTTCATCTCCATCCTCAAAAGGTTTCTGAATTAGCTTGTTCCACCTATTTATATAATTAAAGAAATTATATAAACCAAAAGAAACTTATTTAAATTATTTTAAATAAAAAACATACCAAGACCAGCTCCCCCATGGTTCAATCCTTAAGAACCGAAGAAGGCTGAAAATGTCCTCCAAATTGTTCTATAACAATTCATAAGAGTATAAAAACATAATCTATAATACATTTTTATAAAAAAAAAAGTTGACCAAAGTCATACTTGGATAGGGGTACCGGTCAAACACCATCTCCGGTCAGCAACAAGGGTAGCTGCCGCCATGGAAATTTGACTTTTTGAAGATTTTATTGTGTGTGCTTCATCAAGCACCACCCTAAACCACCTCACAGAATAAATTCCACCACGTTCTTCAGCATTCTACAAAATATAAATTATAAAATATAAAATAAACATAAAGTTTATAGTTTCTCATCTTAGAAAAAACAGAAACTATTCTAAGTTACCTCAGATGAAAATTCTGAAGCTACAACTCCATATGTGGTTAACACAACATCACTCTGAGCTAATATTTTGGCATCTTTTGGACGACTTTGCCCATAGTGAACATAAATTGACAAAGTCCCTGGTTCTGAATGGCTTTCAATCTCTGCCTATTACCAATGTTCACAAACATTAAATTTTTAAAGAACTTATTTTACAAAAACTTTGAAATGTGAAGAATTCAAGAATTTTTTTTTTACCTTCCATTGACCTATAAGAGTCATGGGACATATGATAAGATTCCCACCACCAATGAGTGATTGTTTCTGCTTTCTAAGCTTATCAAAACCAGAAAATTTAGCTGCTTTTTTTGGAGATGATGAAGATTGATCTGAGCCATTGATTTCACTGGTGGAATCTTTATCTAATGATCCACCTTTTTCAGTATGAGCAAGAAGGAGTGATATTGTCATTATAGTCTTTCCAAGCCCCATTGAATCTGCCAAAATCTTTATATTATCATGTCAAAATTCAAATCAGTTGTGTATATAATAAAAGTATAACACATGGCAAAAATGTAATTATAAGCAAAAACATAGTCACATACTCCTCCTCTTGCCATTTGAAGGGTACTTGGAAATTCTACAGTAGCTTCTCCAGAAAATGAATTCACATACACTATGAATTTCCTCCTATATACAAGAAAAAACATCAATTTAAACACATAAAAAAAGAATTTAGTGAAACAAGAAGAAAAAAAACATACTTGTCTGCAAGATGATATGCATCCCAACATGGATGAAGAGTAGTAGCTGCATCATCAACACATGGTCCTTTTTCCAAATTAACCATGAAATGAAGTGCTTGTTTTTGATAGGGGCGAAGCTCACACAATAAAGTATTAGGAGGTTCCATTTCCTAAAACAATAAAAACATAAAATGAAAATTCTCAGATTCTTTGTTAAGACATAAAAGTTATTAAGATGAAATAATATTAATATTAATACCTCTAACTCAGAGCCATTTGCAACACCAACAATATTGTCAAGATCATTATCTGAAATTGTCTCTTCGGGTTCAACTGTACTTCCATTTGAAGATGAGTTTTTGAGTTTGGGAGCATTGAGTAATGGAGGAGGAACACCAGAAGAATCCTTTATGTCTAATCTTCGCTTCCTTGTGTATAAGTCAGTAGGTGTAAATTCTGCCTAATTACAATCAAGGACAAAAGAATGAGCCTTTCCAAATTCCAACCAGCATAGGGGTATTTTGGTAAATTACGAAAATGTAATACCTTTTTGAAAGGAACTAGTCCAAGTAATCGGAATAAAGTTGGAAGAGGTTGGATGGAGGTTTCATCAACTGAAGTGGTGGGTACCTTGACAGATGTCTGATGGCTTTTGTGCAACATTGAACTGTTGATGTAAACACTGTTTGAACAAATATTAACATCAAAATCAGAAAAAGTAGGTGATTTTAGGTAATAACACCACAAACATACCTGATAGACAGATGAATGGTATCCATAAGACCAAGATTATTTGGAGCAGATTTACAAAAACCTTGAATTTGAACCTTCTTATCTCTAACAAGAGGCAAAAGGCATCGAGACCATTCATTTGGGATCCGACCAATCTGTTCAAGATGAAGATGGCTATCAGCTTTTCAGGGACAATTTAGTTATAATTATAAATAAAGATATGTGTACAGCGTACATCACCTCTCCGGAAGCTGATGTAGAAAACCTCACAATCTCTGAACAGGCAGAGGGCTGCCTGCCACGGCCGACGCTACCAAACTTGGCCGGAGAGGGTCCACTCAACGATTTCTCAGGTGGAAACGTGAAATTCAATTGATCACCGGGTTTTATCTTACTTCCTTTACATGTAGACAACCCCGCCACTTCACAACAACCCACAAACCACCATTTGCTACTTCCAGTTAGATTATTCACGATTTCGTTTCCCTTGATAACTTCACGCTCCGGCGCCACTGACCTGCTTGTACAAGGTTCGTCATCTACAGAACGACTTATTACACTATTCGTTTTGGAATTGGTAACCGGAGTTTGTGTCTTCACAGTTGCATTACGACTCGAGACCATTGGGGTCTTTGGCTTTGGGGGTTCCGATCTTTTGAAACTTGGGGTGTCAAAGATTATGTTAATTGCGGCAGTGGCATCGTTGTTCGCCATGTGAAGAGCTCTGAGTACATCCATCTTGGAATAATCTTGGCCTACGATGGATTGAACCGTTGTGATTAATTCATCGGTGATTTTGTTCGCCATTACAATATCTTGATTGTAAGTGTGGAAATTTTCCTAAACCCTAACCCTAACTGAAATAAATGAGTAAATACGCGCCAATTGATCATAAATTTATGTGCTTCTTCTCGTGTAGCTTGTGACTTGTGTTAAAATGGGAACGAAATTGGTAGGAAGAAGAGGGTTTTAGGGCTTCATAAATCTAGGTGGATCTGATGACAAAGGAAGAGGACTTTTATCTTCGCTCGCATATTAGATATGTTTCCCGCCATTATAAATTGGCGCATTCTTTTTTTTCCTTCTCTTATTATTATTTTTTCTTTCGAAATGTGAATTTCAGAAATTGTATTAACTGGGTGTAGCTGTTATTAGTTAGTTAGTCGTTAATATATTAATTCGTTGGAGATACAAGATATATTGCTATTTAAATTCTATCGAATATATAAAATGAAGTTGATCACTTATTACAAAGAAAAATATAATAAAAATTACTACCAATAATATTTTATGTGTTTTTTAAATCGTAAAGTTTTTACTTTCATAACCACTTGACCAAAAAACTTCTATTTTTGGTTTCATTATACCATTCCGTTCGCAACCTAAATGGACTTGGCCTCACCACATGTCCACATAGATAATGGTGTAATGAAATCAAAAGAAAAAGATTGTTGCTTAATTGGATACAATTAAAAGTTTAGTGATTTAAAAAGAAAAACAAAGTAATATTAGTTTCCACTTTATGATATTTTTTCTTTTAAACGAAGAGTTGGTCACACAAAGCTTACATATTTATAATTAAGAACCTTTTATTAGGCCGGAAGGAATGGAAGCGAGAAAGGGGAGCGGGAAGCTTCCCTCTCACTGGAACACAATACCATGGATGACGGAAGCAACCCGTGGGAAAGAGGTGGGGGAGGGGGTGCCGCACTCTCTCTCCTCATTCTATTGGTCAGTTTTTTTTTTATCTTTTTTAATATTTATAAAATTATATACCTACTAAAAAATATAAAAAATATATCAAAATTCATGGTTTTTAATTCCCTACAAAATGAGTATAATATATGTATGAAATATATTTTAAAAAAAGAATAAAAAATAGTGAGGGGAGCTTCCCACCCATTCTTTGGGTTTTAGGTGAGGGAAAGGAAAGTGAGGGAAATGGTGGTGTAGCCCACAAAAAAGTGAGGGAAACTCTTCACCCATACCATCCGGTCTTAGTTTGAAACTAACTTAAGATTAAAAAAGAACGCTTAGATTATGGACTCTAAGTAATTGTGTCAAATGTAATTTTAAAGTATCATCTGCAATCAATTCACCCGCGAGTAATGTATGATGCCAATGTTGGTTGATATCGATAAATTTTGTTGATGTAACTTTATGGATTCTAAGTACAACCTATTATAGATGAAGGTCGTGGATTGATTGGAGCATCATATTGTTGTTTTTGTGTATCTTATAAATGAGAATTTACGATGGATGAACTCTTTTGCTACTCTTGAACGATGAAAGAGCTACATTTCAACTTTTGTCATATATTAACGTTGCTCGTACATTTACAAATACTAAACTTTAATTGTATCCAATCATACCAATAAAAAAACTTCTTTTGGTTTCACTATAACAATGTCTACATGGACATGACTCGTGACGTGGAGTCCACGTAGGTTGAGAACCGGTATCCCTGGTAAAAAAAAATATACTCAACGGTATAATGAAACCAAAAAATATAAGTTTGTTTGTCTTTTTGAAAGAATTAGAAGTTTAGTGACTTAAAGAACAAATAAATTATTATTGGTGGCCATTTTATGACATTTAATGGTTATGTTCATTTGTATATTTATCATGGTTGTCAAAATCGCGATTCTGATCGTAGGATCGTACGATCCTACGATCCTAGGTATGAAAAACGATCCGGATCGTAAAAAGATCGTATTTGGGGTAGGATCGCAGTTAGGATCGTGAGATCGTAAGTAGGATCGAGATCCGATCCGATCCTACCTCCCTTGATTTATTTATTTTATTTATTTATTTATTTATTTTTTGCAAATGAGGTTTTTTTTACCATTTTATGTCTTTTACCCTTACCAATTTAGCATTTATCATTTTGTGTTGCGACTTATGACTAATATTTTGAAGTTTTTATAACTTTTGAACGAAAAATTGAATGTTTGAACTATTTTTCATGATTAAAAATTATAAATTAAAATTATATTTTATTTTGTGAGATCTTAGGATCTCGATCCCGATCTTGCAAGCCCAAAAACGATCATACGTAGGATCCCGATCTTGACAACCTTGATAATTATTATTAACATACCATAATTATAATTATCTTTCATATTAGTTATATTTATATTAAAAATGGTTATTAAAAGAGTACAACATATTTTTTTAAGAGAGATAAAATGAAACTTATATTTTATGCAACTTAGTCAAATCATTAAGAAAAAATTAAATCCCAGTCTTTTGGAAACTAATTGGAGTTTAGGTAATCGATGAAATTCTTGAAAAAAATGTCATTTTAATTTTAGATTTACTGTAGCGGGTCCTTTTTTGAATTACACTATACATATATGAACAGTTATTATACCAATATTGTTAAACAACTAAACAACATTCTTGAAAGAATACAACATAAATTACAAGCGTGCAAATTAGACCTAGGAAACGTGTTGTGTTGAAACAATAAATGGGTTGTGAAAGCTTGACCCTAATTCGATCGCTTAATTAACGCATCGTGTTGTTTCAACCCGTTTATTTTTGTGTCAGGTTCCGAGTTAGGGGTACACCTTAAAATGTGTTGTGTCATGTGAGGTTGAAACATTTAACATGTTAAAAGTGTATTAAAAGTGTAGGAGTTTGGTAGGTGGAAAGGAAAAAAGTTATAGTTGAGAGAGGCGGAATGGCTAAAATCATAGTAAGTTTAGAGGGCAAAATGGAAAGAGTATGAGTTGGGGGAGGAAGCGGTGGGTGGGATCATGAGGAGGAGGGAGTGGTCGAGGGGACTGTTTAGTTTGGAAGAGACAAAAATAATTGAAATGATATTTTGATATAGACGGTTAAGTCTTTTCAATATTACACAACGACTCGATCCAAAGGTTTTCTTTTATATATGATTTTGTTTTGGATCTTTCTAGTTTATTTAAATAATTAAAAAAACATGCATATAAATAAACGAGTCATATTTGAGTTAAAATTTTAAACACTAACCTTACCCGTTTAATTTATGTGTCGTGTCGTGTCAACTTGTTTATTTATGTCGTGTCAACTTATTTATTTAAATGGTTTGAAATATTTTATCCAACCTCCTTTATTTTGTGTTGGATTAACGTGTGGTGCTAGTTTTTGTCACCCCTAGTACAAAACTGACATTCTCATGAATTGGTAAATAGAAATTACGAAAACATAAAAATACAAGTGTAAATATGACATTAGATTAAAAATAAATTACATTGATAAATGTTATTCTCATGAAAATGATTATAAGTAACAAATACAAAGCTGAAATTCTCTTGAAAATGAAAAAAATTAGAAAAGTAAAAACGTAAATTAAAAGCACACTTCTAACATTTTTATGAGAATGGGAGAATCATAAGAAGAAAAAAACATCTTGGTGATATGAAAAAATACACTATCATTCCTGAATTTTTTTTTTTTTAAGAAAATGTTGTCATTGTTAAAAGAATACACTATAATCATTGTTGACCTAAGTTGCATCCTCAAAGAAAATCGATACAGCCAGCTATCCCTATTCTTTCTGCATATGCATCAAACACCGGTTCAAAAACTTTGATCCCTTCTTTTTTGTATCGGTCCTAAGCATCAATAAATCTAAGACCCATCGACTTCTTATTGATTCGACTTTCGAGTTTCAAGCATGACTCAGAAAAAGAAGGTAAATGGTTGAACATCGGTTTCTCTTGTTACACAGTATCTCCAAAAGATATTGAAGAACATGGCTCAATTTCCGCATCTCTATTGAAGAATCCTTTATATTGAACGTACACTTAATTTTGTGTCAAAAGGTTGTGAACTGATGCATGGTGTTTAAAGAAAATGACACATTTATTCTTGTCATGCAAACAAAAGTTATCAAGACATAATTTTAAGAAACAGTAATGATCAAAGTACCTTGATTGGAAATGAAATCTGTGATCTAGATGAAAGATTTCTAAAAAAATCCAAGTTTAATTCTTTGAAACCATAGAAGACAAGAAATTTAGGATATCACATGAACATGATAACATGCAAGTTTATGAGACAACCAAATATTTCTATGCATTAACAACAACCAAATGCAATAATAATGTTACAATCATATTCAAAGTTCAACCTTCACAAATTCTATCAAAACAAACGTCCAAAAACTAGTTGAAAAAAAAAATCTATAAACAAATAAACCCTCACCAAAAATGAGAAAAACATGACCTAATAATAACACAACCTCATTGTTTTTTTTATAAAAAAAAAAAAAAAAAAAAAAAACCCAACACAATACCCTCATCAAACCCAACTCTAATCCTACGCCTCTCATTTAACCCCGCCAGCTCATTCCCGTATCAATGCGTTCCTTCACCACTTGTTGGAAGATAAGGGCAAAGGCGTAAATGTGTATTATATATCCATTTTACAAATTTTTCATCTTTTTTAAAGCAAACCAGCAAGCAAAGCCCCTGGATCTGACGTGGCAATTGGTGGTGGCTGAGGTTGCTGAGGTGGCAATGGCTTGGCGGCTGTAGGAATGTTAACTAAATGTTCCTTGATGAATTCCTTCAACCTGTGTATACAAATAGTCAAACCATATCCAAATTCGTTCATATATTTACATATGAAAATTAAAAAACAAAAAACATACTCGAATGTTAGTGTGGGGTCCGCTGATGCAACTGTCATGCGGAGCTGTGTTCTGTCAGCTGGATCTGTTTCTATTCTGATCAGACATAGCATTGCACGTGTACTTTCTGAATAGAAGGTTGTGCTTGCTACTAAATTAAACGCATTTGGATCCTGAAAATAATGCAAAAATTGTTTAGGGTTAAAAAAATAAATGGAAATACATTGCTATTGTAGATAATAAATAATATAAATAACTTACCAGTCCAGGACAAACCATCAATCTCAAAGTGTTGAACAAATTTGCCATTTCTCCTAATGGCATTGGTCTCACGCCTCTTACCTGTATAAATTATGATGGAACTTGGAAGTTAATACTTAATATAATATAATTTCCACAAAATTTAATAATGTAAAGAGGAAGGAGGGGTAAAATGGACAAACCACTTCTTGAAGTTTTAAAGGAGGTCCAGATAGTGATCTCCACTGAGGGAAAAATTCCTCAGCGCTAACTTGAATAGGAATAAAAAATTTGTTCAACACTGCTGGAAGCCGAAGTCTATTATTAACCTGTAAAACCGAAAACAAATTAAATATTTAAAAAGTTAAATTAAATTAAATACCACTACAACTATAAAAAATACCAATTGGGTTCCAAACTTGTAGGAGAAGTCAAGAACAGCAACATCCCTACTAGGTCGGAGGTTTACAATTTCAAGTGGGCATTGAACCTAAACAATTTCAGAAAATAAAAGCAATTTAATAAAACATTTAAATTAAAAAAAAAAAAAAAAGTAAAAAGTAAAAAATAATCTGACCTGTGCACGTGGAGGTATAATTTCTGGGACTAATGATATCTCCACCCTTAGATGTGATGGAGGTAAAACCACAGCTTGTACTGAATCAAGTGGGCCCGTATTTTTGTTTCCCAAAAATAGTACAAGTCGTCCCTGGTGATTTCTCCATTCTGCTTTAATACCAATCTGCAATAACAATATTAATAATATTAAATATCAATTATCTTAAATGAACTGTAGTATAATAATAATAAAAAAAACATATAAATTACCTGAACGTAAGGATCTTCGTATAGAACCCCACTATCTTTGAGACATAAAGCATGAAATCTTTCTGCAATATCTCCTATTGGCTGTGAAAATGTTAAAACATTAGAAAAAAATCAGATAAATGATATTTAACAAATAAAAATCAATAAAGATTTTTTTTTAAAAAGGGAGAAAGAGACAGAACCTTGACAGTAGATTCCTGGTCTTCAATAGGTGCAAGGGCTAAAGCGTCATTTGAACCAACATCATGGACTGATTGAGACTCGTCAATAGCCAGTGGGCTTAAAAGATCTCCAAGGATATCACCAGAGGGCTGAGGATCAACAATGGTCAAAGCCCCATTTGACTCGGTCAACGGTTGGTCAACGGGGGGAGTATGATCCTGAAATATACATACCAATTATCAAACTATAAACTAGAGTTAAAATTAGAATTTTATCCAGTGTGTAGGAGTAGGACCCTCACCGTATCATTTGTGGTAGGGATCATAACCATAGCGAGTTGACTCACTTGTGGGGCCCCATTTGAAGGGCGCTGATCTGTCACCACTAAAGCAGTAGACGCCTGTTGCTGTGTTCTCAGCTTTATAGCACTTAGCTCTGCTGTGTCAGCATCTGTATCTTCCGCTTTTTTAATCAACGAAGACTTCACATAACACAAAATTTTAAATTTTTTTAAAAATGGTGAAAGATTTATTTATATGAAGAAATCCAGATGATAAAAATATACCTGGCGTTCTGGGAATTTGGGCATTTCAGCTAATATATCCATTAAAGCTTCACCTTTTCTACTCAATGCAAAATACTCCACTGCTCTTTGTTGTATTTCAGCATCAATGCAACTTTCATATCTAACATAAAAACAAATTTGTGGTTAAAAAATATGAATTTGTGAATAAATAATGAAATGACATTAGATATTCAAATGTAAACAGACTTGCTGTAAACTGCCCAGATTTGATTCTGTAATTCAGGATCTGGTGGCTGTGAGTGCATCAAAATCTTTGCGTATGTTGTTAGAAGGATAGAGATTGTAGGTGTCCTAAAAAAAAAAGATAATTAATTAAATACTAAACAGAAGGGCAAAAGCGTAAATAACCATGTATACGTACGATACAGTAGGAAGCTTCTCATGTATGAGGCTGAAAATTTCCTTTGGACTACAACCAGGGCGTCTTGCCAAAAGGTGGCTGTATTCTCCAAGAAGATAAGCACTCACCTGTTCATTTCAAAAAATTAACATATTTAAAATATAAAATCTTGTTTTTAAAAAGTTAAGGAGTTATAAAATGAGAGTTCACACACACACCTTCACCATTGTCTCATGTATGGCGGGTTTATCAAGATACTCTCTGGCTTTTAATGCTGCATAAGGCTAATGAATTATACGATAAGAGAGAGTTTTAAAACTTATAAATGATTTTATTTGTATAAATAATAATAATAATAAAATAGTAAGGTGTATATAATATATAAAAGGTACCTGAAGGTCTTCATTGTTTGTGACAAATTGCACAACACGAAACCAAATGTCATCACTGACAAAATCTCCTGCTTTATCGATCAACTGAAGTATAACATCCACATACCTGAAAGAAAAACGATGGAATTTACAGTTATGCCCTTGGATGTGAGTAATAAGATGGGTATTAAACTATTAATTATTTAACTAATCACATACCATGATAAATCAGGGGCAAATTTTTCAGCAAGGATAGCAGCTTTTAAGGCTAATTCTTCACGCATTGCAAAATCTGCTGTTGCAAGATACTAAAAAAGTACATGTGTCAGTGTCAGTGGCAGTGGCATATGCAAATTTACAATTATGCCCTTGAAATTGCATACCTGCAATAATTCTTCAACAATGTCTTTGGCATTTGTGACATCACACATGCCATAAAGCAAATCAAGGGAACGTCTCCTAATACTGTATTTGGGAGATATGAATATATGATTAACAAAATTGTAAAGTAATATAAAAGATGATAATTTATTAAAAGGAACTAAGTATGATGACCTAATGTCAGGATCTTTAAGTGAAGTGATAATTTGTGCTTGATGTCTTTTAATTATCTCATGAACATCTGTAACCATCAACATTCGAGTCATATTCTCCTGCATAAGCCATTTTTATTAACATCAGATTCATCAATAAAGATAAAACATTATATACTGCAAGTCTTCAAGGGCAAAAAGGGCAAAAAGGGAAAAAAGATTGTAACTTACCAGACCTAAATACCGGATATTAGGTTCACGCACAGCTATGAATTTTCCAAGAAGTGCCACACATTGTGACATCATCTCTTTCTCAGAGTCAAGATGCATGACCTGTATTATTCCCAATTTGTTTGTTAGATTTGATGATGACAACTTTTAATAAATTGTGTTACTCCAAATCTGTTTGTTAATTTGATGATGAAAATTTGTATAAACTTACAAGAGCAAGAGCTTCAAATAATACAGCATGAGAAGCATTGTTCTTGTTGACATTTTTCACCACATCTGTTCCCATGAGTATCCGTTGTAAAACCTAACCACAATTAATAAGCTTTTTATAAGTAAAGAGAGAGGATTTTTGATTTTTTTTAATAAAATATATAACCTCAAAGAGTGCTCTTCTTGTGGTTGGATCTTCAACAGTTGGGAAATACTGAAGGGCTCTCATTGTTTTGACTTGAAGCCATGGAGAAGGGATACCATAGTATGTGTATTCTTGAGGAATATCTTGATTTCTAGCAAGTCTTTCTAAAATTTTAACACATTTTGGAAGACAACTTGAGTATGCTTCATGGTTGTTGGATACTAAAGCAACAAAAAGACTCATTGATGATGTCAAAACACCAAGATCACGTTCATCTAAGAGCTGTGCCATTCTATCTGACCTGAAAGTTTGACCGAATAATAAAAAGTCAAAGGTGTAGATTAAAAAAATAAAAGGGAAATAGTAAAATGTAAAGGTGGAAACAAACATACCAGCCATCTACATTCACAACATCAGAATTTTTCCTGAAGAGTCTTAATAGACATAGTGCAGCTTTCTTTCTCACTAGTGGTCTGCAACTACTTGAAAGCTGAGGTAAACAAAGTAAGTATAAAGTAGCAATTGAAATTATAATTGAAAAATATATTCTATGTGTATTTTTGAACTTACAAGCAACTTCTGAACATCAGGTGCTAGTGATTCAGCAAATTCTCTGCCACCAATATTCCCCACCTGTATATTAACTAGTTATTATTTATCGAGTGATAAGGATTACCATTGTTTGTTGTTATTTGCCATAAAACCTTTAAATTCACAATCAAGAAACCAAATATTTTAATCACTTTCATTATTAAAAGTAAGTGTAATGTATCTAATGTTTAGAGTATTAACTAAGCCTCAAACAATTCACAAAAATCTAATAATAGCATTAGGTCTCAATAGGTCAAGTGGAAACTGCTGTGAACATTACTGACATTCTTATGTATATAGATAGCTAAAGGGCATCAAAGTAAGTTTACCTGTGAACATTAAAAAGCAAGAAATAATAAAAGCCACCTGCTCACATAACAAAATAGACACTACAAAATCATGACTTTGCTAATAATATTATATACATACCAGTGTCAATGCAAGGCACTGAAAAGTTTCATTGCGTCCGATAATATCATTGCGAACTGCATTAATTGCTAATCTTAAAAAATCATGATTCTCATTGAGCAAGCATGATGTCACTATATACCCAACCTGAGAGAATCATGTCATAGAAAGAAGTTAAATGAGTAGAAGAAGAAGAAGGGAGATCTAGAAGACTTCACAGCAGATCATGTGAACTAAGATATTTACACTTAACTTACTTGCTTTTCTGGATATTTGGGGGCAGATATTAGGGAAACAGCTTCCATGTGACCAAAATCTACATCATATCCTAGCATATATATGTAGAGCATCTTCCAAACATATTTCTTCTTTTCATATGGCGATAAACCCTGTGATGAATCATGAATGTAACAAGTTATACAGATATTACATTGCAGCACTAATCCCAATCCTAGTCTCATCTACAAGACTACAAGTTTATCTGCTCTCTTGGTTTGGTGTTTCCTTATTGAATTTAAGAATTATCCATCTCTGAGTTAATTCAAAGTCATTTTCATCGGCAATTCAGCTCACCAGCATAAACTATAGCAATCCTCTCGAATCCATATATCGGCACAACCGACAGACTAAACCTAATCTGAAAATTCACTTGGCGTGGAATTAAATCTAATTACGCATTCACAAACCTATGTGCAGCTAAAACGCAACTGTGTGTACATTAAAAATTGCACTTTTGACGAATAATAAAGTATATCATAGTCGAGAAAACTTATAATATCCGATGAGGAAACCCTAACTAACCTTTTCATTTTTAAAACGAGTACGGATATTGCCCAGCTCTTTATCAACGCGAAGTCGTTCCTGCTCTTTGTTCCGGCAATTACGCACGTCAGAGATGAAGACAGAGAGACCTCGCATACCTGACAACGACATCTTCACCCTGCTCCGATCAGTTCCAAGTCAGAGGCGTTTCTCACTCTAGATCCTAATCCAAAATCACCAACTCCGAGACGACACAGCGATCGTTTGACGGCGAATTTCACATACAGCTAGCAATCCATGTGCAATCGAAGTAAAAACATGAAGATTTACGGAAGAAAAGGTGTGATCTGGAGAGAGAAAGATGGTGGAGGAGAATAGGGAGAAGGTGGACTGAGGAGAGTTTTGGAATAGCCGTCGGCGGGTGAGAATGAGAAGACGACTTTTTCTAATTTTCTTTTTTTATTCTTTGTTGTTAAATTTTTATTTAATGAGTGTTTGAGTATCATTATTACATATGCTTCTCCAGCTGTGTGATGTTCTCCTTCTGTCATTATTATTTTTGTAATTATGGAGTTTTTTTTTTTTTTTTTTTGTGTGAAAGAGAAATTATCGGTAAAAAATTGGCTTTAAATTTAATTCGTATAAATTTTGGAAAAAAAATACTTATGTTATGAATTTATGATAACATGTAAGATTGATTTACCTTTAACAAAAAAAATTATTTTATAAAATATTTTTTAAATAGAAATTAATTGAAAAAGTATTTTTAAGAATATTCATGAAAATGACATGTTTATATGGTGTTTATGATGAAGTCTAAAATTGATTTCATGATGGAAATAAATAGATCAAATGGTGGAAATTGGTTTAATATGAATTTTTTTAGGTGAAATTGATCATATTGAGAATTAGTCTGGTGCTGAAAACAATTGAGAATTAGTCTAGTGTCGAAAGCAACCAAGTGGATAATATGTTGACTCTTCAGATTGTGTATGATAAAAAGCCTTGGATGGTGTATCCATCCGGTTGTTATGCACGAAACCTAAAGATATGATAGTTGGTATGTTCCTCCAATGTGTAAAACACAACCTTTTATGGTGCATATCACTAGTGTGTATGAAACACAATGGGATGGTGGTCGGTATGTTTATACAAATATACAAAACACAACCTATTACGGTGCTTCTGGCTATTATGTATGAAATATAATGGGGTGGTAATTAGTATGTTCCTCTAATATATGAAACACAATCTCTTATAGTGAATATGTATTTAGGTGATCAAATACACGTGATGATTAGAAAAAAAATGTTGCTTAATGATGTGAATCTAAAACCACATGGGGAGTTGTTGGAACAATGTGAGTGTATGTCTTACTTTGATAAAGGTGACTGAGTATTGTGATAGAGAGGATAAATAAGGTGGTCCTTGAAGAAATTCTTCTTTCTAGTGTATACCTCCCCCAATACCAATGTCATGTCTTATTTGGCGCACACATACACACACATACACACATACACACACACACACACATATATATATATATATATATATATATATATATATATATATATATATATGACCTAGTAGGTAGGACAAGTTGGGCGATCACCTTGGGCCTCACTAAAAATAGGGTCATAGATATTTTTTATTACGTAGTATATATCAATTCGGATTTATACAATTACTCAATTTAGGTGTTGTCGGTGACTTGGTAGATGTGTATATACTTCCAAAAAAAATAGGTGTTGTTCGATTCTCCTTCCTGTCTATTTTATTATTTTTGTCAATGCATAAAGAAGTTTTCCTAACAACATATATAAAGAAGAAAATATATTCAAAAAGGATGTGAGTCTTATCTTGCATATATGTTAGACAAGAAAAATTGAAAATAAGAAAATTGAAGATGTGAAAGTAGTATGATAATTTCTCGTAGTGTTTCTTTGAGATTTTACCATACTTGCCACCTGGAAGGCAAGTCAAATTAAGAATAAATCTTATACCAGGAGTGATGAGGAGTCGGTCCCTAAGGTAACTCCGTTATGGTGAACATGAGATGATTGAGCCCTTAAACCACAATCAATAGAGGAAACCTCGTTAGTCGTACTCTGGGAGGAGGTCCCGGGGAGAACGCTTTGACGATCAATTCAGTTTTCCGATGGAAGGAATTAGTGTATGAGAGTGAGTATGAAGAGTAGTATTGAATGTTACCCTTTTTACCTAATCGTGTGGCCTTATATGGTAAGTGATGGCGAAAGTCTCGCATTTAGGAGACGAGAGCGTCAGCCATGCTACAGAAAGTAAAGCTAATTGGCGAAGGCATCCTCTGTCTTCTATGTAAAGGTGTGATTAGTTCAAAAGTTATATCGGTAGTGGTGCGTACACTACCTTTATTGTCTGCATGTGTCGTTTTGTCGCAAGGCAACTTGGTTGTGGATGTGACAGGTCGGTCATCAAGCAACAAGGCTAGCATGAAGTGGGTTGGCATGGCAGTGGGACTGTCGAGCTGCCAGGCATCTCTTAGGTTTTGTCGTGAAGATCGTCGTCTATGCAGACTAAGCATTGTTGTTGTTAGGACTTTTCATATGGATAGGAGGCACGTTATCAAGTCCCCTTAGTCTTAGCCATTTTGACATATGCTTACCTAGTCATGATGTGTCACACCCCCAAACCGGAACGGCGGAAACGTTCGGGGGCGGATGACGTCATGTTTAGCATCACAACCAATGAATAATAGGAAAAATAGCAACACAACCAATACAGTGGATACATATATAAGTAAAATGTTTACATCAGTTTGAATTCTTGTTTTAGGTACATCAAAAGTATGTAAAGTAATAACATAAGACTCTTATTGCTCCAACTTCTCAAATTCCAACAGGTACCTGTCTACTGATTTCCTGAGAATACAAGCAGTTTTGAAAGAATATCAACATAAAGCTGGTGAGTTCATAAGCATTTAGTTTTTTGTGGAAAATGTTTCTTTAATCCTTTTTGAAAAGTGTTCCTCAAGAAAATCTTATATTTTCTTATGAAAAGCAGTTTTGAAAGAGTATTCGCTGGTAGAAAGTAAACCATCAGTTTTAGAAATGCCAGTGTTATCCTGGGAAAATCCTATATTTTCCCTAAAAACAAGTTATCCGTTCTAGAGGTAGAGACGTCAGTTTAGAAACCCCTGATTACTATCGGTATGTTTAAAAGTAGTTTTATTATTCAAAATAAAACAATGAAGAGTAGAGTCCGTAAACCAAAGTTAGTTTATACTTATTTGTGAGTCGTATAACCATACTGATTACTATCAGTATGTTTAAAAGTAGTTTTATTGTTCACCCCAGGCGTGCCCGCCTGACTGTAGCTAGCAGTTCAGGTGTGGGATTGTCAGTCCTGAATAGATCTATTCACAAATCTCACGCTCTCCCTCCAGGAGACTCTGGTTATACTATGATAGGATTTAGTTCCGTACACTAAAGGGTACAGTATTGAAGTAGAGCCTCACAATTCTGTATAATCTAGTTTACTAGTGAGAAACATTATAAAACAGTAGTTATTCTTGAATAAATGTACTTTATACTTCCGAGAAAACCTATAACATAAACTAAATCGGCCATAGTTTATATATATTCAACCAGGAAATCTGATTTTTGTAGAAACTGCCTAGAGGGTTATCCCAAACTATACCCATTATAGTTTACTAGTGTTGTTATGGAAAATGTTTTGTAAAACCTTTCTGAAAGCTATGAAGTGAGATTTCCAAAAATAACAATTTCCCCTTATGCTCAACATATTACAAAAGGGATAAAATATATGAGTAAGTTATTAAACATGGAAATCGTTGAGTTGTATTAATAAGTTTAAAACTTAATAAAATACTTTGAGTTTGGCTTGTATTCCCCCCCTGAAAACATGTTAAAACCAGTAAAAGTGTAGGGGTATGAACTCACAGTTGATGTGTGAAAACGTCGACTGGAAACGAAGATCCTCGAGTGGTTGTACTTGGCACCTAACGGAATCCTAATATCAAATAAATACACATATGTATCTAAATTAGCGATTTCGCTATATAAAGTGTTAGAAAACACTTAATTTCGGTTAAGGAATGTTATCGGGACTTGATCGAATCGGGGAAAGTGGGTTTTCGGACAACTGCACCACTTAAAAGGTGTTTACGGTCGACAGGCAGTTTACGGCCGTGAACAAGGTTTACGGTCGTAAACTGAGTTTACGGCCTTTGAAGATCTGGTGAGTTTACGGTCGGAAATGGGTTTACGGTCTATGAAGATTGACCGTAAACTCAAGAACAGTGATGTTGTTTTCGATGAAAACACGTTTTAGATGCTCTTAAACAACCTCCAGGAGTGTTTTCTGATGATTCTTAGAGAGAAAAAAGGGTGTTACGGAGTTTACGGCCAGAGGTTCTAGAGAGAGAATGAGAGAGTTTCCGGTCAGAAATGTTCAAATAAGGCTGGGGGTCTCATATTTATAGGGGATTTTGTAGTCGGTGGGTGGGGTCCACCCGACGCTGGCTGCAAACGAGTTTACGGCCGTAAACAGGTTTACCGCCGTGAACTCCAGTCAGGTCGTGAACATGATGATTTTCGAGGATATTTTGAGTTTCGCGCGGTTTTTGGTTCTGACTTGCATATATAAGTTTAATTATATAATACCAGATGATTTTCTAAATCAAAGGTTCGACGAAAGATTAATAAAATTCAAATTTTATTAATGGAAATTGCATAATGGAAACGGAAAAAGTTTCGGGTTGTCACATGATGGGTTGGACTATCCAGTGCTAGGTTTCGTGTGACAGAATATTGCTTTGTTAGTTACTCAACACATAACATCCATGTAGCACACGGTCTAAAATCTGACGGGTTCACCACATAAGTTGCCTACTTGATTGTTCATGATATGTCGTGACACTATCTAGCCGTTTGGATAATAATCTCTCGATACAACCTCATTCTTGTTATCATACCTCTTGACGTTTGTCAGCCGACAAACCCATCCTACTAACAAGCAACACCAAAGACCAATTGGGGTCCCACCTACATTTGTTGATATACATCAATTCATATTCATGAGATAGTTGTAATCAGACTATAGTCTTATATTAATTGTAACTGTACAATTGCTAACAGAAAGGCCACTCCACCTAAAATGTAACTCGAACCTCGGGAACTTAGAAAAATCTTCATCAGGTGTTGGATGGTGTCTCGAATCCCCAAGCCTTTATTAGACAAGAACATGAAGGAAGACTTTCCATACAATCCTCGACCCGAGCCGAACCAATTGTCCTTATGCACAAAGTCGAAATGTCCTTCCATACCCGAACTTACGAAACGCAATATCACATATGGATAATCAAAGAAATGTTTATCCTTATAATTTGAACTTCCATCATCACATTCCAAAACTTCAAAAATTTGTAATAATCACTAAAACCAACCACCCCAACATGAATCGAACAATCTCAATCCATAATCATCACACATTTTGGTGGAACACTGCGAATTCCAACTATATCACTTTATCCTTATACTCAAAGAAGACTGTCCTCATACACTCATTTACTTCTACACTTGTGACGATACCTGATTACAACACAAAACAAAGAAAGTTGCATACCTGCTTCTGAAAATGATCCACAATTGTCGATCCTTGGAAATAGATAACCAATCCTTTCTGCGAGCTAACCAAGTTCTAACATTCAAATACACGACCCGGTTGATCCAAGTGCTTCCTTGCGAACATACATGGCACTCCCATACTAACCCATTTTAAGGACGAGCTCCCGTACCTCTCGCATGATATACTCAATACACTATCTGAGCGATCCATTTCTCCCCTTACGTAGATACTCAACGTTCCTAAGGGGAACTACTTGAAAACATGAGTTCATTGTCCAACGATCCCTATGTCGCGAGGACAACTCATACATTACTGAAGGCATAAACCCACTAGGTTACCCGAGTTGTACCCATGATATGATCGATTCCTGCATTCCATCCGACGTCGTGACATAAATCTAACAAACCCTTGATAGTTACACTACAGAAACTTCGTAACCATGAGCACTTTGATGAAAAATTACCTCTTATCTCTAGCCTCTCTCCTTAGTTTTAGGGTTCTTGGCTTTTGGGTGTGAAACATTAGAGGTACTCTCCTTTGGATACTAGTCTTCCCAAAAGCAACAAGAGATCAAGGAATCAAGTAGACAAATCGATTTGTCTAAAGATATATATTCGAATCCTTCTCTTATAAGTTGATTTTCTAGTTTTGAAATTGCGTTGCTATAATAGTAAAACTTAGAATCTTAGGGTGCATGTACACTTAGGTTTACTGTTGAAGGCTTTCATTGCCATAACTAGTGTAAAGATGCATAGAAAACCCAATAGTAACATCCTAAAATTTAAACTAGATTATTAAATTAATAAAGTAATATATATGAAAATGATTTATATAGTTAAATCATCAAGGATTGATCATATTATTATTGGTATGAATTTTGGAAAGTTAGAAGTGAAAATAATAGCATTTTAAAAGTAAAGGGCCAAAAGTGTCAAGTTGGCAAAGTGATTTGACCAAAAGGTTGACTCAATTAACGGAAAGGACTACTAAAGTTATATAATGGATGGAGGAGGACTTTTTATGTCAACCTTTTAGACAAATGTAAAACAAATGAAGTAATGGTGAAAATTGATAAAATGCATGAATTAAAGAGACTAAATGTAAAAAAAAAATGGGAAATAAGATGAACACTCTCCTTATTTTTCCTCCAGTTATGTATTGAGCATTCTAGAGAACTTTTAATGGCAATTTTTCTTCTCCCTTCCATCTAGGGTTCGATCCAAGTGAATAATTAAGCAATCAGGCAAAGGAAAGAAGAAATCAATGCTTGCATGGTAAAAATCTTCTCCCCATTTAGCCTAGAAATCGTTTTTGGTGAAGTGGATAAAACCCAATGTCAAAATTTAAAGGATACAATGATTGGGGTATTGGTTTCTAACCTTACTTGGGTAGTTTTGATGATCCCAACCTCAATCCAATCATTCCATGGTGGATTTGAAGATTTGAGTGAAAACCCTCATGAACCCTAGAAATCTAACTTGGGGATTTCATGTTGAGATGTTAAGATTGAGAGATGATTCAATGAACTAAATGATGTTTAGTGTTAATAAACCTAATTGGAATTCTCAAACACATCCATGATGGTAGAATGTTGCATAAACATGGATTTTGTGTGGTTTTAGGGAAATTGTGATGAAAACAATGACATCCTTTGTATGTGAGCATTTTTTGAGTATATGATAATCATAAACATGAGTTGATACTAATAATATGATTTGAATTCAAAAACATGAAGAATTGAATGATCTTTAGTTGAATTTATGAAGTATTTGGCCATAAGAGCATTTTGGGAATTTGTTATGGAATTGGGCAATCCCTTTGTTGTTAAAAGCTTAGTATGGGATTGGATTGTGTTACAAAATGTTTTATACACTTGAAAACACCCAATGATTCATTAAATGATTTGGGAATAAGTCATATAGGTTGAAGAATGTTATTGAGCAATTTAAGCTCTTAACACTCTCAATTGTGTGTTTATAAGCATTTTGAGTGCAATAATGGAATTGAGGATTCCATAGTTAAATTAAGCACTTAAAATGGAATTGGTTGTGGTTTTATGTACTTAAAAACATTCATATGGGTATTCAATGAGTTATGAACTAACTATGTGCGTTTTAGAATGTGAAATTGGAAACTATACTAGATAAACCTTCATTTAAGCTTAAGGATCATCATATCCTTAAAGGTTTTAAAGAGAAATTAATGGATTAAGGGTATTTTTTGATGATAAAACGTTTCTTAATCATATGTTAGAACCTATATAAATGATACAAAGTGAATTGGAAATGGCCTTCGAGAACTATGCAAAGTAGAGTGTCATTTTGAGAAAAAAAACGAGATGCGTGTGTGTAGACATGAAAACACAACCATGTTTTCTCCAATGCTTAAAAGAACGACCGTGTTTCACTGTGAGAAAGGATTAATTATATTAGTTAGAAATAGTTGAAAAATGATGTTGAGAAGAGTTTATAAATTTTATAACCCTCAAGGGTATTTTGGTCATTTTGTTGACCTTCACCTACTTGTTATATAAGTGGTTTTTGAGAGTGTTTCTCTAAGGAAAGAAACTAGAAGATGACTAGCTAACCAACATGTGATTAAGGTGAGTACGTGTTGGCATTTTCCCACTTTGGGGTACATGGAAAAATGATTTTATGATAATAAAATAACAATTCTTTGATATATGAAACATTATAAAATGAATGTGTTAAATACTTTTGAAAGGAATGTTTTTCAAAGAATGTCTTGAAAGCAATAATGTTTTGAAAGCAAAAAATGTTTTGAAAGAACGAATGTTTTGATAACATGTTTGAAATGTTTTGAAATATAGATGTTTTACTTTTGAAATGAGTATTTTGATACTAAAATATAACATGTGTAAAGTATGGAAATTAATGATAATAAAACGGAAAATAATGACAAGAATTGGAAAGTAATGACAAGAATATATGCTCGAGCTATGATGTCTTTGTAACGTAATATAGAGGAATCTATCGAGGTGGCGCTTCCCCTTCGCGAGATAATATCCTAGTGGAAATGATGCTAGGGTGATCTGATTTTGTTCTTTTCACCTTGGTATAGACTTGGGGTATTGCTAGACCCTAAGTATAAAATTGGCAACGGTTCAATATCGAAATTAGCCCTTAATGAAAGAAGGGAATGGAATGTGAAAAGAAATTCCTTTTGAATTATGTTATGTCTAATGAAATGTTTTGATATGGAATGGTATGTGGAAAACGTCTATTTGAAATATGATTTGCATAATGAAATGTTTTTGATGAAAGCGTGATAATTTTTTTGGGTCATAAACCCGCTATCTCACGAGACATTATTGTCCTACGTATCTATATTTTAATGCCATGTATCACAGGTTGTACTTAAGGAGTAAAGATGATGGATGGAAGTTAGAAGTTATGAGATAGAAAATGGAGTGGAGCTTGTCAAGTTCTGTATTAATGGTATCGATGTAATTCATATTTGTTTGTTATGGTTTGTATGATGCTTAATGGTAACACCCAAGGTTTTAGTTGTAAATGTTGTTGTAGGGTCGGTTTTTAGTAAACTTCGATTAATACTCAAATGTTTTTATAATCATATCATTTAAAAAGTTTGAAAATTATGGGGTATTACATTAGTGATCGTAGAGTTAGTGGTGGCGGTTTTGTTGGCAGATATGGCGATAACGGTGGTGGCGATGTATGTGGTGGTGGTGGATGTGGAGAAGGAAGTGGTGGTGGTGGAGGTGGTGATGGTGTCAGAGATGATGGTGGTGGTAGTAGCGGATGGGGTGGTGGTAGTGGTGGCGGCAGTGGAGGTGGTGGTAGTGTTGGCGCGGAAGAGGTGGTTGTGTAGGTGGAAGAAAATCGTTGAAGAAGAAAGTGTGAAAAATGCAGCTGGTTTTTAGGGTTAAAAAGTCTACAGACAAAAGAGCTCAAGAAGAGATTCTAAAAAAAAAACTCCATCTAAATTATCCCTAATAAGAATACGATTCAAAAAATCTCCAAAGAAGGATATTTAGTTTTATTGGAATATACTTATTTGAACGTGTAGGACTATTACTAGAACCCAACAAAACATCATCGATATGGAAGCTAATGGAACTAACAAAAAAAGCCCTTATAAGAGTCTAGGCCCCACATCCATTTATTAGTGGCATTAGAAGGTATAAAACTTTTAACCATCATGAGAAGCTCTAATGATTGTAATGCTTCGGTTCCACCTTTCACTTCATGGCGCTAGTTCCACACTCAAAAATTAGAAACTCATGTATCTTTAAAGTTACATTCATTTTTTTGAGGACAAACAACCTAGGAAATATACAATTGAGAAAAGAGTTTCCCACCCAAACCTCTTTCAGAATATCAGTTTTTGGTTTGTCTCCTATTCGTCTTTGAAGAACAAACTAAGGAATATATCCTTGGTCATGAAGATTATAAATAAAGGAGTAAATTACACGAATGGTCCCTATGGTTTGGGGTAATTTGCATGCTTGCTCCCTAACTTATTTTTTTAACTCGGAAGGTCCATACTGTTTGTTTTTGTTACGCATTTGGTCCCTACTGTTTGTTTTTGTTACGAGTTTGGTCCCTGTCTTACCTAAAAATACTAGTATTTAAATAGGGAAAAATGGTGTGTAAGTAAGATAAGGTGGGGGATGGGGTTGGGGGTGTGTTTATTTAGATAAGTTAAAATATCAAAGGAAAAATAGTATTTTTAGGTAAGACAATGACCAAGCATGTAACAAAAACAAACAGTAGGGACCTTCCGAGTTAAAAAAATAAGTTAGGGACCACACGTGCAAATTACCCTAAACCATAGGGACCATTCGTGTAATTTACTCTAAATGAAGACCACAATCTTTGACAAAACTCCTATACTGGTCAACCTTACTTGATTAGAACCAAAACAAACCATTGTCATCATGAATACTGTTAACAACTTTGACCCATATACAATATCAATCATTAAGAGACTACCACATCCATTTTTTAGCAACACATAACTAAAATCATACAAGCTCCTTACATAAAAGTCCCTTTTCTCTTTTAACCCCAACACCATCTCATATTCAATCCAACTAATCCTCTTTTCATTTCTTCACCATCCTAAAAGAATTTAGATATGGTCGCTTCAAACCACCAATGTATTTTCTACAAAGATTTAAACCGAAGCATATAATAAATGTTAAGGCTACCTAATACTAATTTCAAAAGCGTCAATTGACTACCAATGGAAAATATTTTTACCTTATATTTAGATAACTTACTTTTGAACTTATCACTAAGCACTTCCCAACTATTAATATGTGACATATTAAAAAACACATGCAACCCAAGATAGTTAAAAGGAAGAGTAGTTTCGTTGAAATCTGTAACCTCGCCCAAATCAACTGAGTCAAAAGTACTCCCACCCACAATAAGTTAGACTTTTGGAGATTAATTTTCATCCTCTAAGCAAGGAAAACATATCTCAAAATTATCAAACTTTTTGACATTTTCCTTTTACCACTCTCCAAGGAACAAAGCATCATCTACGTAAAAATGTAGGAAATATACAAACACTGCACTCAAACTTTGAACTAAAGAAAACACCCTTATTAACCAAATATTTGATGGCCATATGGAGACCTTACATAGCTAAGATAGAAAAAGAAAGGGGACAAAAGGATCACCATATCTCGAGACTATTTGCAACTAAAACTCTGATGTTGGGGTTTCATTTATCAACACCAAAGATAAGGAGGAAGTAAGCCATAATCCAAGATATCCATTTATTACAAACCTAAAATCTACATAATTTGCTTTAAATCAAGTAACTCCAAGAAAGATAGTCATAAGATTTATTGAAATCGAATTTTAAGATTATAAACTTGTTCTTTCTTTTCTTATACTAGTCGATAATATCATTAACTCTTAACGACCTATCAAGTGGTCAATAATCTATTTGTCTTTTTATAAAAGCATATTATTCCCTACTCATAATAGAATCAATAACCATATCTAACCTATTAGCCTAAATTTTTCAACAATTTTTATTGCACACATATAAGAGGCACGACACTTGTGGTGCTTGCTTCCAAGAGTCTTTCAAGAAGGTTTTTGATTAGTTGTTTACTACAATAACTAAAAGGTATGTAAACCCTAATTTATGTTGTGATTTTTGAAAATTAACCTAGGGTTCATAATTTTGTTGTTCAATAGAATATTACTTCAGTAGAGTTATGACATAGATCCTTAGGTTGCATGTACCCTTAAGTGTTAAGGATTTATCCGCGTTAATACATGTAAAACCCATTACAAAGTTATGTCTTTTTTTTTCCATGAATTGGTCCATTTGAGTATGGGTTGTTCCTGATCTTGTGAGGTGAATTTCCAGGTGTATAAGAGGGTGTTAAGTCATAAAAATATGATCTTGGCCTTGTTATTTTATTCATGCATGTGTTTTGAAGCTTAGAATATTATAATAAGTTAGGGTTTTGGATTTGGACCCTTTCTAGCCATGCAACATCATAAAGTTGGAAACTTTATGATTTAAGGCATCATTTAGATTTAGATCTGAGTTCTGGACAAAAGGTCTTAAGGGATAAAGTGCTTAAAGGAAAGGTTGGAACCAACTCGTATACATTGGTCATACTAAGCCAGCCCATTTACATTGGGCGTAAGTTGAGAACGCATGGCGTACTCAACCAGCCATGGACTCTGACATTTGTTGACTCCGTTAACCGTTGACTTTTTGAAGTTTGACTTTAGGTCAAACTTGAGGGTTTTGACTGGTGATTAAGATTTTATCTGGCTCTGGTGTTAGTGGATCTGCGGGAGCCAGCAGTGCTAAAAAGGGATCGTATCGCAGTGTTTTAGATTTCTTCAATTCAAGAGAGTTTCGCCTCATTGTACCATGGGTCAAAGGCACCAATTCCTACCCACTAGTTTTGGTTATCTATTAGTAGAAGGATGCCCTAGGGACTGTATATAGTCATGTAGGATAGATTGAGGACTCTTGATCTATGCTTTCTAGCATGCTCTTTGTTTGGTTGTGGCTCTAGAGTAGGATCACTTGTCCGGGTGTCTATCTCACCTCTGAGTATATACGGTTATGCATCCATTGGATTGTTGATATATAGTATGTTGCTATGTTGTAGTGATCTGTTAGATCTGTATCCTGGTATATAGGATGTTTGATGAGACTAAAACTCTTTAAGATCGATTAGATTCTTAACAAGCAACACAAGAACACAAAGTAAATAAGAACACACGATGAATCAAACTGATGTCGAATGATTAATAAGCCACAACCTCAGAAGAACTCTATTAAGAATTGCTACTGTAGAGGTGTGGTAGGGTTACAATGAAAATCAATGACTAACTAATACACGGTGCATGCATGCACTATATATAGATACTATAACGCTAATAAATGACGGCTGGACAGGCCCAAACCGTATACAAAAAGAACTAAACTAAAAAGCCCAATGACGCAATCTCTTATACCCAACAATCTTCCCCTTTGCATCAATTGAGGCGAGAGATATCTACTGCTGTGCTTGTTTCGTCTTCTTAACTGTTTTGAACAACTTCGGTATGATAGCCAGTAAAGTATGACGAAAAAGAATATACCAGCGAAGCATATCATTGAAATTCTTCTTGACAGCATCGTCATTCTATTTACACCTGTTTATGATATTCAAAATGTGCTCCAAACAAACAGTGGAGAACAGGTGTTTGTCAGGTAAGGCGAACAGACAATTTTGGTTATCTCCACGAGTGAACATCACCGTGAGATATTTCGTGTCTATTTTGCCCATTTGCATTTTGTTCACGTCGCTTGCTTTACCAATTGGTTTGATAGTTGGCTTCTTTCTCAAAGTAGAGGTGATCTCCTGATCCAGCTTCGCTACTTCATGTATGTATGATACCAGCATTCGCTTTATGTGAGCAAGAATGGGTTCATACTTTTGTTCTTCGATTAGTAGGAAGTTTGTGAGCAATATCCAATCGTGGGGGTTAAGGTTCGGTAGATCAGCAAGAGAGATATCATGAAACGAGTTTTCAGAACCTCGAGTCATCCGAAACTTCACGTTGATGAAGCTTCCTGCAGCGACTGGCTTTAGAACCTTGACCGATGTAATATTCTGTGCGCTCCAGGTCAAGTATTGAGATTGAGAAAAAGTAAGATAGTACTCAGTTAGAGACAGATCAAACTGATGTTGAATGATTAACAAGCAACACAAGAACACAAAGTAAATAAGAACACAAGATGAATCAAACTGATGTTGAATGATTAATAAGCCACAACCTCAGAAGAACTCTATTAAGAATTGCTACTGTAGAGGTGTGGTAGGGTTACAATGAAAATCAACGACTAACTAATACACGGTGCATGCATGCACTATATATAGATACTATAAACCTAATAAATGACGGGTGGACAGGCCCAAACCGTATACAAAAGGGACTAAACTAAAAAGCCCAATGACGCAATCTCTTATACCCAACAATCTCCCCCTTTGCGTCAATTGAGGCGATAGATATCTACTGCTTTGAACAGCTTCTGTATGATAGCCAGTAAAGTATGGCGAAAAAGAATATACCATCGAAGCATATCATTGAAATTCTTCTTGACAGCATCGTCATTCTGTTTGCACCTGTTTATGATATTCAAAATGGGCTCCAAACAAACAGTGGAGAACAGGTGTTTGTCAGGTAAGGCGAACATACACTTTTGGTTATCTCCACGAGTGAACATCACCGTGAGATATTTCGTGTCTATTTTGCCCATTTGCATTTTGTTCACATCGCTTGCTATACCAATTGGTTTGATAGTTGGCTTCTTTCTCAAAGCAGAGGCGATCTCCTGATCCAGCTTCACTACTTCATGTATGTATGATACCAGCATTCGCTTTATGTGAGCAAGAATGGGTTCATACTTTTGTTCTTTGGTTAGTAGGAAGTTTGTGAGCAATATCCAATCATGGGGGTTAAGGTTTGGTAGATCAGCAAGAGAGATCTCATGAACCGAGTTTTCAGAACCTCGAGTCACCCGAAACTTCACGTTGATGAAGCTTCCTGCAGCGACTGGCTTTAGAACCTTGACCGATGTAATCTTCTGTGCGCTCCAGGTCAAGTATTGAGGTTGAGAAAAAGTAAGATAGTACTCAATTAGAGACCGATCAGTTTTTACGTCAGGAGAGGGAATTGATATTGTCGGCTCGAAGCAGTGAAAAACAAATGCCCTTCGGGTGATTGGCATATCAAACTGTGAGTCTTTAGAATTTTCCAAGTCAAAAGAGATGACCGGTTCAAGCCAATGAGTGCTTGGAGACTCAATTGCTTCTTTCAACAACTTTTCCAATGTCCATAATGGAAAGAGAGTTTTTCTACTTTCCAGCATGTCATGGACTTCTTTCTCTTTTCGTTCCCTCTCTTCAGCTTCACGTGCAATTCTAAGATTTTCATCTAGAGTTCGGTCACGTTGCTTTCGCTTTAACAACTCTTCTTCAGTTTCTTCTTCTTCTTCTTCACTTTCACCGATGATTTTCTTCCCTTTGGAACTCGAAGCTGCATTACCCTTCCGTTCATTCGTGACTTTCGGTTTTGGTGGAGTGTGATACCAATTGATGAGACTAAAACTCTTTAAGATCGATTAGATTCTTAACAAGCAACACAAGAACACAAAGTAATTAAGAACACAAGATAAATCAAACTGATTTCGAATGATTAATAAGCCACAACCTCAGAAGAACTCTATTAAGATTTGCTACTGTAGAGGTGTGGTAGGGTTATAATGAAAATCAACGACTAACTAATACACGGTGCATGCATGCACTATATATAGATACTATAACCCTAATAAATGACGGCTGGACAGGCCCAAACCATATACAAAAAGGACTAAACTAAAAAGCCCAATGACGTAATCTCTTATACCCAACAATGTTGCTATGTTGTAGTGATCTGTTAGATCTGTATCGTGGTATATAAGATGTTGTTACGTTGTAGTGATCTGTTAGATTTGTATCCTGGTATATAGGATGTTGTTATGCAATAGTGATCTGTAGATTTGTATGTCTACATGTTTGCTGGTTATCATCTAGTGGAGTGCCCTAGGGATTGTATGTGGTCATGTAGGATAGCTTGAGAACTCTTGATCTGGGCTTTCTCTCCTGTTCCTTGTTTGGTTGTGACTCTAGATTAGGATCATCTGTTCGGGTGGCTATCTCACCTCTGGTTACTTATGGTTATGCATTTCATGGAGGATAGCTGGTAGCGGGACAATGTGCGGTGTTAGGACTAGTAGTCGTTAGTGAGTTGTATGATTGTTGTTTGCTTGTATTATGTGCCTACTTGATCCTTGATTGTTTATATGTCGACATATGGTGGTAGTGGGTTGAGGCGGTCCTGCTTTGTGTTGTAGGCCAAGATACCCTGTGTGGGACAGCTGTAAGCCGGAGGCATGTAGGATCGGGAGGAGCGGTTGGGTTGAGGCGGTAGGACAACAAACCCTTGGCATTTCGGTCCGAGGACTGATTGGGCCTAAGTATTCCAACCGGGAGGTTGTGGGCCATTATGCATGCTTGTATGTTTATCGTATGGGGTATTTTGGGGGAAACTCACTAAACTTTGTGCTTACTCAGTTGTTTATTGTTTCAGGTATCATCATTTATCATGGGAAGACGAAGGCGTGACTGTGCACATTCATCAACAATAATGAAGACTCTGTGCTTTAACATTACTTTGATTTTCAATAAATGTATTTTAGAATAAACAGTTTTCTTAATAATGGATTTACAAACTGGGGAGTTTTACCTTAATAAAAATGAAAATTTTTGGTTGTGAAAATGGGACGTTACAAATTGGTATTAGATCCCTGGTTTGAGCGAACTAGATTACTAGAGGAACACTTGTGTGAATCCAGTCTCAAACTAGGATCCAAGTGTTTTTATAAAATGTTTTTGAAAAAGAATTTATAATAAAAGGGTTGGGCTAATGGCATGGGCTCCGTCTCTTGTCATGTTCTTGTTTGATTGTTGGCTTGGGATCGGGAACGTGGACCTTGACTTAACTTTGGTTTTTCAGGAAGATGCGGTGTGTACAGTCATCCACAACCGAACAAGAGAGTGGTCCCCAGAATACCCATACTTGTTATATGCGCTGAATTCTTGATTCTTATTGATAGGTGAACTGTTAGAAAGCATGCTAGTGGATAATCTAGGTTTCTCATAGGAACCGTTGGATAGAAGTGCCTGATTTTGGTGATACCTTATGATATTGGGATGGTTTGCTATATGCTACTTGATTGTGTGATTGCTACGTGTATATTGATTAGTTGTATATAGCCGGGATTGAATAGCCCTAGAATGATCGACTTGGCCTTACTTCATGTTCCTTGTTTGGTTGTGGATTTAGGGCAGAGTTGATTATTCAACAGTCTATCTGATCCCATATTGTGTACAACAAGCATGCACAAAAGCAACCAGTGGTGCGGGAGCAAGGATAATCCTAGGAAGTTGGTTGTAGATCATACGAGAAGTGGGTGTTAGCACACCTAGGAGTGGTCTAGTACAGTAACTTAGGACCTTGGGATGAATTCTGAATTGACTACGGATAGGTGTGGAAGGTAGTATGGGCCCATACTACTGAAAGCATAAGATCCGTATGAGATTCAGGAGGAACTTCGAGGCTACTAAGGAACTAATAGGAGTAGGACCTGGTGTGTTGAGCACTATGTTGTAATGTCTGATCTTTCCTTGGTATATTTTCAGTATGACGGCTATTGAAGGTCCAGGAGTAGGAGCTGGTAGCATTGGGAGGGCAGGTCTGAATAAGGAGGAGATCCGTGGGATCATTTTTGTAGAAGTGGTTGAGGCGATCAGGGAGGCTACTCCGGAGTTGTTTGGGTTGGTCAAGACTGCCATGATCGAGCTATTTGATGATCGCTATGTTGCACTTTCTAAGGCTGTTGTTGCTGCAGTTACTGTGGCTGTTGCTTCCGTAGGGGTACGGGAAGAGGGAGCTTTCTAGTATCGGGACTTCGGCAATATGAAGCCTCTGGAGTTTGATGGGGTCAAGGACTCGATTGTGTTGATGAGATGGCTATCTGATGTAGAGGGCTGTTTCTTCACATGTTCTTGTCCAGATAACCAGAAGGTTAAGTGCGCCCTGAACCTCCTCATGTTGGAGGTGAAGGATTAGTGGAGATTGGTGACTAGTTCTTACATTCATGAGCAAAGGGTTGCGGTGACTTGGGAGCGGTTCTCGAAGATGTTTCGAATGAGATATGTTTCCCTGGTGGAGAGGGAGAGATTGGCCCAAGAGTACCTGGATCTAAGGCAGATGACCGAGTCGGTGACGGAGATCACCAAGGTTTTTACTGAGAGGACTTTGTTTTGTCCTTAGTTCGCTGCTTCGGAGCAGGCTTAGATGACTCGGTATTTAAGCATGCTCAAGATGGACATTCGACAGTTTGTGTCTACCCAGCGATACAGTACCCTCGCTGAGCTTCAGGATGCCGCGAGGAGGCGAGAGATTGAGATAAAGACCTAGATGAGGGAGCAGCATCAGGCTTCGGATCAGTCCCGACCTATAGCGAAGCGGTTCAAGTCCATCTTCCGGAGTTCTGGATCAGTTGGAGGGAGGTGCCGATCTTTTGTATGTCAAAGGTGCGGCGAGGAGGGCCATTTTGGTAGAGATTGCAGGCGGAGTGTGCGAGTTTGTTTCCATTGAGGCCAGGAACGCCACATCAGAGCTAGTTGTCCTTTTCTCGTTTTCGGTGAGGTGTTGGATCCTACACCCCTAGCTTGGCAGTTACCCAACGGTCGTCATGGGACGGCCGGAGTCCCGGAGACCGATATTTGAGTTAGCAGTTCTTCTATTTAGCAATTGTTGCGGTATTGGTATTTATGTAATTTATGTTTGTGTTTCAAAGTTCAATTGTAATCTTGTATGATTAGTAGAGTGGAATTATCTTATTTAGCTCTGTTTAAATTGATTTCTTGTTATGGCTGGATTGATTATCTTTGTCCTCAGTTGTATACGTGTTGGAATTTGTGAATGTTGTGTGGGTTCAGATTCTCTTGTGTATGTGGATACCAGTGGTTGGGATCAAGTAGTGGAGTTCAAGTTAGTCTAAGTATCGAAGGATTGTGAAGTTGTCAGACTCTAGCATACCTCAAGTAGGGGAGAGTGGAATCTCGTAGCAGGAAGACCTTGTGCCAATGGTCGGTTCTCAGTCGAGTTTCTCCCACATCAAGACTTTCGTGCAACTACTGAATCTTCCGGTTTTGTGTCAAGATCATTGTCAGCTGATGGGTTTCCCTTCGAGTTGTACTAGTTCTAGTTATGATATTATCTGTAGGGCGTGCTTGTGCTTTATACTATATGGTGTTAGGAGCCCAGGTTGAGGGATGTAATGATGGCTTCCTTGCCCGTTCTTGTTTTATTGGGGCTTGGAGATCTGATTTGATGGGTTTTGAGCATTCTAACACTCCTATGGTGTGCATGCAACCCTAGAAACCTTAGATCTATGTTTTCTCTATTATACATGCAAATATTCATTTTTCCAAGGTTTCATCCTAACTAGCATGTGATTGGGGTACATGTAATATAAAAACTAGTAGAATGACATACCTTTCTTGTTGCTTGGATTCCTTAAGACCTTGTGAGCCTAGCACCCCAAATGTGATGCCTCAAATGCTTCACACAACACCACAACTCTTGGAATAACTTGAGAGAAGAACACTTGTGCAAAAAATTCGGCTAGCCCTCACTCTTATGTCTTAGTTGCCGATTTTGCTCCATATGAGGCTCTTTATATAGTGTGCCACATGTAGGGTTACACCATGTAAACCCTAATGTGCATGACTTTTCATTTCCTCCATGATCCATGGGTTTTAACCTCCATGGAGCATCCATGGAGCACCCAATGATACTTAGCCCAATCTTGAATCATGGATCATGAGCCCACTATATAAGAATGAATGATTTACACAATCAATCCCCATATATTTAATTAGTCTCTTTTGATCAAAAAATTAATTCCAAATTAATTATTGATCAATACTAATTAAATAATATGATTTCATATTAATATATTAGAACTTATAATATATTAACAAATCATAAGTGTCCTTTTCTCATTTTGTCTATCCAATTGTTGCGATGCCATGCAACCCAAATGGACCATGCCAAGCCGGGTCAAGTACATACCAAATATAGTTATGGACTTAGACACCTTATCCAACAGTCACGACCCGAAGACCTGGTAGAATCAGTTAAGTTTTGTTAGGCTTGGTGAAAGAACCCCTTTCTATACTTTCATATTTCTGAAAGACCCAAACTTTCATACTTGACAATATAGTTACTCCATAACATGCTACATGCATATTCATAAAATAATATTTTTACATTGATAAAGTCATTACAAAAGATTGGATACAAACCGACTATGTTTTAAGATTTTACATGACTACCCAGGATATTGTAAATCTATACAAACCTAAACCAAAATACAAAAAAAAATATTACAACTATTCTAAGTCTTCCAACTATATTGGGTGCTTATTGCCTGCATTATGTTAAAACATTGGGAGGGGTAAGTGTAACGCCCGTGTTTCTAGGCTAGGCATTAATATTGACATAATGGTCTAGGTTAACCTTTGTAACTCATTTAGAAGAAATGAAAAGGAATTATGTGAATTTTATGTGAATTATGTGTTTTATGCTTAATTATTAGGGTTTAATTAATTAAGAATAAAAATGAGCGTCAAAATTAAATATTAGATAAAGCCGATCTATTAAGAAACTTGTAGTGGGCGTGACAAGGATTACGAATATATAAAGAATGCCGAAATCCGAGTTATAACGAAGAAGTTATGACCTGTCGAAGTTTCACGATAAACCGGCACGGTGCCGAATGTCGTAAAAAGTGAGTTTTCGATAAACTACTTTTTGGCCTTAGTGATCTAAATGAAACTCGTAGTGTTCGTTAAACCGAGAGTAGGTATAAAAAGAACGCCCAAATCTGACTTCGTATGGGAAGTTATGATTTTTCGAAGTTTCAGCTTAGCAGTAGACAGCTAAAAACTCGAATTTTAGATCGAGTGATTTTTAGCCGACACGACCTAAACGAGAATCGAATATCTCGTCATTAGTAGCTCAACGGTAAAAAGTCTGACGAAAACGGACGTCGGATGAAGAATTTATGAATTTTTAACGGATTTCCTGTCCCGGTCTGTTAAAAATAATAATATAAAAATTAAAGTCAAAATTAGCCGACAAAGTCTAAACGAAAGTTGTAGAGCATAATTTTACCTACGCGTGCATATAAAGAACGTCAAAAACGGAGCTCGTATGCAAAAGTCATGGATTTTAGAAGTTTTTGCACAAAAATCGAGAAAATTTGCATAGTCACGTTTTTGCCACGTCACCTTCGCTTAGAGCATGCCAGGTGTCCGAGAATTACTGAGTCATCCGGAGCTATGGCGCATCCGAGGAGCGACGCATGTGCAGCCTAGTCCGAACCTCGCAAAGCCTGCCGCGTGTCCGATCTTCGCACCAGTTGTCACCCTTTCCTCCTGCTTCGGACCCAGGCTTCGGTCCACTAAGAAGACGCCAGCGAGGCCCTCGCATGCGCAGGCCACATGCGAAGCCATCTGGCCGTGAATTTGGGGATGTCACAGTTGGTATCAGAGCATTAGTTTAAGCGAACTAAGAAATTGTAGGATTTCTAGACTTAAACTTAGAATGTTAAGCGATGATTGTGAGTTGAGTGTGTCTATTATATTTTAGGTAGTACACCTAAATTGACACGAGCACAAGTTTATTTTAGGAAAGATGCCTAAAATGTTTTACGTGCTAAATGTTTTGTGTTATAGCTATAATGATGCTATTATTTGTTCGGATCTATGGTCTGTTGCCGACCGGATCTGGAAACCTTATGTGTGTAGGATTCTAAACGTATGACTACGATATTAGAACTAGCATGTAAACGTTTCGAAGTGATAAGGAGATTTATACGTTTATCGTAAATAAAGCTTTCCTATCTTAAATTCTCGCCTGGTACACCGAACGTCTGCTTGGGTGTATAAAACGTTATGATAAAGACTCGTAGAGAATTGAATAGATGGAGGAAATGAAAAGCTTATGATAGTGAATGATACCTATCAAAAGATATCATAAAGAGTGGTATCTTGCCTTTAGAATATGTCTAATAAAATAACGGAACGTTTAGAGGGGTACGGTACGTCTGAAGTACACCTCCGATTGGCAGGATGATGAATGGTTGGTGAATCTCTTGAAGTTGTTCCATCGTCTGGAATTTTCATCACCAACCAAGTTGAAGTAAAATTGATGACTGAAGATACGCATGGAAGAAGTCCTAGTAGAATCTAGGGAAATTCTATGATTAATTGGACACATTTGTATGTGTTAAATTGTTTTGTGATTTTAGGACTTGGGGACTGCGAGACAGTACTTGGGACGAGTATGAGTAGGTGTGAATAGTAGTAGAGATCTATACTACTGGAAGCACAGGACTCACACTTGGATCAGGGAAAGTCACAAGGTTACCAAGGAACTCGTAATTGATTCCGTCTTATTCTAGTCTGTCGTTACCATCGTTTCGGTAATGACTAAGAAGATGATTGTTATTCCGACCCTAGTGGTCATATCAAATTGAGTCCGACTACGATGAGTTTGTTACATGGTTCAGAAAACCAAGTTCGATGTAGCAGTTGACTTAAGCCGAATTGAAGTAAAGGCTGATCAAAGCGATCAATAGAAGTATCGCGTTCGTTGTTAAAGAAGTTGGGTTAGGTTGTGTTCTGACCCAAAGGGATAAAGTGATAGCGTAGGCATTGAGGCAATTGAAGGAGTATGAAAAGAACTACCCCACTCATGATTTGGAGTTGGCAGTGGTAGTATTCGCCTTAAAGATAGGGAGGCACTATCTTTATGGTACTAAATGCAAATTTTTCACTGATTATAAGAGTCTTCAATATCTCTTTAATCAGAAGGAATTGAACATGAGGCAACGGCGCTGGCTAGAGTTACTCAAGGACTACGACTGTGAGATACTTTACCACCCTGGTAAAGCAAGTGTTGTTGCTAATGCTCTCAGTCGGAAGGTGAATCTTGAAAAGAAAAGGCCAAGAGCGTTGAGAATTGAAGTTGTCTCTACAATTGTGGGAAGTATAAAAGAAAGCTCAGGAGGAAGCTTTAGAGAAAAATGACTTAAAGGAGGAACGTTTGCGATAAAACGTTGGTGTTTGATACAAACGGTCAAGGACTAAAGATATTCAAAGGTAGGATTTGGATACCTAGGATGGGAGGAGTAAGAGGTCTTCTGATGGAAGAAGCTCACAAAACCATGTACTCGATTCATCCCGGCAGTGCGAAAATGTATAGGGATCTAAAACCCTATTACTGGTGGCCGATGGTGAAGCTCGACGTTGCTAAGTATGTGGCTGAGTGTGTAACTTGTGCTAGGGTTAAGGCACAACATCAGAAACCGTATGGGAGTTTAGATCCTTTACCTGTACCCATGGGTAAATGGGAAGGTATCACTATGGATTTTGTGACTAAACTGCCCAGAACAAGGAACGGTCACGACATGATTTGGGTGGTCGTTGATCGCTTCACTAAGAGTGCACATTTCATAGCATCCAACGAGAAATGGTCTATGGATAAACTTGCGAATTCTTATGTGAAGGAAAGTGTGAGGCTTCACGGTGTTTCGTTAACGATTGTATCCGATCGTGACAGCCGTTTTACCTCAAGATTTTGGAGGAGTCTATAAGAGGAATTGGGTACCAAGTTGTGTTTGAATACAGCTTACCATCCACAAACCGATGGTAAGAGCGAACGAACAATTCAAACATTGGAGGATATGCTGAGAGCATGTACCCTGGAATTCCAAGGTAACTGGGGTAAACACTTACCTCTAGTAGAATTTTCCTATAATGATAGTTTCCACTCGAAAATCTAGATGGCACCTTATCACGCTTTGTATGGAGAAAAGTGTCGAACGCCGTCATGTTGACTGGAGCTGGGGAAAAGCAGTTTATGGGACTTGAAATAGTCCATCAGACTGCTGAAAAGTTGAAAGTGATTAGGGAAAGGAGGTTAGCTGCTCAAAAGAGCTATGCTGACAAGAAAAGACAACCGATATCATTCGAAGTTGGAGATTCGTTTTTACTTAAAGTCTCGCCGTGGAAGGGACTTATAAGATTTGGTAAGAGGGGAAAATTGAGTCCAAGGTTTATTGGACCATTTAAAGTTCTTCAGAGAATCGGGAATCAAGCTTACAAGCTAGAATTACCGGAAGAACTGGAGGGTATTCATAACACCTTTCGTGTGTGTTATTTGAGGAATTTCACGGGAGATGTGCCCGACATAATTCCCATTTCTGAATTAAGGTTGGATGAAAACAAGAGGTTGATTAAAGAACCTGAGGCAATCGTTGACCGTAAGACTAGGAAGTTGTGACGTAAAATGGTCGAATTAGTGCTTATGTGTTAGAAACATACGAATGGGACAAATCTCACATGGGAAACGGAGAGTGACATGATGAGTCGCTACCCGTATTTGTTTGCTGATGTGTGATTCCGGGGACGGAATCATTCTAAGGGGGAGAGAATTGTAATGCCCGTGTTTCTAGGCTAGGCATTAATATTGACATAATGGTCTAGGTTAACCTTTGTAACTCATTTAGAAGAAATGAAAAGGAATTATGTGAATTTTATGTGAATTATGTGTTTTATGCTTAATTATTAGGGTTTAATTAATTAAGAATAAAAATGAGCGTCAAAATTAAATATTAGATAAAGCCGATATCTATTAAGAAACTTGTAGTGGGCGTGACAAGGATTACGAATATATAAAGAATGCCGAAATCCGAGTTATAACGAAGAAGTTATGACATGTCGAAGTTTCACGATAAACCGGCACGGTGCCGAATGTCGTAAAAAGTGAGTTTTCGATAAACTACTTTTTGGCCTTAGTGATCTAAATGAAACTCATAGTATTCGTTAAACCGAGAGTTGGTATAAAAAGAACGCCCAAATCTGACTTCGTATGAGGAAGTTATGATTTTTCGAAGTTTCAGCTTAGCAGTAGACAGCTAAAAACTCGAATTTTAGATCGAGTGATTTTTAGCCGACACGACCTAAACGAGAATCGAAGGTCTCGTCATTAGTAGCTCAACGGTAAAAAGTCTGACGAAAACGGACGTCGGATGAAGAAGTTATGAATTTTTAACGGATTTCCTGTCCCGGTCTGTTAAAAATAATAATATAAAAATTAAAGTCAAAATTAGCCGACGAAGTCTAAACAAACGTTGTAGAGCGTAATTTTACCTACGCGTGCATATAAAGAACGTCAAAAACGGAGCTCGTATGCGAAAATTATAGATTTTAGAAGTTTTTGCACAAAAATCGAGAAAATTCGCATAGTCACGTTTTTGCCACGTCACCTTCGCTTAGAGCATGCCACGTGTCCGAGAATTGCTGAGTCATCCGGAGCTGTGGCGCATCCGAGGAGCGACGCGTGTGCAGCCTAGTCTGAACCTCGCAAAGCCTGCCGCGTGTCCGATCGTCGCACCAGTTGTCACCTTTTCCTCCTGCTTCGGACCCGACCCTCGGACCCAGGCTTCGGTCAACTAAGAAGACGCCAGCGAGGCCCTCGCATGCGCAGGCCACGTGCGAAGCCATCTGCCCTCTTCGGATCTGATGACGCGTGGAGGCTTCTCAGCCCTTGGATCAGCAGCTTCGGACACTATAAATAGGAGGGTGCGAACCCTCCCGGCTAAAGTTGGAAAATTGGCAATTTTGGCCCCTTTTTCAATATTTTGGTTATTTTGACCACTCCCGATGCCCCGAGATCATTTCCAATGCCCGGAACACGTCCTGGAGTGCCCGAGAAGCCCGGGAAATTTATTTTTTCGGTTTTGAAGCCCGACCCTCGCAGAGCCCGGTTTGTCAATAAAACTCCCGGTTTTATTAGAAACGATCGTTTTAGGAAACGAATTGCTGCCCGATTTTCATTAAATCAGGTGAGTGTATAGTCACTTTCACCTTACATATAGATATGAAGTATTTACCTTAAAGTACGTGCTATGTGTAAATATATTAATTGTTTATTTGGGGTGACTGTTGAATTGATGTTTTATATAAGTTTTAAATTGTATATATATATATATATATATATATATATATATATATATATATATATATATATATATATTTATCTACAAATATGTTGGGTAAAACATGGGTTGATTAATTAGATGATGTGTGATGAAATAAAAGTGATGAGAGGTGTCGATGTTTAAGATGATCTAGTCATCTAGCAGAGTATAGACAACGACCACAGACTATTTTAGATAGCCCAGTGGAACGTTAGTAGACTTGTAATCGGTACATATGTTTGAACTATATGTTCATTAGGTATTTTTGAACTATGTGTTCATCCATTAGTTCTTCCTTTTGACACTATTACGTGTCGGGGTACGGGAGCGTACGGGAGTACTTTATCAGTATTTTCCCTATACTTTTATTTGGAAGAACTTTGGAGTCTTTGTTCTTTTATGAAGTGATTGGACAAGCTTCATGAGTTAGTGATATAGATCATGAGTTAAATAGTGGGTGTGTGATGAAAGGTGAGTTGGATAGATGAGATGATCAATGATATAGATCATGAGTTGAGAGTGAGTGGTGAAATATGGGAAAAGCTTTTACCCAGATGTTGGCGTGAGTGGTGCAATATGAGAAAAGCCCTTACCCAACGTTGACCCCCGTCATTCAGCAGAGTATGGATGACAACCATGGACTGTTTTGACGGTCTGTGGAACACTAGCAGGCTCGTAACCTGTAGGTGTTAATGGACTTAAGTGTTCATTCGCTGTACTCTATTCCCCTCATGAGTGCCTTTAGGGCAAGTAAGGCTGGGGAAAACCCCTTAAGTATGTTCATCAGCTGTATGGAAAACCCATTGACATGTATTGCGGGGGAGAACTCCCGTGGGAAATATCGTCGATGAATAAGAGCTATGGACTTAGTATATGGAAAACCCATTGACATGTATTGCGGGGGAAAACTCCCGTGGGAAATACCGTTAATGAATAAGAGCTATGGACTAGCACATGGCGACGATGTGACTTCGTGCCTATTTGACATAAATTGCTGAAGGAAAGCAATGTTGTCACCTTGTTTGTTGTTTTATGTTAGGATGTCTTGTTTGACATAACTTGCTGAGGGAAAGCAGTGTTGTCACCCCGATGTTTGTTTTATTTGACATAACTTGCTGAGGAACCCCCAAAGCAATGTTGTCACCCCTAGTGACAGACAATCCTTAGGCTAGGTCCCTTATGATAGTTGTTTTAGGGACGTAAAGTGAGGATAATGGGAATGGGCAATTAGGTTTATTTTGGTTGATGGAATTAATAAATTTATTGTTGATTGAGAACTTAATAAGTTTATTATTTATTGTGGGTTGAAAACCCTATATGCTCACCAGGCTCCCAAGCCTGACCCACTCAGTTTATTTGTATCACATGTATCGATACGAAGTTGCTTTACACTGAGAGATTAAAAGAGAAGTAGATCACTAGTGTAAATGAATGTAAGTTTTGTTTATGCTTATGTTTTTGTATTGACAATGACATCCCAATGGTTTAAGTGATTAAAATACATTTCTTCGGAAATGATTTGATAACATATTTATTATGTTTTTCTGGGAATAAATTCCGCAACACTTTTAATCAAATGATTACTCTGAAATTATTTCAAAAGCATAAATTAAACCGGTCTTTTCTGGCCGTGAATTTGGGGATGTCACAGTAAGCGATAACGCTTAGTGAGTTCAATAATAGATACAATATAACGTTATGCCATATATATACCAATATGGCAGAAGCAAATAGGAGCAAGGAACAACAAAGGCATAATGTGATAAGTTTTCCCTAACAATTATTGATTTGATTCAAAGATATACAATCATTGAGACATAACAATTTCCATACTTGATAAACATCAATAACGCTTCGGCCCAAATGGCACTGAAGACAAACAATTTCTGATTAACATTAAGGTAGATTTCAGGTTTTCACGCCCTGTCTAACCTTCTGCCAATGCCATAGAATAGAGTCATTTACTTACTGGGGGACATGCTCTACATGGCCAGAGGCTACATACCAGTACCACTGTGAATCCGATCACATAGTCAAAGGTATAACTTTGCTATCATAAATAGCAGAAATAAAAATAACACGGGAAAATACTCAGGAATATTATTCTACCAAAGCCAAAGTGATGCCTATGTCATACACTTCATGGTCAACGTTTCATACCAATACCCAAGTGATGCCTATGTCATACACTTCAAGTCAGAGGTACAACCTTACTATAAAAATAAGGGATACAACAACTCGAGTGGATAACATGGAAAAGCACATAGCACATATAACACATAACATACAATTGTTTCTACATATTAAACTCACCGTGAATTAACCGGGGGTCAAAATAATAATTTGGGCAGCACTTCGGCTCTAAATATGACTTTCGTCGTTGAAAACCGGGAGTTTTCTTGAAAACCGGGCTCTGCGAAGGTAGAGCTTCGAAACCGAAAAGATAAATTTTTCGGGCTTCTCGGGAATCTCAGGGCGCGTTTCGGGCTTTGGAATTAATCCCGGGGCTTCGGGGAAAGCCAAAATACCAAAAATATTGAGAAAGGGTGAAAAATTGGCAATTTCTCCATTTTCCTCGGCAATGCTCGCATGCCTTGTATTTATAGGGCCAGGGTCGGCCGATCAGAAGGGAGGAGTCAGCAGTAGCGACACGTGGCAGCAGCAGAGCGACGCAGGTGGCAGGCTGCGAGGCCTCGCTTCGGACGGGTGTGCGAGGCGCGTCGGAAGGCTACTGGTCGCGAAGTTGGTCGAATCCGGAAGCGACACGCGGGTACTGTTCATGCGAGGATGAGTCATGGATCGGACACGGGGATTGAGCCGCTGATCGGACGAATCAGAAGGCGACACGTCAGCAGCTGGGTCTTCGGCTCGGACACGTGGCGCGATGACTCACCGAAATCAGCCTTATCCTTGCGAGATTTCTCGAAAATTGTGCCCCGACCTTCTAAAATCCGTAACTTTTGCATACGTGATCCGTTTTTGACGTTCTTTATATGCACGCATAGAGAAAATTATGCTCTACAACTTTCGTTAAGACTTCGTCGGAAAATTTTGACTTTATTTTTATATTATTATTTTTAACAGACCGGGACTGGTAAATCCGTTAAAAATTCATAACTTCTTCATCAGACGTCCGTTTTCGTCAGACTTTTTACCGTTGTACTGCTAATGACGAGACCTTCGATTCTCGTTTAGGTTGTGTCGGCTAAAAATCACTCGATCTAAAATTCGAGTTTTTAGCTGTCTACTGCTAAGCTGAAACTTGTAAAAATCATAACTTCCTCATACGAAGTCAGATTTTGGCGTTCTTTTTATCGAACTTCTCGGTTTAATGAATACTACGACTTTCATTTAGATCACTAAGGCTAAAAAGTAGTTTATCAAAAACTCACTTTTTACGTCATTCGGCACCGTGCCGGTTTTATCGCGGATCTTCGATTGGTCATAACTTCTTCGTTATAACTCGGATTTCGACGAGGTTTTCGCCTACGTGTTTCTAACGAGATTATCTACAAATTTCAATAATAAAATTTTACTTATTTCAAATTTTATATTTTCGCTAAATTTCACTATTTGGCTTTTAATTGGAATCTCATAAGACTTCCAATAAGTTGTGAGTGATTCTAAACATAGTTTTACTTCATTTCTAGTAAAAACTATATGTTAGAACTCAACACTCAATTTCACATAATATTTCATAATATTATTAACTTTTCAAAATACATAACACGATTTCAAAATGTGTATGTTACAAATACCTCCTCCTTTTGAGGATTTCGTCCCCGAAATCACAACGATTTGGACAAATGAGGATATTTCGCTCTTATCTCATTCTTATTTTCCCTAAGTATAAGTTTATTATCCCGTTTCATCTTGGATAATGGAACCGTTTCATCATATATGCTCAAGCATTTACGTAGATATCTTACATGAAATACATCATGAATACCTGCCAAATCTTCAGGCAATTCCAAGCGGTATGCTTGTTAGATAATTTTGAAAAGTCCAACAAATCTAGGACTCAATCTCCTTTTCTTCTCAAATTTCATAATACCTTTCCACGGGGTTACCTTCAGTATCACCCACTTGGAATTCTATGGATCGTCTCCTCCATTTCTACAGTTCTTTTGTTGATCCTGGGCTACTTTCATTCTTTCTCGTATAATTTGAATCTTATCAGTGGTGTCTTGAATCATTTCAGGACCACCAAGGATTTTCTGTCCTACATTATGCCAACATAATGGTGTTCACATTTACTACCGAACTCTAAGACACATGCACGAAGCATATCTTCTACTGTTTGGATTGTTCTCTCCGTCTAACCATCGGTCTGGGGATGATAAGCTGTGTTGGGAGCAAATCGAGATCCCAATTCACTTTTCATACTAGCCCAAATGTGAGAAGTGAAGCGAGTATCACGATCGAAAATAATCTTTAGTGGCACACCATGTCTCGCGATGATTTCGTCTAAGTAAACTTACGCGTATTTCTCCAATGGAGCCGTTTCACGTGTGGCGAGAATATATGCACTCTTCATCAGCCGGTCGAAAATTATCCAAATGCTATCATTCACAGTTTTCTTCTCCTCTTTCAAGGTATTAACTGTATAAGCCGGATAAGTAGAATATCCCTTCGATATAAATTTACGAGTTTTTATGAAAGAAATTTATTATTTTCACCGTAGACATAAATAGAATCCCTCCTTTCGATAGGGATGCATATCATCTCTTCGTAGCATAAGAGATCTGCGTAGTTCTTTGACAATCGATTCATGTCGAGAATAATATCAAAGATAGGAATTAGGTTAGCAGGAAGATTATAACTTTCAATTCCTATAATACTATCTCTATAGACTTTATCAGCAAGTAATAATATATTTCCTATGTTATCTATGTGAAATGATTGGACAATTGCGTAACAAGCAATTTGAAAAGAATGTGCGAATTTATAAGGCACGAAAGAATCTGAGGCATCATAATCAAATAAGATGTGAGCAGATCTAAAGTTTACGAGAAAATTACTAGTCACAACATTCGAGTCCTAACTTACTTCCTCTGTGGTAATCTAAAATATACGATTTTTAACTTTTGGTTTGCCAAACAATTGTCAAACTCTTCAAACTTCTTAATTACTAGCGGTGCTCAAACCTGCACCCGCTCATCATTCTCTATTGGGCTTTCGATCCTAATCTTTGAGTTAAAACTCAATTCTCATTGCAGACTCCTGCTCCTTCTTTGTTTATAGACTAAACCCAATATAAGGTCTTTACTTTTGCTATAACAACAACTCGAATGGTCTAATTCTAATGACCTTTGATTTTATAACACACAAGACACATAACGAACCAAACTCTTGTATTAGAATCAGATCGAATGAATCAAGCTGATGGAATAAAGAAAATGAAAAAAGAGTTTGATCAACACGTGGATGCTTTGGAACAGAAAGAATAGCACCACGTATCTCTAATTCGTGCTTTCGGACATACACATATTTTAGCTTTTGGCACCTCCTCCTTTTGAGTTGGAGTACTCTTTGATTGTTGAACGGAAAACTTGACTCCCCGCCATTTGACTAGTAAGAGTATGGCGAAAACATTTCTTGTGGCCAGTAACACCACATAGCAAGTCACATCTCTGGCTAATAATTGCTCAATTCTTTAATGACGATTGTTATATTTCTATCGACTACCTCGACCATTTACTTCTTCAGTATTCCTACTGAAGTGTTGTCACTATATAAGACATGGTTCTTTGAACCAATCAACTCCTTTCACGGATTTATACTAATCGGACTCGATTCTTTATGACATTAAGATTTGAACGATAATTATCTTCTTAGTCATTACCGAAACGAAGGTAACGACACACATGAATAAAACGGAGTCATTTACTAGCTTCTTGGTAACCTTGTGACTTTGCCTGATCCAAGCGTGAGTCCTGTGCTTCCAGTAGTATAGGCCTCTACTACTATTCACACCTACTCATACTCGTCCCAAGTATTGTCTCGCAGTTCCCAAGTCACCATTCAAAAGTTTTCACAAAGTAAATTTTCACACCTAAGTTCGTTCAAACAAGTACATACAACAATTTCTCCTAGACTCAACTAGGGTTTTCACGTTTCTATCAAACATATATTGGATTACCTATACTCGCCTTCTAGGATTCTTCTCATGCATATACTCGATCTAGAATATTCTAATATTTTTTCCATAGGTCGATAGAAATTTTACTTCCATTTCTTCATATAAATTCTTTCTCGGGTAGTCTCTACTCTGCAAGACATACTACACCCAAAATTTCCTCTAGCAGTGTAATGACAAATAGTTTCCAACTGCTTACATCATCTTCTAACTCATGCAAATCATCATACATATTTGTTGGTTTCATTATCCTTTCATGACATCGTCATTCCTGTATCTGAGTAAGTTTTCTTCTCATGGTTGTATCTTTTAAGTCTACTTCATAGGAGTCTATCTTAAGAAGTCTGCATTATAGCTGCATCTCAGCAAGCTCTACTAGCTTCAACTTGGTTCTCTGTCATTCTTAACTACAACATTTCTTCTCATACAATAATATGAGTGTATAACTTCTTCAACTAAGTACTCTACCTTACTCTAACAAGTAAGCCACTCAGCCTTTTCACAACCGAATAACCTATTTCACTATCCCGATCTTGTATGTTAAAGTCGGCTTAACACACAATGGAACTTCCATAAGGATGTGATAGAAGTCAATCATCACTCAATATTATTAAATACTAAGTCTGAGCATCCTGTATAGGGTTACTACTCGAACTACATACTTCATCACAAAGTCTTGGCCTAATAAGTCTAAAAACTTCATTAGCCTTTTCCTTGATCTTCATTTAATTCTTCTAAATCTTCTACTACATTAATTTCAATACTGTTGAAGTATTTATCACCACCCTCGGTTCTTCCGACTCTATAAACTATCACTGCTTTAATCTGGACAGCGGTTGAACAACTTCATCGGTTATGCCAAAACATTTATCTCATCCAGATGTATTTCAAACGCACATCTTTCTTCCAAAGATGTTATTATATTATCTTACATATTTTAAATGCATAATACCACTTTATAGGTATTAATACACTATTTACGATAACATTCCATATTTATTATTTCACGATATCCTTCGATCGTTTATCAATAAACTTATCAATATCAATTATCATAAGTATCTTTATTACTTCGAAAAATTTCATGTAAATTCTACTACGAAAATTCTTAGAATTCTAAACATAAAATTTTCTAAACCAAGGTCAGCAACAAACCTTAAACTTTCTCAAATAATAGCAATATAGGTATGAAACCTAAAGCATGCTATATTTACTTATCCTTTAGCACATATTAGAATATAAGGCATATCTCCTCTTAATATTCTAGTGCTTACCCCATTAGGTATTCAACCTAAAATATATCAGATACATATTGTATCATCTTCACTTAACAATTCATGTTTAAATCTAGAAATTCTCAAAATTCCTAGTTCATATATACTAATTCTCTAAATTTTTTGAAGTAAGTTAATGTCTTAGAATACTGGGGTTTATCACTACCTAATACCCCACTTAAGTGTTTCCTATGGTTTGTATCCATATATTTACAATGATTCCAGTTCATATATTGAACTTCCAATAGTTTAAGTCTAAATACCAATCCATGGGATTTAGTTCACTTAAACCACTGCTCTGATACCATGATTGAAAGAACCCCTTTCTATACTTTCATATTTTTGAAAGACCCAAACTTTCATACTTGACAATATAGTTACTCCATAACATGCTACATGCATATTCATAAAATAATATTTTTACATTGATAAAGTCATTACAAAAGATTGGATAAAAACCGACTATGTTTTAAGATTTTACATGACTACCCAGGATATTGTAAATCTATACAAACCTAAACCAAAATACAAAAAAATAATATTACAACTATTCTAAGTCTTCCAACTATACTGGGTGCTTATTGCCTGCATTATGTTAAAACATTGGGAGCGGTAAGCGATAACGCTTAGTGAGTTCAATAATAGATACAATATAACGTTATGCCATATATATACCAATATGGCAGAAGCAAATAGGAGCAAGGAACAACAAAGGCATAATGTGATAAGTTTTCCCTAACAATTATTGATTTGATTCAAAGATATACAATCATTGAGACATAACAATTTCCATACTTGATAAACATCAATAACGCTTCGGCCCAAATGGCACTGAAGACAAACAATTTCTGATTAACATTAAGGTAGATTTCAGGTTTTCACGCTTTGTCTAACCTTCTGCCAATGCCATAGAATAGAGTCATTTACTTACTGGGGGACATGCTCTACATGGCCAGAGGCTACATACCAGTACCACTGTGAATCTGAGTTCTTAAACTGATCACATAGTCAAAGGTATAACTTTGCTATCATAAATAGCAGAAATAAAAATAACATGGGAAAATACTCAGGAATATTATTCTACCAAAGCCAAAGTGATGCCTATGTCATACACTTCATGGTCAACGGTTCATACCAATACCCAAGTGATGCCTATGTCATACACTTCAAGTCAGAGGTACAGCCTTGCTATAAAAATAAGGGATACAACAACTCGAGTGGATAACATGGAAAAGCACATAGCACATATAACACATAACATACAATTGTTTCTACATATTAAACTCACCGTGAATTAACCGGGGGTCAAAATAATAATTTGGGCAGCACTTCGGCTCTAAATATGACTTTCGTCGTTGAAAACCGGGAGTTTTCTTGAAAACCGGGCTCTGCGAAGGTAGAGCTTCGAAACCGAAAAGATAAATTTTTCGGGCTTCTCGGGAATCTCGGGGCGCGTTTCGGGCTTTGGAATTAATCCCGGGGCTTCGGGGAAAGCCAAAATACCAAAAATATTGAGAAAGGGTGAAAAATTGGCAATTTCTCCATTTTCCTCGGCAATGCTCGCATGCCTTGTATTTATAGGGCCAGGGTCGGCCGATCAGAAGGGAGGAGTCAGCAGCAGCGACATGCGGCAGCAGCAGAGCGACGCAGGTGGCAGGCTGCGAGGCCTCGCTTCGGACGGGTGTGCGAGGCACGTCGGAAGGCTACTGGTCGCGAAGTTGGTCGAATCCGGAAGCGACACGCGGGTACTGTTCATGCGAGGATGAGTCATGGATCGGACACGGGGATTGAGCCGCTGCTCGGACGAATCAGAAGGCGACGCGTCAGCAGCTGGGTCTTCGGCTCGGACACGTGGCGCGATGACTCACCGAAATCAGCCTTATCTTTGCGAGATTTCTCGAAAATTGTGCCCCGACCTTCTAAAATCCGTAACTTTTGCATACGGGCTCCGTTTTTGACGTTCTTTATGTGCACGCGTAGAGAAAATTATGCTCTACAACTTTCGTTTAGACTTCGTTGGAAAATTTTGACTTTATTTTTATATTATTATTTTTAACAGACCGGGACTGGTAAATCCGTTAAAAATTCATAACTTCTTCATCCGACGTCTGTTTTCGTCAGACTTTTTACAGTTGTACTGCTAATGAAGAGACCTTCGATTCTCGTTTAGGTTGTGTCGGCTAAAAATCACTCGATCTAAAATTCGAGTTTTTAGCTGTCTACTGCTAAGCTGAAACTTGTAAAAATCATAACTTCCTCATACGAAGTCAGATTTTGGCATTCTTTTTATCGAACTTCTCGGTTTAACGAATACTACGACTTTAATTTAGATCACTAAGGCTAAAAAGTAGTTTATCAAAAACTCACTTTTTACGTCATTCGGCACCGTGCCGGTTTTATCGCGGATCTTCGATTGGTCCTAACTTCTTCGTTATAACTCGGATTTCGACGAGGTTTTCGCCTACGTGTTTCTAACGAGATTATCTACAACTTTCAATAATAAAATTTTACTTATTTCAAATTTTATATTTTCGCTAAATTTCACTATTTGGCTTTTAATTGGAATCTCATAAGACTTCCAATAATTTGTGAGTGATTCTAAACATAGTTTTACTTCATTTCTAGTAAAAACTATCTGTTAGAACTCAACACTCAATTTCACATAATATTTCATAATATTATTAACTTTTCAAATTACATAACACGATTTCAAAACGTGTATGTTACACTTGGTAGGGTTAGTCAAGTTGTTGGTTCAACGTGTGATGTGTTGCGAGTGTAATTGTTGGTTTGCAGGTCGGGGGTAAGCCCGAGTGTAGTTATTGGTTAGCGGGTAAGGGGTAAGCCCAAATGTTGTCAGTATATAGCTGAGCAAGGTTGTTAGAGCCAAGTAGGATCCTGGCCTAGTTTGGTATGTGACCAATTGATTCTCGTCACGATGATGCACTTATGTGCGGGATTAGCATGACGACGTTTGGCCGAGGAGGCTTAGAGTTGATCAAATATGTGGGTTATTGGTTGGTTTGGTTGATGTTAGGGGTTGCATCATGAAGTGGAAGCGAGGGCCGATTTCGAGGACGAAATCTAATATAAGTGGGGGAGAATTGTAACACCCTGTTTCAAGCCGTTTTATTATTCAGGGTCGTGACCCAAAGATCAAGTATCATGAGGCCTCGGGTTTTGTGGAAAGAGAGGTTTAGACCCAATTATAAGTGGGTAATGCAGATTATGTGATGCAAGAGTTCGGCTGTGCTTTGGATCCCAAGGGTATAATAGTAAATTGATGGTTCGAGCCTTTTATGAATTTAGGATTTAAGTTTGGAAGGTTTTAAGGCAAAGGAGAGTTGATAGTATTTTAAATCATCTCATTACCTTTCCGTGGATATAAGGATCATCGAAATCAGAGTTAGGACGAAGAAGTTATGGCCTTCGGAAGTTAGGAGGTTTTGGGCTTAACCTAGTACGATGGGCGTACAGGGTGTACGCCAGGCGTAATACTAGGAGTACGCAGGGCGTACGCACTCAGGTGCCAAACCCTAATTTTAGGGTTTTGAGCCCGATTTAAGCTCCTTAACTCCCCCAAACCGTTTCCATTCTCAGCCTCCACCCCTTCAACGTTCTCCCTTGAAAACCTAACCCTAGTTGGAGCCTTGTGAGTAAAAGAAGGTGTTTTTGAGTGCCTTCGAAGGAAGAAGAAGCTGGTGATTGTGCTTAGAAGCTTGAATCAACCTTGGATCTGGAAGTTTTCCTCCCTCATTCATCTCCAGAAGGTATAAAGTTTGTACATTTATGCCTCCATTGATATATCTAGTTCAATGGTCAAAATTATGTCCTTTTCCCCATGAATTGGTCCATTTGAGTGTGGGTTGTTCTTGATCTTGTGAGGTGCATTTCCAGGTGTATACGAGGGTGTTAAGTCATAAAAATATGATCTTGGCCTTGTTCTTCTATTCATGCATGTGTTATGAAGCTTAGAATATTATGATAAGTTAAGGTTTTGGATTTGGACCCTTTTTAGCCATGCAACATCATAAAGTTGGAAACTTTATGATTTAGGGCATCATATAGACTTAGATATGAGTTCTGGACAAAAGGTCTTAAGGGATAAAGTGCTTATGGAAAGGTTAGAAACAGCTCGCGTACGCTGGGCATAAGTTTCATATGTTGGGCGTACTAAGCCAGCCCACGTACGTTGGGTGTAAGTTGAGTACGCAAGGTGTACTCAACCAGCCATGGACTTTGAATTTTGTTGAATCCGTTGACCGTTGACTTTTTCACCAAGTTTGACTTTAGGTCAAACTTGAGGGTTTTGACTGGTGATTAAGATTTTATCTGGTTCTGGTGTTAGTGGATTTGTGGGAGCCAGCAGTGCTGAAAAGGGATCGTGTCGCAGTGTTTCAGAGTTCTTCAATTCAGGTGAGTTTTGCCTCATTGTACCGTGGGTCGAAGGCACCAATGTCGAACCACTAGTTTTGGTTATATGTTAGTAGAGGGATGCCCTAGGGACTGTATATAGTCATGTAGGATAGACTGAGGACTCTAGATCTAGGCTTTCTTGCCTATTATTTGTTTGGTTGTGGCTCTAAAGTAGAATTACTTGTCCGGGTGTCTATCTCACCTTTGAGTACATACGGCTATGCATCCATTGGATTGTTGATATATAGTATGTTGCTCTGTTGTAGTGATCTGTTAGATCTGTATCCTGGTATATAGGATGTTGCTATGCTGTAGTGATCTGTTAGATCTGTATCCTGGTATATAGGATGTTGTTATGCTGTAGTGATCTGTTAGATTTGTATCCTGGTATATAGGATGTTGCTATGCGGTAGTGATCTTTAGATCTGTATGTCTATCTGTACTTGTTGGTTATCATCTAGTGGAGTGCCCTAGGGATTGTATGTGGTAATGTAGGATAGCATGAGAACTCTTTATCTAGGCTTTCTTTCCTGTTACATGTTTGGTTATGGCTCTAGAGTAGGATCATCTATTCGGGTTGCTATCTCACCTTTGGTTACTTATGGTTACACATTTCATAGAGGATAGCTGGTAGCAGGACAATGTGCGGTGTGAGGACTAGTAGTCGGCAGTGAGTTGTATGATTGTTGTTGCTTGTATTATGCGCCTACTTGATCCTTGATTGTTTATATGTCGACATATGGTGGTAGTGGGTTGAGGCGGTCCTGCTTTGTGCTGTAGGCCAAGATACCCGGTGCGATCCGGCTGTAAGCCGAAGGCATAAAGGCTCAGGAGGAACGGTTGGGTTGAGGCGGTAGGCCAACAAACCCTTGGCATTCCGGTCCGAGGACTGATTGGGCCTAGGTATTCCAACCGGGAGGTTGTGGGCCATTATGCATGCTTGTATGTTTATCGTATGGGGTATTTTGGGGGAAACTCACTAAACTTTGTGCTTACCCAATTGTTTATTGTTTCAGGTATCATCATTTATCATGGGAAGGCGAAAGAGTGACTGTACACATTCATCAACAACAATGAAGACTCCGCGCTTTAACATTACTTTGATTTTCAATAAATGTATTTTAGAATAAACAGTTTTCTTAATAATGGATTTACAAATTGGGGAGTTTTACCTTAATAAAAATGAAAATTTTTGGTTGTGAAAATGGGACGTTACAACATTTTTTACAACTTTTAACCGAGCCTCAATCAAAGGATCCATGGCATCCCGCTCATTATTTTTTTTAATACCACCCAAAGATTTAAGCAATTCTTTCATCTCATGTTGATTAGACTCTGTGAGACCCATATGCCAATTCTAATGTGTTTTTATAAGCACCATTAACCAACTCAAACCAAAGCAATGAGTTGATCAAAAGTGTCAGCGGTCATCCAAGAATTAAACATTTTAAACGGGGTTGGTCCGTAATAATTTTTCGAATAACTGGACTATAAACCGACCACAATCTAGTTAACACCGAGCCAACTAAATTTGAAAAGTGGTCCACAATATTACCACATATCAAAAACCAATCCAATTTACTCATCTTTGTAACTTGTCTATTAACCAATGCAAATATCTGACTACTCATCGACACATCACATAACCCGATATCTATAACGAGATCATTAAAGTTTGTGGTCGAATTAGAACATAAGACCGCTCTATAGCTTTCCAATGCATCTCTAACCATATTAAAACTCCTGAAGGTTATATAATCTTCTGATGTCGATTCATAGAGGTTATATAATTCCACTATAAGTTCTTACTATGAATGCCTTGTGGAGTATATACATTTATTAAGAAGCATTTGAAACTATTAATAACTAAATCACCTTCCACAATGACAAGATTATCCGTACAAATTGGAAGTCCACCCCATACTCTTCATTTTAAACCATTCATGTCTCGTCGTAAGTGTTTCTTTCAACTTGAAATTGATTACCTTTTTCCACATAATGATTTTGTAACACCCGACTCATTGGTATAAACTTTACAGCCTTATTTCCATTTTGAAAGGTCTAGTCGATGAGTTGGATGCCCTGACTCGTCGAGTAGGAAAAAATTTGGCCGCATGTCTTAAGTGACCAACTCGACGAGTTGGAGGATACAACTCGACGAGTTGGAGCTGGAGGATGAAACCCTAATTTCCAGGGTTTTGCACCCTATTTAAAGGGTCATTAGCCTCCCTTACAGCCCCCCTTGAGCTCATAAACCCTAAATCGTGTTTACTCTCCTTATTTGTGTGTTTTTAAGCTTGGAATGTGGATATTGGTGAGAAGAGCTTGAAGTTCAAGAAACTTGGAACAAGGAGAAGTTGTAGATCCAGGTTCTACTCCATCTTAGCATCACTTTGAAGGTAACAAGTCGTTACCTTGGCTCTCCATTAGCTAGATCTCTTCATTCGTGGGTTTAGAACCATTTTTGGTGTATTGTTGTGGTATTTACGATTTTGGGGCAAGATCTGAGGTTGTAACTTCAGATCTGGATTCCTTTAGCCCCTTATTGTCACAAAGTTCTAGTCTTTGTCAAGCTATGGCCTTCTCCTTGCCTTAAGCTTATTCTTTAGCTTAGTTTTGGCCCTTAAGACCTTGCATGCACGTAAAGTTTGCAACTTTACATGGTAGCTAGGCCTTAGGAGAATGGATCTACCAATTGGAGCGTTGGAGTAGCTTAAAAATCATCTGGACAAGAAAATGGACTCCATGAACTCGACTAGTCACTTAGACGACTCGGCGAGTCCGATGAAGGTTTACTGTGGTTGGGTTCTGCATGGACTCGGCGAGTCAGTAGGGGGACTTGGCGAGTCGGTAGGGATTTTCCCCGATTTCTGAACACGCATGGACTCGACGAGTTGGTTGGCAACTCGGCGAGTCAGTCAGGGTTTCATGACTTCCTGAGTTCTTAAGGAACTTGACGAGTTGCTAGCTGCATTCGCGAGTCGGGTCAACATTGACCGTTGACTTTGACCAAGGGTTGACCAGTTGGACTTTGAGGGTATTTTGGTAATTGGGATTCTAATGGACTTGGTCCTATGGTGGTGATAGGTGGTTGAGTTTGTGGCTGCGATTCGAGAGTTTTGCATTATCACTATAGTTCGACATCTGTGAGGTGAGTTCTCCTCACTATATCAACAGGGTCTAAGGCACCAATGTCGGCCCTTATCGGTTTTGTATTCGGGTTTATTGCATGATATGCTTATTGATTTACATTCTGGTAGTTAGGATGGTGATATGCTTAGTGACCCAGTTAGGTCGGTATCCTGGTATATAGGATGATGCTATGTTAGTGACCGGTTAGGTCTGTATCCTGGTTATAGGATGTTGCTATGATTGATGATCTGTTAGATCGGTTTGAATGTTATATATGCTAGCGTATGATATTATGTGCACATGTTTATTTTATTGGGGGATTGGGTTGAGGCGGTCCTGCTTTGTGCTGAAGGCCAACATACCCACGGCGGTCCGGATAGACTACAGGCCCAGGAGGGCATGATGGTCAGACTGAAGGCCTGACGAGCGGTCCGGATAGGCTGTAGGCCGTGCGAGGCGGTCCAGATGTGCCGAAGACTCGGAGAGCGGCCCGGATAGGCTGAAGGCCTGTGAGGCGGTCCATTCAGGTTGAAGGCTCATTATACATGCTGTTTGCTTATATGTTATTGATGTGTTCTATGGCATTGGTATTTTGGGGGTAACTCACTAAGCCTTCGAGCTTATATTTATCGATTATTGTTTCAGGTACTTCTGATGATCGCGGGAAGGCGAAGGCATGATCGTACAGCTCCTTATATTTCATGATTTTATGATTTGATTCTGGGATACTCTGACATTATACTACTTTGAAAACAAGTTTTGTAATAATCATGGGTTTTGAAATGTTTTGAAAAGTTTAAATTTGGCATGATTTTTATGAGCGTTACAAGTTGGTATCAGAGCCTTGGTTTGAGTGAATTGGAGGAAACACTCGCGTGTCTCCAGTCTCAAACTGAGGACAAGATTTTAAAACGATTTTCTTAAAATGTTTTCAAAATAATAAAGGAGGATGCAAGTGTACGATCAGCCGGAGCTCGCGGATAGACCCCAAAATACCTTACAGATTATTTGATTTATGTGATATGTTAGAACAACATACTAGTACTAGGCTAAGGATCTTCATGAATTGCATGATAGAATTGCCTGATTATATGATGCCTGGTAGCCTAGGGTTTTCCTTATATGGAATTGATATCATTACTGTAGTTGCTTAGTGTATGCATCATGACTGTACATAATTAAGATCTTATAGCCTGAGAATGTTTGGTTTGGCCTTATTTCATGTTCTTGTTTGATGAAGGGCTTAGGGTAGGATCAGGTATTCGAAAGTCTATAGGGTCCAGCGTTATGTATGGCTAGCATACACGAGTGCTGCAGGGTTGGTGGAAGTTTGCCATGCTTACGTGTAGTTTTAGGGCGTTGTGATGATACCTGAGACAAATATGGGTAGGTGTGGAAGGTAGTATGGGCCCGTACTACTGAAAGCACATGACCCATACGCGTAGCAAGGAATTCACAATCCATAGGGTTTTGTTGGGATTTGGTTCCCCGATTGCTATGTGGAATATCTGATATCTTTCTGGTATATTTTCAGCATGGTGGTTACTCGATGATTTGTGACTGGATCCGGATCAGGATTAGGAGATGGCGGAGAGGAGGCACCGACAATGCCCGAGACTATCGGCCAGATGAGGCCAGACGAGATGGACGCCAGGATCCGGGAGATCCTGCATGATGAGGTCGCTGCTATGTTTCGGGCTCAGTTGTCGTAGATGTTTGGGTCTATCAAGACCGCCATGGTGGAGTATTTTGATGATCGCTATGCAACCCTCACTGAGGCGGTTGCCGCAGCAGCCACAACGGTTGTAACAACGGCATGGTTGGGAGCCAGTCGGGCTTTTCAGTATCGGGACTTCGACAACACGAAGCCCCCTACTTTTGATGGGACTCAGGACCCCATCAAATCCATGAGGTGGCTACCTGACGTGGAGGGGTGCTTCTTCACATGTTCATGTCCTACTGACCAGAAGGTCAGATGAGCCCTGAACCTACTGAAGACTGGGGCAAAGGATTGGTGGAGATTGGTGACTGGATCGTATACTGATAATCAGAGAGCTGCGGTTACTTGGAAGCAGTTCAGGGATATGTTCCGTGCTCACTACATTCCACGAGTCGAGCGGGAACGGTTAGCTCAGGAGTTTTTGGATTTGAGACATGATAGTGAGACGGTGACAGAGATCACCCGCATGTTCATTGAGAGGGCGATGTTCTGACCGGAGTTTGCTTCTGAGCAGGCTCAGATGACACGTTATCTGAGCATGCTCGAGACTGATATTCGACAGTTTGTGGCGACCCAACGTTGTGATACGCTACTGAATTTACAGGAGGCCGCTAGGCGGCGTGAGTTGAAGATTGAGCTGCAGTTGAGGGAGCAGTGGAAGGCCCCGTCACAGTCACAGCCGACGCTAAAGTGGTCTAAGACCGCTGACTGCAGGTCAGGGGGACAGCAGGGCCGTACTTGTGGCAAGTGCGGGAAGGGTCGCTCGGGGGTTTGCAGGTTTAGCAGCGCGTGCCGCAAGTGCGGAAAGGAGGGGCATTATGCGAAGGATTGTCGCCAGACAGTCCCAGTTCAGGATATGAGGATCTTCTACCACTGTCATCAGGTTGGTCACGTGAAGACCAACTGTCCACAACTCGCTGCCACGCCGACGCAGGCTCCAGTGCCGGCTACACTGAGGATTAATGACGGGAGTCAGGGTCAAGCAGCGCCGTCGAGGGCCCAGGGACGCGCTTTCCAGCTTACAGCAGAGGAGGCCAGAGCAGCACCAGACGTGTTTGTTGGTATGTTTCTATCCCTTACCTTACTGATTATATCTGTTTTATGCTTATATGTTTGTACCTGTGATTAGGTACGTTTTCAGTGAACTCGTTACCTGCTTTGGTATTATTTGAATCGGGGGCGAGTCGGTCGTTTGTTTCTCAGTCTTTCAGTAGGGAGTTCGGGTTGCCAGTGGGAGAGCTAGAGTGTCCGTTGCGAGTCTCTATCGCCAACGAACACGGGATTTCCGCTTTTGCGGTCTATCGGGGTTGTGTATTGGAGATCATCGGGGTATCTTTCCCGATAGACCTGATTCTGATTCCCATGGGGGAGGTATGTGTGATTGTGGGTATGGACTGGCTTAGTCGTTTCGGTACCATGATTGACTGCGAGGGTCAGCGGGTAGTGGTTCGAACCCCAAGTGGGGGAGAACTGATTGTTTACGGTGAGGGCACCAGATTGGGATCAAGGTTTTGTTCGGCTGCCAGGGCTCGACAGTACATTCAACACAGGTGTGCGGGTTATCTAGAGTATGTGGTGGATACGCAGGTCAAGGATCAGGTTTCAGTATCAGAGGTTCCAGTAGTCAGAGAGTTTGCTGACATGTTTCCGGAGGATTTACCCGGAGTGCCTCCGGAGAGGCAAGTCGAGTTCAAGATCGACCTTGTGCCAGTTGCGGCCCCTATCGCCAAGGCACCATACCGGTTGGCACCACGAGAGATGCAAGAGCTGTCATCACAGCTGCAGGAACTGCTAGGCAAGCAGTTCATTCGTCCGAGCAGTTCTCCATGGGGAGCACTGATTCTATTCATCAGGAAGAAGGATGGTTCACACAGGATGTACATTGATTATTGGTAGTTGAACAAGTTGACGGTGAAAAACCGTTATCCACTCCCGAGGATAGATGATCTTTTAGATCAACTGCAGGGAGCATCTTGGTTCTCCAAGATAGACCTGAGGTCCGGGTACCATCATGTCACAGTTAGGGAGGAGGACGTGGAGAGGACCGCGTTTCGGACTCGTTATGGACACTACAAGTTCATGGTGATGCCGTTTAGGCTCACCAATGCACCAACATTATTTATGGACCTGATGAATCAGTTCTGCAGACTGATGCTCGACCGCTCGGTCATAGTGTTCATAGATGATATCTTGTTATACTCCAAGACCCGAGAGCAGCACGAGGAGCATCTTCGGGAGCTATTGGGAGTTTTGAGGCGAGAGCGTCTGTATGCCAAGTTCTCGAAGTGCGAGTTTTGGTTACGCGAGGTCCAGTTCCTAGGACACCTCGTTAACCAGGAGGGGATTTTGGTCGATCCGGCCAAAATCGAGGCGGTTATGCAACGGGAGGTTCTGAAATCTCCATCGGATATTAGGAGCTTCTTGGGATTGGCAGGGTACTACCGAAGATTCATACAAGATTTCTCCAAGATTGCAGTACCCCTCACTCGTCTGACAAGGAAGGGGGCGGATTTCCGGTGGGGCCCCGAGCAGCAGAGGGCGTTTGAGACCCTCAGACAACGACTATGTGAGGCTCCAGTCTTGACTCTTCAGGAGGGAGTTAAGGATTTTGTGGTATTCTGTGATGTATCCATCACGGGACTGGGAGCGGTCCTCATGCAGAGAGGACGAGTGATAGCCTATTCATCGTGGCAGTTGAAGCCGCATGAGACGAGATACCCTACTCATGATCTGGAGTTGGGAGCGGTGGCATTCGCTCTCAAGATTTGGAGACATTACCTCTTTGGGGTCCGCTGTACCATCTACAGGGACCACAAGAACTTGAGACACATCATGGATCAGCCGAACCTAAACATGAGGCAGCGCAGATGGCTAGATGTAGTCAAGGACTACGACTGTGAGATCCTTTACCACCCAGGTAAAGTGAACGTGGTTGCGGACGCTCTGAGCCGCAAGTCAGCTGGATCTTCTACTCCAGTGACGTGCATGAGGATTTCAGTAGATTCTCCACTTGTAGGCTTGATCAGGGAAGCCCAGGCAGAGGGTATGCGTCAGGAGAACTAGAAGCTTGATAGGATTAGGGGTAAGAACACCCAGTTTATTCAGGATAGCCGGGGATTATTGACCCATTGCGGTCGGGTATAGGTTCCGATGTCTGGAGGGGTCAGACAGACTATTTTGGAGGAGGCTCATAAGTCTCGCTTCTCTATTCACCGGGGGGGCACCAAGATGTATCGGGACTTGCGATTGAGTTACTGGTGGCCGTTCATGAAGCGGGAAATCGCTTGGTACGTGGAGAGGTGCCAAACCTACAGAATGGTCAAGGCCGAGCACCAGAGGCCGCATGGCAAGTTGCAGCCCCTAGAGATTCCCATGTGGAAATGGGAGTAGATCACGATGGACTTCATCACCAAGCTACCGAGAACGGTGAAGGGGTTCGACGCTATTTGGGTCATCGTGGATCAATTGACCAAGAGTTCTCATTTTCTGCCCATTCGGGAGAGCTTATCGACCGAGAAGCTGGCCGATGTGTATATACATGAGATTGTCGCTCTCCATGGGGTTCCGATCTCTATCGTTTCTGACCGTGATGTTCGGTTCACCTCTCGCTTCTGGCAGAAGTTCCACGAGGAGCTGGGCACACGGCTGCACTTCAGTACAAACTATCATCCGCAGACGGATGACCAGAGTGAGCGGACCATACAGACTCTTGAGGATATGTTGAGATCCTGTGTTATTGAATTCGGTGGGAGTTGGGACTCCTACCTACCCATTGCAGAGTTCTCCTATAACAACAGCTTCCACTACAGCATCGGTGCTCCACCCTATGAGTTGTTGTATGGACGGAGATGCCGCACCCAGTCTGTTGGGGCGAGGTGGGTCACAGGGTGATGGGTCAAACCGAGGTAGTCCTGCAGACTACCGAGATGATTCATCAGATTAGACAGCGACTGTAGACCGCATAGAGTCGGCAGAAGAGCTATGCCGACCGACGCCGATCTGAGCTGGAGTTTCAGGTCGGTGACATGGTACTCCTGAAGGTCTCCCCCTGGAAGGGTGTGATCCGCTTCATGAAGAGGGGGAAATTGGGTCCCCGATGATTGGACCGTTCAGGATCATTGCTAGGGTTGGCAAGGTGGCATATAGACTAGAGCTACCAGAGGAGCTTAGTCAGATCCACAGTACTTTCCATGTTTCACAGTTGCGGAAGTGCGTTCTGGACGAGGAGGCAATAGTCTCATTAGATGATATTTTGGTCGATGAGCGCCTGAATTACGTGGAGAGGCCGGTGGCCGTTCTGGAGAGGAAAGTGAAGGTTCTAAGGAACAAGGAAGTACCCTTGGTAAAGGTACAATGGGAGCACCGGAGGGGATCTGAGTGGACTTGGGAGCCGGAGGCTGAGATGCGAGAGCATTACCCGGAGTTGTTCACCGCAGCGGACTTCGAGGATGAAGTCTAGTTCAAGTGGGGGAGAATTGTAACACCTCGACTCTCAGGTATAAACTTTACAGCCTTATTTCCATTTTGAAAGGTCTAGTCGACGAGTTGGATGCCCTGACTCGTCGAGTAGGAACAAATTTGGCCACGTGTCTTAAGTGACCAACTCGACGAGTTGGAGGATACAACTCGACGAGTTGGAGCTGGAGCTGGAGGATGAAACCCTAATTTCCAGGGTTTTGCACCCTATTTAAAGGGTCATTAGCCTCCCTTACAGCCCCCCCCTCCCGTTGAGCTCAGAAATCCTAAATCGTGTTTACTCTCCATATTTGTGTGTTTTTAAGCTTTGAAGGTGGATCTTGGTGAGAAGAGCTTGAAGCTCAAGAAGGTTGGAACAAGGAGAAGTTGTAGATCTGAATTCTAGTCCATCTTAGCATCACTCTGAAAGTAAGAAGTCGTTACCTTGGCTCTCCATTAGCTAGATCTCTTCATTCATGGGTTTAGAACCCTTTTTGGTGTATTGTTGTGGTATTTCCGGTTTTGGGGCAAGATCTGAGGTTGTAATTTCAGATCTGGACTCCTTTAGCCCCTTATTGTCATAAACTTCTAGTCTTTGTCAAGCTATGGCCTTCTCCTTGCCTTAAGCTTCTTCTTTAGCTTAGTTTTGACCGTTAAGACCTTGCATGCATGTAAAGTTTGCAACTTTACGTGGTAGCTAGGCCCTAGGAGACTGGATCTACAAATTGGAGCTTTGGAGTAGCCTAAAAATCATCTGGATAAGAAATGGACTCCATGAACTCGACGAGTCACTTATAGGACTCGGCGAGTCCGATGAAGGTTTACCGTGGTTAGGTTCTGCATGGACTCAACGAGTCAGTGGGGGGACTCAGCGATTCAGTAGGGGTTTTCCCCGATTTCTGGACATGCATGGACTCGACGAGTTGGTTGGAAACTCGGCGAGTCAGTCAGGGTTTCACGACTTCCTGAGTTCTTAAGGATCTCGATGAGTTGCTAGCTGCCCTCGACGAGTCGGGTCAACATTGACCGTTGACTTTGACCAAGGGTTGACCAGTTGGACTTTGAGGGTATTTTGTTAATTGGGATTCTGATGGACTTGGTGCTATGGTGGTGATAGGTGGTTGAGTTCGTGGGAGACGGTGAGTTCAGCATAAAGCTAGTGAGTTCATAAGCGGTAGTGTGTAATGAAAACTTGTTGATGAGCTCGTAATAGTGTTTTGTATAGTTTCAAGAAAATCCGATATTTTCTTTAATGAAAATGTAGTGTTCTCAATTCTGTATGAAATCGTGAATGTTTGTTACTGAAAACCGTAGTGATGTGCGAAAATAATACTTCATGTGACTAGCTAATGCTAATCATGATGTATAAGTGTTTCGTACGTGAAACCATTGTATGTTCAGTTTTGTTTGAAAAACTCTGAAAGTTCTCCAGTTGTAGTGTGTATTAGTTCTATTTAGTATAAATAAAACTATTGAAGAGTGCCAGGTTGTAAACTAAATATGATTTATACATAATGTGAGTCGTATAACCATGCTTGATATGACTAGAGACCTTTCCAACGTTCTTCAGGCGTCGAGTTAAATGACATCTGTACACCCCAGGCGTGCCCGCCTAACTGTAGCTAGCAGTTCAGGTGTGGGATTGTCAGTCCCGAATAGATTTATTCACAAATCTCACGCTCTCCCTCCAGGAGACTCTAGGTATACTATGATAGGATTTATCCCTGTACACCTAAAGGTACAGTAACGAAGTAGTGCCTCACAGTATCATACAATCTAGTTTACATGTAGTGTAGTAGCGTTCTACCATAGTGACAATCCGTATGTATACCGTATGTAGTGATAATTACAGTTATGAATACCATGATAAAGTAGAGATGTAAACTGTAAACTGTTTCTGTCTTAGTGCATATGTTTAGTAGTGAAAGTCTCTGTACTTGTTATGTTTAGAAAATCCCAAACTATACCGATTATAGTTTGCATGTATAACGTAGTGAATAGTGAGTCCGGAAAACTATGCAATTTTAGTGAAAACGTCCCTTATGCTCAACACAGTACAAAAGGGTTAAAGTATGAGAATTGCATGAGTTTTGAAAACATTTATGTTTAGCTTGTATTTCCCCCCTAAAAACATTAAAAACACGGAAAATGTAGGGGTATGAACTTATAGTTTGTCGTAAGATCCGAGCGTAAGGTCGGTGTGGATGCTGAGTGTCAACTGATGTTTCATACGCAAGTGGATCCTATTAACATATGGTAACAAATCTATGCATTAGATGAGGACATAACACTATTTGTTATGGAAGGAAACCACCTTAGGGGCTAGGAAACACTTGAAACTAAGTGTTAGAATCACACGTGATTGAGAATGGGGAGTTTGCGGCCGTAATAAGGAGTGTACGGTCAGGGGTTTGCGGCCCAACAGGGTTTACGGCCCACGAGTTTGCGGCCCAAGCGTTTGCAGTCCACGGGTTTACGGCCCATGGGTTTACGGTCTGTGGGTTTACGGCCCATATGTTTACGACCGTAAACACTTGGTGAAAGGTGTGATTTTCGGTGTTTCAAGGTCCTGTCTAGCCTCTTGGAAGTGTTCTAAGCCTTATGCCCAACTCAAGGAGGAGCTTAAAGGCCAATAATCGACCAAAAATGGAGTTTACGGCCATTGAAGGGATTACGGCCGTAAACCCCTCTCGTGTTCATGATTTCAGGTCGGTTTCTTGGTGAAAACAAGTGATTCCTAGTAGATAACAAGCATAGGGAGTAGTTACTTACTGTAAGATGCTTGGAATGAAGTTTTTAGCCACCAAGAACTAGTGAGTGTTCTTGGTGTTCTTGGTGAGAGAGAAGATCTAGAAAAAGATGAACTTTATGAGATGAAACATGGATTCATCACTAGAAAAGGGATTGAAACACCATAGAAGTGAATAATCACTTACACTTTGAAGATCCTTGAGCAAAACTAGAATTTTGTAGAGAGAGAGAGTAGAGAGATAAAGTCCTTTGAGTGCTTAAAGCTGGAAATGAAAGCCACTCACCCTTTATATAGGGGTGAGTTTACGGCCAAGGGGGGTGGTGGGGGGTTTACGGCCGTGAACAGGGTTTACGGTCGTAAACAGGGTTTACGGTCGTAAACTGAGTTTGCGGCCGTAAACTCCTCTCGAAGGGGGTGTTTGGCCCGGATGCTACGCTTTGACTTAGAAACCTCATTTTTGAACCCAAAACTTAATTGGACCGAGCTTAGAATATTTAATTAAGCTCAAAATAATGACGGCACGAGCAGAAATAAATTCCAAATTGATTTATTTTTTAACGATTTGAACGAAAAAGTTTCGGGTTGTCACATCATCCCCCCGTTAGAGGGAATTTCGTCCCGAAATTCAAACATAGAATACAAATCATGGATTTAGAAAGAGATGCGGATATTTCTGTTTCATCTGATCCTCGCGCTCCCAAGTGAATTCTGGTCCCCGCTTGGCACTCCAGCGAACCTTCACTATCGGGATGCGACTTTGTTTCGTTCGTTTGATCTCTCTGTCCATGATTTCGACCGGTTCTTCCACGAAGTTGAGGTTCTCGTTGATTTCAATCTCGTCGAGAGGAATAACAAGTGTCTCATCGGACAGACACTTCTTTAGGTTCGATACGTGGAAGACAGGATGGATGTTGCTGAGCTCCCGTGGTAACTGGAGTTTGTATGCTACGGGACCGATCCTAGCAAGGATCTCGAACGGTCCAATGTACCTCGGGTTTAGCTTTCCACGTTTTCCGAAACGTATCATGCCTTTCCAGGGTGAGACCTTCAGAAGGACGCGGTCACCAACCTGGAATTCCAAGGATTTTCGTCTCTTATCGGCGTAGCTCTTTTGTCTATCTCGGGAGGCTTTCAGTCGTTCTCGGATTTGTACGATCTTCTCAGTTGTCTCTCAGATGATCTCAGGACCAGTGAGAGTACTGTCGGGGACTTGACCCCTGGCTAGCTATGTGTCACCCACCTCAGCCCAGCACAGAGGGGATCTGCACTTCCGGCCGTAGAGGGCTTCAAACGGCGCAGCCTTGATGCTGGTATGGTAGCTGTTGTTGTAGGAAAATTCAACCAAAGGAAGATGAGTGTCCCATGACGCGCCGAAGTCGATGATGCAGTCTCTCAACATGTCTTCCAATGTCTGAATTGTTCTCTCACTCTGTCCATCTATCTGTGGATGATAAGTCGTGCTCATATCCAGCTGAGTTCCGAGAGCCTTCTGTAGTGACTGCCAGAACCTCGATGTAAACCTGCTATCTCGATCGGAGATAATGGATGCAGGTACACCATGAAGGCGAAATATTTCTCGAAGGTATATTCGGGTGAGTCTCTCCATCTTGAAGTTTTCCTTGATTGGCAGGAAGTGGGAGGATTTTGTCAACCGATCGACAATCACCCAGATGGCATCGTGGCCACTCGGAGATCTGGGTAACTTGGTGATAAAGTCCATGGTTATCGTTTCCCACTTCCACCCAGGTATTTCCGGCTGTTGAAGTAAACCTGAGGGCTTTTGATATTCTACTTTTACCTTGGCACAAGTCGGGCACTTGCCCACGAAAGTAGCAATTTCCGCTTTCATGTTTGGCCACCAATAGAGTTGTTTCAGATCCAGATATATCTTATCCGAACCTGGGTGAACGGAGTATTTAGTCTTGTGAGCTTCGTTCATGACAACTTCTCTGTAACCATCGTGCTTTGGGGTCCAGATCTGGTTCATGAAGTAGTACACTCCGTCTCCCTTGACCTCTAAGTTCTTTTCCATTCACCGCAAGGCTTCATCTGCCATGATCTCGGGTTTTAAGGCTTCCAGCTGAGCCTCTCTGATCTGCGCGGACAGGTGGGAATGGATGGTCATTGTTAGTGCCTTCACCCTATGCCCTGAATACTCTTTTCGGCTGAGGGCATCTGCTACCACATTGGCCTTGTCGGGATGGTAGCGAATTTCGCACTCGTAGTCACTGAGTAACTCTACCCATCGTCGTTGCCTCATGTTTAGCTCCTTCTGATCGAAGATGTGCTGCAAGATCTTATGATCAGTGAAGATAGTGCACTTGGTGCCGTAGAGATAGTGTCTCCAGATCTTTAACGCAAAGACCACTGCTCCCAACTCTAAATCGTGAGTTGTGTAATTGACTTCGTGTGTTTTCAACTGCCTCGAGGCATAGGCGATAACCTTTCCTCGTTGCATGAGCACACAGCCTAGGCCCTGATTGGATGCATCACAGTAGACAACGAAGTCTTCTGTCCCTTCGGGAAGGGACAAGACAGGCGCGCTGCACAGGGCCTGCTTCAATGTTTGAAACTCAGTGTCTTGCTTGACTCCCCAACTAAAGGTTACACCTTTTTGTGTCAGGGTAGTTAAAGGCTTCGCGATTTTTGGAGAAATTCTGGATAAATTAGCGATAATAGCCTGCGAGACCCAATAATTGACGGATTTCTGTGGGTGTCTTTGGTGCAGACCAATTCTCAATCGCTTTGATCTTGGAAGGGTCCATGTGTATTCCTTCCTTGCTAATCACGTGTCCAAGGAAATTTACCTTCCTGATCCAGAATTCGCACTTCGAAAATTTCGCGTATAGCTTTTCTGCCCTTAATGTTTCCAACACCCGCCTTAAGTGTTGTTTATGATCATCCTCACTCCGCGAATAGACAAGTATATCATCGATGAACACAATCACGAAATTGTCTAAGAAAGGGCGGCACACCCGATTCATCAGGTCCATGAATACTGCCGGTGCGTTGGTTAGACCAAAGGGAATTACCACAAACTCGTAGTGTCCATAGCGAGTTCGGAATGCTGTTTTGGGCACATCATTCTCATGAAATCGAAACTGATGGTACCCTGATCTTAGATCTATCTTCGAAAAGTAACTGGCTCCCTGAAGTTGGTCGAAGAGATCATCGATTCTAGGTAAGGGATATCGCTTCTTGATGGTCAGCTTGTTTAGTTCTCGGTAGTCAATGCACATCCGAAAGGATCCATCTTTCTTTTTCACGAATAAGATCGGAGCTCCCCAGGGTGAGGAACTCGACCTTATGAATCCTTTGCTGATCAGCTCATTGAGCTGGCTGGATAACTCCTGCATTTCCGCTGGCGCTAAACGGTAAGGAGACTTAGCTACAGGAGTAGCTCCGGGGATCAAGTCAATACGAAATTCGACTTGACGCTCGGGAGGTATTCCTGGGAGATCCTCGGGAAAGATGTAACACCATAAATTTTCATACAAAATTTTCATTTTTAAAATCACATAAATATCATCAACACAAATCACAAAATCTCAATATTTCTATTATCAAGAACACGTGTTCATAATTATTTAAATAAAATCCAAGATCCTCGAACACAACTCCATCTCGTGTGTACAATCAAGCCGTCGCCTTCCCGTGATCCTGAGAAGTACCTGAAACACATAACATATAACACGGTAAGCACGAAGCTTAGTGAGTTCCCCAAAAATATCACATACAACACATAAGCCACTCGAGGCTATAACTTGGTATGACCCTCCGGTCAATGTGTCTCAGCGAAACCCTCCAGTCCCGTAGCTCGTTGGACCCTCCAGTCCGGTCTAGCTCGTTGGACCCTCTGATCCGGTCTAGCTCGTTGGACCCTCTGGTCCGGTCTAAATCGTTGGACCCTCTGGTCCGGTCTAAATCGTAGGACCCTCCGGTCCGGTCTATATAACACATAGCATACATATATCACAATGCACATAAACTCAAACATACACATAACACAAAAGACCCTCCGGTCTGCATATAGTTACCACTCTAGGTAATGTATAGTGAGAAGACTCACCTCGGTTGGCGAACAGATCCTATAAATGTTGCTGTTGTACTCCGGCAGCCTATACACATAAACATATTCGACTGGACAAGTTTCCTTCGCCACCCTAAGCTTAACATGTACCACACACACACCAGGATACGCACTACGCCGCCACCCTCACAATGGCAGGTGGCAGCCGAAGGTCTCAACGGAAAGAAACTGCTCGGAGCAACGATGGCGACGGGAATCGAGAAGGTAACGAAAGAAATAAGAGGACATCTTACCGGCGGAAGGAGATGTAGCAGCAACATGAGCTCGCCGGTCTTCACAGCCACCATCGGAGGCAGTTTGCGAGGTTGGCTCCGAGTTCCGACTTCTCTCTTCGTCTCCGGCAGCAAAGCATGCGGTGGTGATGCTCAGCGGCGAGGCAGCCGACGACCCTATCTGATCGGAGCAGCGGACAAATGGAGAGGTGGTGGCGGCTGGTCATCACGCATGACGGCTAGAAAATAGGGTTAGGGTTTGGGGAGTAATAAGGTTACGGGTTTGATCCACCGCCCATTCTCACAAGATTGCCATATTGACGCTTTTAATCCCTCCTCCCTTTATTCTTTTCAAATAACATCCGAAATTTACCATATAGCCCCCATCACTCCAAAGTTCTTTCAATTTGAGTCCAAAACTTACTTAACAGCCCCTATCTTCAAAAATCCTTTCATCATAGGTCCCAAAATTACCAATCAGCCCCTTAAGCCTTCAAATCTTTTCAAATTAAATCCATAGCTTGCACATTTAACGCCCAAAATCCAAAATTATATCAATTAGCTCCCTAATACCAACACTCCGCTAAATATTATTTACTTTAGGATTATTATTCATATTAACCCTTATCTATTTATTTATTTAATATACGGGATGTTACAACTCTCCCCCACTTAAATTAGATTTCGCCCTCGAAATCTTTCTTCACTATCCCTTACATGCCTGACGCCTTGAACGACATAGCCACAAGCCCAAGCATAACCCCGGCCGTTCACTCCAACAAAGTTATCTCAATCAACCACAACGTACATGCAACCACTAGGTTCGCTTTACCCCAAGCAAATATTACAACCGCTATGTAGCCACAAGCCACTTCCGACCTCTGTCATGTAACACTCGCTAACTCCATGCATGTTGCGGTCCTTCTCAAGCCACACAAACCAACCCTCCCAGGTCGAGAACATCAGATGGTAACCATAACCACTCAAAATGAAATCCATCAGGGATTCGAAATCTCAACTCGTCTATCCTTTACACAAGTAGGGCCAAACTCAAACTCAAGAGTCTGGTTTGATAGCGAAATTGGTACCACTCATATCCAATCTGGTACTCGACTCATGACCCATGATCCGCGAATCTATGCGTACCTTACTTCTCCAATCCCTCCAATGTGCCACAACCTCTACTCAATTCGAGATATAATGGATCCCAACCATCATGGAGACCACAGTCTCGCCCCTGGCTCGGCCACCAGGTTCCCAAAGACTCAATTATTAGGGCTACCCAAGCCTAAAACTCTTCTGCGTCAAGCTCTGATCAGAGAGCACTTCATCACAACATTCTTTCGCTGACTAGTGGGTACTACGGCTCCCCGCAGTATCACAACAACCTCTCACTGAATAGTAAGTACTACGGCTCCCCGTAGCATCACCACACCCCTCACTGAATAGTGAGTACTACGGCTCCTCGTAGCATCACCACAACCTCTCACTGAATAGTGAGTAATACGGCTCCCCGTAGCATCACCACAACCTTTCTACACTGACTCATTGAAGCTGCAGCTCCCCGCAGTCTTACCGCACTTACTCTTACCACTTCACAATCTCATCCTCAGGCTGACACCACACTGCGATCATTAACTCATGCTCTGCGGCCCATCATAGATAGGTACACACACCCATCTAGGCTAAGCATCACTACTTTGGACGACCAACGTCGTGACAAAACCTCTTTTTCTCGCTGTAATTCACATTCTCAGATAAATCCATTTGATGTCAATTAGCTGAAGGGCCCCCACCGGAACCATAGACACTTGATACACCACTCGTCATCTCATAACTCAAAACTCGAAATAAACCGAAATTTAGGACATCATACCCGGATGTCTCGGCACACCATCACAGAATCTCAGGATGTCTTGCCCCCACCACTGATCACCTACTCACGACATCATACTCAGATACCGCAATGTACTCTGTCAGAATCTCACAACTGATCTTCCTCTCACACATCTTATAACTTCGAAAATCCCAATCCTCAACTTGAAACACAGAGAAATCGTCGATGACTCAGAACACGATGTCGACAATCCTAAACTCCCTCCTCTGTCGCTCAAACCTCTGCAAGGATATTCATACCGACTCTGAAGCTGGTTGCACGATCATCTCTTACCCTTTCCAAAGAGCATAGAACAATCCATTCATCGAACCAACTACCTCGAAAAATTCTTACCTACCACAAGGCCTCTGCCTAACGGCCACCTGCCGTGCAGACACTCATCCTTTCTTGAACACGTACCACATGCACTATCTCGCTCTGCACTTCGCCTTGACCATCAATAATCCTGGTCTCAGGAATCCGCACCGCAGGTCTCTATATCCAGTTCTCTAACCGCTCTTCAACAGATCTCTAATCTCCTCAAAAGCACCCGGTCCTCCCCCACTCAGGGTTCGAACCATCACCAATTGGTTCACCAACAATCTATCCCACAGACTGTTTTTACCAGTAACATCGCACCTACTCTTGGGAGGTGATACGCAATGCTCAATGATCTCCCCGATGGAGATCGAGCAACTCCAATTACCCGAATCTCAGATGAAATCCTCAGAAACTTCTCATCATGACTACCCCTAGTCATTCAGAATCTCGTATCATCCCACTACCGGACATCTCAACTGTCCAGTAGTAACTCTGACTCTTAATCTGAAATAATGAACTATCATACTCCTCATCCTCGACTCTTCAATCAACGTTCCATCACGTGGACTGTAATAAGAGCGGAGTCCTCATTACCATACTCGATACTCCTCATAGACAATAAGAGCCACCGCCCCAATATCCTCTTCTTGATCGTCTGCCGCTGCAGCTAATACATGCCCTACTATGCTCAAATAGGGTGTATCCTTGTCCTTAACCATCTCAGTCCCCACTGACAACCTGCTCATGCTCTAACATTACCTCTCGGCAGACATACTGCCCAAATACTCTGATGGAAGGTCGCCAACAATGCTAACCCGCAGGGTTTTACCCCCAAGCTCAGAAACCGAAATCTCAACACCTCTTATGTTCCCCACAGGAAATGGAAATAGCACCGCTCAGGCCACAGAAAATGACATCTCCACTATCGGTCGGTCGCTCAGCTCAGACCGTATTCTCCCATAACGCACCATCCCTACTCATCCCTGAGTCTTGCGACTCCAACTGGCATCTCACCAATAGTCCTCGGGGTTAACCCGGTTTCCTTTTCAAGGGATGCTCCACTAAAACTCGTTCATCATGGCCCTCTGGCCCCATACTCTTTCACATCTGATCTCAGTCTAGACGATCACCATAGAATAACCGGTAAAACCAGGAGCACTAACCGCCACACGCCCTGGTACTCAACCCATGTGACCACCTCTCGATCTGCTATGAATCATAGTACCCGAACCATGTTACCTCCTCTTAATCTGCTACGAATCATGGTACTCGAACCATGTTCTCTCTTCTCAATCTGCCTCAAATCATGGTACTCGAACCATGACATCACCTCTCGATCTGCTACAAATCATGGTACTCGAACCATGACATCACCTCTCGATCTGCTACAAATCATGGTACTCGAACCATGACATCACCTCTCGATCTGCTACTTAGATTCTACGGAATACTCCCTACATCGAGTATGGGTCCTCTGCTTTCAGTAGTACGGGCCCATACTACCTGCCACATCTACCCATACTCTCTACACGGACCATCCCAGAGTCCCTAAGTAGTTGTTCAACCTTCGCCATCACCAATCACGACACGCGTGCTCGCTTCCCAGCGAAATGCTCTACTCTGTCAGCGTACTCATCTGACTAAGGTCACTTCCTAGGCTATTCCTAGGTTCTCACACTTCTCCGCCATCAGCTGCTGAGAAACTCCTCATGGTGCCAGTCATCTACCTCCTGAATATCGTCACATTCACTTGGTAGCTGACTCCCATCATCGGGAGTTCCACAAAGCACGAAGCAAGCAGCATTCTGGCGTCGAATAAACACGCAAAATCCACTCTAGGTGATAACTCCACTTGCTCTACTCATACTCAAAAGATATCACCAAACTCAACAACTCTACCCCTCGCGGGTAGCTAACTACTCTCTTAGGAGGTTCCACAAATGCTCATCTAGGTATCTCTCCTAGATTACTCCTCGACTCAAGACTCTCTCTAAAAGATTCTTGTTAGGCACTTCTACTCAGCTCATACAGAGCAAATAGCATATAATATCAATCAATATCATCCCCTAGGCCAAGGCATCAAGAATCAGACAACTCTAGCCCTAAATTCTAAAATACCTAGCCTATCATCTAGCATGCAACTAAAATATCTCATAAGCATCTCATGATACAAACAAATAATGGTATTTTGGGAAACCACCGTTCGGGCTCTGACTGATTGTATACACTGCTCCATCTCGTTTTATCTTTAAAACTCTTACTCGTTTTTAAAAAAATCATTTATTTTTAGAAAATTTTTCTCAAATCCTCAGTTTGAGTTCAGAGATACCCGAGAGCACATCTGAATCCCTCAAACCAAGGCTCTGATACCAACTTGTAACACCGTAAATTTTCATACAAAATTTTCATTTTTAAAATCACATAAATATCATCAACACATATCACAAAATCTCAATATTTCTATTATCAAGAACACGTGTTCATAATTATTTAAATAAAATCCAAGATCCTCGAACACAACTCCATCTCGTGTGTACAATCAAGCCGTCGCCTTCCCGTGATCCTGAGAAGTACCTGAAACACATAACATATAACACGGTAAGCACGAAGCTTAGTGAGCTCCCCAAAAATATCACATACAATACATAAGCCACTCGAGGCTATAACTCGGTATGACCCTCCGGTCAATGTGTCTCAGCGGAACCCTCCAGTCCCGTAGCTCGTTGGACCCTCCAGTCCGGTCTAGCTCGTTGGACCCTCTGGTCCGGTCTAAATCGTTGGACCCTCTGGTCCGGTCTAAATCGTAGGACCCTCCGGTCCGGTCTATATAACACATAGCATACATATATCACAATGCATATAAACTCAAACATACACATAACACAAAAGACCCTCCGGTCTGCACATAGTTACCACTCTAGGTAATGTATAGTGAGAAGACTCACCTCGGTTGGCGAACAGATCCTATAAATGTTGTTGTTGTACTCCGGCTTCTAACTCTGAGTCAAAACCCATAATTAACCCCATTAGGATTTAAGACCAACCTTCACATATTAGGTCTAAATATGGTCCACCAACCCGGTCCATAACTAACTCAAGCCCATTGGGCCCACCAAGGCCCAATACCAAATGGGTTCACAAAAGTCCTCTAATGGCCCAACTATGGCCCAATTGAAACTAGGGTTTCACATAAAATGACAATTAGGGTTAAGTATTTCTCACTTAACCCATTAAGGACTTAATCCATTAAGTCCCTTACCCTACCAGATAAATGATATGGTGCAATTGGGCTTAATACACAATCCAATCCCCAATGGCCCAAAAGTGGGTCCAATAAGTCCAAACCCACAAACCCCAAAATTAGGGTTTTCTAAACCCTAATTAGGGTTTTTAGCCCAATAACCATCCAACTAGCCCAGATCAAGAATTTTGGGCCGATTAGGGTTCACTATGCCAAGCACCACCCACTACCACCTCAGGTAGTGGTGGTCAGTGGCGGCTCACGGCGGCGGCCACCATTTCCAATGGCGGTGGCTTGAAATCTTGACTCAAAATCACATATATCACTTTACACATAATGCACAAACACACAACCACCCTCCACGGTGGCTGGTGGCGGCAGGAGGCGGCAACATGGTGGCAAAAACGAAAATAGGGGCGGCAGCCACCATGGTTGGCTGCCATGGTGGTTGCTATGGCTTTCCGGCAGCCTATACACATAAACATATTCGACTGGACAAGTTTCCTTCGCCACCCTAAGCTAAACATGCACCACACACACACCGGGATACGCACTACGCCGCCACCCTCACGGTGGCAGGTGGCAGCCGAAGGTCTCAACGGAAAGAAACTGGTCGGAGCAACGATGGCGACGGGAATCGAGAAGGTAACGAAAGAAAGAAGAGGACATCTTACCGGCGGAAGGAGATGTAGCAGCAACATGAACTCGCCGGTCTTCACAGCCACCATCGGAGGCAGTTTGCGAGCTTGGCTCCGAGTTCCGGCTTCTCTCTTCGTCTCCGGCAGCAAAGCATGTGGTGGTGATGCTCAGCGGCGAGGCAGCCGACGGCCCTATCTGATCGGAGCAGCGGACAAATGGAGAGGTGGTGGCGGCTGGTCATCACGGATGACGGCTAGAAAATAGGGTTAGGGTTTGGGGAGTAATAAGGTTACGGGTTTGATCCACCGCCCATTCTCACAAGATTGCCATATTGACGCTTTTAATCCCTCCTCCCTTTATTCTTTTCAAATAACATCCGAAATTTACCATATAGCCTCCATCACTCCAAAGTTCTTTCAATTTGAGTCCAAAACTTACTTAACAGCCCCTATCTTCGAAAATCCTTTCATCATAGGTCCCAAAATTACCAATCAGCCCCTTAAGCCTTCAAATCTTTTCAAATTAAATCCATAGCTTACACATTTAACCCCCAAAATCCAAAATTATATCAATTAGCTCCCTAATACCAACACTCCGCTAAATATTATTTACTTTAGGATTATTATTCATATTAACCCTTATCTATTTATTTATTTAATATACGGGATGTTACAAAAGACATCAGGAAAGTTGCAGACTTCGGCGATGCTCTCGAGGTCTTTACCCTTTTGTGTCTCATCAACAACATGAGCTAGAAACGCATGTCATTCCTTCCGCAGGTACTTCTGAGCTTTGATGCACGAAATGATACAGAGGTTTGAACTGAGCTTATCACCATAAATCATAAGGGTTTCGCCAGAGGGAAGATTGAGACGGATAGCCTTCTCATAGCAAAGGATGTCAGCACGATTGGGGCTTAACCAATCCATAGCGATAATGACATCGAAACTCTTAATAGATACAGGCATAAGATCGATAGGAAAGGAATGATTGCCTAAGGTAAGAGTACAACCTATGAATATGTCGTTCGCGCTTTCTTTCTCTCCGTTAGCCATCTCGACGGTGAACGTTTCGGTTAAATGTTGGGATTTACATTTGATTAGATGTTTGAATGCATGACTAATAAAACTCCTCTCCGCACCAGAATCGAAAAGAATGCATGCATGAGAGTTGTCAAGGAGGAACGTACCCGTAACAACGGTAGGATCAGCGACCGCTTTCTCCTGGCCCATCACCAGAACTCTTCCTGTATTGCCTTGCCTTGGGGAAGTTTCTCCTGAAGTGCCCAACCTCTCCACATCCATAACAAGCTTGACCAGCACCTGCTCCCGCAATATGGTTGGTTGGTTAGGTTGGCACCTTGCAGTATCGAGCTGTGTGTCCCTTCTTTCCACAGCTGTTGCAATTCAACTCACGGCAGGGTCTGTGATGATGGAAGTTACACTTGTTGCACAGGGGTAGTTTTCCAGCATAACCACCGGTAGGATATTGGGTGGTTGGGACAGTAGCTGGAGCAGCAACAGGAGCAGTAAAAGCATAAACTGCCACTGTTTGTTGTTTCTTAGAGGGCTCATGCGAAGACTGACCCTTGCGTTTGTTCCAGAATTTCTTCTTCTTCTCACCACTCTCCTTTTACGGCTCAGCGACCGTTGCCACCTCATCCAGATCGATTCCATGATCGATCAGAGTCTGTGCCAGATCCTTGGCGCTTTCAAATGTAGCCGGTCTAGCAGCCAAGACATTCCCCTTGGTTGGTTGTGTCAATCCCCAAATGTACCTCTCGATTTTCTTGCTTTTCGGGGTGACCATTCCCGGACAGAGGAGAGCCAGATCACAGAATCTCGCGGTGTAGGCAGCGATGTCGGAACCCTTCATCTTTAAATTCTAGAGTTCGTGCTCCAACTTTTGCACTTCGCCCCTCGGGCAGTATTCCGCAAGCATGAGTTCCTTCAGTCTTTCCCAACCCATGACATTAGCCACTGGCAGGGTTAGGGTTTTGACTCGACCATTCCACCAGGTCAAGGCTCTGTCAGTGAAGGTGCAGGCGGTGAACTTCACCTTGTTGGCTTCGGAACAGGCGCAAATTTCGAAGATGGATTCGATCTTCTCGAACCATCGAGTCAGAGCGATGACACCTCCATTCCCGTCGAAGGACTTAGGCTTTGCAGTCATCAAGTCCTTGTAGGAACACTCCTTTTGATGTCCCTGACTTCCGTCTTGTCCTTGAGGGTTGGTTCCACCTCCAGCCCCACCAGCATTCAGTTGTGCCATTGATGCAGTCACGGTAGCTGTAACTGCTGCCTGAAACATGACGGGGTCGAACTGGGAGGGGGGTGGTGGTGGTGGCGGAGTGTTGTTGTTTCTTCTGATGGGTCTTGGTCGGGGAGGCATCTTTTTCTAGAAACAATCAGGAAGAAGAGGATGGTAAGTCCTCAAGATATATGAAACAAGATATATCTCATCCTGATAACAAAAGTGTTCTACCAAACGATAAGCACAAAAAGATTACTAATGCAAGTAAGTTATCGCTTAAGGAAGAAGAGGTAGAAACACTTGGAGTGAACCTGTATACTGAGTTTGGCTCTAGCTAAAATACTCCTATAGTATTTTATGTGAGATGATTTTGGTAAGTTTTAGGCCTGCTGTAACACCGCAGTCACTCCCAAGCACATGTTGGTCATGTCTCGACTGAATATAGTTGATCATGCTATATTCACCCTAGACATGATTACATAACTGCCCAGGTTTAACCGCAGCGTTCCAACATCCAAATACTTTTGTTCTGTTCTACTAGTGACGCGAATTCTGTTATGTATGCATGCTCGTATACTTTTTATAAAAATACTTATATTTTCGAAAGTATACTTTTAGCGTAGAGAACTTAGGACCCTTAGTGTTTATAGTTGTATACCATGTAAGGTTCGGTATACTAGTTCACTATAAACAAGGGCTCTGATACCAATCTGTCACACCCCAAAACCTGAAAGGCGGAAACGTTCTGGGGTGGAGGACGTCATGTATAGCATCACAACCAATGTATAATAGCAATCATAGCAACACAACCATTACAGTGAATACTAAAGTAAAAATGTTTACATCAATTTGGAATTTGTCTGAAACTTGTTTGAATTACATCAAATAATTTGTACGAATATAAGCATAAAACTCTTATTGCTCCAGCTCCTCAAAAATCCAGCAGGTACCTGTGTACTGATTTCCTGAGAATACAAGCAGTTTGGAAGAATATCAGCATAAAGCTGGTGAGTTCATAAGCGGTAGTTTGTAATGAAAACTTGCTGATGAGCTCGTAAAAGTGTTTTGTATAGTTTCAAGAAAATCCGATATTTTCTTTAATGAAAATGTAGTGTTCTCAATTCTGTATGAAATCGTGAATGTTTGTTACTGAAAACCGTAGTGATGTGCGAAAATAATACTTCATGTGACTAGCTAATGCTAATCATGATGTATAAGTGTTTCGTACGTGAAACCATTGTATGTTCAGTTTTGTTTGAAAAACTCTGAAAGTTCTCCAGTTGTAGTGTGTATTAGTTCTATTTAGTATAAATAAAACTATTGAAGAGTGCCAGGTTGTAAACTAAATATGATTTATACATAATGTGAGTCGTATAACCATGCTTGATATGACTAGAGACCTTTCCAACGTTCTTCAGGCGTCGAGTTAAATGACATCTGTACACCCCAGGCGTGCCCGCCTAACTGTAGCTAGCAGTTCAGGTGTGGGATTGTCAGTCCCGAATAGATTTATTCACAAATCTCACGCTCTCCCTCCAGGAGACTCTGGGTATACTATGATAGGATTTATCCCTGTACACCTAAAGGTACAGTAACGAAGTAGTGCCTCACAGTATCATACAATCTAGTTTACATGTAGTGTAGTAGCGTTCTACCATAGTGACAATCCGTATGTATACCGTATGTAGTGATAATTACAGTTATGAATACCATGATAAATGTCACACCCCGAAAACGATGGCGGAAACGTTCCGGGGTGGAGGACGTCATGCGTAGTATCACAACAGTTGTATCATGGTAAACGAATTAAACACAACCATTACATTATAATAAGAATATTTACATTGTTTGAAAGCATGGTTTATACATAACAGTATATAACAAAAGTAAAAGACGTGACTCCAAAATGCTCCGTCTTCTCCAAAAGTTGGCAAGAGTACCTGTCTATTGTTGCCCTGAGAATACAAGCAGTTTTAAAAATATCCGCATAAAGCTGGTGAGTTCATAAGCGTTTAGTTCTGGTGAAAGAAATGTTTCTTTGATCCTTTGAAAAGTGTTTCCCAAGAAAATCCTCTATTTTCTTATGAAAGATGTTTGATTATCCATTCGTTATTTGTTTAACAGCCTGTTTATGTAAGGTTGAGTTATCCCAGGAAAATCCTATATTTTCCTTAAAAGTTGATAGTTGGTTAACTGTTCTAGAATGAGATGTACAAGAATCTACCATACTTGTATCGTTAGATGTAGTTTCCTTGAAAACCCTGTTTGCTCTCTATGAGGTGTATTAGCCTTATTACATAAATAAAACTAATAAAATAGGTAGTGAACTAGATCCTAAGGGTATTACTAATACCCTCTAGTAATCAAATCGGTTATTACTTTGAGGTTAGTTCACTTGTTTCATTATTACAAAAGTAAATTCTCGCTATCTAGGTTGTGAGTTTTATAACCGTACTTAGACTGGATATGGCTCGTAACGGGGGCCAGTATCTTTTTATGACTTTGTCACCCCTGAACCTAACGGTCCCGCTGTAGCTGGCAGCGAAGGTGCGGGATAGTCAGTCCCATATAGATCTATACACAATAGTCACGCTCTCCCTCCAAGAGATTCTGGTTACAAGGGTTAGTCCTACACTCTCGAATCCGGTGGGAGTGTTACCAAGGACGTGTCTCAAAACTTAGCCTTGTTGGGTTTTAAGCATTCTAACACTCCTATGGTGTACATGCAACCCTATAAACCTTGGATCTATGTTTTCTCTATTATACATGCAAATATTAACTATTCCAAGGTTTCATCCTAACTAGCATATTATGAAGCACATATACTACAAAGTTCTAGTTAGATGACATACCTTTTGATGTAGCTTGATGTCTTCAAGCTTTAAGAGCTTAGCCCCAATAATGTGGAAGCCTCAAATGGAATCACAAATCACCAAAACACCTTGGAAGAACTTGAGAGAATATGTATGCACGCTAAAATCGGCCCACTCTTATTTTCACACACTTGTGCCAATTTTGTGAGCCAAGGACCCCCTTATATATTAAGGAGGATTAGGGTTACATCCATGTAAACCTTAATACCCATGACCTTTCATTTACATAGGATCCATGGGTTAAAAGCTCCATGGACCATCCATGAAAGCTTAGCCCAACCTAAATGAACTTGGCCCATTCCATATATATAAGAGTCCATATTTAATTAGTTCTTTTTGATCACTTAATTAATTCTAAATTAATTCTTGATCAATACTGATTAAATAATAGGATTCCATATTAATATATTAGAACTTATAATATATTAATATAAATCATAAATATACTATTCTCAAAAGACTATCCATATAAATTGTGCCGGTGAAGTGCAACCCAAATGGACCATGCCGGGTCGGGTCAAGTACATACCAAATATAGTTATGGACTTAGACATTAATCCAACAGTCTCCCACTTGGATAAGTCTAAAACTATTATTGAGTATGACTTCAAAACCTAACTGGCAATCGTAGTTCTTAAAGCCGCTGTCGAACTCTGACCTTGTCAATGACTTGTCCATTAGATAAGGGATCATATATTCCTCCATTCTAGATATCATATGGACTGAGACATGGATTATAATCATTCTCTCTGTCCATTTGTTGTTTCCCGATTTTCGATTTATGATGACTGACTGATTGAACAAATCAAATCAGTCCTGGCTTGGCCAAGCACTCACATGTGTCATCGCTAAATCATCGAGGGGCCCAGAGATATCGCTTTTATCCCGAAGGTAAAAGGAATGGATAAACTTCGACTCATATGGCTTGTTCTACTACTTGTTGAATCATACACAAAGGCACGTTTTATAACATCGAGTTACCAAATGCGTTTTCGTACAATCAATGTATAACAAACTCATAGTAACAACTCATATCTCTAGGTTTGAAGAATATAAGATATTATCGTCTCATGATCACTCGTGATAAAATCCATGAAGTGATTCAAATGAGCGCGGGTTGAATCCAATACTCATAACTTATGAGCACTCATGAGTGTTGTAGCACCACTTTGTCCACCAACTTGGACCTCTACAAACGAACCCATGACAGTCTTGATTCATATCTACTTCCAACATATGACCGACTGTGGATGGTTTGAATAACTTAATCATTCAGGAAGAGCGACTTAGTTATTCTGGAAGTCAAAACATGCAAAGTGAAACACAAGAATAAATGAATCAAATATGGTATCAAACCCTATGAATATAAATAAACACTTTTATTTATCACCATACTGATTACTCATTATTCATTGTTTCGGTTTTATCAACTTTATACTTGAATTAAAAACACTAGTTGTCCCATGCTCCAAGCATGTACACTATGTTTTTCTTAAACAATAGCTTTTCCATACACCAAGTATGCACTCTATGTTTGTCTATGATCCTTACTTTGTGAAATAAACCAATTGAACATAATTTCAATGATTCTAATTTCACACTCCCAAATCCTTATCGAAAAATGTGAGAATTTCAAATTCCTACGTTTATCGAAATCTGTTTAGATTTTAAACTTATATGCACTGACCCTCCTGTAATGAATATGTACAAAGTCACAAAGACTTGCCAACAGTCATTATAAGGTATTCCAATGGAGATCAACTCCATGGAAACTAAGTCTCATATTCAAAGTACATTGCTTTGGACATGCTTCTTGCATTAAGTTTTCTAATCTTACACAGATAACTTCCACCTATGGAGACAACTCCATATTCTCATTTTGACTATCACTTCTGAATAAGTGATACCTCTTTTCAGAATATGTCAATATGGTCCTTCCAAAATTAGCACTATACTTCCAACTGTCCCTGAGCAACCAATCTTTGGTAAACCTCAGATTGTCCTCGACAATTTCTTAATCATTTTAGTCATATCCAATTCTAGACCTTTTCCCTTCTTAATGCCTCTGGGCATTTGAAAAAATTTAGAAATGATAAATCTTATAGCACATGCAATCGATCCTGTACCCAAAGCAAATGGTACACGATTCATGATGTCTCACATAAAGACATGATTCTAGACCAGTCATTTGCTACAATATTTTTATTTGCCATGTTTTCAAAATTTGACTATGAAGAGGGATGCCGTAATCATAATCGAAATTTGAGAACGCAATATATAGAATTTCCTTAAGTTGAACCAATCCAACATGAAATTCATATATATATATATATATATATATTCTTGACTAAAGATGATTAAGGTCTCAATCTAAGCCTTTAGAACTGAAATGAAGTATATCCTCTCCCTTAATTATAGCAAAACAACTTTTTCAATCCCTGCAGCCTCACGAATTGAAACTTTTGTTTTCTATAATTAACATTGCTAACTTGCAACACTAACAATAATTATCATGCTCCCACTAACATGATGATTATTAGCATAACACTTATGCTCCCACTAGTTTTGACATGTACTCAGAAATCAGCTGGACTTCTAGAAATCAATACTTTATTGACTTTGTTACCAAAGTTCAGATTTTTGATACGAGATGCTTTGATAAAACTTTATGAAAATCATACACCTTTCCTTAGATAGTATGCATGTGTGTCTAAACAATTTCAGAACTATGAAAAGGGATGCCGTAATCATAGTCTCAATTGTTTAGACCTTTTGCCATCTGCTTCAAATCTACTTGGTGGAAGTGTTTCCTCACCATCATTTTCATGAATCAGAGAGAAACCTTATGACCCTTAGATTTTATGGTGTATGTGTTCTTATCCATGTGAATCGTCAAAACCATAATCACAAGACAAGGATAATGACAAATCCAAACTCATATGGACTGAACTTATGCAATCTTAACTTCTTGCCACCTGGCAGTACAGGGACTGCCATTGCTTCCAAGTTGTTATGCAACCAATTGAGAACTTTCATAACTCCTATGCAAAGCCAAATTTAACTAGAATGGGCATAGAATATGTCAACACGATAGGTTATAAACCTCAAGTCGTGTGCTAGTGAAGAACCTCAGGTTTTATTCTTGATTAGTTCTTGAAATTCTTTTTAGGATCTTTAAGACTCCCACTATCCTCTTGACATATAAGACTATCTTGCCAAATATTCAAGAGATAGTGCGGACTCTTTATCAAGACAAACACTTCACACGATTGGCCTTAGTTGGTCTTTGTTTTATCCAAAACATCACAACTTACCAATTTCAAATGTACAAGAGTAGGACACTTTTACTCTTACATTTGACAAGTGTTTTAAACCTTTCTTTAAGATATGTCACTCAAGTTACAATCTTGGAGTATGACTCTAAGAATTGTTTTGGAACGAAGTATGACTCATCTTCCTGATCTAACCATTTCAACAATTCATGACTCTTCTTCTTAGTCATAAGAATGCACTAAGATGACCTTTAGAGGACTAATTGTGATATGATTTCTAAATCATTAAGATGATCACAAACATGATACTAAAGTACTCTCCCATCTTTTCAGATTTGAGAAACTTTTATCTTTCTGCCTAATTTGATTCTTCCCATTCGTTCTGCCATACATTGAGACTTTTCCAATGTTTTAGACTTATACTTAAACTTGTAAGTATAACCATATTTACTAAACTTTAGTAAATCAAATAGTCTTAACGAGCTTTGTGATGGACATGACCAGTGCACAAGAATGTGTACTCGATCCCTTTAGTCCTTCACTTGACTCACACATCCATGTGAACAAGTAATTAGTCTTGATTTTCCAATGCTTGAAAGTTCTCATTCATCATACTATTCAACTTGCATGATTCCAAGTTTCGGTCCAATTGAAACTTGGGTGATGAGAAACTTTCCTGATTTGGTAAATTTAGACACTACCACAAATGAAAGAATCAAATCCATTTTCCAATATTGCTGTCAGTGGAATCATATAAGCAACAATTTTCCACAAATGCCATTGTAAGGATACTTCAAATAAATAAAATTAAACAATTTTCTTTTATTTTAAAACTTTGCGGAAAAACTTATCCTTACAATCCACATGGAAAATTGTTGTTATCTATTCCTTAGCAATATATCATAACTTCTTAAGCAACTGCTCAAAATTCTGATGCGATCGAAATCCACCTTCGCGATCAGAATCAACATATACTTCCTTTAAGATTTATCTCTATTCTTTGATTCTTAAAACATCAACATGTGACCCAGTCACATCATGTAATGAGGATCTCAGAATAGAACTTAACAGAGTTAGATAATGGGCTCTACCTGATGTAGAGTCAAACTTTTTGACTTTAACATCCTTAGGTAAATTTGGCAGCTTTGCAATCAACGCCCCTTCCTTTGGCAAAATAAACATATGGACCCTTTGGTAATGGGACTATCTCAGACTTAGCCTTTCTCTTTACCATTTGGTCAACCGAGTTGACTATGGCCAATCCCTTTCCATTGGGAAGAGAATGCTTTTTCTGGATTTCCAGTGTCACCATTGTCACTGTCCATAAAGTTTTTGGGAAGTTGATCTTCTAATCAAATTTGCTTTACTATCGTTCCAAATCATTGCTGATTCAGTAGCACCAAGCAAATAGATATGATCATTAAGGTTCATGTCATAGTCTGTTTCATAGTAGTCCCAAAGGAACTCACTATGTGACTTAGAAAGTGATTGAACATCCAACTTTCTCAAGACTTCGACACCCAACTCTCCCGGCTTGTCAATATGTGACTTCATCTCTAAGATGTGATCACACATAAACCTTGCTTGCCATTAGGGCTTGAGTGACCTTGAACTTGTGGGTTAGGGAGAATAATTGGAGGAGGTGGAGGAAGAGAAGTATGACTTCCATGAGCCAAACTCGAGAAGTCATATTCATTAGGAAAGCTTGGTTTGGGAAGATCATTGTTGTCTAAACCAGACATCAACAATGGGAGAAATTCACGTAAAGTTGATTTTAGTCCTTAATATAACACCCAATATGATATATTAAGGCTAGGACCCAACAAACTATTTTATAACTTGGAAGAGGGATGCCGTAATCCAAGCTATAAAATATTTAAAGGTAGGTGAATGACGATTCATCAATTTCCACCAAGATAAACGAAATGTATTATTAGGTTTTAATTGGTTTTGAAACTCCTAGATTCTTTTGAGATTCATTGAACTTTTCAATGGCATGTTTCAATCTCGAGTGTGCCCTTCAGGTTTTGTGACTGGGATGCCGAGGATCACAAAACAAGCTGTGAAGTAACCATGCAAATATACTTGGTACCCTTAATATTTACCCCTCAATCGATGTGCCGGTTAACCACACACGCTCCAACGATACTATGATAAACATTAAGTTACCCTTTGCCTACCTTGTTAAGTCCAGGTTAGTGTGCCGGTTAACCACACATGCTCCACTAACAGCTTAAACAAAGTGCAAAGTGTAATTTCATGGATTAGCACCTTATTCACATTTTCCTAAGTAACTAAGATTGGGAATTTATAAGTGTTTAGTTACTTAGTATTTATCATTATACTTATAATGAAGGGAGAATTATAGTCCTTGTCCTACCTGTTCGGCTAACGACCCTCCACCGGTCAAGGAAGCGGTGAGTGAGAGTGGACACCCATTAAACTGCCATTTTATAGGCAGTAACCTTATACCCCCCTTATAGACCGGCTTCGTGAATAAGGCCTACTAATGGTAAGACGACTTGCTCTTATACATATAATATATTAAACTTTTAATATTATAATAGTATAAGGGTGTATTTTAGACATTTAAAATACTTGGTGGTTTAATCTATTAATTAAACTAGACTTTTTAATTTAATTAAACTCAAACCATATATTTATGGATTAATAATACTCTTTTAATTAAACGCTTTAATTAACTATTAATAAAGTCCATAAGAGTTAATTTGAACTATTCAACAAAACATCATAATTCCAATTATTAAACTCAAAATTAAAACCATTTAATTAATTGTTTAAGTTATGAACCCAAGAGTTTTAGAATTCAATTCTTTTTTTTTCAAAAAACACTTTTCTCAAATTCCAAAACTTGAGGGCAAGTTTTGTAATTCTTGAAAACCTTTGGATTCCATAACTTATGGAATTAATGGTGTTTTATGATGAAACTTTCAATGTTCCATAACTTAAGAACAAGTTATGGAATTCTTTAAAACATTAACACCAAATTTTGTCACTCCATAAAAACTTTGAATCAAATTTTTTTTTTTAAAAAAAAAAAAACTTTCATATCCATAACTTATGGAAGTTTCAAAAACCCTTAAGATCACAACTTTAAAAAAAACTTTTGAGCTCCAAAATTTTATGACAAAATATGTAACTCCTTAAAACATTTAGATCAAACTTTTAAAACTAATAAAATAATCATATCATTTTATCTTTTACTAAATTTGACATAATTCAATTCTTTTTTTTCAACTTGAAAATAAAACAGTTGCATCAATATAACAGAAAACAACCCATGACTCTGATACCACTGTTGGGTTTTAAGCATTCTAACACTCCTATGGTGTACATGCAACCCTATAAACCTTGGATCTATGTTTTCTCTATTATACATGCAAATATTAACTATTCCAAGGTTTCATCCTAACTAGCATATTATGAAGCACCTATACTACAAAGTTCTAGTTAGATGACATACCTTTCGATGTAGCTTGATGTCTTCAAGCTTTAAGAGCTTAGCCCCAATAGTGTGGAAGCCTCAAATGGAATCACAAATCACCAAAACACATTGGAAGAACTTGAGAGAATATGTATGCACGCTAAAATCGGCCCACTCTTATTTTCACACACTTGTGCCAATTTTGTGAGCCAAGGACCCCTTTATATATTATGGAGGATTAGGGTTACATCCATGTAAACCCTAATACCCATGACCTTTCATTTACATAGGATCCATGGGTTACAAGCTCCATGGACCATCCATGAAAGCTTAGCCCAACCTAAATGAACTTGGCCCATTCCATATATATAAGAGACCATATTTAATTAGTTCTTTTTGATCACTTAATTAATTCTAAATTAATTCTTGATCAATACTAATTAAATAATAGGATTCCATATTAATATATTAGAACTTATAATATATTAATATAAATCATAAATATACTATTCTCAAAAGACTATCCATATAAATTGTGCCGGTGAAGTGCAACCCAAATGGACCATGCCGGGTCGGGTCAAATACATACCAAATATAGTTATGGACTTAGACATTAATCCAACAAGCCTAATAAATTTACAAGTAATAATACTGAAAATCCTGTTTATGTTTTATATGAATCCTTTGCAAAATATCGCATTTTATGACAAGATTCACAAGTTCCTTGCTTTAGTTTTGAAAACTGGTTCTACGAGTTGATTTCTTAATCGTTTGGTAAAACTGTTTTCTGTGTTAAAAGCATACTGAACATATGAGTATTATATACGAAATAATATACTTTGAGTACAAGTTTCCTTGTACTTTTTCTTGTATTCTCCCCCTGAAAACATGAAAATCTCGGAAAAGGTGTAGGGGTATGAACTCACAGTTTGACGTGGGATTCAAGTGTAAGCTGCTGGGAATTGTGAGTGTCAATTAAAGCCTTGGACACAAACGGATCCTATTTAGCATGAAGAAGTACATATATACATTAGGTGAGGGCATAACACTATTCTTTATGGAAGGAAACCACCTTAGGGACTAGGAAACACTTAAAACTAAGTGTTAGAATCACATGTGATTTGAAAATGGGGAGTTTGCGGTCGTAAAAGGAGTTTACGGTCCATGGGTTCACGGTCCATGGGTTTACGGTCCATGGGTTTTGTGACAACCTGAAACGTTTTCCGTTATCCTTACTAAATTCCGTTAATTAAATTTGGGTTTTTTATTTTATTTCCATTCACATTAGTATTATTTTTGGTCTAACGGAATATTCTAAACTCAGTTCGATCGAGTTTCGTATTCGAAAACGAGGTTTTCTAAGTCAAAGCATAGCATTCGGGCCAAATAACTCTTCGAGAGGAGTTTACGGCCGCAAACTTGGTTTACGACCGTAAACTCTGTTTACGACCGTAAACCCTGTTTACGACCGTAAACCCTATTTACGGCCGTAAACCCTCCACCCCACCCCTTGACCGTAAACTCACCGTATATAAGGGATGAGTGGCCTTCATTTCTCACTTTACACACTCCAGAAGATTTCTCTCTCTACTCTCTCTCTTTCTCTCTCTACAAACTTCGAATTTGCTCAAGGATCCTGTAACATCCCAATTTTCAGGTCCAAAAATTTCTTTTTAATTAACCAACACATAAAAACATTCATAAGAAAATACTGTGAAAACACATCATCTCATAAAACAATGTATCATGTTTGAAAACCCAAGTCATAAAGTAATAACATATTAGAGTACAATCCCAGAAAACTCCATGCGGAAATCATGTGTGTGTATGTGTGTGTGATGCGATGCTACGCCGCCGGCTCCTTCCCCTTAGACGAAGAGGTACCTGAATCCAAAACCGAAACCGTAAGCACAAAGCTTAGTGAGTTCCCCCATCATACCACATACCATTCAATATGATCGGTATCTCTCAACCGGTAATCATCATCGGTATCTTTCAACCGGTAACCAACATCGGTATCTTTCAACCGGTAATCGTCACCGGTATCTTTCAACTGGTAACCATCATCGATATCTTTCAACCGGTAACCATCATCGGTATCTTTCAACCGGTAACTGTCATCGGTATCTTTCAACCGGTAACTGTCATCGGTATCTTTCAACCGGTAACTGGGGACTATTCCACCCCCTACCACTAGCATACAACAGCAAGGTACAATCATATAGTCAGGCAGATCCGGGTACTGACCTACCCCACGGACCTAAGGGCCGCTGTCAAGGATCCTAATCCCTACTATACACGTAACATATCATGCAGACAATACTCGTGACCAAAGCACATAACCAAACCAAGATAATTATCACAAAGACAATCATCTTACAAATACTCCTCTTTGGTGGGCCGACATTGTGGCCTTAGACCCACCCCTACTGGAAGGTAACTCACCTCAATGTCGTGTAGTGTTTGAATTATCCTCGACGTACAAGTCGACTCCCTTCGACTCCTCGATCCCTACACGACGACCTTTGAGTCAATCACACAGCCAGTACAACCCTAAACAGGGTCAGTCCAAGTCTAGTCAAAGTCAACTTCAAGTTGACCCGACTCGCCGAGTTGGGCCGTCAACTTGCCGAGTCCATCACCCTTTACTCGTCCTTATCCATGACTCGACTCGTCGAGTTGGGCCGTCAACTCGACGAGTTCGTCCCTCACATGAACATCGCATGAAACTCATCCGACTCGCCGAGTTGATGAACAACTCGTCGAGTTCACCTTCATCTGATGAACAAGTTTTGTCCTCGACTCGCCGAGTTGATGAACAACTCGTCGAGTTCCTCTTCATCCTTAAGAAGATTTCCTTGGACTCGCCGAGTCTGTTCTAGCACTCGTCGAGTCCCATGAACTCCAGGTCTAAAATCACATCCAATACATTGGGTAACTCTTCCTGTCCAGTTACAACCCTTCTAAAACTCAACTAGGTTCCTTTGACTCTCAACAGATATGGGGCTCAAAGCCTCGGATTAGGGTTTTTGTCCAGTCAGAGTCTACTCGTTGAGTCCGGGACCCGACTCGACGAGTCCATCACTTAAATCCCGCGCCTCATCCTGCTTCTACTCGGCGAGTTGGTCCTTCAACTCACCGAGTCTAAGGCCAAAAATGGAAAAATACTTAAATAAAAATACATACCAAGAACCAGGTGCTACAAATCTCCCCCACTTATTTTAGACTTCGTCCTCGAAGTCTGCTGCTCGATCCTGGAACCGCTCTGGGTAATGCTCCATCATCTCATCCACCGGCTCCCAAGTCCATTCCGAGCCCTTCCGGTGCTGCCATTGCACCTTTACCAGCTCAACCCTCTTGTTCCTCAGATCCTTCGACTTCCGGTCAAGGATTGCTATAGGTCGCTCAATGTAATTCAGGTTGTCATCGACCTGAATATCCTCTAAGGGTACTACTGCTGAGTCGTCCACCAGGCACTTCCGCAGCTGAGAGACGTGGAAAGTGCTGTGGATCTGACTGAGTTCGGTTGGCAGATCCAACCTATAAGCCACCTTGCCCACCCGGGCTATAACCCTGAAGGGTCCAATATACCTGGGACCCAACTTACCCCGCTTCCTGAATCGGATGACGCCCTTCCATGGCGACACCTTCAGGAGAACCATATCCCCGAGCTGAAACTCCAGGTCCGATCGACGCTTGTCGGCATAACTTTTCTGCCGACTCTGAGCGGTCTGAAGCCTGCTCCTGACCTGCTGGATCCGTTCGGTCGTCTTGAGCAATACATCGGTGCTCCCCATGACCCTCTGGACAACCTCGCCCCAGCATATCGGGGTCCTGCACTTCCTCCCGTACAACATCTCGAAGGGAGGTCGATCGATACTCGCATGATAGCTATTATTATACGAGAACTCCGCCAACGGAAGCTAGGTATCCCAGCTACCTCCGATGTCTAAAACACATGCCCGCAGCATATCCTCTAGCGTCTGGATGGTCCGCTCGCTCTGACTATCCGTATGCGTGTGAAAAGCGGTGCTGAAATGCAGACGAGTACCCAGCTCGTCATGAAACTTCTTCCAAAACCTGGAAGTGAACCGTACATCCCTGTCGGAAATCACTGACACTGGCACCCCGTGCTGCGACACCACCTCCCTGATATAGATGTCGGCCAACTTCTCGGCCGAGATACTCTCCGGAATCGGAATAAAATGAGCGCTCTTGGTCAATCGATCGACGATGACCCAAATCGAATCCACCCCTCGCACGGTCCTGGGAAGCTTTGTGATAAAATACATCGTAATATCCTCCCATTTCCACAACGGGATATCTAACGGCTGCATCTTACCGTGTGGCCTCTGGTGCTTGGCCTTGACCTTCCTGCAGGTCAAGCACCGCTCCACGTACCATGCTATGTCCCGCTTCATGCAGGGCCACCAATAATCGGGACGAAGATCTCTATACATCTTCGTTGCTCCGGGATGGATAGAAAATCTGGATTTGTGTGCCTCCTCCATCAGGATCTGGCGCACGCCTCCATGATAAGGGACCCACACCCTATGGTGAAGAGTCAATAACCCTCGGCTATCATAGTCGAAGGAGGAAACCTGCCCCACAATCCGCTCGCTCTTCTGATGTTCCTCCTTCATGGCCTCCTGAATCCGCTCCAACAGCGGAGTCACCATTGTCACCCTCAGACAGATATCCCTGATCGGCGCTGCCTTGCGGCTAAGCGCGTCGGCCACCACATTGGCCTTTCCCGGGTGGTAGAGGATCTCACAGTCATAATCCTTTACCACATCAAGCCACCGACGCTGCCTCATGTTCAGATTTGGCTGGTCCATGAGATACCTCAGGCTCTTGTGGTCCATGTAAATCGTACAACGAACCCCATAGAGGTAGTGACGCCAAATCTTGAGGGCGAACACAACAGCCCCCAGCTCCAAATCGTGTGTCGGGTAGTTTGCCTCGTGAGGCTTCAGCTGCCTCGAAGCGTAAGCAATAACATGCCCTCTCTGCATCAATATTGCGCCCAAGCCCGAGATGGACGCATCACAGTACACGACGAGATCCTCCATGCCCTCTGGCAGGGCTAAGATTGGCACCTCGCACAATCTCTGCCTCAATGTCTCGAATGCAGCCTGCTGCTCAGGCCCCCAACAAAAAACCACGACCTTCCTCGTTAGCCTGGTCAGGGGTACGGCTATCTTGGAGAAATCCTGGATGAATCTCCGATAGTAGCCGGCTAATCCTAGGAAACTCCGAATCTTAGATGGAGACCTCAGAACCTCCCATCTCATCACGGCCTCCACTTTACCGGATCTACCGAAATCTCATTCTGGTTGACAAGGTGCCCAAGAAACTGCACCTCGCGCAACCAGAACTCGCACTTGGAGAACTTGGCATACAAGCTCTCCCTCCTCAAAGTCTCCAGAACCTCTCGCAGATGCTCCTCATGCTGCTCTCGCGTCTTGGAGTAAACCAAGATATCATCGATAAACACTATCACAGACCGGTGTAACATCGGTCTACACACGCGGTTCATGAGATCCATGTGTAAGGGTAAATAGAGTTGTAATTAGTCGAAGGGTTTCATGTCTTCGAATGTACTGAGTCTTCGTATCTTATGTAATCTATTTTACTAGGGCATTGTATTCAAAGCTTAACGCATAGTCCTTAGTATATTTTTTGTACGCTTTCCTCTCCTATAAATAGGAGTGTTTACTAGAGTCATGGATACGTGTCTTTACAGTATTGTCATTTGTACTCTGTAAAACTTGAGAGCGTAATAGAGCTGAAACAAGATCATATTTACATATGTGTTCAAATCTCACAATCCTACTTTGATCATTAAACTCTGATTCATTTCATACTCGATTCATTGTTTCATCAATTGGTATCAGAGCAGGAATCATATCTCTGATCTGATTTTCATCTTTTCAAAAGTTTTTAAATCAACTTTTTGGTTTAAGAAATTCCGCACTTTTTCAAAGTGAAAAATTCATTGGATCTAAGTCTGTGATTCGATTCTGCACTTGAATCATTGAATCGAGTGTTCTGCTAGTGATTCTGATTTGAGTCATATAGTTTGTTGTCAAATTCTCAAAGTTTCTTAAAAAAAATTCTCAAGGATTTATTCCGTACATCAATGGCGTCTTTCAATCTTAATTCCATGACTTCATTTTCTCATCTTCTAGGATCATCCACCAAAATTCCTATGCTAATCCCTGAGTATTACGATCAATGGGCTGATTGTATGCAGGATTATCTCAACGGATTGGATGAAGAACTGTGGAATTGCATTTCTGGCAATCTCAATCCACCAACGAATGTTCAACCAATTGGATCATCTTCTGGAAGTTCCGAAGTTGAGAATCAGTCTGATCGTCTGAAAAAACTAGAGAAGAGATGCATGAGAGAGCTAAGAGGTGCTTTGCCTCCAGTTGTTTACAACTATGTGAGGAGTTGTACAACTGCAAAGGAGATCTGGAACATTCTCAAGGAGAAATTTCAGGGGAGTGAGAAGACAAAAGTTAACTCTGTGAAGCAATGCTTAGTGGAACTGAAGGACTTCAGACAGAAAGATGGTGAAACGATTGAAGTTTACTATGATCGTCTTAATGAATTAATCTATCGATGCAATCGATATGGTATCACCAGATCAGCCATGGAGTTCAATTTAATTTTTGTTATGGATCTTCGTAAGGAGTGGCGTAGTGTGAGCATGATGGTTAAGAATCAACAGAGCTTTGATACGTCAACTTTGAATGACTTGTACAATCAGCTGAAGTCTCATGAAAGCGAAGTGAACGAAATTGCTGAAGAATCGAAGGCAAGTTTGGGAGGTCCACTAGATTTGGTTTCGAAGATCTCTGAAAGGGAAGCTGAGAAAGATGTTTCAGACGAAGACGAAGGGTTCATCATGAATTCAGATGATGAGGCGATTGCTTTCTATTCAAAAAATCGTGTGAAAAAGTTCTTCAAAAAGCCATTCAATCCGAAGGCAAAGTCATCTGAGACAAAAGGGAATTTTATGAGTAAAAGTGTTGGGGATGAGAAGAAGAAGGAAGAGAAGAAAGATACGAAGTTTGTTGAGGGAAAAACAGAGAAGAAGTTAAAGGGAGATGCTGGGATTGATTTTCATTATTGCAACGGGGCTAATCATTTAGCTAATGATTGCATGCTGAGGAAGAAAGATGAGAAAAAGAATAAGACGAAGGATGAAGCGTACTATGTGGAAAAGTTGGAGGAGGTGCGTGCGAAGACAAAGAATCTTTCATTAGTTGCTCGTGGTGAACAAGAAGAAGATGGAACTTATCAAATTTGGTCATCTGGATCAGATGATGAGGAGATGCGAAATCCAACCCACGGAGCAATGTATGCAAAGATGGAAGAAGAATCAGATGAGGAGGCATACAAAGTTAATGGGAGATGCTTCGTATCAAAAGCCGCTGACAAATCTCCGATGACCACAAAGGTACGTAATATTCTTGAATCTTTCAATATTCCAGTACATGCTTATAATTCTGAATTAGTATCTTTCGATGAAATTGTTACTTATTTTGATTCAATTGTGGTATCTGCTAGCAATGAGGCTAAGAAGCTGTCTATGCAGTTGCTAGAGACACAGAAGAAACTAGATTCGAAAATTACTAAGATAGATTGTTTAGAACTTCAAATAACTAATATCATGGTTGATAGGGATAACTTGTCTAGTGAATCTAAACTGTTGTTAGCTCAGAGGAACATTTACTGTAATTCGGCTAAAAGATTGTATGGGAAATTAACTGAACTACATCATTCCTGTGAAATGAGTAAAGAACAACATAGAAAATTGCTGCCATTTTTAGCTTATGAAAGAGCTACGGTAGATAACATTTCGTATGGCTGTGAAAAAGAAATAGTTGATTTTAACAAAGTTCCGAATGATAAGTATAGATATGGAATAGTCAAAGTAGATGAATGTCTTGATTCAACTAAATTGGTTAAAATTGTAAATGACACTTTGACTAAGTCTGAACAAATTCACATCTTGAAAAAGACTGAGAATTCAACATCTAATTCTCAATCTAATTTTGCTGATATTGAGGATAATTCTGACAATATTAGTGAAATCAGTGATATTGAGGATGTTGATTGTTCTCAGTTGTCTATTATAAATGTTGCATCATCATTTAAAGGAAAAGAAAAAGGTAAGGATTTGTTGGTTGAGATTGACACTGATCAACCCTCAACTTCGAAAGTTTGTGATGTGGACTTTGTGGAAGTCAGAGACAGCCAAACAGATGATAGTGATGATGAGAAAGAAGAGAAACAAACGAAGAAAAAGGAAGTTACAAAGGAAAAAGAAATTCCTCGTATAGTTGTTGACCAAGTGTATGGAGATACACAAAAGTTCGAAAAAGTGCTGACTGAACAAGGTGCTCATTACCTAGAAGCGAATACGGTGGTTTACCCGATTTTCAAGTGTACTGATGATGTTGTTTTTCCAAACCAAGTCTTCGTAACTACTGGAAATGTTGAAAATATCAAACCCGAATTAAAGAAGTTAGTTGAGGAGGATAATTCAAAAACAACTGATGAAGGCTTTTTCGCAAATCAAAACACAGTTGAAAACAACTTAACAAAGAATTCGTATGTGTTTCAATGACAAAAACCACAAAGCCAATGGGTTGAAAAATCAAAAATTGAAAAAGAGAATACAAAACATGTTGAAAAGGAAAATGAAAAAGTTGTCAAACTAAACTCTAAGGAATTTAAAGATCAAATTGACAAATTTTCGAAGGAAAACAACATTTCAAAACGACAAGCAAGAAAGAAAATATTTTGGCAAAATGTTGAGTCTCAAAAGATGTCTGAATCACAATCAACCAAAAATGTTTTCAAAGCTAAAAATTCCTTTTTTTCAACAAAAACCCAACATTCATCTCAATCAACTCATACAAGGTCTGAAGTGAATAAGCAACCAAAGTTTTCAAAAGTTTCTGACACTAACAAATCAAGAGCATTTTCAAATAAATCTAATTCAAATCAACAAGTCTTTCAAAATCAACATTTTAAATCAACTGTTGATACATCATATGCTCATTCTTTTCTAACAAATCCCAAAGTTGATTTTGTTCCTCAAAAGCCAAATTTTCCTAATCATACGAAGAAACAAACACTAAAGGCTTCGCATGAAAAAGGCATAACTTCAAGGAAAAATATAGATCACTGGCTCGAAGGACGAGGAAAAGTTTATCAATCCAACAAATACTCAGAAAAACAAATCAACGAAGCTTATGAAAAGTATGTCAATACTTCTTCGAATGGAAGTTCATCCTCAAAAGATTCGAACATCTCCATCAAAGCTTGGAGACCAGTCACAAAAGCGAAGACAGTTCAGTCACAAACTCAAAATGTGAAGGGTAAAGTCAGTGTACATCCGAAACCAACAAAATCTTATGTTTCGGTTCCTACAAATGATGATGTGGACATTATTGATAGTCTCAAAACTAAAGTTTGTGACTGGGTCAAAAATTCTTCATTTAATTCCATGTTGAAATCTAATTTCCAAGGACCCAAAAAGTCTTGGGTACCTAAATTTTTCCACTGATTGTAGGTACTATGTGACGAGCAATATGATAACAAGTGGTACATTGATAATGGTTGCTCTCGTCACATGACTGGGAAGAAGGAAAATTTACGAGATTTTCGAAGTCTCAAAAATGCTGGAGTAGTAAAATTTGGGAACAATCACAAATGTCAAGTTAAAGGATATGGGAAGATCACAAATGAACAATTCACAGTGAATCGTGTTGCATATGTTGAAGGTCTCCAACATAACTTGATAAGTGTTTCTCAACTTGTTGTGGGCACTGGCAATCAAGTTCTCTTTAACGAAGAAGGAAGTATTATTTCGAATGTCAACACAAACGAAGTGTTACTGAAATCCAAAAGGAAAGGTGACATGTTCACTCTGGACATCAATCCTATTGTAGGCAAACCTGCTGTATGCCTTCTTTCGAAAGCCACATCTGATCTAAGCTGGCTATGGCATCGAAGACTTTCACATCTCAACTTTCGAAACATCAATAAACTGGTGGTACAAGATCTAGTAAGAGGTTTACATGTACTTAAATTTGATAATGATTCTTTATGTGCAGCTTGTGAAGTTGGCAAGCAACATAAACAAGGTCATCCAATTACGATAGATTCGAAAATTGTTGCACCTCTGGAGCTTTTACATATTGATTTGTGTGGTCCTTCGAATGTTTCAACTCTCAACAAGAAACGATACATTTTAGTTATTGTTGATGATTTTTCCAGATTTACGTGGGTTTATTTTCTCAGGCTTAAATCCAAAGTTGCACAAATCATGATTGATTTTATCAAAAAGATGGAAACAACATTAAAGAAGATTGTTCGAAAAATCAAGAGTGATCATGGAACTGAATTTAAGAACAATGTTCTTGATTCATTTTTGGTGGACAAAGGGATTTCGCATAATTTTTCATCTCCATACACACCACAACAAAATGGTGTTGTAGAACGAAGGAATCGCTCACTGTGCGAAGCAGCAAGAACCATGTTGGCATATGCGAATTTACCTCAATATCTTTGGGCTGAGGCAATATCCACTGCATGTTTTACTCAGAACAGATCTTTCATACACAGGCGTTTTAATATTACACCATACGAAATTCTGAATAATCGTAAACCTAATGTGAAATTCTTTCATGTTTTCGGATGTAGGTGCTTTATTATGAATCTCAAGGATCATCTTTCGAAATTTCAAGCAAAAGCTGATGAAGGGATTTTTCTTGGATATTCGCACAATTCTGTCGCATATCGTGTGTTAAATAAGCGAACACGAAAAGTGGAAGAAACTTTCAATCTCACATTCGATGATTACTATGTTAAACAAAATGAGCATAAATTTGCAAATCATCCAATTTTACAAGACACACAAGTTGAAACTGAATCTTTACAAATGGATGATATTGATTATGATTTGATTTTTGGAATTTCAGATCATGCAGTCGATGCTGAAATTCATGCTCCTGATAATCACATACCAGAATTTGCAAAGTTTACTGATGAATCAACATCAACTCCTTAAGAAATAAACGAAAGTATACAAAACAATCCAGTGGAGGGGGAGCACTTGGATTCGAATACATTAGATAATGACGAGCATTTTTTCGAGGGGGAGAAAGAAACATTAAATGATGATGATGAGGGGGAGCATAATGTTGAGGGGGAGCATATAGAAAATATTGAAAATAATAATGATTTTGATGATGTTTGTTCGATTGCAGGTTCTGAGAATGATGATATATACGAAGATGCACCTTTGGAATTTGATCCAGCATATCCACCAATGGAAAAATGGACAAGAGATCATCCGAAGGATCAAGTAATTGGGAATCCACAAGAGGGAGTTTTAACAAGAGCTCAAATTCGTGCAAAGAATGAGGTATTGAATACTCATCAAGAATTTTGCATGTTCAATGTTTTCATATCTAAAATTGAACCAAAAACAATTAAGGTTGCAATGGAACACTCAGATTGGGTTGTTGCAATGCAATCCAAATTGTCTGAATTCGAACGAAACAAGGTTTGGAGATTAATTCCTAAACCTGAAAATGTTTCGATTGTCGGGTTAAAATGGATTTTCAATAATAAAACTGACAAAGATGGAAACATTGTTTGAAACAAAGCCAGACTTGTTGTTAAATGATATTCACAACAAGAAGGAATCGACTATGAAGAAACTTTTGCCCCTGTCGCAAGACTCGAGGCTGTTCGAATATTTCTGGCTTATGCAGCTCATAAAGATTTTGATGTTTATCAAATGGACGTGAAGTGTGCATTCTTAAATGGAGCGCTTGAAGAGACTGTTTATGTGGAACAACCCCCATGTTTTATTAACGAAGAATATCCAAATCATGTTTATATTTTAGATAAGGCAGTTTATGGTTTAAAACAAGCACCAAGAGCTTGGTATGCCACTCTTACTTCGTTTTTGAAACAATCTAAATTTAAACAAGGATCTGTTGACCCCACATTATTTCGAAAGAAAGTTGGGAATCATCTAATGCTTATTCAAATTTATGTTGATGATATTATTTTTGGCTCAACTGACCCTGCTTTGTCTAAAGAATTCGAAGATTTGATGAAAAGTAAGTTCGAAATGAGCATGATGGGAAAAATCAATAATTTTCTTGGATTGAATATTCGTCAAAACAGAGAAGGGATTTTCATCAATCAAGAAAAATATACGAAGAATCTGCTCGAAAAGTTTGGATTGACGAATAACACGAAGTTACATGTTCCAATGGCAACAGGCATAAAGTTAACACCATCGTTAGATAAACCTGCTGTTGATATAACTCTTTATCGAAGCATGATTGGTTCATTACTTTATCTCACAACAAGTAGACCTGATATCATGTTTTCTGTGTGTAATTGTGCCAGGTATCAGTCTAATCCACGAGAGCCACATCTCACTGCTGTGAAGAACATATTTCGTTATCTTAAAGGAACAATTTCGTTAGGATTGTGGTATCCTTCGAAAACTGGATTCTTCGTCCAAGCATATTCGGATGCAGACTTGGGTGGTTGTAATCTTGATCGAAAAAGTACAAGTGGTGGATGTCAATTTCTTGATGGCAAATTAGTGAGCTGGCAATCGAAAAAGCAAACATGTGTATCAATCTCAACAGCTGAAGCAGAATATGTGGCTGCTGCTGCTTGCACTTCACAAATAATATGGATTCAAAGTCAATTACGTGATTATGCAATTAATATGAAAAAGATTCCATTATATTGTGATTCTCAAAGTGCAATACGAATTTGTCATAATCCTGTGCAACATTCAAAGACTAAACATATAGCTCTTCGTTACCACTTCATCAAGGATCACGTGGAGGATGAAAATATTGAAGTACATTTCGTGAAAACAACTGATCAGTTAGCTGATATTTTCACGAAAGCGTTAGATGAAAAATCTCTTGTAAGAATTATAGAAGGACTTGGAATGATCGATGGAAATTCTGTTCCAAAAACACTAGTGTGTGTTCTTGGTGTTCTTGGTGAGAGAGAAAATCTAGAAAAAGATGAGATTCATGAGATAGGAGTAGGGATTTACCACTAGGAGTGAGATAGAAACACAATCAAGGTGAAGAATCACTTACATTCTTGAGGATCTTTGAGAAAAAATCGAAGTTTGTAGAGTGAGGGAGAGAGAGAGTAGAGAGAGAAAGCTTCTGGAGTGTGTAAAGTGAGAAATGAAGGCCACTCATCCCTTATATAGGGGTGTATTATTCAGGGAAGTTCCAGTGCCTGTTTCTCCATCATCAAAGAAACGAAGGGCTGAAGATGTGGCAAAACAGTTGACACAAACGAAAACGTAGAAGTCCAGAAAATTTATCATTGCCACTACTTCAACAGAAGACGAAGAAAGAATTCCTGAAACTCCGGAAGCTGATCTTGTCAAAGAAAGTTCGATTCCTGAAGACATAAGTCTTATTCCACCCGAAGTTTCGTATGTCAAGTCATCTAATGAGGAGACACGAACTTCTGACATCACTGTAGACGTATCTAATAAGGATACACATGTTAACATGGGTGAAGAAGGTGTGAAGACTGATGCTCAAGGTAATCTTAATGTCACTTCTGATATTATCGTATCTTTACCTCTAGTAACTTCTACAACTGATTCACCCACATTCAACAACATAATCAATACCCCTTTCACTTCCATCTTTTCTTCACAATCTACTGATCCACCCAAACCTACTTCACCTGTCGATGATACAATGATGCTGGAGAATGAAACTAATAACGAAGGTTTTGGAGGAACGTTTGAAGATCTAAAGTTTGATGAAGAAGAAGAAAATTTTCCAGATCATATGTTGATGACCATGAAGCAGTACAAAATTTGAATACGAAGTTGAATGCTATCATTCAATCTCAAGCTGATTTTGGGGGATGTTCATCAGTCTCAAGTCTGGAAGTTGATAGTATGTTAAAGATGATGGAATCAAGGATAATCAGCAAAGTCTCCGGAATGGTGAAAGATTCCGAGTCTGTTATTTTGGAGAAAGTTGACTACACTGATCAGAATAACGAACTTCATGTTAAATGTCAACGATCTGATTTTATGGGTGAGGTCAAGGATCTGAAAAGCAAAACAAAAGAACGGCATGTTCTTTTTGTTCAAGAAGTTAAGAAGGTACGCGAAGATGTCAACATGCAAATTCGTCAACTTCGTGAAGACATGCAGAGAGAAGTTCAAAGTGTTCAACAAGATTATACTTCAATCCATCAGAAGGTTGACATTATTTGTGACGCTGTCACCAAATTTGTCAAATTGTACGAAAGCATGAGTCCTCAACTTACTCATCTTTCTGAATTGGAGAACAAGAATTTTGTCGAGTTGCTTGTTTTGTTAAAAGAGTTGAAGGAGTTGTCTGTGAAACCAGTGTTCACTTCGTTTATCACTCCAGAATTTTTATCTCAAAAATTCATCCAGTTCGAAGCTATTCTTCACAAACAATTATCTCCTCTTACTCGCATTTCAAGTCTTCTTCCAATAGTATCAGATGCCCCACCTGCTTTCACAGGGGTGCAAGGGGGAGAAAAGATATATGAATATAAGAATACTGGTGAAGAAGTAAAGGCGAGTAAAGAAGATTCGAAGGTGGTCGGAAAAGTGTTTCCTTCGAAGATCCCAACTACAAAGCCTATTATTGTATCTGCTGGTTCAGTTACTTCAACTGTGGTCACAACGGTTCCGATCACCAGATCAGTTATTAAAGGTGTTGTGATTGGAGAAGCTGCTGGAAGTGCTTCGGAACCAAAGATTGTGGTGGGAGAGTCTGAGTCTAAAGATAAAGGTAAAGCCAAGATCATAGAAAAGACTAAGGAAGAAAAGAAGGCTGAAGTGGATGCGGAGTTGGAAAGGATGAGGCGTATTCAAAGTGTTATGGATCTTCGTGCACAAGACCCTGTGGGTTTGGAAAAAGGAGATCCTTCGAAGCAATACAACTATGAAACAATTAAGGCAAAAGTCATGTTTGATCATATGTATTCATTCGAAAAGGTGCCAAAACAGAGTTATGTGGTTTCAAACACTGATGCAAGTCAGCTTGACTTTCCTATAAATGAAATGATGTTCATCATGCCTCAGTTTAAAGCAGAAATTATGTGTAAAGACAAAGAAGAAGGGAAGAAGATAAAAATTCGTTTTCATTCAGTGTTGTCAAAAGCACCTGAAGAAGTCTGGTCACTGTTAAAAATCAAGAAAGTTATAAGCATCAAAAGAGACGTGGTCTTCGAAAAAGTTATTCAGAATCTCAAATACACAGTGATCAGATCAAATGGAAAAGTTTATGAGTTTACCATTGCTGATTTTCCGATAATGAACTTGTATGATCTTATACAAGTTGCATTAATCCTGAAAGACAAGTCATTCTCTTTTCTACAAGAAACAGAGCCAGATGTTTTCCAACTTGGAGTCAAACACATCAAGATCTTTATTGAAAATTATTTTGAGTGTCTTGCTCAAACTGATGTGGAATTGGCTACTGCGAAAGGTGTTGAAATTACTGCACCAATGGCTCCTATGAAGAAACAAGTAGATATGAAGAAATATGAAGATGGTGAAATCTGCTTAAAACCATTGGGGATTGTCTTCGCAGGAAAAGACAAAGCTGGTAGAGCAAAGTGGTTCTTGTTCCAAACGTGCGAAGTGGAGAGATATGCAACTTCTCAGTATACGAACTTAATTGTTCGTATGAACCAATGCAGGAAGAATAATGAAGGAGACAAGAAGGAGATTAAGAAGGTCATTGCATGGTACACAGAGATACGAAGAGTGATGATGTATTCAATTCAACTGCTTACAAGTTGAAGACTTCGACTTTGATTACAAAGGGGGAGATTGTAAGGGTAAATAGAGTTGTAATTAGTCGAAGGGTTTCATGTCTTCGAATGTACTGAGTCTTCGTATCTTATGTAATCTATTTTACTAGGGCATTGTATTCAAAGCTTAACGCATAGTCCTTAGTATATTTTTTGTACGCTTTCCTCTCCTATAAATGGGAGAGTTTACTAGAGTCATGGATACGAGTCTTTACAGTATTGTCATTTGTACTCTGTAAAACTTGAGAGCGTAATAGAGCTGAAACAAGATCATATTTACATCTGTGTTCAAATCTCACAATCCTACTTTGATCATTAAACTCTGATTCATTTCATACTCGATTCATTGTTTCATCACCATGAACGTGGCAGGAGCGTTGGTGAGCCCGAAAGGCATCACCACGAACTCATAGTGGCCATAACGCGTCCGAAACGCCTTCTTCTGCACATCCTCCTCTCTGACCCTCATCTGATGATACCCTGAACGCAAATCAATCTTGGAGAACCAAGATGCTCCCTATAGCTGGTCAAAGAGGTCATCAATCCTCGGGAGTGGGTAACGGTTCTTCACCGTTACCTTATTCAGCTCCGTATAGTCTATACACATCCGATGCGACCCGTCCTTCTTCTTCACAAACAGAATCGGGGCTCCCCAGGGAGAACTACTCGGTCTAATGAATCCCTTGTCTAACAGCTCCTGCAGCTGTGTAGACAACTCCTGCATCTCAGGAGGAGCCAACCGATACGGTGCCTTGGCTATCGGAGCCGCACCAGGGACTAGGTCGATCCTGAACTCCACCTGTCGCTCCGGAGGTATCCCAGGCAACTCCTCGGGGAATACGTCTGCAAACTCTCGTACCATGGGCACATCACCCACCATCGCCCTACCCGCCTCCCGGGTATCCATAACATAGGCGACATAACCTACGCAACCCTGCTGGAGGTAGCACCTAACTCTCGCTGCCGAACATAAAGCTGGTCCTTGCTGTGGCCTCTCGCCCTGAATCACCAGCTCTCCCCCACTTGGGGTCCTGATCCGCACCAACTGCTGCGCACAGTCAATCACTGCCCCATTGGGGCTTAGCCAGTCCATACCGATAATAACCTTGTTCCCCCGCAAAGGTATGGGAACCAGATCTACCAGATAACGTTCCTCGAACAGCCTCAAAACACAATCCCGGTAGACCTCTGACGCTCGTACCGACCGGTCGTCCGCAATCTCGACCTCTAGAGGGCAATCCAACATGCTCGAAGACTCCGGAAACTTCTTGCTAAGCGCAAGAGAGACAAACGATCGGGTAGCACCCGAATCAAACAATACCTGAACTGGAATACCGTTCACATGGAACGATCCTAACCAGAGCGCATACATAACATATCAACATCACAGCAGCATATCATAAAAGCATAAACAAGAATTCATACCCGTCACCACATCAGGTGCAGCGCGTGTCTCCTCGACTTTCAACTGAAATGCTCGGCTCCGCACCACTGGAGCCTCTGTCTTGGCCTTCCGGCCATCTGCAACCCGCGCTGTCGCTGAGACCGGTGCCACTACTGGCGCCGCTGCTGACGCTGCTGACAATCTTGGGCAGTTGGCCTTTTTATGGCCCCTCTGATTGCAATGGAAGCAAATCAGGTCTGTCATCTGTACCGCATGAGTAGGGGCAGTGCAATCTCTGCCAAAATGCCCAACCTTGCCGCACTTATAGCAGCCGGAACCCGGCCCAGTGCGACAAGCTCCCTCATGTGACCGACCGCATTTCCCACAGCGGTCCTGCCCAGACTGGCCTTTCGGCCTACCATCGGATCCCTTGGGCTTCTTCCCCGAAGCCCTCGTCGTCAGCCCCTCCGCTGCCTTCCTTTTCCGGATGTGATCCAGATCAATCTCCCTCTCCCTCTCCCTAGCCCTGACAATCATGGAATCCAGGGTAGGGCAAGCTGAGAAATTGACATGCTCCCAGATGTCAGCTCGTAACATATCATGGTAGCGGGTCCTCCTCATGTCCTCATCACCCGCATACTGGGGCACCAATAATGCCCTCTCCCGGAACTTGGCGGTGATCTTCGCCACAGTCTCCGTAGTCTGTCTCATGTCCAAGAAATCTCTGGCCAACTGCTGAAGCTCCACCGCAGGTGCGAACTCAGCCCTGAACCGGGTCACAAAATCTGACCAGGTCATAGCCTCAACAGCCGAGGCTCCTAGAGAGTCACCAACCGACTCCCACCAATCTCTGGCCCTGTCTCTCAAACATCATGCTGCATACCTCACCTTCGACCCCTCGGGGCAGAAGCTAGTCAGCTGTGCAGACTCAATGTCTGCAATCCATCGTCTGGCAGCAATGGGGTCCTTCGCCCCATGGAAATCCGGCGCACCGCTCCCTCGGAAGTCCTTGAAGGACAGTGTACGCGTACCCGTCTGGCTAGACGCCATATCACTCCTGAATGCCCGGAGGCGATCCTCCATCAGCTCAACAATCCCTTCCTTGATCGACCCGAAAATGACCGGGGTCGACTCAAGAATGCCTCTCGTGATCTCAGACGCGATGAACTCGCGCAGCCCGTCATCAACCTGCTCGGATCCTGCACCCGAGCCCGATCCTGATCTTCATCCGGAACCTCCTGCTCCATGTCGCGTGGTCACCATGCTGGAAATACACACATAAATGTCAGGATCATACATACTCTCGAGAGGTCTAACACACTCTCCAAGGTTCCCGGTTCTGTCTCAACCTTCCTTGATCCGAGTACGGGTCCTCTGCTTTCAGTAGTACGGGCCCATACTACCTTCCACATCTACCCGTACTTTCATCAAGGATTGCTTCGACTTCACCAAGTCCCTTTTACCGATACCCTTTCCACTGACCTCATCCTAGGCTTTCCTAGGGCACTCTCCGACCTACCCTCCGCCATCAGCTGCACTAGGAGTCCCCACCACTTCCCCCTAACTAACTTGCGGATACGGTTACATATCCGTTCCTTAGCTAGTTGAAAATGGCCGGAACCCCCAAAGCACAAAGCAAGCAGCATTCGAGCATTGGGTAACCAAATCAGGCATAACCTACACAGGCCATCCTACTGCTGACTAAACAGTCCTAGCACACAGCTCATACAGCAGGCATATAAGGCATCCTTCCTAGATCCTTAGCCGTAACTAGCATGCAATTCTCAGAATCATATATCAGGCACACAAGGCATCCTCCTAGATTCTTAGTCCTATTCTAGCATGCAGTTTTCTGAATCAAAACCATATAGCATAAGATATCAAGTATGGGTATCTTGGGGAAAACTTACTTGAGCCCGGCCGGTCGCATGCATCACACACTTCGTCTTTCGTAAAATCCTTTCATTTAGATTTTAGAAAACCATTTTCCTTGTAAAAACCTTTTAGCCCCTCAGTTTGAGTCCAGACACCCCCGAGGGTGTGTCCGAATCCCTCAAACCAGGGCTCTGATACCAACTTGTAACATCCCAATTTTCAGGTCCAAAAATTTCTTTTTAATTAACCAACACATAAAAACATTCATAAGAAAATACTGTGAAAACACATCATCTCATAAAACAATGTATCATGTTTGAAAACCCAAGTCATAAAGTAATAACATATCAGAGTACAATCCCAGAAAACTCCATGCGGAAATCATGTGTGTGTGTGTGATGCGATGCTACGCCGCCGGCTCCTTCCCCTTAGACGAAGAGGTACCTGAAACCAAAACCGAAACCGTAAGCACAAAGCTTAGTGAGTTCCCCCATCATACCACATACCATACAATATCATCGGTATCTCTCAACCGGTAATCATCATCGGTATCTTTCAACCGGTAACCAACATCGGTATCTTTCAACCGGTAATCGTCATCGGTATCTTTCAACCGGTAACCATCATCGTTATCTTTCAACCGGTAACCATCATCGGTATCTTTCAACCGGTAACTGTCATCGGTATCTTTCAACCGGTAACTGTCATCGATATCTTTCAACCGGTAACTGTCATCGGTATCTTTCAACCGGTAACTGTCATCGGTATCTTTCAACCGGTAACTGGGGACTATTCCACCCCCTACCACTAGCATACAACAGCAAGGTACAATCATACAGTCAGGCATATCCGGGTACTGACCTACGCCACGGCCCTAAGGGCCGCTGTCAAGGATCCTAATCCCTACTGTACACGTAACATATCATGCATATAATACTCGTGACCAAAGCACATAACCAAACCAAGATAATTATCACAAAGACAATCATCTTACAAATACTCCTCTTTGGTGGGTCGACATTGTGGCCTTAGACCCACCCCTACTGGAAGGTAACTCACCTCAATGTCGTGTAGTGTTTGAATTATCCTCGGCGCACAAGTCGACTCCCTTCGAATCCTCGATCCCTACACGACGACCTTTGAGTCAATCACACAGCCAGTACAACCCTAAACAGGGTCAGTCCAAGTCTAGTCAAAGTCAACTTCAAGTTGACCCGACTCGCCGAGTTGGGCCGTCAACTCGCCGAGTCCATCACCCTTCACTCGTCCTTATCCATGACCCGACTCGTCGAGTTGGGCCGTCAACTCGACGAGTTCCTCCCTCACATGAACATCGCATGAAACTAATTCGACTCGCCGAGTTGATGAACAACTCGTCGAGTTCACCTTCATCTGATGAACAAGTTCTGTCCTCGACTCGCCGAGTTGATGAACAACTCGTCGAGTTCATCTTCATCCTTAAGAAGATTGCCTTGGACTCGCCGAGTCTGTTCTAGCACTCGTCGAGTCCCATGAACTCCAGGTCTAAAATCACATCCAATACATTGGGTAACTCTTCCTGTCCGGTTACAACCCTTCTAACACTCAACTGGGTTCCTTTGACTCTCAACAGATATGGGGCTCAAAGCCTCGGATTAGGGTTTTTGTCCAGTCAGAGTCTACTCGTCGAGTCCGGGACCCGACTCGACGAGTCCATCACTTAAATCTCGCGCCTCATCCCGCTTCTACTCGGTGAGTTGGTCCTTCAACTCGCCGAGTCCAAGGCCAAAAATGAAAAAAATACTTAAATAAAAATACATACCAAGAACCATGTGCTACAGATCCTCAAGAATGTAAGTGATTCTTCAACTTGATTGTGTTTCTAACTCATTTCTAGTGGCAAATCCATGCTCCTATCTCATGAATCTCATCTTTTTCTAGATTTTCTCTCTCACCAAGAACACCAAGAACACACACTAGTGTTTTTGGACTATAACCACCCTTTCAAGCTTCCATTACGTAAGTACACTACCCCTAGCTTGTTGGATACAAGAATCACTTGTTAAACACCTAGAAATCGTGACTAGAAGGGTGTTTACGGTCAAGGCAATCTCCCTTGACCGTAAACTCTATTTATGGGGTACAAAGTTGCCACAACACCCTCCCAAGCTTAGAAACAAGTCTTAGAACACTTCCAGAAGGTTAGAAAGGACCTTGAAATACCGAAAATCGCATCTTTTCGTCAAGTGTTTATGGCCGTAAACCCAGGGACCGTAAACACCTGGATCGTAAACACCTGGACCGTAAACCCAGGGACCGTAAACATCTGGACCGTAAACACCTGGACCGTAAACACCTGGACCGTAAACCCAGGGACCGTAAACACCTGGACTGTAAACCCATGGACCGTAAACTCCCGATTACGGCCGCAAACTCCCCTCTTCAAACACATGTGATTCTAACACTTAGTTTTAAGTGTTTTCTAGTCCCTAAGGTGGTTTCCTTCCATAACAAATAGTGTTATGTCCTCACCTAATGTATATTTGTACTTTTACATGCCAAATAGGATCCGTTTGTGTCCGAGGCTTTATTTGACACTCAGCAATTCCTAGCAACTTACACTCAAATCCCACGTCAAACAGTGAGTTCATACCCCTACGCTTTTCCGAGTTTTCATGTTTTCAGGGGGGAATACAAGCAAAAGTACAAGGAAACTTGTGCTCAAGTATATTATTTTGTTTAAAATAATTATATGTTCAGTATGCTTTTAACACATAAAACCGTTTTATCAAACGATTAAGAAATCAACTCGTAGAAACAGTTTTCAAAACTAAAGCAAGGAACTTGTAAATCTTGTCATAAAACGTGATATTTCATAAAGGATTTATACAACCCATAAACAGGATTTTCGATACTATTACTTGTAAGTTTGTCATCTTAGGATTGGAGACACGTCCTTGGTAACACTCCACCGGATTTCGTGAGTGTAGGACTAGCTCTTATAACCAGAATCTCTTGTAGGGAGAGCGTGACTATTATGTATAGATCTATACGGGACTAACTATCCCGCACCTCGCTGCTAGCTACAGTGGGACCTTCAGGTCTACGGGTGACAAGGTCATAAAAGATACTGGCCCCGTTTCGTGCCATATCCAGTTTAATGTATGGTTATAAAACTCGCAACCTAGATAACAAAGATTTACTTTGGTAATAATGACTCAAGTCAATTAACCTCAAAGTAATAACCGATTTGATTACTAGAGGGTATTGATAATACCCTTAGGATCTAGTTCACTATCTACTTATTTATTAGTTTTATTTATGTAATAAGGCTAATACATCTCACTGAGAGTAAACAGGGTTTTTCAAGGAAACTACATCTATCGATATAAGTATGGTAGATACTTGTACGCTTCATTTCAGAATCGATAACCAACTATCAACTTCAAGGAAGATATAGGATTTTCCTGGGATAACTTAACTTTTCGTAATCAGGCTGTTTAACATATACCTAATGGATAATCAAACCTCTTTCATAAGAAAATATAGGATTTTCTTGGGAAACATTTTTCAAAGGATCAAAGAAACATTTCTTTCATCAGAATTAAACGCTTATGAACTCACCAGCTTTATGCTGATATTTTAAAACTGCTTCTATTCTCAGGGCATCAATAGACAGGTACTCCTACCGACTTTTGGAGAAGACGGAACATTCTGAAGTCACGTCTTTTAATTTTTCTATATTTACTGATGTGTATAAATCATGTTTTTAAACAATGTAAATACTCATATTATAATGTAATGGTTGTGTTTACTTCGCTTACCATGATACAACTGTTGTGATACTACACTTGACGTCCTCCGCCCCGGAACGTTTCCGCCATCGGTTTCGGGGTGTGACAGGTTTACGGTCCATGGGTTTACGGTCCATGGGTTTACGGCCGTAAACTCTTGGCGAAAAGTGTGATTTTTGGTGTTTCAAGGTCCTTTCTAGCCTTCTGGAAGTGTTCTAGGCTTAGTTTCTAGGCTGAGGAGGGTGCTGTGGCAACTTTGCACCACTTAAATAGAGTTTACGGTCAAGGGAGATTGCCTTGACCGTAAACACCCTTCTGGTCACGATTTCTAGATGTTTAACAAGTGGTTCTTGTATCCAACAAGCTAAGGGTAGAGTACTTACGTAATGGAAGCTTGAAAGGGTGGTTAGAGTCCAAAAACACTAGTGTGTGTTTTTGGTGTTCTTGGTGAGAGAGAAAATCTAGAAAAAGATGAGATTCATGAGATAGGAGTATGGATTTACCACTAGGAGTGAGATAGAAACACAATCAAGGTGAAGAATCACTTACATTCTTGAGGATCTTTGAGCAAAAATCGAAGTTTGTAGAGTGAGGGAGAGAGAGAGTAGAGAGAGAAAGCTTCTGGAGCGTGTAATGTGAGAAATGAAGGCCACTCATCCCTTATATAGGGGTGAGTTTACAGTCAAGGGGTGGGGTGGAGGGTTTACGGCCGTGAACAGTGTTTACGGCCGTGAACAGTGTTTACGGCCGTAAACAGAGTTTACGGTCGTAAACCGAGTTTGCGGCCGTAAACTCCTCTTGAGGGGTTGTTTGACCCGAATGCTATGTTTTGACTTAGAAAACCTCGTTTTCGAATACGGAACTCGGTCGAACTGAGTTTTAGAATATTCCGTTAGACCAAAATAATACTAACGTGAACGGAAATAAATCAATTTGGATTTATTTGAATGTAAAGTCCTTCCTAAACTATCAAATTTGACGGAATTAAATAAAAAACCCAAATTTGATTAACGGAAATTGAGTAAGGATAACGGAAAAAGTTTCGGGTTGTCACATCATTCCCCCGTTAGAGGGAATTTCGTCCCGAAATTCGAACATAGAATACAAATCATGGATTAGAAAATAGATGCGGATACTTCTGTTTCATCTGATCTTCGCGCTCCTAAGTGAATTCAGGTCCCCGCTTGGCATTCCAGCAAACCTTCACTATCGGGATGCAACTTTGTTTCGTTCGTTTTATCTCTCTATCCATGATTTCGACTGGTTCTTCTACGAAGTTCAGATTCTCGTTGATTTCAATCTCGTCAAGAGGAATCGTAAAGGTTTCGTCGGATACGCATTTCTTAAGATTCGAAACGTGGAATACAGGATGAATGTTGCTAAGTTCTTGCGGTAAACGAAGTTTGTAGGCTACGGGACCGATCCTAGCGAGGATCTCGAAGGGTCCTATGTATCTTGGATTTAGCTTTCCACGCTTTCCGAAGCGTATCATGTCTTTCCAGGGTGAGACCTTCAACATAACACGGTCACCCACCTGGAACTCCAAGGGTTTTCGTCGTTTATCGGCGTAGCTCTTTTGTCTATCTCGAGAGGCTTTCAGTCGTTCTCGGATTTGTACGATCTTTTCGGTGGTTTCGCGGATGATTTCTGGGCCAGTGAGAGTGCTGTCAGGGACTTGCCCCTTGGCTAGCTGCGTGTCGCCCACCTCAGCCCAACACAGAGGGGATCTGCACTTGCGACCATAGAGGGCTTCGAAAGGCGCAACCTTGATGCTGGTATGGTAGCTGTTGTTGTAGGAAAACTCAACCAAGGGCAAATGGGTGTCCCACGACTTACTGAAGTCAATAACACATGCTCTCAACATGTCTTCCAAGGTCTGGATGGTTCTCTCACTCTGCCCATCTGTCTGAGGATGGTAAGCTGTGCTCATATCTAGCTTAGTTCCAAGAGCCTTCTGCAGGGACTGCCAAAATCTCGAGGTGAACCTGCTATCTCGATCGGAGATAATGGACACAGGCACACCGTGCAGTCGGACTATCTCTTGGATGTAGATTCGCGTGAGTCTCTCCATTTTGAAAGTTTCTTTGATTGGTAGGAAGTGAGCGGATTTAGTCAGTCGGTTGACAATTACCCAGATGACGTCGTGCCCACTCGGAGACTTGGGTAATTTGGTGATAAAATCCATAGTAATTCTCTCCCACTTCCACTCAGGTATCTCCGACTGGTGGAGTAGACCTGAGGGCTTCTGATATTCGACCTTCACCTTGGCGCATGTCAGGCACTTGCCCACGAAGGTAGCGATCTCCGCTTTCATGTTCGGCCACCAATACAGTTTCTTGAGATCGAGGTACATCTTGTCCGAGCCTGGATGAATGGAGTATCTAGTCTTGCGAGCTTCGTTCATTACAACCTCTCTATAACCACCGAACTTTGGGGTCCAGATCCGGTCCATGAAATAACAGACTTCGTCTCCCTTGATTTCTAGCTTCTTTTCCATTTCTCTCAAGGCTTCACCCGACATGTACTCTGGTTTTAAGGCTTCCAGCTGAGCCTCCTTGATTTGCGCGGATAAATGGGAATGGATAGTCATGGTCAGTGCCTTCACTCTACGGCCTGTGTACTCCTTCCGGCTGAGGGCATCTGCCACCACATTGGCCTTGCCGGGATGGTAGCGGATTTCGCACTCGTAATCGCTGAGTAGCTCAATCCATCGTCGTTGTCTCATGTTCAGCTCCTTCTGGTCGAAGATATGTTGCAAACTTTTATGGTCAGTGAAGATAGTGCACTTGGTTCCGTAGAGATAATGTCTCCATATCTTCAATGCGAAGACCACTGCTCCCAATTCCAGGTCATGCGTTGTGTAGTTGACTTCGTGTGCTTTCAGCTGTCTTGAGGCATAAGCAATGACTTTTCCCCGTTGCATGAGCACACAGCCTAGGCCCTGAATGGATGCATCACAGTAGACAACGAAGTCCTCCGTCCCTTCGGGCAGGGACAAGATAGGTGCGCTGCATAGGGCCCGCTTCAACGTTTGGAATGCAGTGTCTTGCTTTTCACTCCAACAAAAGGATACGCCTTTCTGAGTCAGAGTGGTTAAGGGTTTGGCAATTCTGGAGAAATTCTGGATAAATCTGCGATAGTAGCCCGCAAGACCCAAGAATTGACGGATTTCTGTGGGTGTCTTCGGTGCTGACCGGTTCTCTATCGCTTTGATTTTGGAGGGGTCCACGTGTATGCCTTCCTCGCTTACCACGTGACCTAGGAAGGTTACTTTTCGAATCCAGAATTCGCATTTGGAGAATTTCGCGTACAGCTTCTCCGTCCTTAAGGTTTCCAGCACCGATCTCAAGTGCTATCGATGATCTTCTTCACTTCTGGAATAGACAAGTATATTGTAACATCCCAAAATTCAAGCCCGAAAATTTCATTTTTAAATTAATAATTTTTAAAACATTTTACCATAACACTGTCAATAAAGCAACACATTACAAAATCATAATGTTGTGTCCCAAACCATGACATCAAAAATAAGGAAAATCATAGTACAATCCCAGAAAGTCCGATGCCGATCATATGTGTGTGTGTGATGCGATGCTATGCCGCCGGCTCCTTCCCCTTAGACGAAGAGGTACCTGAAACCACAACCGAAACCGTAAGCACAAAGCTTAGTGAGTTCCCCTTCTTACCACATACCATACAACATCATCGGTATCTTTCAACCGATAATCATCGTCGGTATCTTTCAACCGATAATCATCGTCGGTATCTTTCAACCGGTAATCATCGTCGGTATCTTTTAACCGGTAATCATCATCGGTATCTTTCAACCGGTAATCATCATCAGTATCTTTCAACCGGTAATCATCCTCGGTATCTTTCAACCGGTAACTGTCATCGGTATCTTTCAACCGGAAACTGGGGACTATTCCATCCCTACCACTAGCATACAACAACAAGATATAAACATACAGTCAGGCATATCCGGGTACTGACCTACCCTTCGGTCCTAAGGACCGCTGTCAGGGAAACTAATCCCTATTATACACGTAACATATCATACAGATAAAACTCATGACCAAAGCACGTAACCAGACCAAGATAATTATCACAAAGACAATCATCTTCTAGATACCCCTCTTTGGTGGGCCGGCATTGTGGCCTTTGACCCACCCCTACTGGAAGGTAACTCACCTCGTACGAGTAGCTGCTGATAATCTGTGCGGGAAACCTCTGTCCGCTGCTGCTCCGGAAATCCTCCGACTACAATCCCCACAAAACACTCAGTCAGAATCTGCTATCTACTCTTAGGGTAAAATGACCATTTTACCCCCAACCAAGTCCAAGTCAAAGTCAACTTCCAGTTGACCCTACTCGCCGAGTTGGGTCGTCAACTCGTCGAGTCCCTTCCCTTTACTCGTCCTTATCCACGACTCGACTCGACGAGTTCCCCTTCTTTGCGAACATCAATGAACCTTCATCCGACTCCCCGAGTCGTATGAACAACTCGTCGAGTTCACCTTCAACTGATGAACAAGTCCTGACCTTGACTCGCCGAGTTGTATGAACAACTCGTCGAGTTCATCTTCAAACATAAGAAGATTGCCTTGGACTCGCCGAGTCTGTTCTAGCACTCGTCGAGTCCCATGAACTCCAGGTCTAAAACTAAGTCCAATGCGTTAGGTCACTCTTTCTGTCCTGCTACAACCCTTCTAACACCCAACTGAGTTCTTTGACCCTCAACAGATATGGGACTTAAAGCCTTGGACTCGTCGAGTCCCAAGAACGGACTCGCCGAGTCGATAACGTCCACACCCTAAATCCTCGATTTCTGATGTACAACACTTGTCCAAATGATAGATCCAAGCCCCTAAGCTCGATCTAGCACGTAAAGTTACGAACTTTACGTGCATGCATGGGACTTTTGAGCTAAAAAGGCTCTAAAATGGCTCTTTTGTTGCATGGGGCCTTCCTTGGGTGCAAAAGCAACCCAAATCTGCCTTGTGACTCTCCCCAAGTGCTAGATCCGAAGTCTTGACCCCCAACCATGTTTGCAAATCATGGTTGGTCACCTCATATGGCTTAAAAGCCCTAAATCCTCCCCAAACAGGGATCTAACAAACAAGCAAGCAAGGTACAGACTTTATACCTTTCAAAGACTGCAAATGATGAACCAAACTCGAATCCTTCAGCCTCCTCTTGATCCTTCTATGTTCTTCCTCCTTCCTTGAGGTCAAAACCCACAAAAATCACTCAAAAGCCTTAGATCTTGCACCAAAACACTTAGGGTTTGCTATGGAGGGTTTCTGGGAGCATAAAGGGGCGATGGAGGCTGTATAAGGTTGTTTAAATAGGGTGCAAACCCTCAGATTAGGGTTTTGTCCAGTCAGAGCCTACTCGTCGAGTCCGGGACCTGACTCGACGAGTCCATCACTTAAATCCCACGTCTCATCCCGCTTCTACTCGGCAAGTTGGGCCTTCAACTCGCCGAGTCCCAGGCCAAAAATGCAAAATTACTTAAATAAAATACATACCAGGAACCAGGTGCTATAAATCTCCCCCACTTATTTTAGACTTCGTCCTCGAAGTCTACTGCTCGTTCCTGGAAAAGCTCTGGGTAATGCTCCATCATCTCATCCACCGGCTCCTAAGTCCATTCCGAGCCCTTCCGGTGCTGCCATTGCACCTTCATGAGCTCCACCCTCTTGTTCCTCAGATCCTTCGACTTCCGGTCGAGAATCGCTACAGGCCGCTCAATATAATTCAGGCTGTCATCGACCTGAATATCCTCTAATGGTACCACTGCCGAGTCGTCCACCAAACATTTCCGTAACTGGGAGATGTGAAAAGTGCTATGAATCTGACTGAGTTCGGCTGGCAGATCCAACCTATATGCCACCTTGCCCACCCGGGCTATAACCCTGAACGGTCCAATATACCTGGGACCCAACTTGCCCCGTTTCCTGAATCGGATGACGCCCTTCCATGGCGACACCTTCAGGAGAACCATATCCCCGACCTGAAACTCCAGGTCCGATCGGCGCTTGTCGACATAACTTTTCTGCCGACTCTGATCAGTCTGAAGTCTGCTCCGAACCTGCTGAATCCTCTCTGTCGTCTTGAGCACCACTTCGGTGCTCCCCATGACCCTCTGGCCAACCTCACCCCAACATATCGGGGTTCTGCACTTCCTCCCGTATAACATATCGAAAGGAGGACGGTCGATACTCGCATGATAGCTATTATTATACGAGAACTTCGCCAATGGAAGGTAGGTATCCCAGCTACCTCCAAAGTCTAAAACACATGCCCGCAGCATATCCTCTAGCGTCTGGATGGTCCGCTTGCTCTGACTATCCGTCTGCGGGTGAAAGGCGGTGCTAAAATGCAGACGAGTACCCAGCTCGTCATGAAACTTCTTCCAAAACCTGGAAGTGAACCGCACATCCCTATCGGAAATCACTGAAACTGGCACTCCGTGCCGAGCTACCACCTCTCGGATATAGATGTCGGCCAACTTTTCGGCCAAAATGCTCTCCTGGATCGGTATGAAATGGGCACTCTTGGTCAACCGATCCACGACTACCAAAATCAAGTCCACTCCCCGTGCAGTCTTGGGAAGCTTGGTAATGAAATCCATGGTAATATCTTCCCATTTCCACAAGGGAATATCTAACGGCTGCATCTTGCCGTGTGGCCTCTGGTGCTCGGCCTTGACCTTCCTGCAGGTCAAGCACCGCTCCACATACCATGCTACATCCCGCTTCATGCAGGGCCACCAATAATCAGGACGAAGATCTCTATACATCTTCGTCGCTTCGAGATGGATAGAAAATCTGGATTTGTGTGCCTCCTCCATCAGGATCTGGCGCACGCCTCCATGATAAGGGACCCACACCCTACGGTGAAGAGTCAATAACCCTCGACTATCATAGTCGAAGGAGGAAACCTGTCCTACAATCCGCTCGCTCTTCCGATGTTCCTCCTTCATGGCCTCCCGCTGGGACTCCCGAATCCGCTCCAGAAGCGGAGTCACCACTGTCATCCTCAGACAGATATCCCTGATCGGCGCTGCCTTGCGACTAAGCGCGTCGGCCACCACATTGGCCTTTCCCGGGTAGTAGAGGATCTCACAGTCATAATCCTTTACCACATCAAGCCACCGACTCTGCCTCATATTCAGATTTGGCTGGTCCATGAGATACCTCAGGCTCTTGTGGTCCGTGTACATCGTACAACGAACCCCATAGAGGTAATGACGCCAAATCTTGAGGGCGAACACAACAGCCCCCAGCTCCAAATCATGCGTCGGGTAGTTCGCCTCGTGAGGCTTCAGCTGCCTCGAAGCGTAAGAAATGACATGCCCTCTCTGCATCAATACTGCGCCCAAACCCGAGATGGACGCATCACAGTACACGACGAAATCCTCCATGCCCTCTGGCAGGGCTAAGATTGGCGCCTCGCATAATCTCTGCCTCAATGTCTGGAATGCAACCTGCTGCTCAGGCCCCCAACGAAAAACCATGACCTTCCTCGTTAGCCTGGTCAGGGGTACGGATATCTTGGAGAAATCCTGGATGAATCTCCGATAGTAGCAGGCTAATCCTAGGAAACTCCGAATCTCAGATGGAGACCTCGGAACCTCCCATCTCATCACGGCCTCCACTTTGGCCGGATCTACCGAAATCCCGTTCTGGTTGACAAGGTGCCCAAGAAACTGCACCTCGCGCAACCAGAACTCACACTTGGAGAACTTAGCATACAAGTTCTCCCTTCTCAAAGTCTCCAGAACCTCTCGCAGATGCTCCTCGTGCTCCTCCTGCGTCTTGGAATAGACCAATATGTCATCGATGAAAACTATCACAGACCGATCCAGCATCGGCCTGCACACACGGTTCATGAGATCCATGAACGCGGCAGGAGCGTTGGTGAGCCCGAAAGGCATCACCACAAACTCATAGTGACCATAACGGGTCCGAAAGGCAGTCTTCTGCACATCCTCCTCTCTGACCCTCATCTGGTGATACCCTGAACGCAGATCAATCTTGGAGAACCAAGACGCTCCCTGTAGCTGGTCAAAGAGGTCATCAATCCTCGGGAGTGGGTAACGGTTCTTCACCGTTACCTTATTCAGCTCCCGATAATCTATACACATCCGATGCGACCCGTCCTTCTTCTTCACAAACAGAATCGGGGCTCCCCAGGGAGAACTACTCGGTCTAATGAATCCCTTGTCTAACAGCTCCTGCAGCTGCGTAGATAACTCCTGCATCTCAGGAGGAGCCAACCAATACGGTGCCTTGGCTATCGGAGCCGCACCAGGGACTAGGTCGATCCTGAACTCCACCTGTCGCTCCGGAGGTATCCCAGGCAACTCCTCGGGGAATACGTCAGCAAACTCTCGTACCACGGGCACATCGCCCACCGTCGCCCTACCCGCCTCCCGGGTATCCATAACATAGGCGACATAACCTGCGCAACCCTGCTGGAGGTAGCGCCTAGCCCTCGCTACCGAACATAAAGCTGGTCCTCGCTGTGGCCTTTCGCCCTGAACCACCAGCTCTCCCCCACTAGGGGTCCTAATCCGTACTGACTGCTGCGCGCAGTCAATCACTGCCCCATTGGGGCTCAGCCAATCCATGCCAATAATAACCTTGTTCCCCTGCAAAGGAATGGGAACCAAGTCCACCAGGTAACGTTCCTCGAACAGCCTCAAAACACAATCCCGGTAGACCTCTGACGCTCGTACCGACCGGTCGTCCGCAATCTCGACCTCTAAAGGGCAATCTAACATGCCCGAAGACTCCGGAAACTTCTTGCTGAGCGCAAGAGAGACAAACGATCGAGTGGCACCCGAATCAAACAACACCTGAACTGGGATACCGTTCACATGGAACGATCCCGTCACCACATCGGGTGCAGCGCGTGCCTCCTCGGCTGTCAGCTGAAATGCTCGGCTCCGAACCACTGGAGCCTCCAACTTGGCCTTCCGGCCATCCACAACCCGTGCTGTCGCTGGAGTCGGCGCCACTGCCAGCGCCGCTGCTGCTGGCAATCTAGGGCAATTGGCCTTTTTATGGCCCTTCTGATTGCAATGAAAGGAAATCAGGTCTGATATCTGAATCGCAGGAGTAGGGGCAGTACAATCTCTGCCAAAATGCCCAACCTTGCCACACTTATAGCAGCCTGAACCCGGCCCAGTGCGACAAGCTCCCTCGTGTGACCGACCGCATTTCCCACAGCGGTCCCACCCTGACTGGCCTTTCGGCCTACCATCGGATCCCTTGGGCTTCTTCCCCGAAGCCCCCATCGTCAGTCCCTCCGCTGCCTTCCTCTTCCGGATGTGCTCCAGATCAATCTCCCTCTCCCTAGCCCTGGCAATCATGGAATCCAGGGTAGGGCAAGCTAAGAAACTGACATGCTCCCGGATGTCAGCTCGTAGCATGTCATGGTAGCGGGTCCTCTTCATGTCCTCATCACCCGCATACTGGGGCACCAGCAATGCCCTCTCCCGGAACTTGGCGGTGATCTCCGCCACAGTCTCCGTAGTCTGTCTCATGTCCAAGAACTCCCTGGCCAGCTGCTGAAGCTCCACAGCTGTCGCAAACTCTGCCCTGAATCTGGTCACAAAGTCTGACCAGGTCATAGCCTCAACAGCCGAGGCTCCCAGAGAGTCGCCAACCGACTCCCACCAATCTCTGGCCCTGTCTCTCAAACACCCTGCAGCGAAACGGACCTTCGACCCTTCCGGGCATAAGCTCGTCAGCTGCGCAGACTCGATGTCTGCGATCCATCTCCTAACAGCAATGGGGTCTTTCACCCCATGGAAATCCGGCGCACCACTCCCTCTGAAGTCCTTAAAGGACAGTGTGCGTGATCCTGACTGGTTGGCCGTCATGTCACTCCTGAATGCCCTGAGGCGATCCTCCATCAGCTCAATGATCCCTTCCTTGATCGACCCGAAGATAACCGGCGTCGCATCAAGGATACCTCTCGTGATCTCGGACGCGATGAACTCGCGTAACCCATCATCCACATGCTCGGATCTTGCGCCCGAGCCCGATCCTGACCCAGATCCTGAACCTCCTGCTCTATGTCGCGTGACCACCATTCTGAAAATAAACATATGAATGTCAAGGTCACATATACTTTTCGGAGGTCTCGCACACTTTCCAAGTTTCCAAGTTCCATCTAGGCCCTCCTTGATTCGAGTATGGGTCCTCTGCTTTCACTAGTACGGGCCCATACTACCTTCCACATCTACCCGTACTTTCCTCAAGGAATGCTTCGACTTCACCAAGTCCCTTTACCGATACCCTTTCCACTGACCTCATCCTATGCTTCCCTAGGGCACTCTCCGACCTACCCTCCGCCATCAGCTGCACTAGGAGTCCCCACCACTTCCCCCTAACTAACTTGCAGATACTGTTACATATCCGTTCCTTAGCTAGTTAAAGATGGCCAGAACCTCCATAGCACAAAGCAAGCAGCATTCGTGCATTGGATAACCAAATCAGGCATAACCTACACAGGCCATCCTACTACTGACTAAACAGTCCTAGCATACAACTCATACAACATGCATATAAGGCATCCTCCCTAGACCCTTAGCCCTAACTAGCATGCAATTCTCAGAATCATATATCAGGCACACAAGGCATCCTCCTAGATCCTTAGTCCTATTCTAGCATGCCGTTTTCTGAATCAAAACCATATAGCATAACATAGCAAGTATGGGTATCTTGGGGGAAAACTTACTTGAGCCCGACCGGTCGCATGCATCACACACTTCGTCTTTCTTAAAATCCTTCCATTTAGATTTTAGAAAACCATTTTGCCTTGTAAAAATATTTTAGTCCCTCGGTTTGAGTCCAGACACCCCGAGGGTATGTCCGAATCCCTCAAACCAGGGCTCTGATACCAACTTGTAACATCCCAAAATTCAATCCCGAAAATTTCATTTTTAAATTAATAATTTTTAAAACATTTTACCATAACACTGTCAATAAAGCAACACATTACAAAATCATAATGTTGTGTCCCAAACCATGACATCAAAAATAAGGAAAATCAGAGTACAATCCCAGAAAGTCCGATGCGGAATCATATGTGTGTGTGTGATGCGATGCTACGCCGCCGACTCCTTCCCCTTAGACGAAGAGGTACCTGAAACCAAAACCGAAACCGTAAGCACAAAGCTTAGTGAGTTCCCCTTCTTACCACATACCATACAATATCATCGGTATCTTTCAACCGGTAATCATCGTCGGTATCTTTCAACCGGTAATCATCATCGGTATCTTTCAACCGGTAATCATCATCGGTATCTTTCAACCGGTAATCATCATCGATATCTTTCAATCGGTAACTGTCATTGGTATCTTTCAACCAGTAACTGGGGACTATTCCACCCCTACCACTAGCATACAACAACAAGATATAAACATACAGTCAGGCATATCCGGGTACTGACCTACCCTTTGGTCCTAAGGACCGCTGTCAGGGAAACTAATCCCTATTATACACGTAACATATCATACAGATAAAACTCATGACCAAAGCACGTAACCAGACCAAGATAATTATCACAAAGACAATCATCTTCTAAATACCCCTCTTTGGTGGGCCGACATTGTGGCCTTAGACCCACCCCTACTGGAAGGTAACTCACCTCATACGAGTAGCTGCTGATAATCTGTGCGGGAAACCTCTGTCCGCTGCTGCTCCGGAAATCCTCCGGCTACAATCCCCACAAAACACTCAGTCAGAATCTACTATCTACTCTTAGGGTAAAATGACCATTTTACCCCCAGCCAAGTCCAAGTCAAAGTCAACTTCCAGTTGACCCGACTCGCCGAGTTGGGCCGTCAACTCGTCGAGTCCCTTCCCTTTACTCGTCCTTATCCACGACTCGACTCGTCGAGTTTGGCAACGACTCGACGAGTTCCCCTTCTTTGCGAACATCAATGAACCTTCATCCGACTCGCCGAGTCGTATGAACAACTCGTCGAGTTCACCTTCAACTGATGAACAAGTCCTGACCTTGACTCGCCGAGTTGTATGAACAACTCGTCGAGTTCATCTTCAAACATAAGAAGATTGCCTTGGACTCGCCGAGTCTGTTCTAGCACTCGTCGAGTCCCATGAACTCCAAGTCTAAAACTAAGTCCAATGCGTTAGGTCACTCTTTATGTCCTGATACAACCCTTCTAACACCCAACTGAGTTCTTTGACCCTCAACAGATATGGGACTCAAAGCCTTGGACTCGTCGAGTCCCAAGAACGGACTCGCCGAGTCGATAACGTCCACACCCTAAATCCTCGATTTCTGATGTACAACACTTGTCCAAATGATAGATCCAAGCCCCTAAGCTCGATCTAGCACGTAAAGTTCGATCTAGCACGTAAAGTTACGAACTTTACGTGCATGCATGGGACTTTTGAGCTAAAAAGGCTCTAAAATGGCTCTTTTGTTGCATGGGGCCTTCCTTGGGTGCAAAAGCAACCCAAATCTGCCTTGTGACTCTCCCCAAGTGCTAGATCCGAAGTCTTGACCCCCAACCATGTTTGAAAATCATGGTTGGTCACCTCATATGGCTTAAAAGCCCTAAATCCTCCCCAAACAGGGATCTAACAAACAAGCAAGCAAGGTACAGACTTTATACCTTTCAAAGACTGCAAATGATGAACCAAACTCGAATCCTTCAGCCTCCTCTTGATCCTTCTATGTTCTTCCTCCTTCCTTGAGGTCAAAACCCACAAAAATCACTCAAAAGCCTTAGATCTTGCACCAAAACACTTAGGGTTTGCTATGGAGGGTTTCTGGGAGCATAAAGGGGCGATGGAGGCTGTATAAGGTTGTTTAAATAGGGTGCAAACCCTCAGATTAGGGTTTTGTCCAGTCAGAGCCTACTCGTCGAGTCCGGGACCCGACTCGACGAGTCCATCACTTAAATCCCGTGTCTCATCCCGCTTCTACTCGGCGAGTTGGGCCTTCAACTCGCCGAGTCCCAGGCCAAAAATGCAAAATTACTTAAATAAAATACATACCGGGAACCAGGTGCTACATATATCGTCGATGAATACGATTACGAACTTGTCCAGGAAGGAATGGCACACCCGATTCATCAGGTCCATGAATACCGCCGGTGCGTTGGTTAGACCGAAGGGCATCACTACAAATTCGTAGTGACCAAACCGAGTCCGAAATGCTGTTTTAGGAACATCACTCTCATGGACTCGCAGCTGATGGTACCCTGATCTTAGGTCTATTTTCGAAAAGTAGTTGGCTCCTTGAAGTTGATCGAAGAGGTCGTCGATTCGAGGAAGAGGGTAACGGTTTTTGACTGTGAGCTTATTCAGCTCTCGATAATCGATGCACATCCGAAAGGATCCATCCTTCTTTTTCACAAATAAGATCGGGGATCCCCAGGGTGAGGAACTCGGCCTGATGAATCCTTTGCTGAGCAGCTCATTGAGCTGACTGGATAACTCCTGCATTTCTGCCGGCGCTAATCGGTATGGGGATTTAGCTACGGGGGTAGCTCCGGGGACTAAGTCGATGCGAAACTCGACTTGGCGTTCGGAGGGATTCCCGGGAGATCTTCGGGAAAAACATTGGGAAAGTTTCAGACTTCGGGGATGATCTCGAGGTCTTTAACTTCCTGCTTCTTGTTAATGACGTGGGCTAGGAATGCATAACACTCCTTTCGCATGAGTTTCTGGGCTTTGATGCGCGAAATGATACGAAAGTTTGAACCGAGTTTATCGCCGTAAATGACAAGAGTTTCATCAGAGAAAAGATTGAGATGGATAGCTTTTTCATAACAAAGGATATCAGCATGATTGGGGCTCAACCAATCCATGCCGATGATGACATCGAAGCTTTTTATGGAAACTGGGATAAGGTCGATAGGAAAAGAATGATCGTTCAAGGTAAGGGTACAACCTACGTATATCTCATTAGTACTCTCTTTCTCACTGTTAGCCATCTCGACGGTAAATGTTTCAGTTAGTGGTTGAGGTTTATGTTTAAGGAGATGTTTGAATGCATGGCTAACAAAACTCCTCTCCGCACCAGAATCAAAAAGAATGCATGCATAAGAGTTGTCGAGGAGGAACGTACCCGAAACAACTGTGGGATCTGCAACTGCCTCTTCTTGACCCATCGTCAGTACTCTCCCCGTGCCACCTACTGTTGTTTCCTTGGGACAGTTTCTCTTGTAGTGCCCAACTTCTCCACAACCATAACAGGCTTGACCGGCGCCTGCTCCAGATGCCTGATTGGTTGGTTGGACTGGTATTTTGCAACCTCGAGCTGTGTGCCCCTTTTTGCCACAGCTGGTGCATGACATTTCTCGGCATGGCCCGGGATTATGATGATAGTTACACTTGTCGCACCGAGGAAGGGTACCAGCATATTTACTGGTAGGTGCTTGAGTGCCAGGAGCAGCGGCAGGAGTAGTAGCAGCGTGGACTACCACCGTTTGCTGTTTCTTTGAGGGCTCCTGTGAAGACTGGCCCTTCCGCTGCTTCCAGAACTTTCTTTTCTCACCACTCCCTTTTGCTGGCTCAGGAGCGGTTGCCACTTTATCAAGATCAACTCCTTGATCTATGACAGTCTGCGCCATGCACTTAGCGCTATCAAAGGTGTTTGGCCTAGCAGCCAGGACATTTCCTTTGGTGGGTTGCGTCAGTCCCCATATGTATCTCTCAATCTTTTTGCTTTCCGGGGTAACCATTCCCGGACAAAAAAGTGCTAGGTCTTCAAACCTAGAAGTGTAGGTAGCAATGTCGGATTCTTTCATCCTTAGGTTCCAGAGTTCGTGCTCTAGTTTCTGCATTTCGCCCCGTGGGCAGTACTCAGCTAGCATGAGTTCCTTTAAACTTTCCCAACCCATAGCATTCACCACTGGCAGGGTTAGGGATTTGACTCGACCATTCCACCAGGTCAGTGCCCTGTTGGCGAAAGTGCAAGCGGCGAATTTTACTTTGTTGGCTTCAGAACAGGAACATATTTCAAAAATGGACTCGATCTTTTCAAACCATTGAGTCAGGGCAATGACACCTCCTTTGCCGTCGAAAGATGTGGGTTTCACATTCATGAATTCCTTATAGGAGTACTCCTTCTGGTGTCCTTGACCACATTCCTGATTTTGGGGATGAGTACCACTTCCCTGCCCACCAGATCCGCCAGGATTTATCTGTGACATCGCGGCAGCCACAGCAGCAGTAACAGCTGCCTGGAACATAACGGGATCGAACTGAGGGGGCGGTGGTGATGGTGGAGTGTCGTTATTTCTTCTGATGGGTCTTTTTCGAGGAGGCATCTTGTTCTAGAAACAACCAGGAAGAAGAGGATGGTAAGTCCTCAAGATATATGAAACAAAATATATCCCATCCTGATAATAAAGTGTTCTACCAAGCGATAAACAAAGAAAGGTTACTAATGCAAGTAAATTATCGCTAAGAAAAGAATAGGTAGCAACACTAGGAACGAATTTCTACAATGTATTCGGCTCTGGACAAAATACTCCTACAATATTTTATGTTGCATGTTTTGTTCTTTTGATACCTTGTTGTATGGACACTAGGTAAGTTTTAGGCCTGTCGCAACACCACAGTCACTCCCAAGCACATGTTGGTCATGTCTCGAATAAATATAGTTGATCAGGCTATATTGACCCTAGACATGATTACATAACTGCCCAGGTTTAACCGCAGTGTCCAACACCCAAATACTTTTGTTTTGTTCTACTTATGATATTGTTTCTGGTATGTAGGTGTACTTGTATACTTTTTGTAAAAATACTTATATTTTTAAAAGTATACTTTTAGTTCAGAGCACTTCAGCCCCTTAGTGTTTATAGTTGTATACCATGTAAGGTTCGGTATACTTAGTTCACTATAAACAATAGCTCTGATACCAATCTGTCACACCCCGAAACCGATGGCGGAAACGTTCCGGGGCGGAGGACGTCATGCGTAGTATCACAACAGTTGTATCATAGTAAGCGAAGTAAACACAACCATTACATTATAATAAGAATATTTACATTGTTTGAAAGCATGGTTTATACATAACAGTATATAACAAAAGTAAAAGACGTGACTCCAAAATGCTCCGTCTTCTCCAAAAGTTGGCAAGAGTACCTGTCTATTGTTTCCCTGAGAATACAAACAGTTTTAAAAATATCAGCATAAAGCTGGTGAGTTCATAAGTGTTTAGTTCTGGTGAAAGAAATGTTTCTTTGATCCTTTGAAAAGTGTTTCCCAAGAAAATCCTATATTTTCTTATGAAAGATGTTTGATTATCCATTCGTTATTTGTTTAACAGCCTGTTTATGTAAGGTTGAGTTATCCCAGGAAAATCCTATATTTTCCTTAAAAGTTGATAGTTGGTTAACTGTTTTGGAATGAGATGTACAAGAATCTACCATACTTGTATCGTTATATGTAGTTTCCTTGAAAACCCTGTTTGCTCTCTGTGAGGTGTATTAGCCTTATTACATAAATAAAACTAATAAAATAGGTAGTGAACTAGATCCTAAGGGTATTACTACTACCCTCTAGTAATCAAATCGGTTATTACTTTGAGGTTAGTTCACTTGTTTCATTATTACAAAAGTAAATTCTCGCTATCTAGGTTGTGAGTTTTATAATCGTACTTAGACTGGATATGGCTCGTAACGGGGGCCAATATCTTTTTATGACTTTGTCACCCCTGAACCTAACGGTCCCGTTGTAGCTGGCAGTGAAGGTGCGGGATAGTCAGTCCCATATAGATCTATACACAATAGTCACACTCTCCCTCCAAGAGATTCTGGTTACAAGGGTTAGTCCTACACTCTCGAATCCGGTGGGAGTGTTACCAAGGACGTGTCTCAAAACTTAGCCTAACAAATTTACAAGTAATAATAGTGAAAATCATGTTTATGTTTTATATGAATCCTTTGCAAAATATCCCATTTTATGACAAGATTCACAAGTTCCTTGCTTTAGTTTTGAAAACTGTTTCTACGAGTTGATTTCTTAATCGTTTGGTAAAACTGTTTTTTGTGTTAAAAGCATACTGAACATATGAGTATTATATATGAAATAATATACTTTGAGTACAAGTTTCCTTGTACTTTTTCTTGTATTCTCCCCCTGAAAACATGAAAATCTCAGAAAAGGTGTAGGGGTACGAACTCACAGTTTGACGTGGGATTCAAGTGTAAGCTGCTGGGAATTGTGAGTGTCAATTAAAGCCTCGGACACAAACAGATCCTATTTAGCATGAAGAAGTACATATATACATTAGGTGAGGGCATAACACTATTCGTTATGGAAGGAAACCACCTTAGGGACTAGGAAACACTTAAAACTAAGTGTTAGAATCACATGTGATTTGAAAATGGGGAGTTTGCGGTCGTAAAAGGAGTTTACGGTCCATGGGTTTACGGTCCATGGGTTCACGGTCCATGGGTTTACGGTCCATGGGTTTACGGCCGTAAACTCTTGGCGAAAAGTGCGCTTTTTGGTGTTTCAAGGTCCTTTCTAGCCTTCTGGAAGTATTCTAGGCTTAGTTTCTAGGCTTAGGAGGGTGTTGTGGCAACTTTGCACCACTTAAATAGAGTTTACGGTCAAGGGAGATTGCCTTGACCGTAAACACCCTTCTGGTCACGATTTCTAGATGTTTAACAAGTGGTTCTTGTATCCAACAAGCTAAGGGTAGAGTACTTACGTAATGGAAGCTTGAAAGGGTGGTTAGAGTCCAAAAACACTAGTGTGTGTTCTTGGTGAGAGAGAAAATCTAAAAAAGATGAGATTCATGAGATAGGAGTATGGATTTACCACTAGGAGTGAGATAGAAACACAATCAAGGTGAAGAATCACTTACATTCTTGAGGATCTTTGAGCAAAAATCGAAGTTTGTAGAGTGAGGGAGAGAGAGAGTAGAGAGAGAAAGCTTCTGGAGTGTGTAAAGTGAGAAATGAAGGCCACTCATCCCTTATATAGGGGTGAGTTTACGGTCAAGGGGTGGGGTGGAGGGTTTACGGCCGTGAACAGTGTTTACGGCCGTAAACAGAGTTTACGGTCGTAAACCGAGTTTGCGGCCGTAAACTCCTTTTGAGGGGTTGTTTGGCCCGAATGCTATGTTTTGACTTAAAAAACCTCGTTTTCAAATACGGAACTCGGTCGAACCGAGTTTTAGAATATTCCGTTAGACCAAAATAATACTAACGTGAACGGAAATAAATCAATTCGGATTTATTTGAATGTAAAGTCCTTCCTAAACTATCAAATTTGACGGAATTAAATAAAAAAACCCAAATTTGATTAACGGAAATTGAGTAAGGATAACGGAAAAAGTTTCGGGTTGTCACATCATTCCCCCGTTAGAGGGAATTTCGTCCCGAAATTCGAACATAGAATACAAATCATAGGGAGTAGTTACTTACTGTAAGATGCTTGGAATGAGGTTTTTAGCCACCAAGAATTAGTGAGTGTTCTTGGTGTTCTTGGTGAGAGAGAAGATCTAGAAAAAGATGAACTTTATGAGATGAAACATGGATTCATCACTAGAAAAGGGATTGAAACACCATAGAAGTGAAGAATCACTTAGACTTTGAAGATCCTTGAGCAAAACTCGAATTTTGTAAAGAGAGAGTAGAGAGAGAAAGTCCTTTGAGTGCTTAAAGTTGGAAATGAAAGCCACTCACCCTTTATATAGGGGTGAGTTTACGGCCAAGGGGGGTGGTGGGGGGTTTACGGCCGTGAACAGGGTTTACGGTCGTAAACAGGGTTTACGGTCGTAAACTGAGTTTGCGGCCGTAAACTCCTCTCGAAGGGGGTGTTTGGCCCGGATGTTACGCTTTGACATAGAAACCTCATTTTTGAACCCATAACTTAATTGGACCGAGCCTAGAATATTTAATTAAGCTCAAAATAATGACGGAAAGAGCAGAAATAAATTCCAAATTGATTTATTTTTTAACGATTTGAACGAAAAAGTTTCGGTTTGTCACATGTTGCTATGATTGATGATATGTTAGATCGGTTTGACTGTTATATATGCTAGCGTATGATATTATGTGCACATGTTTATTTGATTGGGGGATTGTGTTGAGGCGGTCCTGCTCTGTGTTGAAGACCAACATACTCAGGGCGGTCCGGATAGACTACTGGCCCAGGAGGGCATGATGGTCAGATCGAAGGCCCGACGAGCGGTCCGGATAGGCTGTAGGCCCTGCGAGGCGGTACAGACATGCCAAAGGATCGGAGAGCGGTCCAGATAAGCTGAAGGCTTGTGAGGCGGTCCAGTCAGGCTGAAGGCTCATTATACATGTTGTTTGCTTATATGTTATTGATGTGTTTTATGGCATTGGTATTTTGGGGGTAACTCACTAAGCCTTCAAGCTTACATTTATCGATTATTGTTTCAGGTACTTCTGATGACCGCGGGAAGGAGAAGGCGTGATCGTACAGCTCCTCATATTTCATGATTTTATGATTTGATTATGGGATACTCTGACATTATACTATTTTGAAAACAAGTTCTGTAATAATCATGGGTTTTGAAATGTTTTAAAAAATTTAAATTTGGCATGATTTTTATGAGTGTTACAAATTTTTAACCCAAGACCTATTCCTCTGGTTCCTCAAGCTACAAATATTTACAGACATAATATTCAATGGATAACTTCTTATACAACCATTCTAGATATTAACTTCTTTAAATCATCCTTACATCCCTCAATTTCGTATCCAAGAGCATTACCTATCTCAATATAATTATTCATCGCCTCAATCAAAGAAAAGTCATGTTTATAACTTTTTGCACAACTTAGAATTATAATTACCTTTTGTGGAGAAAGACGATTTATTTGAAGCAAAATTTTAATTTTACATCTAAACAGATTGAGATTTAGAGTGTTGTGGTGATAAAGCCCTAATGAACACTAGTGGTTTGGATATAGAAAAAGACTTCTCAAATAAGCCTTGTGAAGGTTGAGGATCAGAATCTTGATTTGCAAACCCTCGACAACTACTTCATAAACAACCCTCATATGGATATGAATTTTCAAGGCAATAACATCAGAAGTAGTCACTATTGGGCTGCAAATTTCTAGGCCAACATATTTACAAACAACCCCTATATGGCTATGTTTTTTTTCGAGACAACGACAATATAAGTGTAACATCCCAAAAATCTTGACCAAAAATTTCGTTTTGAATAAGTAGTTTATTAAAACCATTTACTGAAAAGCAACATCAATATCATATCAACTCATAACCCATAAGTCAAATGTCATAAAAACATGTCATGGAATAATAATAATATCAGAGTACAATCCCATGGATCTCAAATGCGGAATCATGTGTGTGCGATGCGCTGCTACCGTGTCGGCTCCTTCCCCTTCGACGAAGAGGTACCTGAAACCAAAACTGAAAACCGTAAGCACAAAGCTTAGTGAGTTCCCCCATCATACCACATACCATACAACATACATACTGCCGGGCAATTCTGGGGTGCCCGACCTACCCATGTCAAGCAGTTTTGGGGTACTGGCCTACCCATGTCAAGCAGTTCTGGGGCGCTGACCTACCCATGTCAAGCAGTTCTGGGGTGATGACCTACCCATGTCAAGCAGTTCTGGGGTGCTGACCTACCCTCCGGTTTATCCCAACCGGCTACGGGGACTATTTCACCCCTACTATTACCACACAAAACATAGCATAAACATACTGTCAGGCATATCTGGGGTGCCGACCTACCCTTCGGTCCTAACGAACGAACTCGGGGACTACTTCCCTCCTACTACCACATACAACATATCATGCTAGCACATACACATATCAGGTAGTAGCAAGCCTAGATTATTATCACAGAGACAATCATCTATCAACGACTCCTGCTGGTGGGCCAGCATTGTGGCCTTAGACCCACCCCTACTGGAAGGTAACTCACCTCGGTGTCATCTAGTGTCTGCACTGTCGTCGGTATGGAAATCAACTACTCTCAACTCCTCAATCCCTACACAACAACCTTTCTAAATTACCATTTCATACTCATAACCCTTACAAGGGTCATCTCAAGTCCAAGTCAAAGTCAAGGTCAAAACCCTGGTCAAAGTCAACTTTGGTCAAAGTCAACATCTGGTTGACTAGACTTGCCGAGTTGGTTCGCCAACTCGTCGAGTCCCCACGTCCACGAAGTGCTACAACCCCGTCCCTACTCGTCGAGTCTAGCAAGAGCTCGACGAGTTCGCCTTCAACAAAACATCGGGACCTTCTTCAACTGACTCGTCGAGTTCATCCTTGAACTCGTCGAGTTCATCTTCATCCGTATGAAGGTGTTTAGTCTATGACTCGTCGAGTTCTCCTTGAACTCGTCGAGTCCGTCTTCATGTGGTTGGGACATTGCCTTGAACTCGCCGAGTTCCTCCTTGAACTCGTCGAGTCCTTCGATCTTCAAGTCCATAACAAACCCCAACAGGCTGAGTTTTCCTTCAACTCAAGCAAAGACCAATTCCAGAAGACGTTTGGGGGAAACTGCGACCCGACTCGTCGAGTCCCTATTTGTCCCAAACTATACAATCGATTTTAATCGGTCTTAATGCATCCAAACCATAGATCTGACCTCCTAGGGTCCATATTATACGTAAAGTTCCAATCTTGACGTCCATGTATGAGGTATTTGGCCCAAATGGCTCTAGAATGAAGTCTACAAGATGCATGGGGTCCTTATGGCAATAAAGTTGGCACCTTTATGCCATAAGGACCCCCAATGGTTCCAAATCTGAATCTATACCCTCAATGAACCACAAAATTTCGAGTATGACACCTCTAAGGCTTAGAAAAGGTAGAAATGAACCCTAACTAGAGATCTAAGAGATAGATGGTCAAGGTTTCAGCTTTATACCTCAAGTGAGCTGGAAATAGGGCACAACCTCTGGATCTACTAGCTTCTACTCGAACTTCCAAGCTCCTTCTTCCTTCTCAAGCTTCACAATCACCACAAGCACACAAAAATGGCTCAAGAACACTCAAACAAGGTTAGGGTTTCGATTTAGGGTTTCTCTGAGTTGGGAGGGACGATGGAGGATGAATTGGGACAAGATAAGTTGTTTAAATAGGGTGCAAACCCTAAATATTAGGGTTTCATCCAGACAGTCCTACTCGCTGAGTCGGGCTCCCGACTCGTCGAGTAGGTTACTTAAAACCTGCATCCAAAGTCTTGTCTACTCGACGAGTTGGGCCTCCAACTCGCCGAGTCCCAATGTAAAAACATAAAATCTTTAAATTTAAAATACGTACCGGAACCAGGCGTTACAATAAGTAGTCACATTTTATGTCCCTTTTTATTTCCCACAAGCATATTTGTATAAGACATTTCATTCACAACATTACTTCTATTTCCATGCACACTTGTACCACCACTTGGAAGACCACTCTGAATGCCAATTATCAATGAAACTGCCCAAATATAGGTTCAAAACAATCCTTGATGAAAACCAGATAATGATTACCACCTCCCCCCCCCACCCCACCCTCGAGTCGGCTGCTGGAAGGCCTATGTCAATGACACTGATTAAAGGCCAACCATGGTAAACTTGTGATGCAAGGAGAGCATATGGTACCTACTTGTTAGATGCAAAGTATTATAGATGTGGTGTTGTTTACGCTTTGATTTTCAAATGACATGAATGACCGATATGATAAATAAGAAACCATAAGGGAGGGGGAGAATTCTAAGCCCAAGGATGGCAAATTGGTCATTTTGACTCTCACCACATGTCAGTTCGGTCCGAATCCAGAACCAATCTTATCTAATTACAAAGGAAATTAAACATAAAATCGAACCAAACAAGAACCATATAGAATCTGAATATGTAAATCGGTTCAGTTATCGGTTTCTTGAATTTTCATTTTTCGGTTTCTGGTCGGTTCGATCCGGTTTCAGAATTGATCTCATCCCTAGTCTTGGTAAAGAAACAAAAGGGCAAGAGATTAAATTACTAATAGGCTAACATGAGTTTATCTATGGGTGGGTTTGGACCAAATACATGTGGGCTTGATACACATGTTTTCCTAAACTTAACTTGGGCTCTTTCACGACTAGGCGCAATACTTAATACAAGCTAAGCCACGTTTAAATGATAGTTTGGCAATTTTGCGTTGGGTGACAAAACGATTGTGTGGTAAGTGGTATAACAACCATCAAATATAAAAACAAAGATACTTAAGAAACTATATTAGATGCAAAGTGTTATACAAGAGGTGGTGTTGTTTACACTTTGATTTCAACATGACATAAACGACCGAGATGATATATAAGTAATCATGAGAGAATTAAAGAGAGGATTCGGTAGCCCGGAGGTGGCAAATTGGTCATTTGAACTTCACCATAAGTATGAACACTAGTTAATGAAGAACACTTCACCGACCGACCAGGGGGGAAGTAATAGTCCTCGAGCTTTGCTTAATTAGTTAATCATCTAGATTCGTGTTGAACTATAATTTATATGATCTTTGACCAAACTTTATGCTTATAGTTTCAAAGGAGATATTTCTCCATCACAAGAAGATCTACGACTTTAATTATTTTATAATATCACTCCTTATTTCTCTCTACGTTAAAGAACAATCTCGAGTACGACTTTCAATCTGAACCATGGTCAGATAATATGTATGTCAGAAGTTTGTGCTTCAAATGTCTTCTCATACTCCTCGACGGATTTAAAAAGTTCTGAAATGTTTCCTTTACCGAATCCACCACATCCTGGCTTCTGTTGCATATTAACACCCGAGATCATGCACCCTATTCTTTGGATTATCTCTATGAATATCGTTGGCCTAAATCAAAATTAAAAACTTATATATTATAAGTAGTTTGCCATAAAGAATTCATATATCAAACAATAGAAATATATATATTTTTAGGTTAAATGCACACGTATGTATGTATATGCATGTGCATGTACATATTAATATTGTACATGTAAATGGATACCTGTCACCCAAAGGTTTGGTGAAGATTTGAAGCAAAGTGCCCTCGTTATCTCTGTCTACCAAAATCCCGAACTCCTCACACGCATTCATCTGCTCATCACTGAGCACATCTGCCGCCCTGTTCTTCAAATTCCGGTAGTAAGTCGGCGGCGGAGGCGGCATAAACTCAAACCCACCAACCACACTCCGCCGCTTCATCTCTCTAAGTGTCCTAAATATGTCTTCGCTCTCCAGCGCCAAATGCTGAATTCCAGGACCTTCGTTGTGCTCCAGAAATGTCTGTATCTGGCTCCTCCTCCTTGTTCCATACACCGGCTCATTCATCCCAATGATAACCTTTTCGTTATTACATGCGAGAATCACCGAATTCAACCCACTCTCGCTTGTCCCGACGTCTTTCGCCGTGAATCCTGCAAATTCATGGAATCCGGTGAAGGATTTTAAGTACTTGATGACGGGAGTGAGTTCCGGGACATTTCCGGCGACGTGATCGAGGCGTCGGATACCAAAGTCTATGCTGTGTGACGTTGAATCTGTTTTAATTGATTCGAACCCTGGTAAGAAAGTTGATGCGATGCCGATGGTGGGTTTTTTGTAGCTAATGTATCGTAGAACAACGTCGTTGAATAGTTGGACTTCGGCGATGACGACGGCGTTTATGGATTCTCCGATGGTGATTGGAGGTGATGAGGGTTTGGCGCCGTGGGATAGACTGGTGGAGTAAGCAAGCTCGGCATTCTCGACTTCAATGGCGATTGAGCGGACGGCGAGTCCGTGAGAAGCGGTGAAGGCGCGGCAAGCAGTGTGGGAGAAGGTGGGTATGGAGGGTGTGTTGGTGGAGATGGTGGCGGAGTAAGGGGCGGTGAAGAGGAAGAGGAGTTGACCGGAACGGAGAATGTAAGATGCGTGTGTTGTGTTTCCGGTGGATAAATCGGATTTGGCGACAAGCGGCATGCCGAGTGCCGACGAGAAGCGGCGAGAGGTGTTGGTGGCGTCGGAGCACCAGAACTCGACGTGGTGGAATCTTCTGACGGAGAACAAGTCAGACGGGGGATTTGTTGGGATGAAATTATCGTAATCAACTGAGTTATGGTGTTTTCCGGCGAACTCGTTGTCATTAACGAGCTCAGGCTCTTTCCCCATGTCTCTTAATGTTTCTCGCAGTTAGATTGAGGAATACCATGATATATATACAGCACAATAATTATTTAGCTTGATTTTAGTTTCAGAAAATTATTATAATCGATTATAGTTTAATTGCTATTCTAATAATCTATCTATGAAAAGACACTTTTTTTCTTCAAAACTACAAATAATTAAGTATTTCATGAAATGGTGTTTGTGAGAAATTTTTATTTGTGAAGTTTTTTTTTTTAGGATCACTTGAATAAATAATTACTATCATTTATCTACTAATTAGTTATGATATCCGTATACTATACAAGTTGATTAAAATAAAAAATTAAATACGAAGAAGTAAACAGAAAGTTTATTTGTATTTGAAATTTAAAATAAATAAAAATTATGAGAAAAAAATAACAAATAAATAAATTAAAATTAAATATTTAGTTGTCAGACCCGTGTACTAAACGTGTTAATTATAAAAATGTTAAATATGAAAGTTTAAATAGTAATTTATTAGAAATTAAAATTGAAAATTGAAAATTGAAATTATTATAGTTATTATGGTATATTTAATTTATGGAAACTAAATTAATAATATTAGAAAATGAAAAATAAAGTAAATGACAAGTAGAAAATAAATATCTTTAAATTACCACAAATTGACATTTGACAAATTGAAGGAGAAAATGACATGTGACACATGATTCTTATTTATTAGGGGGGATTTTAGGATTCACAAAGATTTTATAAAATGTTAAAATTTTAGTAGTTGAGGCTCTATAGCAAAATCTTGTACGAGGTTCTTAGGGCATCCACAATACATTAAATTTATTAGAGTTTAATGAATTGACACATAATCATTTTACTTACTATACAATTCTACATTAATTTTCCTACAATACATTCAACTCAATAGAGTTCAATGAAATATATATTTAATAGTTAAAATGTTTTTTTTTCCATTGAAGAGTTCATTGATCATTGAACTTCATATACATTGAATGCCACCATTACATCCCACAATGGTAGAGTTTAATCCATTGAATGTCAATTAGACATGTCATCTCATTAAACTCCCCCATTAAACTATGCATTATGGATGCTCTTAAGCTTGATATTCATTTACATGACTATTGTTTGCTTAATAATCCTTTTTCCACGTATTTTTCAAATATTTCTTTTAGCAAAATCATGGTATGAGCGAATCTTGAACATTTTTTGGGCAAATTTATTACTCTTTAAGACTCATTATAAATGTTTTTCTGTATAACTAGTAGTTACTCATTACTAGGGTGTCCTTTTGAATGGATTGGTTCGATCCAATCCAATTAAGTTAATCCAAATTTATTTCGGTTTTCAAAACATGGATCCGAATAATCCAAACTAAATTCAAGTCAAATCCGATCCGATCTAATTACAATCTGGTTAGATCGGTTTTTATAATTCGTTTTAAAAAATCGAAACATTTTAAAACGACATATAATTATAATATTACCCAATTTTGTAGAAGAAGCAAAAACAAATTATTTAGGTGTTATTTAAAAATTTTAAAGAACTACTAATAACTAATATTATAATTTAATATATTGTAGATAAAAAACTATTTGAGAGAAAATGCATAATAATGTTTTTTTATTAGGGGAAAATTTTTGAACCTATTTGAAAAAATAAATTACAAAATTAAAAAATAATTATAGATATATTAAATAAATAATAAATTGATATTTAATTTTTTTTGGACTATTCGGTTTTTATTTTATAAATCAAAATGAATCCAAAATTCAAAAATAATAATTCTGTTTTGTTGAAAACCAATCCAAAAATCAAAATATTCGAGAAGGAAAATATTCTTCAAAAGTTCTTATTTTGTGAAATAATTATTATTTTACAAAATATGATCGTGTTTTAATAAATGAAAAATGGATAATGACTTAAAGGGGTAACTTATTTTTTAATATATACACATTTAGTCATTAAGGTTTTTTTTGTCTACATTTTCCCATTGAATTTGTTTGAACTGTTCAAAAAATATCTTTATGACCTGCAATCATAAGTTTAGCCATTTTTCGATGTATTTGACAGCTCCGACGAGACTCGGGTCCTCTTCTCCAGCGAGTCTCCGGCGTCCATAATTTTTCCGACGAACTCAAGAACTCTGGTCTATTCTTTTATTCTGTATCTTTCTTCTCTTTTCTCATAAACTAAAGAACTCCAATACATACATCAGACCTTTGATGAACACGCACATACATACACATCAGATCACGGTTCATCGTCTTCAACCTCCGACCATGGTGTTCTTAAGCAAATCTGAAACAATTTCTTGAGCAAAACTTTGAAATTTTGAAGAATACCCCATAAACGATTTCATGTTCGATTTTTAAAGAGAAAACTTTATTTCCAGAAAGGAAATCGAAGGTTTTTGAATCCGAATAAATCATCCATGTCAAATCTAGCAAAAAACAAAAGCATACACACATACAAATTTGGGTTCGTGTTTTGATCTAACACACATACACACATACTCAAATATGAAGAATCTCAAGAACACAATGAACAACCATGATGAACCAGATATTGATCTCAAGAACACTAAGAAAAAACCCATAAGAAAAACCCTAGATTTCGAGTATATTTCAGAAGAATCCACATGAAAGTCGAATTCTTTCCAGATTATGCTCACAAACTGAGACCTGAGGGTAGTTATTTGTTCAAAAAGTGAACACGATGAACACACACACACACACACGATGAACACACATACACACACCTTCGATCTGTTTGAAGCTCACGAACTCGAGGGTTTTCATAACGGGTTTTGAACCCCGATCTTGAAATTTCGTTTTGGAGATTTCTGTTTCTTCACCTCGAAACAAGAATAAGAGCATATCAAAAACAAAAAAACTTCGTTGGAAAATTCATGTTTAGCCAGAGAAGATAACCAAAGGTTCACCTAAGCTACAAAAAACGTCAGAAACCGACTAAACCCACACCAAACGGTCATCAGGATTGATTGTGTACAAGATAACAAGTTTAATTAACAAATGTTGACGAAAAAAAATATGTGACTAAATGAGTACAAAACGAATAGATTGCATTTTTAAGTCATTATCCCGATGAAAAATGAAATTTCTTTGCAGTGGTGGTCATTCATGAAGTAATTACACAAATTAGAGTCGTTCCCCAATGACCTTGCAGAATACGCGACTATATGATAATATCTTCATCATGTCATACCCCCCTCTCTCTTATTTTGGTTATTTTAATGACCAATGGTTGTACTTACTTTAAAAATAAAAAATGTTCTTACTTAAAACACCCATTTCATAAAGCCTAGATTAGAGGCTCGTTCTTCCAACGTAACACAAAAACATACTTTTCTATTGTTTTGACACAGAGAGGTTTAATTCTGTTCTTAATTTAAAGTTTTGGCTTACCATGTAACACCCATAAAAATCAAGTCAATTTAAAACTTTTTCAACCATTTAAAACCATTAAATTATTACAAAGTGTTTTCAAAATATTTTCAAACATCAGAGTATCCCAGAAATTCATATCATAAAATGTGACAACCCGAAATTTCTATTTTGTAAAACCATTCAATTCAATCAAAAGTCATACTTGTTTTTGTTGACTTTTAGCTTTGTTAAGAGTCTTTTTGAGAGTTCTAAGCCTAGTACACTCAAGGATTGGGTGTTAGGAAGTATTTACTTGAGTTCATTGAGTTGAAATTGAGCCGGAACCACCTTTACAAGGAGTTCACGGCCGCAAACTAGGGCTTACGGCCGTAAACCCATGTTGGCCGTGAACCCTTCTTCATATGTAGGAAGATCCTTCATTATTCTTCATTTCTCACAACTTCAAGTCAAGAACTCTCATTTTTCTCTCAAGTATCATGAAGGATATTCTTCTTGATCTTCAAAAGTGTAAGTGATTCTTCCATTCTTTCTTGATATCCTTCTTATTCAAGTGAAACCCTATGATTTCATCCATGAATTCATCTCTTTTGGGTTTAGATCTACAAATCACCAAGAACACCAAGAACACACACTAGTTCTTTGGGCCGTAATCACCCTATAAGCTTCCAAAACATAAGTACCCTTTCCATATACTTGTTATCCATTAGAAGCTCTTGATTTCCAACCAAAAATCAACCACTTTATGCATAAACTTCAAGAGTTTACGACCGTAAACCCTTCTTGGGGCCGTAAACCCTTCTTAGTTCATGTGGTGGCCGTGAACCCTTCAACCCATGGCCGTAAACCCTTCATAGGATCAAGCCTAGGGCTGTAAACCCTTCATAGGATCAAGCCTAGGGCCGTAAACACTTCATGTGTGGCCGTGAACACTCCTTGGCCGTAAACACTTCATGTGTGGCCGTGAACACTCCTTGGCCGTGAACACATCCTTGTGTGGCCGTGAACACCCTTTCATACAATCATATGTGATTGTAACACTTCATTCCAAGTGTTTCCTAGCACCTAAGGTTGTTCCCTTACATGATTAGTTGTTATATACACTAATTATATACAGATATGTGTCATTATATGCTTAATAGGATCCGTTTGTTTTCCAGACTTCCCTTGGCATACTTAGCATCCTAATCAATCTTTCATTCGAATCACTCACTGCAGGTGAGTTCATACCCCTAAACTTATCTTTTAATGATTTTAAATGCTTTTATGGGGGGAGGCGAATACAAGTAGAAAACAATATAGTTATAGTATCAATCACATGTGATTTATAACTATCAAACAAGAGGATTTATTATACTTCAACACTGTGTTATCAAACAAACTGTTTCAAATCATTTTATAAACTGACATCAAGTCATCAATAACCATTCAAATGGTTAAAACTCTTTTATATGATAAACTCTTTATCGTTCTACAAAACTCTTTTAAACTTATATATTGTTATATAAATAAGGTTGAAAGGGCTTAGGACTGATAACTCGCTTTATTTCTTGTTCCTTGTTTGGTTGTGGACTTAGGGTATCGGTTGTTTATCCGAGTGTTGTTTAAATCTTAGTTATATATTATGTATATGTATGTAGATATAAAAGTTCTTCCAATCAGCTCGATACCTTTGGGTAGCAAAGGTGTACAAACATGATCAGTCATTCAAACAACAGTACTAGTAAACTATAATAGGTATAGTTTAGAGGATTACTACTCACTATTTCTAGAACAATGAAACTTACAAGAGTCAGTTCATACATGAGTCAGTTCAAACATACTATAACAAGAACAACTATACACTAGAACAGAAGGAACATACTATACACTAGAACAGAAGGAACATACTATAACAAGAACAGAAGGAACAAACTACACACTAGAATAGAAGGAACATACTACACTAATACGAGAACAATATAACATTAATGTTAGCCACTAGTTCATGGCATGGAAATATACTGCTGTGTCACGTTTTGTAACCAGAGTCTCCTGGAGGGAGAGCGTGAGTTTGTGTATAGATCTATACGGGATTGACCATCCTACACCTTGCTGCTAGCTACAGTGGGACCTGCAGGTCTACGGGTGATGAATGTCATACCATTTCGACGTCTTTGATCGTCGTGTTTTACTAGTCAATCAAGTATGGTTATAATCTCATCACCTTTTACCTTAATTAAGCAATTGGTTTAAGGTAGTTAGTACATCTGTAGTTACTATATACAATACTACTGTACATCGTCATTTTCCTATTACATTTATATAGTGATCTTCTTACATAAACGGTAATGTAAACTATTTTCTGATAAAGATAGTCATATACTTGGGAAAAACACTCACTTTTAAAAAAGAACATACATACAGAATAGTCGGGTCTTGGTAGAAGACTACTCTCCTTTTTAGTAGAAAATATAGGATTTTCTAAGAAGTATACAAACATTTACATCAAACACTTACAAACTTTACATCAAACACTTACAAACTTTTTCATCAAACTTATACAAACATTTGACATTAAAATACTTATGAACTCATCAACTTTAATGTTGATCTACTCTTTCAAAATAACGTGTATTCTTAGGTCACCAGTAGACAAGTACACTGGGCCAGGTTTTGAGAAGACGGAGCATGTTCAAAGGTTTACTTCATGTTCCTTTTTTGGTTTACTTCATGTTCCTTTTTTGGTTGTGGACTTAGAGTTAGGGTCACTTATTCGAAGGTCTATTCTGTTTTGGTTACATATGACTGGTATGCACTACGCAAGTATTGAAGTAACTGATAAGGATCATCCTATAGTTATCTTAAGTAGTACGTCTATTAACTATCTCTTTTATCCCTATTCTCGCGTAGATAACATGGCTGGATTCCATCTCCCCGGCGACCCGTACTTTCCCAACCAGGGAAATGGTGGATGGCTCGATGCAGATCCAGAAGAGAATCATGCAATTCCTTTAGATGATGACTTTGCAGAAAACTTCCCAAAGGATTCTGACTCCGAGCCAGAAGTCAATGATCTACCCCTAGTGGCTCCAATCCCAAATCCTAACCCTCATCCGGCTTTTCAAGGCCCGACGCCTTTGTGGGCGGAGAACTTGGGCAGATGGAGTCAAGAGCAGGGTCAACCCTTACCCTACAACGGAGACCGAGCTTCTATAATCTGAGCGAGGGAGGCTCAGCAGACAGAATCCTGCCTATTCTGGTTCGTAGGGTTGCTCGAAATAACGAGCAGGGTAGGGCAGCCATCAACCGAGTCATGGAAGTTGATGCCGATGCGGGAGTCAATACAGTCCGCATTCGCCATCTACAAGCTGCTCATGGAAGAACTTTAGACCACAATGAGGCCCTGTGGAGAGAACTTACTGCAACCCAAGCTGAAGTCAAGGAACTTCGAGCACGTCAGGCAACGTTCGAAAGGCGTATGCTGGAAATGGAGCGTCATCAGGCAGAATCAAAGGCTCATCCGAGCGGTTCTCGTCGCAAGTAGAGTCTACTCTACTTTGTCTTTTGGATATAATTAGGTCTATTTATAGACCCTAGTGTTAATTTCCCGCTTATTTTAAAAAACCTTGGACTTTCAGTCTGCTAGGTCTTTATGCTGTCAAAATTTTCTTATTCTGGTTTGATGTAAGACCTACTTCTAGGTCACTTTTCCCGAACTCGTTACATCTTTAATGCCAATTATTGACAGAATCTACTCTCATGGGAAATCTTTATCCAAATGCTTTCATCCTTTTATTGTTAGATCTCTATTTCAATCATACTCTCATCTGTTTGTTAGGCTATGGTGATTTAGTCCATGGGCCACTCTCATTATACTCATAATTGAATTCTTACTATCATCCTCATCTTTGTAAACTTTTAGTTGAAAGATGCCTCCACGTCGATCAGGGAGACGTAATCCTCCGATAACTCCAATTCAACCAACACTACCTCCTCCACAATATAATCCAGCAACTATCCAAGCTGCAGTGGATGCGGATGTTACGGCAACCCTAGGTCAATTCAACACCACCGGTACTAGCGGGAGTGGAACAATTGTGCATTCCACTCAAAGTGATGCTCCAGTGCGCTCTAGAGAGTGCTCGTATAAGGACTTCACCAAATGCAAGCCCAAGACCTTTAACGCGACTGGAGGAATCATTTCCCTCTCGCAATGGTTCGAAAAGACTGATTCGATCTTCGAGATATGCTCCTGTCTGGAAGGGAGCAAAGTTAAATTTGCTGCCTGCACCTTCGCGGACAGAGCCCTGACATGGTGGAATAGCCATGTCAAGTCACTAACCCTGATAGTGGCAAATGCTATGGGCTGGGAAGCTCTGAAGGAGCTCATGATTGAGGAGTACTGCCCGAGGGGCGAGGTTCAGAAACTCGAACAAGAAATCTGGAGCCTAACCATGAAGGGCTCCGACATAGTTGCCTACACCGCCAGGTTCAGTGATCTGGTGGCTCTATATCCGAGAATGGTCCCTACTGAGGGAAAGAAAGTCGAGAGGTATATCTGGGGGCTGGTGCCTCCATTCTAGGGGAATGTCTTATCTTCAAACCCCACTACCTTCGATAGTGCCAAGCGATTGGCACAGCGGCCCATCGATCACGGAGTCCGCACACCGACAACAACAACCCTTGCCATCCTAGAACCATCAAAAGCCGCCGACAACAAGCGGAAGTTTTAGGACAAACAAAAAGGCAACGCGGCGCAGAACTCTGCTAAGAAGCAGCAGGTCGTGGCTGTTCATGCCGCGATAGCACCTGTTGCCACTGCGCCGATGAAACAGTATGCTGGAAGGTTGCCCAAGTGCAACAAGTGCAGCTTCCACCACAATGGACCCTGTCGGGAAATGCAGTGCGCTAACTGCAACAAGAAGGGGCACACTGCCCGTTTCTGCAAGTCTCCGGCTAAGCCAATCACCCAAGTCCCCAGCGTTGGTGTGGGCCAGGCTTGCTACGGATGTGGCAAGGTGGGTCACTTTAAAAGGAACTGCCCGAAGGCAGGGAACGCGGGCGGAGTGGGAAGAGTTTTGGCTATAGGCCACGAGGAAGCGGTAGCAGACCCTACAGTGGTCACTGGTACGTTTCTCCTCGATAACTCTTATGCATGCATACTGTTTGATAGTGGAGCGGAGAAGAGTTTCGTGAACCAGAAATTTGCACACTTACTTAAACAAAAACCACGTGCACTGAAAGAACCGTTCACTGTAGAAATGGCTAACGGAATAACTGAGAGCACTAGCTGTATATACATAGGATGTACATTAACTCTAGATAGCCATTCATTTCCAATCGACCTCATGCCGGTCTCAATTAAGAGTTTCGACGTCATTATCGGCATGGATTGGTTGAGTCTTCATCGTGTTGACATCATGTGTTATGAAAAAGCCGTTTGTCTTAATCTACCTTCTAGCGAAACTCTAGTTATCTATGGCGACAAACTCAGCACGAACCTTCGTATCATCTCGAGTATACAAGCCCAGAAGTACTTACGAAAGGAATGTCATGCATTCCTTGCTCATGTAGTCGATATGAGCCAAGAGACGAAAGACATAAAGAACATCCAAGAAGTACACGACTTTCCCGACATCTTTCCAGAAGAACTACCAGGATTACCACCACAACGTCAAGTCGAGTTCAGAATCGACTTAGTTCCAGGGGCTACCCCAGTAGCCAAATCACCCTATCGTCTAGCACCAGCTGAGATGCAGGAGCTATCCGATCAACTTAACGAACTGCTCAGCAAGGGCTTTATTAGACCAAGCTTCTCACCATGGGGAGCACCAGTCTTGTTCTTGAAGAAGAAAGACGGATCGTTCCGTATGTGCATCGACTACAGAGAACTGAACAAGCTTATCGTCAAGAATCGTTACCCTCTACCTCGCATAGACGACTTGTTCGACCAACTGCAAGGGGCGAATTACTTTTCAAAGATTGATCTGAGATCCGGGTATCACCAGTTACGAGTGTTAAAGGAAGATGTTCCCAAGACAGCTTCTGAACTCGTTATGGACACTACGAGTTTGTAGTGATGCCATTCGGATTGACCAATGCGCCCGCAGTATTCATGGACTTAATGAATAGGGTGTGTCGTCCTTACTTGGATCAGTTCGCCATTGTATTCATCGATGAAAGACTTATCTACTCTCGAAGTAAGGAGGAGCATAGTCAACATCTACGTCAGGTTTTAGAAACACTACGATTGGAGAAACTCTACGCGAAGTTATCTAAGTGTGAATTTTGGATTCGAAGAGTCGAATTCTTGGGTCACGTGGTTAGCGAAGAGGGAATTCATGTGGAGCCTTCCAAAATAAAGGCCATTGAGAACTGGTCAGCACCGAAGACGCCTACATAAATTCGTCAATTTCTAGGCCTCGCTGGCTACTATCACAGGTTCATTCAGAACTTCTCTAGGATCACGAAACCGCTTACTACATTGAACTAGAAAGGCGTGGAATTTGACTGGGAAGAGAAACAAGAAAAGTCGTCCAAACGCTGAAGTGAGCCTTATGCAGCGCACCGATACTATCCCTCCCAGAAGGGATAGAAGACTTCGTGGTTTATTGCAATGCATCCAACCAAGGGCTTGGCTGTGTTCTTATGCAACGAGGTAAGGTCATCGCCTATGCCTCAAGACAGCTAAACACACATGAAGTCAACTACACCACACATGATCTTGAGTTAGGAGCAGTGGTATTTGCTCTGAAGATCTAGAGACACTACTTGTATGGTACAAAAAGCACTATCTTTACAGACCACAAAAGCCTTCAACATATATTCGACCAAAAGGAGAAACTAACGAGAACCTACATTAAGGAGATCGTACGACTGCATGGTGTTCCCATATCCATTATCTCTAATAGAGATAGTAGATTCACTTCAAGGTTCTGGCATTCGCTACAAGGTTCCCTAGGAACTAGGCTGGACATGAGTACAACCTACCATCTGCAAACCGACGGACAAAGTGAGAGGACTATTCAAACTTTGGAAGATATGTTGCGAGCCTGTGTGATAGAATTTGGAAAGGCATGGGATACTCATCTACCCCTTTTCAAGTTCTCCTACAATAACAGTTATCACACGAGCATAAAGGTTGCTCCATTTGAAGCCCTCTATGGCCGAAAGTGCAGATCCCCTCTATGCAGGGCTGAAGTGGGTGACACGCAGTTAGCTAAAGGACGAGTTCCTGACAGCACACTCACAGGTCCGAAAATCATTCGGGAAATGACAGAGAATATCGTTCAGATTCGTGAACGATTGAAAGCCTCTAGAGACCGACAGAAAAGCTACGCAGACAAGAGAAGGAAACCTTTGGAATTCCAGGTTGGTGACCGTGTTTTATTGAAGGTCTCACCCTGGAAGGGCTTGATACGCTTCGGAAAGCGTGGGAAGCTAAATCCAAGATACGTAGGGCCATTCGAGATTCTCGCTAGAATCGACACTGTAGCTTACAAACTCAAACTACCTCACGAACTTAGTAACGTACACCCTACTTTCCACGTTTCGAACTTGAAAACGTGTCTATCTGAAGAGACTCTTTTAATCCCACTCAACGAAATCGATATCAACGAGAGCCTCAACTTCGTGGAAGAACCAGTAGAGATCATGGACCGTGAGGTCAAGCAAACGAAGCAAAGCCGTATCCCGATAGTGAAGGTTCGCTGGAATGCCAAGCGGGGACTTGAATTCACTTGGGAGCGCGAGGATCAAATGAAACTTAAATATCCTCATCTTTTCCCTTAGTTATCTGTATTTGCTTAAACTCTAATTTCGGGACGAAATTCCCTTTAACGGGGGGATGATGTGACAACCCGAAATTTCTATCTTGTAAATGTTGGGTTTTGAGCATTCTAACACTCCTATGGTGTACATGCAACCCTATAAACCTTGGATCTATGTTTTCTCTATTATACATGCAAATATTCAATATTCCAAGGTTTCATCCTAACTAGCATAATAAGAAGTATATACAATACAAGAATCTAGTAGAATGACATACCTTCTGATGGAGCTTGAAGTCTTGAACCTTTAAGAGCCTAGTGCCCCAAGTGTTGCACCTCAAATGGTTCACACAAGACCAATAACCCTTGGAATAACTTGAGAATAAAGATACTTGCACCAAACTCGGTTTTGCCCTCTTGTGTACACACACTAGTGCCATTTCATGAACTAGGAACCTCTTTATATAGTGTGGAGGATTAGGGTTACATTCATGTAAACCCTAATACCCATGACCTTTCATTTCCATAGGATCTATGGGTTAAACACTCCATGGACTATCCATGAAAGCTTAGCCCAACCTAAATGAACTTGGCCCATCCTATATATAAGAGTCCATACTTAATTAGTTCCTTTTGATCACTAAATTAATTCTAAATTAATTCTTGATCAATACTAATTAAATAATGTGATTTCATATTAATATATTAGAACTTATAATATATTAATATAAATCATAAGTATCCTTTTTCTCATTTTGTCTATCCAATTGTTCCGATGCCATGCAACCCAAATGGACCATGCCAAGTCGGGTCAAGTACATACCAATTATAGTTATGGACTTAGACACTAATCCAACAGTCTCCCACTTGGATAAGTCTAAAACTATTATTGCGTATGACTCCAAAACCCGACCAACAATCGTAGCTCTTAAAGCCGCTGCCGAACTCTGACCTAGTCAAATGACTTGTCCATTAGATAAGGGGTCATATATTCCTCCATTCTAGATATCATATGGACTAAGACATGGATTGTAATCATTCTCTCTGTCCATTTGTTGTTTCCCGATTTCCGATTTATGATGACCGACTAATTGAACAAATCAAATCAGTCCAGGCTTAGCCAAACACTTAGGTGTGTCATCACTAAATCATCGAGGGGCCCACAAATATCGCTTTTATCCTTCCAAGGGTAAAAGGAATGGATAAACTTCGACTCATATGCTTGTTCTACTACTTGTTGAATCATACACAAAGGCATGTTTTATAACATCGAGTTACCAATGCGTTTTCGTACAATCAATGTATAACCAACTCATAGTCAACAACTCATATCTCTAGGTTTGAAGAATATAAGATATTATCGTCTCATGATCACTCGTGATAAAATCCATGAAGTGATTCAAATGAGCATGGGTTTAATCCAATACTCAGAACTTATGAGCACTCATGAATGTTGTGGCAACTCTTGCTATGTCCAACACCTTAGACATCTACAAGCCAACTTCATGACAGTCTTGCCTTAATACCTCCTTCCAACGTATTATCGACTGCGGATGGTTTCAATAACTTAGTCATTCGGGAAGAATGACCTAGTTATTCTGGAAGTCAAAACATGCAAAGTGAAACACAAGAATAATTGAATCCAATATGGTCTCAGAACTTATGAATATAAATAGAACACCTTTTATTTATCACCATATTGATTACACATTATTCATTGCATAATGTTTTAAATCATCAACTTTATACTTGAATCAAAACAATAGCATGCCATGCTCTAAGCATGCACACTATGTTTATCCAAACAATAGGTATGCCATACACCAAGTATGCACACTATGTTTGTCTATGATCCTTACTTTGTGGAATAGATCAATTGAACATAATTCCAATGATACTCATTTCACAATCCCAAATCCTCATCGTAAATGTAAGAATTCTAAATTCCTGCTATTTACCGAAATCTGTTAGATTCTAAACTTATATGCATTGATCCTCTTGTAATGACTATGCACAAAGTCACAAAGACTTGTCAACAGACATTACAGAGTATTCCAATGGAGATCAATTCCATGGAAACGAAGTCTCAAATTCAAAGTACATTGCTTTGAACATCCTTCTTGCATTAAGTTTTTCTAATCTTACATAGATTTAATGGATAACTTCCACCTATGAAACATTTCCATATTCCCATTCTGACTATCACTTCTGAACAAGAGCTACCTCTTTTCAGAATATGTCATTACGGTCCTTTCCAAAAAACTACACCATACTTCCAACTGTCCATGAGCAACCAATCTTTAGCAAACCTCAGATTGTTCTCGACAATTGCTTAATCATCTTAGTCATATCCAATTCTAGACCTTTTCCCCTCTTAATGCCCTAGGCATTTGAAAAATTTAGAAAGGATAAATATTATAGCACATGTAAACGATCCTATATCCGAAGCATATGGAACACGATTCATGATGTCTCACATAAAGACATGATCCTAGATCAGTCTTTTGCTACAATATTTTTCATTTGCCATGTTTTCAAAATTTGACTATGAAAAGGGATGTCGTAATCATAATCGAACTTGAGAACGCAATATATATAGAATTTCCTTATGTTGAACCATTCCAACATAAAATTCATATATATATATATATATATATCCTTGACTAATAGAATTCTAAAATCTCAATCTAAGCTTTTAGAATTGAAATGAAGTATAATTTCCTCTCCCTTAATTATAGCAAAACAACTTTTTCCCAATTGAAACTTTTGTTTTCTATAATTAACATTGCTAACTTGCAACACTTACCATAATTATCATGCTTCCACTACCATGATGATTATTAGCATAACACTTATGCTCCCACTAGCTTTGACATGTACTCAGAAATCAGCTGGACTTCTAGAAATCAATACTTTATTGACTTTCTCACCAAAGTTCAGATTTCTGATACGAGATGCTTTGATAAAACTTTATCAAAATCATACACCTTCCCTTACATAGCTCATATGTGTGTCTAAACAATTTTAGAACTATGAAAAGGGATGCCGTAATCATAGTCTCAATTGTTTAGACCTTTTCCATTTCTCACAAGTCCGTGTTAGTGTGCCGGTTAACCACACACGCTCCACTAACGACTTTGAGAATGCAAATATCACACTTGATATCTACTTAAAATCTATTTAGTGAAAGCGTTTCCTCACCATCATTTTCATGAATCGGAGAGAAACCTTATGACACTTAGATTTTATGGTGTATGTGTTCCTATCCATGTGAATTTGTCAAAACCATAATCACAAGACAAGGTTAGTGACAAATCCAAACTAATATGGACTGAACTTGTGCAATCTTAACTTCTTGCCACTTGGCAGCACTAGGCCTACCATCGCTTCCAGGTTGTTATGCAAACAATTGAGAACTTGTAGAACTCAGATGCATAGTCAACTTTAACTGGAATGGGCATAGAAATAAGAATATGTCAACACGATAGGTTATAAACCTCAAGTCGTGTGCTAGTGATAAACTACAGGTTTTATTCTTGATTAGTTCTTGAAACTCTTTCAGGATCTTTAAGACTCCCACTGTCCTCTTGGCATATAAGACTCTCTTGTCAAGAACCATTCCTTGACAAAGCAAATATTCAAGAGTTAGTGCGGATTCTTATCAAGACAAACACTTCACACAATTGGCCTTAGTTGGTCTCTGTTTTATCCAAAACATCACAACTTACCAATTTCAAATGTACAAGAGTAGAACACATTTTACTCTTACATTTGACAAGTGTTATAAACCTTCTTTAAGATATGTCACTCAAGTTACAATCTTGGAGTATGACTCTAAGACTTGATTTGGAACGAAGTATGACTCATCTTCTTGATTTAACCACTTCAACAATTCATGACTCCTCTTCTTAGCCATAAGAATGCACTAAGATGTCCTTAGAGGATGAATTGTGATATGGTCTCACAATCATTAAGATGATCATAAAACATGATACTAAAGTACTCTCCCATCTTTTCAGATTTGAGAAACTTTTATCTTTCTGCCTAATTTGATTCTTCTCATTCGTTCTGCCATACATTGTAACTTTTCCAATGTTTCAGAATTATACTTAAACTTGTAAGTATAACCATATTTACTAAACTTTAGTAAATCATGATGAATAGTCTTATCGATCTTTGTGGTGGACTTTACCAGTGCACAAGAATGTGTACTTGATCCCTTAGTCCTTCACTTGACTCACATATACATGTGAGCAAGGAATTAGTCTTAATTTTCCAAAGATGAAAATTCTCATTCATCATACGATACAACTTGCATGATTCCAAGTTTCTGTCCAATTGAAACTTGGGTGATGAGAATCTTTCCTTATTTGGTAAATTTAGACACTACCACAAAAGAAAGAATCAAATTCATATTTCCAATATTGCTAGAACCATACAAACATCAATTTTTCATAAATGCCATTGCAAGGAGATATAATAAAGTAAAACAAAATTTTATTTATTTATAAAATGCGGAAAAAACTTTTTCCTTACAATGCAACTTTAAATGAAAACTATGCTATTACATATTTCCTAGCAATCTATCATAACTCCTAAGCAGCAGCTCAAAAATCCGATCTCCGAACCATGCGATTGAAGTCCATATTCGCGATCAGATTCAGCATACTCTTCTTTTAAGTTTCCTTCCCTTTGCTTGATCCTCCCAAACATCAACATGTAACCGAGTAACATTTTTTATTAAGAATCATCAACTAGGAACTTAACAGAGTTAGATAATGGACTTACCTGAAGCAGAGTCAAACTTTTTGATTCTTCCATCTCTCAGATCCTTCAGGTAGTTAGGGCAGCTTCGCAACCAATGCCCCTTCTCTCGACAATGAAAACATATATACTCTTTGGGAATGGTACACGGGGCTGTCACAGACTTAGCCTTTCCCTTTACCTTTTGGTCAACCGGATTGACCAAGGCCGATCCCTTTCCATTGGGAAGAGAAAGCTTTTCTGGACTTCCAATGTTACCATTGTCAATGTCCATGGAAGTTTGAGAAATAGACATTCCAACCGTATTTGCTTGACCATTGCGCCAAATCATTTCTGACTCAGCAGCAACAAGCAAATAAGATAGATCTATTAGGGTCATGTCGTGATCTGTCACATAGTAGTTCTTAATGAACTCACTATATGACTCAGGAAGTGACTAAAGAACCCAATCAATATCCAACTTCCTTGGTACAACGACACTGAACATTCTCAACCTGTCAATGTGTGACTTCATTCCTAAGACATGAGTGCACACAAGTCTTCCAACTTTATGTTTCATTGCAAGCAGGGCATGAGTGATCTTGAACTTTTCAAGTCTTAGAGCTTGTGGGTCAGGGAGAATAATTGGAGGAGGTGGAGGAAGAGAAGTATGATTTCCATGATTTCAATTGTGGGACATCATCTTCATTAGGAAAGCTTGTTCTAAGAGATTTGGGAAGATCATAATTGTCTGAACCAGACATCTACAATAGGAGAAATTCAAGTTAGTTGATTTAAGTCCTTAATAGAACACCCACTATGAAATATTAAGGCTAGGACCCAACACAATATTTTATAACTTGGAAGAGGGATGCCATAATCCAAGCTACAAAATATTTGAAGGTAGGCGAATGACGATTCACCAATTTCCACAATGAAAAACGAAATAGGTATTAGGTTTTAATTGGTTTGAAACTCCTAGATCTTTTGAGATTCATTGAACTTTTCAATGGCATGTTTCAATCTCGATTGTGCCCTCTCAAGTTTGTGACTGGGATGCCAAGGATCACAAACAAGGTGTGAATAACCATGCAAATATACTTGGTACCCTTAATATTTATCACTTAATCGATGTGCCGGTTAACCACACGCGCTCCACCGATCCTATGATAAACATTAAGTTACCCTTTGCCTACCTTGTTAAATCCAAGCTAGTGTGCCGGTTAAGCACACACGCTCCACTACCGACTTAAGCAAAGTGCAAAGTGTAATTTCATGGATTAGCACCAAATTCACATTTTCCTAAAGTAACTAAGATTGGGAATTTATAAAAGGTTTAGTTACTTTATATTTATCATTATACTTATAATGAAGGGAGAATTAGAGTCCTGTCAAACCCGTTCGGCTAACGACCCTCCACCAGTCAAGAAAGCGGTGGGTGAGAGTGGACACCCATTAAACTGCCATTTTATAGGCAGTAACCTTATACCCCCCTTATAGACCGACTTCGTGAATGAGGCTTACTAACGGTAAGACTGACTTTGTTCTTATACATATATATATATATATATATATATATATATATATATATATATATATATATATATATATATATATATAGTATTAACTTATAATACTATAAAGTATAAGGGTTGAATTTTAACTTTTAAAATTCTAAGGGTTTAACTTGGAATTAAAGTATTCATGAGGGGAAATTTTACAAATTCCTAAACTTGAGGGCTGGTTTTGAACTATTCAAAAACTTTTGGATTTTCATAACTTATGAGTTTAATTAAGGTTTTAAAAACTTTAATGAAGAGACTCTTGAACATCCACAACTTGAGGACAAGTTATGGAGTTCATAAAACAAAAAGACTCTTCAATTGTGTAACCTATGCATTTTAATGGATCTTTAAAAGAAATGACTTTTGGTAATCCATAACTTGAGGACAAATAATGGACTCCATTAAAAACATTTAGATCAAGAATTAACTAACAAACAATTTGCAAATAATTCCTATGATCTACCAAAACTCATAAGTGTATGAACAATCATATCAACAATTTCAAGAAATACATAAACACACATAAAACTTGTAATTTTGATAACAACCTTGAAATTGGTTTACCATAATCATTACCACATCAAAAACATGTTTTATAAGTCCAAAACAGTTTAAGGTAATGATTCTAGACCAATTCCAGCCTTAAAACTCGAAGATATGCTGTCAGGGGGTCCAACTCGTCGAGTGCATGAACCAACTCGACGAGTTGGATGAATTTAGGCATGGACTCGTCGAGTCCCTTAATGGACTCGGCGAGTCAGCTATCCAGACAGCATACAAACTTTGATTTTCAGCAATTTGCATCAAGTATAAATGAAAACAAGCCTAGGCTCTAATACCACTGTTGGGTTTTGAGCATTCTAACACTCCTATGGTGTATATGCAACCCTATAAACCTTGGATCTATGTTTTCTCTATTATACATGCAAATATTCAATATTCCAAGGTTTCATCCTAACTAGCATAATAAGAAGTATATACAATACAAGAATCTAGTAGAATGACATACCTTTTGATGGAGCTTGAAGTCTTGAACCTTTAAGAGCCTAGTTCCCCAAGTGTTTCACCTCAAATGGTTCACACAACACCAAGAACCCTTGGAATAACTTGAGAATAAAGATACTTTCACGAAACTCGGTTTTTCCCTCTTGTGTACACACACTAGTGCCATTTCATGAACTAGGGACCTCTCTATATAGTGTGGAGGATTAGGGTTACATTCATGTAAACCCTAATACTCATGACCTTTCATTTCCATTGGATACATGGGTTAAACACTCCATGGACTATCCATGAAAGCTTAGCCCAACCTAAATGAACTTGGCCCATCCTATATATAAGAGTCCATACTTAATTAGTTCCTTTTGATCACTAAATTAATTCTTGATCAATACTAATTAAATAATGTGATTTCATATTAATATATTAGAACTTATAATATATTAATATAAATCATAAGTATCCTTTTTCTCATTTTGTCTATCCAATTGTTCCGATGCCATGCAACCCAAATGGACAATGCCAAGTCGGGTCAAGTACATACCAATTATAGTTATGGACTTAGACACTAATCCAACAGTAAAGCCATTCAATTCAATCAAAAGTCAGACTTGTTTCTGTTGACTTTTAGCTTTGTTAAGAGTCTGTTTGAGAGTTCTAAGCCTAGTACACTCAAAGATTGGGTGTTAGGAGGTATTTACTTGAGTTCATTGAGTTGCAATTGAGCCGAAACCACCTTCACAAGGAGTTCACGGCCGCAAACTAGGGTTTACGGCCGTAAACCCATGTTGGTCGTGAACCCTTCTTCATATGTAGGAAGATCATTCATTATTCTTCATTTCTCACAACTTCAAGTCAAGAACTCTCATTTTTCTCTCAAGTATCATGAAGGATATTCTTCTTGATCTTTAAAAGTGTAAGTGATTCTTCCATTCTTTCTTGATATCCTTCTTATTCAAGTGAAACCCTATGATTTCATCCATGAATTCATCTCTTTTGGGTTTAGATCTTCAAATCACCAAGAACACCAAGAACACACACTTATTCTTTGGGCCGTAATCACCCTATAAGCTTCCAAAACGTAAGTATCCTTTCCATATACTTGTTATCCATTAGAAGCTCTTGATTTCCAACCAAGAATCAACCACTTTATGCATAAACTTCAAGAGTTTACGGCCGTAAACCCTTCTTGGGGCCGTAAACCCTTCTTAGTTCATGTGGTGGCCGTGAACGCTTCAACCCATGGTTGTAAACCCTTCATAGGATCAAGCCTAGGGCCGTAAACACTTCATGTGTGGCCGTGAACACTCCTTGGCCGTAAACACTTCATGTGTGGCCGTGAACACTCCTTGGCCGTGAACACATCCTTGTGTGGCCGTGAACACCCTTTCATACAATCATATGTGATTGTAACACTTCATTCCAAGTGTTTCCTAGAACCTAAGGTTGTTCCCTTACATGATTAGTTGTTATATACACTAATTATATACATATATGTGTCATTATATGCTTAATAGGATCCGTTTGTTCTCCAGACTTCCCTTGGCATACTTAGCATCCTAATCAATCTTTCATTCGAATCACTCACTGCAGGTGAGTTCATACCCCTAAACTTATCTTTTAATGATTTTAAATGCTTTTATGGGGGGAGGCGAATACAAGTAGAAAACAATATAGTTATAGTATCAATCACATGTGATTTATAACTATCAAACAAGAGGATTTATTATACTTCAACACTGTGTTATCAAACAAACTGTTTCAAATCATTTTATAAACTGACATCAAGTCATCAATAACCATTCAAATGGTTAAAACTCTTTTATATGATAAACTCTTTATCGTTCTACAAAACTCTTTTAAACTTATATATTGTTATATAAATAAGGTTGAAAGGGCTTAGGACTGATAACTCGCTTTATTTCTTGTTCCTTGTTTGGTTGTGGACTTAGGGTATCGGTTGTTTATCCGAGTGTCGTTTAAATCTTAGTTATATATTATGTATATGTATGTAGATATAAAAGTTCTTCCAATCAGCTCGATACCTTTGGGTAGCAAAGGTGTACAAACATGATCAGTCATTCAAACAACAGTACTAGTAAACTATAATAGGTATAGTTTAGAGGATTACTACTCACTATTTCTAGAACAATGAAACTTACAAGAGTCAGTTCAAACATACTATAACAAGAACAACTATACACTAGAACAGAAGGAACATACTATACACTAGAACAGAAGGAACATACTATAACAAGAACAGAAGGAACATACTACACACTAGAATAGAAGGAACATACTACACTAATACAAGAACAATATAACATTAATGTGAGCCACTACTTCATGGCATGGCAATATACTGTTGTGTCACGTTTTGTAACCAGAGTCTCCTGGAGGGAGAGCGTGAGTTTGTGTATAGATCTATACGGGATTGACCATCCTACACCTTGCTGCTAGCTACAGTGGCACCTGCAGGTCTACGGGTGATGAATGTCATACCATTTCGACGTTTTTGATCGTCGTGTTTTACTAGTCAATCAAGTATGGTTATAATCTCATCACCTTTTACCTTAATTAAACAATTGATTTAAGGTAGTTAGTACATATGTAGTTACTATATACAATACTACTGTACATCGTCATTTTCCCATTACCTTCATATAGTGATCTTCTCACATAAACGGTAATGTAAACTATTTTCTGATAAAGATAGTCATATACTTGGGAAAAACACTCACTTTTACAAAAGAACATACATACAGAACAGTTGGGTCTTGGTAGAAGACTACTCTCCTTTTTAGTAAAAAATATAGGATTTTCTAGGAAGTATACAAACATTTACATACACTTACAAACTTTACATCAAACACTTACAAACATTTTCATCAAACTTATACAAACATTTGACATTAAAATACTTATGAACTCACCAACTTTAATGTTGATCTACTCTTTCAAAATAACGTGTATTCTTAGGTCACCAGTAGACAAGTACAATGGGCCAGGTTTTGAGAAGACGGAGCATGTTCAAGACTCGTCTTATATTTTGATTCATATTTTGGTGTCTTTCAAACTACACACAGAACACACTTGTATTAAATTATATTATTAATGCAATGGATGATGTTGTTGCTTGTTTTACTATTGTGCATTGTTATGATACTGAACATGACGTCCTCTGCCCTCGAACGTTTCCACCGTTCTGGTTTGGGGGTGTGACAGATTGGCATCAGAGATTTGTTTATAGTGAATTGAGTATATCAACCCATAAAAGATATACAACTATAAACACATCGGGATTAAAATACTCTGACCAAGAGTTTATACTTTTTAAATAATAACATATTTAACTAAAGTATACATACATGCATTCATACTAGGATCAGTGTCATACTAGAACAGAAAAAAAGTATTGCGGTTGTTGGACAGCACAATTAGGCTTGGGTACATATGATCAGATCTGGGAGTGATATAGCCTGATCAACTATATCTTTCCGAGAAGTGATTAGCATGTGCCTAGGAATGGTTGTGGTGTTGCAGCAAGTCTAAAAACTTACCAACACTACTACAATGAAAACTTTAGAACAAAACGTAAACTTAAAATACTATAGGAGTATTTTTGTGATACTATAATTACTTATTTGAGAACTAAAAGGTCTTTATTAATAGGTCAATAGTTGCTGAGTGGATACGCTAAGGTTATATGTGACTAGGGTGTCATAGACTTAGAATTTGTGATCTTTGCTTTACTTCATGTTCCTTTTTTGGTTGTGGACTTAGAGTTAGGGTCACTTATTCGAAGGTCTATTCTGTTTTGGTTACATATGACTGGTATGCACTACGCAAGTATTGAAGTAACTGATAAGGATCGTCCTATAATTATCTTAAGTAGTACGTCTATTAACTATCTCTTTTATCCCTATTCTCGCGTAGATAACATGGCTAGATTCCATCTCCCCGACGACCCGTACTTTCCCAATCAGGGAAATGGTGGATGGCTCGATGCAGATCCAGAAGAGAATCATGCAATTCCTTTAGATGATGACTTTGCAGAAAACTTCCCAGAGGATTCTGACTCCGAGCCAGAAGTCAATGATCTACCTCTAGTGGCTCCAATCCCAAATCCTAACCCTCGTCCGACTTTTCAAGGCGCGACGCCTTTGTGGGCGGAGAACTTGGGCAGATGGAGTCAAGAGCAGGGTCAACCCTTACCCTACAACGGAGACCGAAGCTTCTATAATCTGAGCGAGGGAGGCTCAGCAGACAGAATCCTGCCTATTCTGTTTCGTAGGGTTACTCGAAATAACGAGAAGGGTAGGGCAGCCATCAACCGAGTCAGGGAAGTTGATGCTGATGCGGGAGTCAATACAGTCCGCATTCGCCATCTACAAGCTGCTCATGGAAGAACTCTAGACCACAATGAGGCCCTGCGGATGTGGCAAGGTGGGTCACTTCAAAAGGAACTGCCCGAAGGCAGGGAACGCGGGCGGAGTGGGAAGAGTTTTTGCTATAGGCCACGAGGAAGCGGTAGCAGACCCTACAGTGGTCACTGGTACGTTTCTCCTCGATAACTCTTATGCATGCATACTGTTTGATAGTGGAGCGGAGAAGAGTTTCGTGAACCAGAAATTTGCACACTTACTTAAACAAAAACCACGTGCACTGAAAGAACCGTTCACTGTAGAAATGGCTAACGGAATAACTGAGAGCACTAGCTGTATATACATAGGATGTACATTAACTCTAGATAGCCATTCATTTCCAATCGACCTCATGCCGGTCTCAATTAAGAGTTTCGACGTCATTATCGGCATGGATTGGTTGAGTCTTCATCGTGTTGACATCATGTGTTATGAAAAAGCCGTTTGTCTTAATCTACCTTCTAGCGAAACTCTAGTTATCTATGGCGACAAACTCAGCACGAACCTTCGTATCATCTCGAGTATACAAGCCCAGAAGTACTTACGAAAGGAATGTCATGCATTCCTTGCTCATGTAGTCGATATGAGCCAAGAGACGAAAGACATAAAGAACATCCAAGAAGTACACGACTTTCCCGACATCTTTCCAGAAGAACTACCAGGATTACCACCACAACGTCAAGTCGAGTTCAGAATCGACTTAGTTCCAAGGGCTACCCCAATAGCCAAATCACCCTATCGTCTAGCACCAGCTGAGATACAGGAGCTATCCGATCAACTTAACGAACTGTTCAGCAAGGGCTTTATTAGACCAAGCTTCACACCATGGGGAGCACCGGTCTTGTTCTTGAAGAAGAAAGACGGATCATTCCGTATGTGCATCAACTACAGAGATACTCATCTACCCCTTGTCAAGTTCTCCTACAATAACAGTTATCACACGAGCATAAAGGTTGCTCCATTTGAAGCCCTCTATGGCCGAAAGTGCAGATCCCCTCTATGCTGGGCTGAAGTGGGTGACACACAGTTAGCTAAAGGTAGAGTTCCTGACAGCACACTCACAGGTCCGAAAATCATTCGGGAAACGACAGAGAAGATCGTTCAGATTCGTGAACGATTGAAAGCCTCTAGAGACCGACAGAAAAGCTACGCAGACAAGAGAAGGAAACCTTTGGAATTCCAAGTTGGTGACCGTGTTTTATTGAAGGTCTCACCCTGGAAGGGTTTGATATGCTTCGGAAAGCGTGGGAAGCTAAATCCAAGATACGTAGGGCCATTCGAGATTCTCGCTAGAATCGACACTGTAGCTTACAAACTCAAACTACCTCACGAACTTAGTAACGTACACCCTACTTTCCACGTTTCGAACTTGAAAAAGTGTCTATCCGACTAGACTCTTGTAATCCCACTCAACGAAATCGATATCAACGAGGGCCTCAACTTTGTGGAAGAACCAGTAGAGATCATGGACCGTGAGGTCAAGCAAACGAAGCAAAGCCGTATCCCGATAGTGAAGGTTCGCTGGAATGCCAAGCGGGGACCTGAATTCACTTGGGAGCGCGAGGATCAAATGAAACTTAAATATCCTCATCTTTTCCCTTAGTTATCTGTATTTGCTTAAACTCTAATTTCGGTACGAAATTCCCTTTAACGGGGGGATGATGTGACGACCCGAAATTTCTATCTTGTAAATGTTGGGTTTTGAGCATTCTAACACTCCTATGGTGTACATGCAACCCTATAAACCTTGGATCTATGTTTTCTCTATTATACATGCAAATATTCAATATTCCAAGGTTTCATCCTAACTAGCATAATAAGAAGTATATACAATACAAGAATCTAGTAGAATGACATACCTTCTGATGGAGCTTGAAGTCTTGAACCTTTAAGAGCCTAGTGCCCCAAGTGTTGCACCTCAAATGGTTCACACAAGACCAATAACCCTTGGAATAACTTGAGAATAAAGATACTTGCACCAAACTCGGTTTTGCCCTCTTGTGTACACACACTAGTGCCATTTCATGAACTAGGAACCTCTTTATATAGTGTGGAGGATTAGGGTTACATTCATGTAAACCCTAATACCCATGACCTTTCATTTCCATAGGATCTATGGGTTAAACACTCCATGGACTATCCATGAAAGCTTAGCCCAACCTAAATGAACTTGGCCCATCCTATATATAAGAGTCCATACTTAATTAGTTCCTTTTGATCACTAAATTAATTCTTGATCAATACTAATTAAATAATGTGATTTCATATTAATATATTAGAACTTATAATATATTAATATAAATCATAAGTATCCTTTTTCTCATTTTGTCTATCCAATTGTTCCGATGCCATGCAACCCAAATGGACCATGCCAAGTCGGGTCAAGTATATACCAATTATAGTTATGGACTTAGACACTAATCCAACAGGCTCCCACTTGGATAAGTCTCAAACTATTATTGCGTATGACTCCAAAATAAGACCAGCAATCGTAGCTCTTAAAGCCGCTGCCGAACTCTGACCTAGTCAAATGACTTGTCCATTAGATAAGGGGTCATATATTCCTCCATTCTAGATATCATATGGACTAAGACATGGATTGTAATCATTCTCTCTGTCCATTTGTTGTTTCCCGATTTCCGATTTATGACGACCGACTAATTGAACAAATCAAATCAGTCCAGGCTTAGCCAAACACTTAGGTGTGTCATCACTAAATCATCGAGGGGCCCACAAATATCGCTTTTATCCTTCCAAGGGTAAAAGGAATGGATAAACTTCGACTCATATGCTTGTTCTACTACTTGTTGAATCATACACAAAGGCATGTTTTATAACATCGAGTTACCAATGTGTTTTCGTACAATCAATGTATAACCAACTCATAGTCAACAACTCATATCTCTAGGTTTGAAGAATATAAGATATTATCGTCTCATGATCACTCGTGATAAAATCCATGAAGTGATTCAAATGAGCGTGGGTTTAATCCAATACTCAGAACTTATGAGCACTCATGAATGTTGTGGCAACTCTTGCTATGTCCAACACCTTAGACATCTACAAGCCAACTTCATGACAGTCTTGCCTTAATACCTCCTTCCAACGTATTATCGACTGCGGATGGTTTGAATAACTTAGTCATTCGGGAAGAATGACCTAGTTATTCTGGAAGTCAAAACATTCAAAGTGAAACACAAGAATAATTGAATCCAATATGGTCTCAGAACTTATGAATATAAATAGAACACCTTTTATTTATCACCATATTGATTACACATTATTCATTGCATAATGTTTCAAATCATCAACTTTATACTTGAATCAAAACAATAGCATGCCATGCTCTAAGCATGCACACTATGTTTATCCAAACAATAGGTATGCCATACACCAAGTATGCACACTATGTTTGTCTATGATCCTTACTTTGTGGAATAGATCAATTGAACATCATTCCAATGATACTCATTTCACAATCCCAAATCCTCATCGTAAATGTAAGAATTCTAAATTCCTGCTATTTACCGAAATCTGTTAGATTCTAAACTTATATGCATTGATCCTCTTGTAATGACTATGCACAAAGTCACAAAGACTTGTCAACAGACATTACAGAGTATTCCAATGGAGATCAATTCCATAGAAACGAAGTCTCAAATTCAAAGTACATTGCTTTGAACATCCTTCTTGCATTAAGTTTTTCTAATCTTACATAGATTTAATGGATAACTTCCACCTATGAAACATTTCCATATTCCCATTCTGACTATCACTTCTGAACAAGAGCTACCTCTTTTCAGAATATGTCATTACGGTCCTTTCCAAAAAACTACACCATACTTCCAACTGTCCATGAGCAACCAATCTTTAGCAAACCTCAGATTGTCCTCGACAATTGCTTAATCATCTTAGTCATATCTAATTCTAGACCTTTTCCCCTCTTAATGCCCTAGGCATTTGGAAAATTTAGAAAGGATAAATACTATAGCACATGTAATCGATCCTATATCTGAAGCATATGGAACACGATTCATGATGTCTCACATAAAGACATGATCCTAGATCAGTCTTTTGCTACAATATTTTTCATTTGCCATGTTTTCAAAATTTGACTATGAAAAGGGATGTCGTAATCATAATCGAACTTGAGAACGCAATATATATAGAATTTCCTTATGTTGAACCATTCCAACATAAAATTCATATATATATATATATATATATATATATATATATATATATATATATATATATATATCCTTGACTAATAGAATTCTAAAATCTCAATCTAAGCTTTTAGAATTGAAATGAAGTATAATTCCCTCTCCCTTAAGTATAGCAGAACAACTTTTTCCCAATTGAAACTTTTGTTTTCTATAATTAACATAGCTAACTTGCAACACTTACCATAATTATCATGCTCCCACTACCATGATGATTATTAGCATAACACTTATGCTCCCACTAGCTTTGACATGTACTCAGAAATCAATACTTTATTGACTTTCTCACCAAAGTTCAGATTTCTGATACGAGATGCTTTGATAAAACTTTATCAAAATCATACACCTTCCCTTACATAGCTCATATGTGTGTCTAAACAATTTTAGAACTATGAAAAGGGATGCAGTAATCATAGTCTCAATTGTTTAGACCTTTTCCATTTCTCACAAGTCCGTGTTAGTGTGCCGGTTAACCACACACGCTCCACTAACGACTTTGAGAATGCAAATATCACACTTGATATCTACTTAAAATCTATTTAGTGAAAGCGTTTCCTCACCATCATTTTCATGAATCGGAGAGAAACCTTATGACACTTAGATTTTATGGTGTATGTGTTCCTATCCATGTGAATTTGTCAAAACCATAATCACAAGACAAGGTTAGTGACAAATCCAAACTAATATGGACTGAACTTGTGCAATCTTAACTTCTTGCCACTTGGCAGCACTAGGCCTACCATCGCTTCCAGGTTGTTATGCAAACAATTGAGAACTTGTAGAACTCAGATGCATAGTCAACTTTAACTGGAATGGGCATAGAAATAAGAATATGTCAACACGATAGGTTATAAACCTCAAGTCGTGTGCTAGTGATAAACTACAGGTTTTATTCTTGATTAGTTCTTGAAACTCTTTCAGGATCTTTAAGACTCCCACTGTCCTCTTGGCATATAAGACTCTCTTGTCAAGAACCATTCCTTGACAAAGCAAATATTCAAGAGTTAGTGCGGATTCTTATCAAGACAAACACTTCACACAATTGGCCTTAGTTGGTCTCTGTTTTATCCAAAACATCACAACTTACCAATTTCAAATGTACAAGAGTAGAACACATTTTACTCTTACATTTGACAAGTGTTATAAACCTTCTTTAAGATATGTCACTCAAGTTACAATCTTGGAGTATGACTCTAAGACTTGATTTGGAACGAAGTATGACTCATCTTCTTGATTTAACCACTTCAACAATTCATGACTCCTCTTCTTAGCCATAAGAATGCACTAAGATGTCCTTAGAGGATGAATTGTGATATGGTCTCACAATCATTAAGATGATCATAAAACATGATACTAAAGTACTCTCCCATCTTTTCAGATTTGAGAAACTTTTATCTTTCTGCCTAATTTGATTCTTCTCATTCGTTCTGCCATACATTGTAACTTTTCCAATGTTTCAGAATTATACTTAAACTTGTAAGTATAACCATATTTACTAAACTTTAGTAAATCATGATGAATAGTCTTATCGATCTTTGTGGTGGACTTTACCAGTGCACAAGAATGTGTACTTGATCCCTTAGTCCTTCACTTGACTCACATATACATGTGAGCAAGGAATTAGTCTTAATTTTCCAAAGATGAAAATTCTCATTCATCATACGATACAACTTGCATGATTCCAAGTTTCTGTCCAATTGAAACTTGGGTGATGAGAATCTTTCCTTATTTGGTAAATTTAGACACTACCACAAAAGAAAGAATCAAATTCATATTTCCAATATTGCTAGAACCATACAAACATCAATTTTTCATAAATGCCATTGCAAGGAGATATAATAAAGTAAAACAAAATTTTATTTATTTATAAAATACGGAAAAAACTTTTTCCTTACAATGCAACTTTAAATGAAAACTATGCTATTACATATTTCCTAGCAATCTATCATAACTCCTAAGCAGCAGCTCAAAAATCCGATCTCCGAACCATGCGATTGAAGTCCATATTCGCGATCAGATTCAGCATACTCTTCTTTTAAGTTTCCTTCCCTTTGCTTGATCCTCCCAAACATCAACATGTAACCGAGTAACATTTTTTATTAAGAATCATCAACTAGGAACTTAACAGAGTTAGATAATGGACTTACCTGAAGCAGAGTCAAACTTTTTGATTCTTCCATCTCTCAGATCCTTCAGGTAGTTAGGGCAGCTTCGCAACCAATGCCCCTTCTCTCGACAATGAAAACATATATACTCTTTGGGAATGGTACACGGGGCTGTCACAGACTTAGCCTTTCCCTTTACCTTTTGGTCAACCGGATTGACCAAGGCCGATCCCTTTCCATTGGGAAGAGAAAGCTTTTCTGGACTTCCAATGTTACCATTGTCAATGTCCATGGAAGTTTGAGAAATAGACATTCCAACCGTATTTGCTTGACCATTGCGCCAAATCATTTCTGACTCAGCAGCAACAAGCAAATAAGATAGATCTATTAGGGTCATGTCGTGATCTGTCACATAGTAGTTCTTAATGAACTCACTATATGACTCAGGAAGTGACTAAAGAACCCAATCAATATCCAACTTCCTTGGTACAACGACACTGAACATTCTCAACCTGTCAATGTGTGACTTCATTCCTAAGACATGAGTGCACACAAGTCTTCCAACTTTATGTTTCATTGCAAGCAGGGCATGAGTGATCTTGAACTTTTCAAGTCTTAGAGCTTGTGGGTCAGGGAGAATAATTGGAGGAGGTGGAGGAAGAGAAGTATGATTTCCATGATTTCAATTGTGGGACATCATCTTCATTAGGAAAGCTTGTTCTAAGAGATTTGGGAAGATCATAATTGTCTGAACCAGACATCTACAATAGGAGAAATTCAAGTTAGTTGATTTAAGTCCTTAATAGAACACCCAATATGAAATATTAAGGCTAGGACCCAACACAATATTTTATAACTTGGAAGAGGGATGCCATAATCCAAGCTACAAAATATTTGAAGGTAGGCGAATGACGATTCACCAATTTCCACAATGAAAAACGAAATAGGTATTAGGTTTTAATTGGTTTGAAACTCCTAGATCTTTTGAGATTCATTGAACTTTTCAATGGCATGTTTCAATCTCGATTGTGCCCTCTCAAGTTTGTGACTGGGATGCCAAGGATCACAAACAAGGTGTGAATAACCATGCAAATATACTTGGTACCCTTAATATTTATCACTTAATCGATGTGCCGGTTAACCACACGCGCTCCACCGATCCTATGATAAACATTAAGTTACCCTTTGCCTACCTTGTTAAATCCAAGCTAGTGTGCCGGTTAAGCACACACGCTCCACTACCGACTTAAGCAAAGTGCAAAGTGTAATTTCATGGATTAGCACCAAATTCACATTTTCCTAAAGTAACTAAGATTGGGAATTTATAAAAGGTTTAGTTACTTTATATTTATCATTATACTTATAATGAAGGGAGAATTAGAGTCCTGTCAAACCCGTTCGGCTAACGACCCTCCACCAGTCAAGAAAGCGGTGGGTGAGAGTGGACACCCATTAAACTGCCATTTTATAGGCAGTAACCTTATACCCCCCTTATAGACCGACTTCGTGAATGAGGCTTACTAACGGTAAGACTGACTTTGTTCTTATACATATATATATATATATATATATATATATATATATATATATATATATATATATATAGTATTAACTTATAATACTATAAAGTATAAGGGTTGAATTTTAACTTTTAAAATTCTAAGGGTTTAACTTGGAATTAAAGTATTCATGAGGGGAAATTTTACAAATTCCTAAACTTGAGGGCTGGTTTTGAACTATTCAAAAACTTTTGGATTTTCATAACTTATGAGTTTAATTAAGGTTTTAAAAACTTTAATGAAGAGACTCTTGAACATCCACAACTTGAGGACAAGTTATGGAGTTCATAAAACAAAAAGACTCTTCAATTGTGTAACCTATGCATTTTAATGGATCTTTAAAAGAAATGACTTTTGGTAATCCATAACTTGAGGACAAATTATGGACTCCATTAAAAACATTTAGATCAAGAATTAACTAACAAACAATTTGCAAATAATTCCTATGATCTACCAAAACTCATAAGTGTATGAACAATCATATCAACAATTTCAAGAAATACATAAACACACATAAAACTTGTAATTTTGATAACAACCTTGAAATTGGTTTACCATAATCATTACCACATCAAAAACATGTTTTATAAGTCCAAAACAGTTTAAGGTAATGATTCTAGACCAATTCCAGCCTTAAAACTCGAAGATATGCTGTCAGGGGGTCCAACTCGTCGAGTGCATGAACCAACTCGACGAGTTGGATGAATTTAGGCATGGACTCGTCGAGTCCCTTAATGGACTCGGCGAGTCAGCTATCCAGACAGCATACAAACTTTGATTTTCAGCAATTTGCATCAAGTATAAATGAAAACAAGCCTAGGCTCTAATACCACTGTTGGGTTTTGAGCATTCTAACACTCCTATGGCGTATATGCAACCCTATAAACCTTGGATCTATGTTTTCTCTATTATACATGCAAATATTCAATATTCCAAGGTTTCATCCTAACTAGCATAATAAGAAGTATATACAATACAAGAATCTAGTAGAATGACATACCTTTTGATGGAGCTTGAAGTCTTGAACCTTTAAGAGCCTAGTTCCCCAAGTGTTTCACCTCAAATGGTTCACACAACACCAAGAACCCTTGGAATAACTTGAGAATAAAGATACTTTCACCAAACTCGGTTTTGCCCTCTTGTGTACACACACTAGTGCCATCTCATGAACTAGGGACCTCTCTATATAGTGTGGAGGATTAGGGTTACATTCATGTAAACCCTAATACTCATGACCTTTCATTTCCATTGGATCCATGGGTTAAACACTCCATGGACTATCCATGAAAGCTTAGTCCAACCTAAATGAACTTGGCCCATCCTATATATAAGAGTCCATACTTAATTAGTTCCTTTTGATCACTAAATTAATTCTTGATCAATACTAATTAAATAATGTGATTTCATATTAATATATTAGAACTTATAATATATTAATATAAATCATAAGTATCCTTTTTCTCATTTTGTCTATCCAATTGTTCCGATGCCATGCAACCCAAATGGACAATGCCAAGTCGGGTCAAGTACATACCAATTATAGTTATGGACTTAGACACTAATCCAACAGTAAAGCCATTCAATTCAATCAAAAGTCAGACTTGTTTCTGTTGACTTTTAGCTTTGTTAAGAGTATGTTTGAGAGTTCTAAGCCTAGTACACTCAAAGATTGGGTGTTAGGAGGTATTTACTTGAGTTCATTGAGTTGCAATTGAGCCGAAACCACCTTCACAAGGAGTTCACGGCCGCAAACTAGGGTTTACGGCCGTAAACCCATGTTGGTCGTGAACCCTTCTTCATATGTAGGAAGATCCTTCATTATTCTTCATTTCTCACAACTTCAAGTCAAGAACTCTCATTTTTCTCTCAAGTATCATGAAGGATATTCTTCTTGATCTTTAAAAGTGTAAGTGATTCTTCCATTCTTTCTTGATATCCTTCTTATTCAAGTGAAACCCTATGATTTCATCCATGAATTCATCTCTTTTGGGTTTAGATCTTCAAATCACCAAGAACACCAAGGACACACACTTATTCTTTGGGCCGTAATCACCCTATAAGCTTCCAAAACGTAAGTATCCTTTCCATATACTTGTTATCCATTAGAAGCTCTTGATTTCCAACCAAGAATCAACCACTTTATGCATAAACTTCAAGAGTTTACGGCCGTAAACCCTTCTTGGGGTCGTAAACCCTTCTTAGTTCATGTGGTGGCCGTGAACGCTTCAACCCATGGTTGTAAACCCTTCATAGGATCAAGCCTAGGTCCGTAAACACTTCATGTGTGGCCGTGAACACTCCTTGGCCGTAAACACTTCATGTGTGGCCGTGAACACTCCTTGGCCGTGAACACATCCTTGTGTGGCCGTGAACACCCTTTCATACAATCATATGTGATTGTAACACTTCATTCCAAGTGTTTCCTAGAACCTAAGGTTGTTCCCTTACATGATTAGTTGTTATATACACTAATTATATACATATATGTGTCATTATATGCTTAATAGGATCCGTTTGTTCTCCAGACTTCCCTTGGCATACTTAGCATCCTAATCAATCTTTCATTCGAATCACTCACTGCAGGTGAGTTCATACCCCTAAACTTATCTTTTAATGATTTTAAATGCCTTTATGGGGGGGAGGGGAATACAAGTAGAAAACAATATAGTTAAAATATCAATCACATGTGATTTATAACTATGAACAAGAGGATTTCTTATACTTCAACACTGTGTTATCAAACAAACTGTTTCAAATCATTTTATAAACTGACATCAAGTCATCAATAACCATTCAAATGGTTAAAACTCTTTTATATGATAAACTCTTTATCGTTCTACAAAACTCTTTTAAACTTATATATTGTTATATAAATAAGGTTGAAAGGGCTTAGGACTGATAACTCGCTTTATTTCTTGTTACTTGTTTGGTTGTGGACTTAGGGTATCGGTTGTTTATCCGAGTGTCGTTTAAATCTTAGTTATATATTATGTATATGTATGTAGATATAAAAGTTCTTCCAATCAGCTCGATACCTTTGGGTAGCAAAGGTGTACAAACATGATCAGTCATTCAAACAACAGTACTAGTAAACTATAATAGGTATAGTTTAGAGGATTACTACTCACTATTTCTAGAACAATGAAACTTACAAGAGTCAGTTCAAACATACTATAACAAGAACAACTATACACTAGAACAGAAGGAACATACTATACACTAGAACAGAAGGAACATACTATAACAAGAACAGAAGGAACATACTACACACTAGAATAGAAGGAACATACTACACTAATACAAGAACAATATAACATTAATGTGAGCCACTACTTCATGGCATGGCAATATACTGTTGTGTCACGTTTTGTAACCAGAGTCTCCTGGAGGGAGAGCGTGAGTTTGTGTATAGATCTATATGGGATTGACCATCCTACACCTTGCTGCTAGCTACAGTGGCACCTGCAGGTCTACGGGTGATGAATGTCATACCATTTCGACGTTTTTGATCGTCGTGTTTTACTAGTCAATCAAGTATGGTTATAATCTCATCACCTTTTACCTTAATTAAACAATTGATTTAAGGTAGTTAGTACATATGTAGTTACTATATACAATACTACTGTACATCGTCATTTTCCCATTACCTTCATATAGTGATCTTCTCACATAAACGGTAATGTAAACTATTTTCTGATAAAGATAGTCATATACTTGGGAAAAACACTCACTTTTACAAAAGAACATACATACAGAACAGTTGGGTCTTGGTAGAAGACTACTCTCCTTTTTAGTAGAAAATATAGGATTTTCTAGGAAGTATACAAACATTTACATCAAACACTTACAAACTTTACATCAAACACTTACAAACATTTTCATCAAACTTATACAAACATTTGACATTAAAATACTTATGAACTCACCAACTTTAATGTTGATCTACTCTTTCAAAATAACGTGTATTCTTAGGTCACTAGTAGACAAGTACAATGGGCCAGGTTTTGAGAAGACGGAGCATGTTCAAGACTCGTCTTATATTTTGATTCATATTTTGGTGTCTTTCAAACTACACACAGAACACACTTGTATTAAATTATATTATTAATGCAATGGATGATGTTGTTGCTTGTTTTACTATTGTGCATTGTTATGATACTGAACATGACGTCCTCCGCCCCCGAACGTTTCCGCCGTTCTGGTTTGGGGGTGTGACAGATTGGCATCAGAGATTTGTTTATAGTGAATTGAGTATATCAACCCATAAAAGATATACAACTATAAACACATCGGGATTAAAATACTCTGACCAAGAGTTTATACTTTTTAAATAATAACATATTTAACTAAAGTATACATACATGCATTCATACTAGGATCAGTGTCATACTAGAACAGAAAAAAAGTATTGCGGTTGTTGGACAGCACAATTAGGCTTGGGTACATATGATCAGATCTGGGAGTGATATAGCCTGATCAACTATATCTTTCCGAGAAGTGATTAGCATGTGCCTAGGAATGGTTGTGGTGTTGCAGCAAGTCTAAAAACTTACCAACACTACTACAATGAAAACTTTAGAACAAAACGTAAACTTAAAATACTATAGGAGTATTTTTGTGATACTATAATTACTTATTTGAGAACTAAAAGGTCTTTATTAATAGGTCAATAGTTGCTAAGTGGATACGCTAAGGTTATATGTGACTAGGGTGTCATAGACTTAGAATTTGTGATCTTTGCTTTACTTCATGTTCCTTTTTTGGTTGTGGACTTAGAGTTAGGGTCACTTATTCGAAGGTCTATTCTGTTTTGGTTACATATGACTGGTATGCACTACGCAAGTATTGAAGTAACTGATAAGGATCATCCTATAATTATCTTAAGTAGTACGTCTATTAACTATCTCTTTTATCCCTATTCTCGCGTAGATAACATGGCTAGATTCCATCTCCCCGGCGACCCGTACTTTCCCAACCAGGGAAATGGTGGATGGCTCGATGCAGATCCAGAAGAGAATCATGCAATTCCTTTAGATGATGACTTTGCAGAAAACTTCCCAGAGGATTCTGACTCCGAGCCAGAAGTCAATGATCTACCTCTAGTGGCTCCAATCCCAAATCCTAACCCTCGTCCGGCTTTTCAAGGCCCGACGCCTTTGTGGGCGGAGAACTTAGGCAGATGGAGTCAAGAGCAGGGTCAACCCTTACCCTACAACGGAGACCGAAGCTTCAATAATCTGAGCGAGGGAGGCTCAGTAGACAGAATCCTGCCTATTCTGTTTCGTAGGGTTACTCGAAATAACGAGAAGGGTAGGGCAGCCATCAACCGAGTCATGGAAGTTGATGCCGATGCGGGAGTCAATACAGTCCGCATTTGCCATCTACAAGCAGCTCATGGAAGAACTCTAGACCACAATGAGGCCCTGCGGATGTGGCAAGGTGGGTCACTTCAAAAGGAACTGCCCGAAGGCAGGGAACGCGGGCGGAGTGGGAAGAGTTTTTGCTATAGGCCACGAGGAAGCGGTAGCAGACCCTACAGTGGTCACTGGTACGTTTCTCCTCGATAACTCTTATGCATGCATACTGTTTGATAGTGGAGCGGAGAAGAGTTCCGTGAACCAGAAATTTGCACACTTACTTAAACAAAAACCACGTGCACTGAAAGAACCGTTCACTGTAGAAATGGCTAACGGAATAACTGAGAGCACTAGCTGTATATACATAGGATGTACATTAACTCTAGATAGCCATTCATTTCCAATCGACCTCATGCCGGTCTCAATTAAGAGTTTCGACATCATTATCGGCATGGATTGGTTGAGTCTTCATCGTGCTGACATTATATGTTATGAAAAGGTCGTTTGTCTTAATCTACCTTTTAGCGAAACTCTAGTTATCTATGGCGACAAACCCGACACGAACCTTCGTATCATCTCGAGTATACAAGCCCAGAAGTACTTACGAAAGGAATGTCATGCATTCCTTGCTCATGTAGTCGATATGAGCCAAGAGACGAAAGACATAAAGAACATCCAAGAAGTACACGACTTTCCCGACATCTTTCCAGAAGAACTACCAGGATTACCACCACAACGTCAAGTCGAGTTCAGAATCGACTTAGTTCCAGGGGCTACCCCAGCAGCCAAATCACCCTATCATCTAGCACCAGCTGAGATGCAGGAGCTATCCGATCAACTTAACGAACTGCTCAGCAAGGGCTTTATTAGACCAAGCTTCTCACCATGGGGAGCACCGGTCTTGTTCTTGAAGAAGAAAGACGGATCGTTCCATATGTGCATCACCTACAGAGATACTCATCTACCCCTTTTCAAGTTCTCCTACAATAACAGTTATCACACGAGCATAAAGGTTGCTCCATTTGAAGCCCTCTATGGCCGAAAGTGCAGATCCCCTCTATGCTGGGCTGAAGTGGGTGACACACAGTTAGCTAAAGGACGAGTCCCTGACAGCACACTCACAGGTCCGAAAATCATTCGGGAAACGACAGAGAAGATCGTTCAGATTCGTGAACGATTGAAAGCCTCTAGAGACCGACAGAAAAGCTACGCAGACAAGAGAAGGAAACCTTTGGAATTCCAGGTTGGTGACCGTGTTTTATTGAAGGTCTCACCCTGGAAGGGCTTGATACGCTTCGGAAAGCGTGGGAAGCTAAATCCAAGATACGTAGGGCCATTCGAGATTCTCGCTAGAATCGACACTGTAGCTTACAAATTCAAACTACCTCACGAACTTAGTAACGTACACCCTACTTTCCACGTTTCGAACTTGAAAAAGTGTCTATCCGACTAGACTCTTGTAATCCCACTCAACGAAATCGATATCAACGAGAGTCTCAACTTCGTGGAATAACCAGTAGAGATCATGGACCGTGAGGTCAAGCAAACGAAGCAAAGCCGTATCCTGATAGTGAAGGTTCGCTGGAATGCCAAGCGGGGACCTGAATTCACTTGGGAGCGCGAGGATCAAATGAAACTTAAATATCCTCATCTTTTCCCTTAGTTATCTGTATTTGCTTAAACTCTAATTTCGGGACGAAATTCCCTTTAACGGGGGGATGATGTGACAACCCGAAATTTCTATCTTGTAAATGTTGGGTTTTGAGCATTCTAACACTCCTATGGTGTACATGCAACCCTATAAACCTTGGATCTATGTTTTCTCTATTATACATGCAAATATTCAATATTCCAAGGTTTCATCCTAACTACCATCATAAGAAGTATATACAATACAAGAATCTAGTAGAATGACATACCTTTTGATGGAGCTTGAAGTCTTGAACCTTTAAGAGCCTAGTGCCCCAAGTGTTGCACCTCAAATGGTTCACACAAGACCAATAACCCTTGGAATAACTTGAGAATAAAGATACTTGCACCAAACTCGGTTTTGCCCTCTTGTGTACACACACTAGTGCCATTTCATGAACTAGGAACCTCTTTATATAGTGTGGAGGATTAGGGTTACATTCATGTAAACCCTAATACCCATGACCTTTCATTTCCATAGGATCTATGGGTTAAACACTCCATGGACTATCCATGAAAGCTTAGACCAACCTAAATGAACTTGGCCCATCCTATATATAAGAGTCCATACTTAATTAGTTCCTTTTGATCACTAAATTAATTCTTGATCAATACTAATTAAATAATGTGATTTCATATTAATATATTAGAACTTATAATATATTAATATAAATCATAAGTATCCTTTTTCTCATTTTGTCTATCCAATTGTTCTGATGCCATGCAACCAAAATGGACCATGCCAAGTCGGGTCAAGTACATACCAATTATAGTTATGGACTTAGACACTAATCCAATAGTCTCCCACTTGGATAAGTCTTAAACTATTATTGCGTATGACTCCAAAACCCGACCAGCAATCGTAGCTCTTAAAGCCGCTGCCGAACTCTGACCTAGTCAAATGACTTGTCCATTAGATAAGGGGTCATATATTCCTCCATTCTAGATATCATATGGACTAAGACATGGATTGTAATCATTCTCTCTGTCCATTTGTTGTTTCCCGATTTCCGATTTATGACGACCGACTAATTGAACAAATCAAATCAGTCAAGGCTTAGCCAAGCACTTAGGGGTGTCATCACTAAATCATCGAGGGGCCCACAAATATCGCTTTTATCCCTCCAAGGGTAAAAGGAATGCATAAACTTCGACTCATATGCTTGTTCTACTACTTGTTGAATCATACACAAAGGCATGTTTTATAACATCGAGTTACCAATGCGTTTTCGTACAATCAATGTATAACCAACTCATAGTCAACAACTCATATCTCTAGGTTTGAAGAATATAAGATATTATCGTCTCATGATCACTCGTGATAAAATCCATGAAGTGATTCAAATGAGCGTGGGTTTAATCCAATACTCAGAACTTATGAGCACTCATGAATGTTGTGGCAACTCTTGCTATGTCCAAAACCTTAGACATCTACAAGCCAACTTCATGACAGTCTTGCCTTAATACCTCCTTCCAACGTATTATCGACTGCGGATGGTTTGAATAACTTAGTCATTCGGGAAGCATGACCTAGTTATTCTGGAAGTCAAAACATGCAAAGTGAAACACAAGAATAACTGAATCCAATATGGTCTCAGAACTTATGAATATAAATAGAACACCTTTTATTTATCACCATATTGATTACACATTATTCATTGCATAATGTTTCAAATCATCAACTTTATACTTGAATCAAAACAATAGCATGCCATGCTCTAAGCATGCACACTATGTTTATCCAAACAATAGTTATGCCATACACCAAGTATGCACACTATGTTTGTCTATGATCCTTACTTTGTGGAATAGATCAATTGAACATAATTCCAATGATACTCATTTCACAATCCCAAATCCTCATCGTAAATGTAAGAATTCTAAATTCCTGCTATTTACCGAAATCTGTTAGATTCTAAACTTATATGCATTGATCCTCTTGTAATGACTATGCACAAAGTCACAAAGACTTGTCAACAGACATTACAGAGTATTCCAATGGAGATCAATTCCATGGAAACGAAGTCTCAAATTCAAAGTACATTGCTTTGAACATCCTTCTTGCATTAAGTTTTTCTAATCTTACATAGATTTAATGGATAACTTCCACCTATGAAACATTTCCATATTCCCATTCTAACTATCACTTCTGAACAAGAGCTACCTCTTTTCAGAATATGTCATTACGGTCCTTTCCAAAAAACTACACCATACTTCCAACTGTCCATGAGCAACCAATCTTTAGCAAACCTCAGATTGTCCTCGACAATTGCTTAATCATCTTAGTCATATCCAATTCTAGACCTTTTCCCCTCTTAATGCCCTAGGCATTTGGAAAATTTAGAAAGGATAAATATTATAGCACATGTAATCGATCCTATATCTGAAGCATATGGAACACGATTCATGATATCTCACATAAAGACACGATCCTAGATCAGTCTTTTGCTACAATATTTTTCATTTGCCATGTTTTCAAAATTTGACTATGAAAAGGGATGCCGCAATCATAATCGAACTTGAGAACGCAATATATATAGAATTTCCTTATGTTGAACCATTCCAACATAAAATTCATATATATATATATATATATATATATATATATATATATATATATATATCCTTGACTAATAGAATTCTAAAATCTCAATCTAAGCTTTTAGAATTGAAATGAAGTATAATTTCCTCTCCCTTAATTATAGCAAAACAACTTTTTCCCAATTGAAACTTTTGTTTTCTATAATTAACATTGCTAACTTGCAACACTTACCATAATTATCATGCTCCCACTACCATGATGATTATTAGCATAACACTTATGCTCCCACTAGCTTTGACATGTACTCAGAAATCAGCTGGACTTCTAGAAATCAATACTTTATTGACTTTCTCACCAAAGTTCAGATTTCTGATACGAGATGCTTTGATAAAACTTTATCAAAATCATACACCTTCCCTTAGATAGCTCATATGTGTGTCTAAACAATTTTAGAACTATGAAAAGGGATGTCATAATCATAGTCTCAATTGTTTAGACCTTTGCCATTTCTCACAAGTCCATGTTAGTGTGCCGATTAAGCACACACGCTCCACTAACGACTTTGAGAATGCAAATATCACACTTGATATCTACTTAAAATCTATTTAGTGAAAGCGTTTCCTCACCATCATTTTCATGAATCGGAGAGAAACCTTATGACACTTAGATTTTATGGTGTTTGTGTTCCTATCCATATGAATTTGTCAAAACCAAAATCACAAGACAAGGTTAGTGACAAATCCAAACTCATATGGACTGAACTTGTGCAATCTTAACTTATTGCCACTTGGCAGCACTAGGCCTACCATTGCTTCCAGGTTGTTATGCAAACAATTGAGAACTTGTAGAACTCAGATGCATAGTCAACTTTAGCTAGAATGGGCACAAAAATAAGAATATGTCAACACGATAGGTTATAAACCTCAAGTCGTGTGCTAGTGATAAACTACAGGTTTTATTCTTGATTAGTTCTTGAAACTCTTTCAGGATCTTTAAGACTCCCACTGTCCTCTTGACATATAAGACTCTCTTGTCAAGAACCATTCCTTGACAAAGAAAATATTCAAGAGTTAGTGTGGATTCTTATCAAGACAAACACTTCACACAATTGGCATTAGTTGGTCTTTGTTTTATCCAAAACATCACAACTTACCAATTTCAAATGTACAAGAGTAGAACCTATTTTACTCTTACATTTGACAAGTGTTATAAACCTTCTTTAAGATATGTCACTCGGGGGCACTGCTCTACCCTAACTCCCGTCAGTAATCCTCAATGTGGACGACGCTGGAGCCTGCGCCGACTTGGCGGCTGGTAGGGGACATTGGGCCTTCATATGGCCCACCTGCTCACAATGGTAAAAAAGTCTGACTCTGGGAGCTGGAGTCTGCTGGCTGCAATCCCTGGCAAGATGGTCCTGCTTGCCACAAGTGCGGCCCGACTGACCTCCAGACCTAGTATCAACGGTCTTGGATCGCTTCGGCACCGGCTACGACTGCGTCGGGGCCTGCCTCTACTCCCGTAACTGCAACTCAATCTCCAACTCACGCCGCCTAGCGGCCTCCTGTAACTCCAACAGTGTATCACATCGTTGGGTAGCAACAAATTGAAGGATGTCAGTCTTGAGCATGCTCAGATAACGTGTCATCTGAGCCTGCTCGGAAGCAAACTCCGGGAAAAACATCGCCCTCTCAGTGAACATGCGGGTGATCTCCGTCACCGACTCCGTACCTTGTCTCGGATCCAAAAACTCCTATGACAGCCGCTCGCACTCGACCCGTGGAATGTAGCGAGCACATAACATCTCCCTGAACTGCTCCCAAGTAATCGCAACTCTCTGATCATCCGTATATGATCCAGTCACCAACCTCCACCAGTCCTTTGCCCTGGACCTCAGCAAGTTCAGGGTACATTTGACCTTCTGGTCAGCAGGACATGAGCACGTGCAGAAACATCCCTCCACGTCAGACAGCCACCTCATGGCTATGATCGGATCCCGAGTCCCATCAAAATTCGGGGGCTTCGTGTTATCGATGTCTCGGTACTGAAAAGCCTGACTAGCTCCTCCCAATGCCGCTGTTACAGTTGCTGCGACAGCCGTCTCAATAAGAGCTGCATATATGTCATCAAAATACTCCATCAAGGCGGTCTTAATAGACCCGAACATCTCCGGAATCTGACCCCGGACAATCTCGACCACCTCCTCGCGGATGATCTCCCTGACACGATCCTCTGTCAACACTGGCCCACCCTGGCCGATAGTCTCGGGTGCTGTCGGGGCATCTTGATCGCCCTGATCCCGATCCGGATCAAGTCACAAAATGCCTCGTAACCACCATACTGAAAATACACCATGAAGATATCAGATAATACACATAAATAACAGGGAACCAATTCCCAACTAAACCCTAGGGGTTGTGACTTCCTTGCTTTGCTTATGGGTCCTATGCTTTCAGTAGTACGGGCCCATACTGTCTTCCACACCTACCCATATTTGTCTCAAGTATCATCACAATACCCTAACAATATATATATATATGCATGGTGATCGCTCAATCCTCACTCATAGAGGAAGGCTAACTATCTCATAACTGGCCTACTGACCCCGCATAACTCACCCATGAAACTTCCACCATCCCTGCAGCACTAGTGTATGCTAGTCATACATAACGCTGGACCCTATAGACTTTCGAACACCTGATCCTACCCTAAGCCCTTCATCAAACAAGAACAGGAAATAAGGTAAAACCAAACATTCTCAGGCTATAAGATCTTAATTATGTATAAATATGATGCATACACTAAGCAACTACAGTAAGATGTCAATTTCATATAAAGAAATCCTAGGCTATCAGGCATCATATAATCAGACAATTATATTATGCAATTCCTTAAGATCCCTAGCCTATTACTAGCATGTTGTTCTAATATATCTCAATATCAAATAACTGTATGGTATTTTGGGGTCTACTTACTGGCTCCGGCTGATCGTACACTCTACATCCTCCTTTAGTATTTCGAAAACCTTTTGAAAACCATTTTGAAGATCTTTTCCTTAGTTTGAGACTGGATTCACACGAGTGTTCCTCCAATTCACTCAAACTAAGGCTCTGATACCAACTTGTAACACCCATAAAAATCAAGCCAATTTAAAACTTTTTCAACCATTTAAAACCATTAAATTATTACAAAGTGTTTTCAAAATATTTTCAAACATCAGAGTATCCTAGACATCCATATCATAAAACATGAGGAGGTGTACGATCACGCATTCGCCTTCCCGCGATCATCTGAAGTACCTGAAACAAAATCCAAAACTGTAAGCACAAAGCTTAGTGAGTTCCCCTAAAATACCCATACACACAACAATATACATATAATCACAAACCACATACTATGGGTCCAATCAACCATCAGGTTGGAATACCCCAGACCCTGAACCATCGGGTTGGAATGCCAACATACTATGGGTTCAATCATCCTCTGGATGGAATACCCTTAGCCCACAACCATCGGGTTGGAATGCCCACATACTACGAGTCCAATCATCCTCAGGATGGAATACTCACGACCCACAACCATCGGGTTGGAATGCCCAGGTCGGTTGGCTCTCGCACAAAGCAGATAAGCCTCAACCACCAATCAAACATGTGCACATATATAAGATAATCACATAACAGTCTATAGATAGACAAACCGATCTAACAGATCATAACAGCATAATAACATCCTATCTACCAGGATACCGATCTAATAGATCATACTAGCATAACATCATCCTATCTACCAGGATACTGATCTAACAGATCATAACAACATAATACCATCCTATCTACCAGGATACCGATCTAACAGATCATACTAGCATAACATATCAGGATAACAATCCAATAGGGCCGGCCTTGGTGCCTTAGACCCTTGAGTATAGTGAGGAAAACTCACATCACAATTGTCGAACTGTAGTGATAAGATCAAACTCTCGAATCACAGCTGCGAACTCCACCACCTATATTCACCATAGAACCACTTCCATAAATTCCCAATTTACTAAAATACCCTCAGAAGTCAAACTGGTCAACCCTTGGTCAAAGTCAACGGTCAAGGTCAACAGTCCATGTTGACCCAACTCGTCGAGTGTAGTTCACTGACTCGTCGATTCCTTCCAGACCTCGAGAAATCGTGAAAACCCTAGTTGACTCGCCGAGTTTCCATACAACTCGTCGAGTCTATGTGTGTCCAAAAGTCGGGAAAACCCTAACTGACTCGTCGAGTCATCTCACTGACTCGCCGAGTCCATGCAGAAACCAACAACGGCCAACCTACATCGGACTCGTCGAGTTGACCATGCAACTCGTCGAGTCGCTTCAGTCCATTTCTCATACAGATATTTTTACGTGAACCAAAGCTCCAAACTGTAGATCTAGGCTCCTAGGGTATGATTATCACGTAAAGTTGCTAACTTTACGTGTATGCAAAACTCCATGAAGCTAGAACACTCATAGCTAGCCTTAGAAGAAGGTTTTGGACATGAAGGAGAGCCAAAGCTTCATAAAGCTTGAGGCTTTATGTCCATAAGGACCTAGAGAAGTCTAGATCTGAAACTATGCCCTTGTGACAAGCTCAAATCCGAAAGTAACTCCATTTTTGCACCAAAATGCCCATATTCTCACTTAAGAAGAGATCTAACAAATGGAAGACCAAAGTAAAGGCTTTTTACCTTAAACTGCCAGCCAAGACAATGAAGTTATTGGATCTACCCTCTCCTTCTCGTTCCAAGCTTATAAACTCCAAGCTTCTTCAATCAAAAGCACCAAAAACACACTTTAGCCTCTCAAACACTCAAGAACAAGGCTTAGACTGATTAGGGTTTCTTCTGGCCGTCAAAAGTTGGTAAGGGGCTGGAGGAAAAGGCTTAAGGTCTTTTAAATAGGGTACAAACCCTAAAAATTAGGGTTTCCATGCACAACCTCTACTCGTCGATTCGGGGTCCTCCGACTCGTCGAGTAGGTCCAATAATCCACGCGGGCTAACCCGCCTCTACACGACGAGTTTGGGCAACCAGCTCTTCGAGTAGGTCCATAAACTTGTACATAATGCTTTAAAACTTATACCTGGGAGTCAGGGTGTTACATACCAACAAAGAATGTTTATCTCCTCGGTCAATGAATCCTTAAGCTATGTGTTTCTTTTCATTTATCTTTCACTCGTTTGGTGTCATGTCATTTCCTCATCAACCTTTCACTCATTCTTTGAAACAATGTTATACTTATCTTTCACTGACTCATGCGCAATGTACAGATGCATGTAGCGCATTATACAAGGAGAGAGAGAGAGAGAGAGAGAGAGAGAGATCATAAGAAAAGAAAGAAAGAAAATAGAGAATTCGGGGATGCCTCCATGATGTGGGTGGAAATCACAGGTACCACCCTAGGTGTCACGATGTGCCTGTTGTCCGGGTTAGACCTGCTCCCTGGGAGATATAACATACAACCTTCAAGTTTTTAATGGTAAGTGCGTATTTGTCACTAAACTTTTCATAGCTTTTAAGATCTTTTGTATCTTTTAGTTTTTTCATAACCTTATTAAAGAAAAAAAATCAACTAAAGACACTTTTGGGGAACATGCGGTTCATTGTAGAGAGCTCCTTGGTTTCAAGTACCGACATGATGTGGTTATGGATGTTCTCTTTGATGCTTGTCGGCGTGCTGGTATTTCTGTGAAGAAAGAAGCGTCAGTGAACTTTTTAACGGACCCGCAGGATGGAAGATCCACATTCAGACCGACTGATATTTTGGTATTTGGATGGATAGGAGGGATGCACGCTTGTGTGGATCTTACTGGGGTCTCTCCTCTCGTCGGTTTGAGGAGCGGGAGTTTCACAGCAGAGCATGCCGCTTTGAAAGCCACTACGTGCAAAGTGGCAAAGCACGAGAATGCATGTATAGAAAATCAACATGTGTTTATACCTTTTGCATTTGATACATTTGGTTTTCTCGCGCCTTTGGTTTTCTCGCGCCAGAGGCGGTGGAGTTCCTCAACAGAGTCCAACGGGTCACGCTTGTGTGGATCCACAGATGTTGTTTTCAAAAGAATTAGTTTTGTCATCCAGAAAGGGCTAGCTGCGCAACTTGTTGCCCGTTTGCCTTCCATCGATATGTATTGAACTATATTTGTTTTTAATCCAATTCCAAAATTTGTAAAAAACTAAAGACTTCTATTATAATAAAAATATTTTTTTTTATCCAAAAGTTACCTTAAATAGTTTTTGAGAGTTTTAGCTCTTGTATTTTTTGTTTTAATTTTAAGTTTTTATTAGGATGTTTTTTTTTTATGTAATTTTACTAATTTCAAAACTTTACAAACTATTTTTGTCAATCCCTTTCATGCATATAAAAGCTACAATGCATATAAAAGCTACACATTTTGCCTCTAACTACAAGCTTCTTGATACTAGGTATTTTTACACCTTTAGCCTCTAACTACCAGCGTCTTCATTTCTCCATCACCTTCCTCCCTTTCACCGCTGCACCTACAATCACATCAGCCTCCTCTCTGGGCTCTAGGGAAGATTCGCTCGGAGTCTTGAAATTTGGCAAGATTTGGGGTGGAGATGGTGATCCTTGTGCCAAATCATCAATTGACGACACCAATTTTCTCTGGGCTATAAGCTTCTTGCCCTTTTTCTCTCTCTTCTATTTCTTTATCTGTTAGTTTCTACCCTTCCCTCGGAAGCTTGTTTCTCCGTCGTCTGCAACAAAATTATGATATATTCTGATTGGCTTCTTTTTTGCACCGGTACTCCTATGCCTTCTTAGCCCACCACTGATCAGTTGTTCTGGAAAATCAGACCATTGATGTTGGTTTGAGCTCGACAGACTTGCAACAAGAGCTCCGGTGGATAAATCATATCTACTCCGATCAAATCTAGATTTTTGATAATTATTAATGTTTCTACTAAGAAATCCAAATGCCAAAGCAACTAAAACCAACACCAAATTAATTGAATCCCGACTCCTTTTAACTAAATTTGGTCTAAAAATCTGAACTGTTAATGAAATAAGTGATGAGATTATGAACACCATGGAAAGAACTACAAATAAAAGCAAGAGGATGATGACGACACCAGTGGGTTTCTTTCTTTGATGAGAAAAAAAAAGGGTAAAATGGGATAGGTTGGGTCATCTTAATGACACCTGGCTATTTTAACCCGGTGACCTCGTACGTTTTTCAAAAAGAACCAATTTAACCTGAATATATGGACTTTAAGTCCTTAAAATACCATTAAAAAAATACATTAGTCATCTTTTAAAACAAAGGAGAAAAGTTTGTAAACATACCATAAGTCTAGAGACTGTCTATTTTTACCCAACATTATCCAATCTATAAACTTATTATATATTTCGACATAATCATTTGAGTTCTCTCCATATTAAAAATCCCATGTTCTAATAAATAAGAGCAATTTTGCCACGTGGCATTGTATTAGCCCGCCCCCAGCAATTTATCCCGCCTAAAATACTTAAGTGATTTTCCCAAACTAACCTTGCGCCTCTTATTCATTCGTTATCATCGGGAGACGACAGCTCATCAATTTGAAACCCTAATCCAGCCGCTCATCAATCGTTGGCTCCCTCTCTCTTTCTCTCTCTCTCTCTCTCTCTCTCTCTCTGGTCAAAACCACCATTGCTACCTGTTTCTCTACTCTAGAAAACGGTAGCATCTCAACGAAAGAACACCATTTGTGACGACTAAAGACTTACACACACAGTAGGTCTCTCTCTCTCTCTCTCTCTCTCTCTCTCTCTCTCTCTCTCTCTCTCTCGCTGGTTTACGATCATAAACCACCACATACCTCAAAGGAGAAGTACTTTAGGAACGCATATAGAGGGGACACAAAGGTTTCGACACTCCAGTCAAGAGAAACAAATGTCTGGTAAGTGAAAAAGAGGTTGGCCGGAATTGGAATTCAATTCCATTCTCATCCTTGAAATTCGATATGATTTGCCAGATTCTGATTCCTTGAAATTCCAGCTCATATGAAAACCCAACATACGAAAACCTTTTTTTTTTTTGAAAGATAATTAGAATCTCACAATAATAACCATCTTATTCTTGAGGGCCTTCTTAATTGGTTGTGAAAATTCAGGTCTTCAGGAGGCTAACGATTTAGTTGTCACAATAAGGTAAATCTGATTTATGCTCTTGAGTGATGCTTTAGTTAATTTCTTAGATTTTTTTACGATTAAGTCATTTTCTCGATTTGAATGGATGCTTATTAGAAATCGATTTTACTTCCTCTTCTTCTCCGTTTCCGGTACAAACTAAAAATTGATCCCCAAATTAAGTGAACTGTGCAATCTGATTTGTTCAAGGGCTTGTGATCATGGGTGATGGTTTGTGCCCTGATGTTCAACATCTCAAGAAAAACTTCATTCAAAAGTATTTGTTTAATTTGTTTTATGTTTTATTTAAATTGATTTTCATAAAAAACCTGTCACCAAAAACCCAACTGCTTTAACCATGCATTTATCTTTAGTTTCTTATTATTAATGTTGCTGGATTTGGATTCACAAGATACTCTTTTTAGAGGATTATAATATTGCATGGAATCAAGTTTTAGGTTGGGTCTTTTAGTTGTTGCACATGTTATTTTCCTGCAGGTACTACTAAATAAAGTTTTAATGGAGAAAGAGATGGAATGTATATGGCATTATTACATTAAATTAAAAAGTTTACTTCAGGTAGCTCAAATACATGAATTATAGTTCAAGTGATTATATACGAAAGACTCCCCCTTAAGATCAGTGCATGTTTCTCACCAGGGGTTATCTTTCGTTACATGTTGCACCGTCTTCTTCTTTTCCTGCTACACCTTCATCTTTTTTTCGTTATTGGTGTTTCGTATGTAATTGATATTTTTTTTTATTTTTTTATGAATTTTAGGGTATGACATCTACCATTTCACATATGTGACATCTACCATTCTAAGGAGGAATTCTCAAGATGAAAATGTAAGCCTGTGTGTGTATCTATGATTTTTTTGTTAAATATTTCTAAAAAGGTATTTCAATAAACCTTCATTGTTGCATCCATGTAGGAATTCTCAATGATGTATGTTATGCATATATGACATGGGAGCATATGAGCTACATGTGAGATAGGCGGAGAATACTTTTTAATTGCTTACTATTTGATACTTTAGTTGTCATGCAATATCGAGCTGCTTTGTTGGATAATGTGAATGTGTATTACACGTTAGAAATTGAATGAAATAGCAATGGTTTTGACTATTTTTACCCATATGGGGAATATACTTTAGTTTTTACATGTAATAGCAACTCCTTACCTATAATTGCAATGCACTTTCATTTTCTTACAATTAATAGCAATGTACTTGGTTGCTCTGTTTAAGGGAAAAGTAGTTGGAGGAATCGGTGAACATGTTCTTAAAATTTTAATCTTTTGATGGAAATACTCTTTGTTTTTGGTTTAAAATGATGAATATGCCCTTCCTTTTTTAAGGTCGTATCCCTTAATAATTTAAGAGGTCTGCACCAAAATTTCAAGCTAAAACATTCAAGTCAATTCCTTTTGCACACCTAATTAGTGGCACTTTTGAATAAAAAACTAAAAAAAAATCAAATGTCTATTTTATGGAAAAAAAAATTAATAGAACTTAACATAAATAACTCAAAGCTTATAAATTTTCTTACATGACAGTTTAAAAATAAAAAATCACCCTCATTTCCTTGATCTCAATCACCATATCAAATTTTAAATATTAGAACCCTCCACCCTCTCATCCCAAAATTTTAAAACTCCACTTTACATTATATCAAATAGTTGTAATTAAAAATAAATGAATGTTCAGTTATAATTGTTATAAATAAGCAAATATTTCAACCCATTAGCATCTTATTCACTTACAATGATTATCTCTTTTGCTATTTTTGTATAATGTCTACTTATTCTTTATTTCAATCGTATTCTATTCAAACTTCATAAATGGTCTCTATGGTAGTGAAATCACGAAAATGTCCTATTAACGGCCAAAAGATGACGGCGTCAGCTAGAAGGATAATTTGTTAAAAGTTTTGAAGCCACAAGGACCATCTGTGATGTTTTTTTAAGTTAAAGACTAAACTTCAGATTTCTGAAAACCACAGGGACCATTTTAGAAGTTGTTTTAATTTTTTTTTAATAAACTCGTATAGTACACGGGTCTCACACCTAGTTAAAAATAAATCACTAGATATTTTAATAATCACAGTCAAACGAGACGACTAATCAGAGAAAAATATATTTGTTTTTTTGATATGCAATAGAAAAACAAGAGAAGGGAAACATTGTATCGTAGATTCAGTGTAAACACGAGAATCCTAAGTAAGTATTATTTATGATTGGGATTATGTGTTCAGTGTTCCCGCCTCATTTTATTATTTCATATATGTAATAATATACTGATGGCTGCACAACCCATCCTTTGACCAGCTTTTGTTTAAGCCCCTGTCATGTGTTCTTGGATAGAGTAATAGCTTGCCATCCCTAAAATAACAAAAGTTCATCAAAAGCAATCTGTGTTACTGTGTCTACACACCATTGTTTGAAACAAGGATGTCTAGCCATTAATCTTGAAAGAAAACATTTAAAGATAGCGGATACATTCACGCAAGAAACAATTAGTAAATGAGCAATATCAAATAAATAATAAATTATTGCACAATGTTTCTAGACAATATCCCTAAATAAATCAATACAAACAACACAGAAAGAGAGACGGAATAAATCAAGTATGGAGAGCAAAACAGGCCCCCTCCGCACAAGCCAAGAAGAAAAACTTGGTATTAAACCACTTCTCTCTAGTCTTGGTGTCTTAACACAGCAAAATACATCCTTAGTAGTTTCTTTTCTACTACAAGTTACAAGTACAAATTTCTTCCCAACATTTGTGAAAAAGGTGTGGTATGAAAAAAAAAAAAAAAAAAAAAGACAAACATTAATTGTGTATATGAATGATGATGATAACCAACCATATAAATATAGATAGATAGATATAGCGCTTTTAATTTGCTAATGGTTTTGCAATTGCTTGCTTGATTGCTTCTGCATATGTCTTGTGTTGATATGTAAGTGTAGATTCCAGCAAATCCCACAGTGATGTCTTTGGGTTCCAACCTGCCATTTTGAATTTACATATATACACCTATCAAATTTTTATTTTATTTGTTGCAAAAAGTAAGGTGGTGTAAAGAAGAGAAAGGTACCTAATTGTTTGTTTATAATGGTCATGTCTGGAATACGTTTGTCACTGTCATCATAACCTTCCCCATAAAATTCCTTTGAGCTCACATCAATGGTGGGAGTCTCTATTGAATCTTCTCCACTTACTTTCGAATACACCTTCACAAATATATTATAATTATTTATTTATCCATGGACACAAAGTAAACTCAACTTCAACCTTGTTAACAAATCAGAGTAAAAGATTTAACTCACCTTAGTCATCATTTCAGCAAGTTGCCTAACTGTAACTTCATTGTTAGGGTTTCCCACATTGAAAATATGACCACTAGCCCTGCCTGGATTTTCCTGATAAGTCGGGCAGAGAGAGAGAGAGAGAACAATGTCAACACTAGTCAAAAAAACAAGAGCAATTTGAACTTTGAAGAGAAAAGATTAAAAACATACAATCATCAAAAGAACAGCTTCAATAGCATCCTTGATGTAAACAAAGGTTCTTTGTGATTCACCACCATCAACAAGCTTCAGAGGCTCACGTCTAAGAAGGTTCTGTAGAAGGAAAGTAAATATCATAAGTACATAATAAGAAAAAAAAAGAAAGAAAGAAACTAAAATCCCTTAAATTTAAACTTACATTGCTAAAGCATGCAAGAACCCTAGGAACACCTTCACTGGGACCATCAATCCCGGGGATGAAATCCATCCTAGGGCCAATCCAGTTGAAAGGTCTGACTATTGTGAATTCTAAACCGTTTTCTGCACCCTCGGCTGTTAATTAGGGGAAAAAAGAAAGTGAGAATGGAAGAAGATGGTGTTGTTAGTGAATGAAAAGTGAAACATTATGTTGGTTAAGTTTGTTCACCGTAAATTAGCCTCTCGATCAACTGTTTTGCACATGCATATGACCATCTCTGTTTCTCAACTGATCCGAATATGCATGGGGAAACATCTTCTTTAAGAATATAGTAAGCAGGATCCTGTAGACATTATCATCCAGAAAAGTGACTTTCAAATCAGCTACGATTTGCACAAGAATGAGGTAGCTATTAGCTAACCAGATGAAAAGTGAAAACAGATCCCATGATAAAACATACAATTGTATTAGATGAAGAAGAGTTCAAAGATCTGGAAGTTACCTGTCGTAAGGGGCTATCTTTGGGAAGATAGCTACCAATTGTTTTCCCATATACTTCACAGGTAGAGAAGTGAATGAGCCTCTTGTTGTTCTCTGAACAGTACTTGAGCTATATAAGAAAGTGACATAATTCTCTATCATATTTTCAATCATCAAGAATAAGATTTGCTTTGAATTATAAAGTGAAAGCAATGCAAATGAGACGCAGTACTTACCACAGGGAGCGCATCAATGAAATTGCTGTAAATCGTGTCAAGAGGACGCGTGTTGTAATCCGCTGGAGTGCAAATCGCGGCCAGATTTATCGTCTACATACAAAAATTAGAAAATTCAGGACAGAAAAGTAATACTCGACACCGATCTGCATTCTTGGATACAAGATCACGCAATTTACTAAGCTTTTAAACATGATTAGGATTTGCTTAAAGTATTCTACACTATCTTGCACTTCAAACATTAAAAAAATGACAAAATAATATAGAATTCTTACGATCTTACACACTGTAGCTCATTTTCACTTCTATTAAGGCAGGTGAACATGAGGATTCGAGAAGATTTAAATCATAAGATACATACTATAAAACAAACATATCTGAAGAAAACGATTGAAGATTTACCAGATCGGAACACTTGATGAGCCCTTCGAGGCGAGAATCATTCTTGATATTAAGTCGGTGGAACTGAATGCGCCCAGCCCAAGGAAGAGAGTCCGGTTCGAGCAGGTGCTTGATCTTGTCATTGTAAACATCGACAGCTAACACCGTGTGTGGCGTCTCTTGCATCAACTTCTCGCACAAGTGCGAACCTATGAATCCTCCAGCACCAATCATGCATATCGTCATCGGATTTATCGTATTTCCATCCAGATCTAACCTCGCCGTCGTAGATGCCATCTCTCTCCTCTGCGTCTAGATTTTCTCTATTTGTTTAGGGATCGGATTTCGATCCGGTGTCGACGGGAGGATATTGGGGGAACGAGGGAAGGTATTTAAAGCAGATAGAAAAAGGAGGGAGGAGGTTCACACTTCACAGGGTTCATGACTTCATGGACTCACTCACTCACTTGCAATTAAGTGATTAAACTGTGTGAAGTTGATGTTTGTGATTTCCTACTCTCACGAGTATGATAATCTGTATGGTCTTGTGATCCAACGACGAGGTGTATGCGGTTTGTGGTGATGTAGCGTAGGGATGAGGCCACTAGATTGTAGCGCTTGCCCACTGTCGGTTATTTTGTTTTGTTTTTATAATTTTAATCGGACAAAATAACACAAATGGTCCGTGTGTTAGTAAAAATACTGCGAATAGTCCTTGCGGAAATTGTGAAATTTTTTACATGATCTTTGTGGTTTCAATTTGTAGGGCTATTGATCTTTATGAAGAGTACTTGTGGATTTATTAAAAATGTATTATATATAGTTAGACTCTTACCTCATTTTCGTCCACCATTTTATCACCAATGATTGTTTCCCTTTCTCTCTACTCCTATCTCTCTTCATCGTCTCGCCATTCATTCATGGCCTTAAACCATGTCTTACTTGTCTTTCTGGTAAAATCACACTGACCACCCCCATTTTGAACTACCATCACATGTGTCCTTCATAACACATCCACCAATACCCATCATAGCACCATCCCTTGCCTCCCGTCACTAACATATACCAAAAAGAGAAATAAAACTTTAATCCTCACGTTCTAAGTATTTTGATATTATATCTTGGATTTATATTTTCGGTTTTGTTGGATTTGAAAAGTCTGATTTGCTATGAATTTCACGCCATGGTATATTACTTGATAGAATAATTCTTGAGAATTAGACTAGTTCTCAATTCATTTCTTACACTACGCGTATTATTGATACTTTACCTACTGGTACTATATTTAATACACGAAGTAAAATTCATACATGATTATTTAGTTCCAGAAACTATTACATCACATGAGATCAAGATAACGAAGATATCTCAAACATATTTGTTTTGAACAAGGATGCATTGGAAATTATAATGAGTTCAAATCATTTACATCCTCATTTACAAGTATCAATGATTATGGTCGTGTACTAAATTCCGTGTCAACTGGAATTTCTATTCAATGAGTTATTGTTATTGATCTCATTTTAGATTATAGTGGTGAAGAAGGGACGCATACAACAACGCATGAGTATTATGGAGATGATTTTATCCCAAAATTATAAATTAACTACTAAACTATCAATGAGTGATATGGAGATAAGTGATATGCACTGAGTCAATCCAACTGGTACTCAACGATCATCATCACCAAGTGAAGGGTTTTGGCTAACCCGACTTAATTCATGATACATGCTACTAGCCAAGCAAGTGAAGTTCAAGTTGCTACAAATTCAACTGACTCTTGAACTTGTGTAACATCCATAAAATTCATGAAAAATTTAAACTTTTTAAAACCAATCCAAAAATCATCATTGTTTACAATTTAGTTTTCAAAACATGTTTAATATCAGAGTTTTCTCAAAATCATAAATCAAAACACGAGGAGGTGCACGATCACGCCTTCGTCTTCCCGCGATCATCTGAGGTACATGAAACATAACTCAAAACTGTAAGTCCAAAGCTTAGTGAGTTCCCCCAAAGTACCAACACACAAACAAATAACACATACAATAACAACATACCTGATGGGTTTTGAGCACTACATCATTCATATGGTGTACATGCAAACCCTAATGCTTGGATCTAGTTTTTCTAATTGTAAATGCAATAAACTTCCAAGACTTGCAAACCCTAAATCTAGCATACCAATTTCGAATACAACATATGAAATTACGGTTTAGATCTTACCTTGATTGTTATGTAGCAATAACAATCACAATCCTTCTTGATCTTGACTTCTGAAAGCCTAGTGCCTAAAATGTTGCACCTCTAATGGAGTCACAAACACCATGAGCAACAAAATGACTTAGGAGAAGTAGGAAAAGGCACAAAAACGTCCAAGAACCCTAAGGGATCACTTACCACGTTTTTGGGGCCTTAGGGGTTTCTTATATAGTTAGGCTATTAGGGTTATCAAACAAGGAAACCCTAATTTGACTGCTTAAGCTCCAAGCAGCCCATGGACTCCCTCCTTGGAAGCCTTGGATGAATTCTAATGGGTTTCCCCATAGATTTCATCCACTCCAACTTCTATGGAGTCCATTAGCCCATTTATGCAACAATCTTATAATTACAATATCAGTCCCCCAAGTTTAATTAATCTCTTTTAGCCACAAAATTAATTCTTATTAATTCTTGACTAATATTAATTAAACAATATGATTTCTATATTATTCATATAATATATTAATAAATCATAATTAATCTCTTTCTCCACAAATCATCCTATCAAGTTGCTTTGGTGAAGGCAACCCAAAAGGACCATGCTTACAATCGGGTCAAGTACATACCAAAATAGTTATGGACTTAGACACTAATCCAACAGTCTCCCACTTGGATAAGTCTAACAACTATTCTGCGTATGACTTCAAACCTGATCAGCAATCGTAGCTTTCAAAAGCTGTTGTCGAACTCTGATCTTATCAGAAACGTGTCCTTTAGATAAGGGATCATATATTCCTCCATTATAGAGATCATATGAACTGAGACATGGATTTTAATCATACTCTATGTTCATGTGTTGTTTCCTGATTTCCGATTTATGACGACTAACATCAGACTACAATTGAACACATCAACTTAGTCCAGGCTTGGCCAAGCACTTAGGGTGTCATCACTAAATCATCGAGGGGCCCACATATATTGCTTTTATCCCACATTAGGTAAAAGGAACGGATAAACTTCGACTCAATGCTCGCTTGTACCTACTCATCAAATCACATACAACAATATGTTTTATAACACCAAGTTACTGGTGCGTTTACATATTATCAATGTGCAACCGACTTGTAAATTACAACTCACACGTCTCGGTTTCAAGAATATAAGATATTATCGTCTCACCAATCACTCATGATAAAATCCATGAAGCGATCCAAGTGAGCGTGGGTTTAATCCAATGCTCAAATCTTAACTCATAAGCACTCATGAACGTTGTAGCAAACTTTTGCTATGTCTAATACAATTTAGACAATCTACAAGCCAATTCACGACAGTCTTCTTTTATACCTACTTCCAAAGTATGAGCGACTGTGGATGGTTTGAATAATCTTATTATTCGGGAAGTCAAAACATGCAAAGTGAAACACAATAATAATCGAATCCAATATGGCCCCAAACTTTTGAGTATAAATAAAACCCCTTTTATTTAGTCACCATATTGATTACACATTATTCATTGTATAATGTTTCGGATAATCAACTTATTACTTGAATTATAACAACAGTTGTCCCATGCACCAAGCATGCACACTCTGTTTACCTATGGTCCATACTTTGTGAAATAGTATAATTGAATAACATTTTCAATCACACTCATTTAACAATTCCAAATCCTTACCACAAGTGTGAGAATACCAAACTCTTGCCACTTATAAAATATGTTAGATTTTAACATTTCATGCAACGATTCTTTCGTAATGTCATAGCGCCAAAGTCACAAAGACTTTGCCAAAGAAATTACAAAGTCATCTATTGTAGATTGTTGCAAGACAATTCCATAGACATGAAGTTTCACATTCAAAGTACATTCCTTCGAACATCCTTCTTGCATAAAAGTTTCTAATCTACATAGAGATTCTTAAAGTCCAACTCCCAATATGGAAACAATTCCATATTTACCATATGACTACTCATTATTAATAGAATCATATCTAATAATGATAATGTCAGTATGGTCCTTCCATTACTATACTTCCAACTGCTCATAAGCGACCAATCCTTAGCGAACCTTAGATTGTCCTCTTGACAGTCGATTAATCACCTTTAGTCATATCTGGTTCACCGACCTACAGTTATCCTTAAACTTCCGTGCTTGGTGGAGAAGAAGCGAACAAAGGTACGGTCGCTTCCAATCCTTTTTCCCTCTTAATGCCCTAGACATTTGGAAAATTTTAGAACACGCGAATATTATAGCATATGCAATCGATCCTATTCCCGAAGCATATGGGATACGATTCATAATGTCTTACAAAAAGACGTGATACTTGGCCAATCTTTTGCTACAATATCTCTATTTTCCATGTTCTCACAATTCGAACTATGAAGAGGGATGCCGTAATCATAATCGAATTTGAGAACACAATCTTAATTTTATACGACTAAATTAGATAAAAAAATCAATCCAAGCTTTTAGAACTGAAATGAAGTATAAAATTCTCTCCCTTAATTATAGCAAAACAACTTTTCAACCCTTGCAACTTTGCGAATTGAACCTTTTGTTTTCTATAATTAATATTGCTATCTCGCAATACTTACCATAATTATCATGCTCCCACTCACATGATGATTATATCTTTTCCAAGCATAACACTTATGCTCCCACTAACTTTGACACGTATTCAGAAATTAACTGGACTTCTAGAAACCAATACTTATTGACTTTATTTAAAAAAGTTCAGATTTCTGAAACTGAGACGCTTCGATAAGCCTTTATCTATGCTTCTCAAACTCATACACCTTAGATAACCTATATGTGTGTTTAAACAATTTTAGAACTTATAACAATAAGTCTAAAATGTTCAAACCCATTTGCCATTTCCCACAATTCGAACTATAAAGAGGGATGTCGTAATAATAATCAATTTTGAGAAATGCAAATTACATAATGCTATCTTCAAAATCTCTCTTAGTGAAAGCGTTTCCTCACAATCATTTTCATGAAGGAGAGAAACCTTATGACACTCAGATTTTGTGGTGTATGTGTTCCTATCCATGTGAATTTGTCATAACCATAATCATAAGACAATAATTGTGACAAATCCAAACTCTTATTCATCGAACTTGTCCATTCTTAATTTCTTGCCATCAAGGGTCCTACCATTGCTTCCAAGTTATTGAGCAGCTCACCCCTACCTTTCAATATACTTTCCATTTATTAAGGTGCCTTGCCCCTATGCAACCTATTGAGAACTCATAGAACTCACATGCATAGTTGACCAAACTGGAATGGCACAGAAACAAGAATATGTCGACACGATAGGTTAGAAACCTCAAGTCGTGTGCTAGTAATTAACAACAGGTTTACTCTCGATTAGTTCTTGAAACTTTTCAAGATCTTTAGACTCCCACTGACCTCTTGACATATTATATTCTCTTATCAAGAAACATTTCTTGACAAAACAAATATTCAAGAGTTAGTGTGTGTCTATATCAAGACAAAACCTACGCGCAATTTGGTACTAGTTGGTCTTTGTCTTATTCAAGACATCACAACTTACCAAAATGTGCAAGTGTAAGAACATTCCTACTTAAGATTATGTCACTCAAGTCACAATCTTGGAGTATGACTCTAAGACTTGATTTTGGAACGAAGTACGATACATCTTATTGACTTAACCACTACAACAATTCTCGATTCCTCTTCTTAGCCAAACTAGTGCACTAAGGTGTCCTTAGAGGATGAATTGTAATATGGTTCCTACGATTACCAAGACGATCATAAAACATGATACAAAAGTACTTTCCCTTCTTTTTAGATTGGAGAAACTTTATCTTTCTGCCTTCATTGATTCTACTTATTCGTTCTGCCATTCATTGAAATTTTTCAATGATTCAGAATTACACTTAATCTTGTAAGTATAACCACATTTACTAGACTTTTAGTAAATCATGACGAATAATGTTATTGTTATTTATGGTGGACTTGACCAGTGCACAACATTGTGAACTCGATCTCCTAGTCCTTCACTTGACTCTTTGTCAAGGAATTAGCCTTAAAATTTCGAAGTACCAAGATTTCCATACATCACATGATTCAAATCATATGATTCCAAGCTTCTGTCCAATTGAAACTTGGGCGATGAGAATCTTTCCTTACTTAGAAAATTACGACATTACCATAAATAACATAACTAAGAATCACATCCATTTAATATTGCTTATAATAGAAACACATAGACATCAATTTTCACAATTGCCATTGCAAGGAAATATAAATAAGACAAAATCAAAATTTATTTTATTGCGGAAAAATATATCCTTACAATGCAAATGAAAACTATGCTATTACATATTCCTAAGTAATTTATCATAACTCTAAGCAGCAGCTCAAAAATCCGATCATCGAATCCATGCGATCGTAATCCATTTCTTCGCAATCAGACTCAGCTCGCTCCTTCCTTTAAGCTTCCTTTCTTTTCTTCGATCCTTCAAAACATCAAAATGTAATCTTATCACATCATGTATTAAGAATCTTCAAATATGAACTTAATGGAGTTAGATAATGGATTTTACGTGAAGTAGAGTGATACATCTTGACTCTCCCATCTCTTAGATCTCTCAGGTAGTCAAGGCAGCTTCGTAAACATTGCCCCTTCTTTTGGCAGTAGAAACATATGGACTCTTCTGGAATGGTACACGGGACTATCTCAGACTCAGCCTTTCTCTTACGTAGAGAAAACTTTTCTGGACTTCCAATGTTGCCATTGCCCGTAGGAGGTTGGGATATTGATTTATCAGACCAATTTGCTCGACCAGTGCGCCAAATCATTTCTGATTCAGCAGCAATAAGCAAATAAGTCAAATTAATAAAGGTCATGTCGTGTTCCATCATATAGTACTCTCTAACGAACTTACCATATGATTCGGGAAGTGATTGAAGAACCAAGTCAACAACCAACTTCCTTGAGACATCGACACCCAACATCCTTAACCTGTCAATGTGTGACTTCATCTTTAAGACGTGTGCACACACAGACTTTCCATCTTTGTGTCTCATTGCCAATAGGGCTTGAGTGGCCTTAAACTTTTTAAGTCTTCGAACACGTGGGTCAGGGAGAATTATTGGAGGAGGTGGAGGAAGTGAAACATGATTTCCATTTCCACAATCCAATCGTGGAACATAATCTTCACGTGGAAAACTTTTTCCTACGGTTTCAGGAAGACCATAGTTGTCAGACTTTGACATCTATAAAACGGGAGAAAATTCAAGTTAGTTGATTGAGTCCTTAATAAAACACCCAAATGAGATATTAAGACTAGGACCCAACACAATATTCTACAAACTGGATGTGACATCCCCCATTTCACGACCAGAAAAGATTGATTTGTTTATGCTTTGTTTCAAAATCAGAGTAATCGTTTAAAGAAAACTGTTACGGAATTTGTTCCCAAAACAAAATATGATAAGAATTTATCAAAGCATTTCTTAAAGAAATGTATTTTCATTATATAACAAAATCTCGGGATGTCATGTTCCGATACAGATCAAAAGCATAAACAGAACAAAATAGACCTTACAACAGTTATTTATAACTACTTGCCTAAAATCCATAATCTCTCGTCATGTCAACCAACTTATGCTCTTGAGCCACTACTTGTAATCAGGGCCGGCCCATGGGCCTGGGCAAGCTGGGCGACCGCCCTGGGCCCCCAAATGCCATAGGGCCCCCATTTTATATTTATTGTATTAATTATATAGAATTAATCCATTAGTTTTATTCTTATTGGACTGATTACTGAAGTCCAATACTCTAGTCTCTTATCAAACGCCAACCCAAAAAGAAAGAGGGAGGAACGAATGAGGTAGGCGACTGGGAGTTGGCGTGCGAGAGATGTCCGACTTCCAAGGCGGCAAGGCGCAATTAATCTTCAACGAAACAATCAATTTCTATGGAGAATCGAAACGTTTTCTCCGAATTCTAAGGTAAACAACTGTCTCAAATAGTCAGATTTCTTCTATTTCTTCCTCAATTTCAATTATATCGATCTCTTATTTCTTCTCCAGTTCATCTCTTCTGATTTCGGATTTAGTACATCTGATTCTGATTCTAAAATCGACATTCAAAATTCAACTGAGTTAGTGTATTCGACTGATTTAGGCTTCTCCTTCACGATTCCTACTGATTTGAGCGATTTCCAATTTGAGTGATTTCCAAGTTTCATCCCACCGGAATCGTTGATTGTGAATCTTCTTCCTTCTTTTTTCTATAAGTTCTACTTTTTAGCATTAGAATTTCTTATTTTTCTATGATTTTTCTATTTTTTTGTGAATCTGATCTTCACAATTTTATGCTATGTAGTCTGTTGTAGAATTTGAGAATCCAGGAATATTAATATGACCTGTTGATAATCTGATTGTGTGATTGTGTGAATCCCTGTAACTTTGTAAGTAGCCTCTCGGTTTTTTTTAGAGATATTTTGTTATTCATTTGCTTAATTTCAGTTGTTTAATGCTAATCTTTTTAATTTGATTTCTCTTTTTTTTTTAACTTCAGAATTTTTTGTTGTAACTGTGGGGCTTTTTCAATTGGCAATTGCTTAGAGTTTATCCACAGGCTCACAGCATCAGCAATTTAGCATCATTGGCATTCAATAGTAGGTACAAAAAACTCTTCTTTTATTATTTGTTAATTGTTATATGTTTGCTTGTTGGTTGCCTTTTATCACTCTATTGAATATGCATCCTAGAAAGTATATGTAAATGTCTTTATTTTTTCTTTGATATGTTTATGTATTAGTGTTCAAAGCATTTTTTGGCTTTTTTATTTTGTTGTTTTGTATTAATAGTTGCTAGGTTGTTTGGCTTACGGGGCCTGTCCCGAAGTCTTTTCTTTTCTTAGGTGGGGAGTCCCCAACCTTCAATTGTATTAATTTTTTAATTAATAAAATTTCCGGAGGTGCCGCCCCCTTTTACAAAAAAAAAACAATATGAGGGCCCCAATTTTCTTTTTGCCCCGGGCCCCAAATTATCTAGGACCGGCCCTGCTTGTAATACAAAGAAAACTGAGTGGGTCAGGCTTCAGAGCCTGGTGAACATATAGGGTTTTCAACCCACAATAATACAATTATTATATTCAATCATCAAACAATCAACCCAATTACCCATCCCCATATCTCCTTTATTTCTTAAGGATTTACCATAACAATCAACTATTCTTCATCCATTCATTCCTAAGAATTGACCTAACGAATTTATCCAAAGTCTATTGCTACCAAGGTTCACACGACAAGCACTACGTCTCATAGTCGCCAGGGTTTATACAATAGGCACTAAGTCGCATAGTCGTCAGGGTTTACTCAATAGGCACTAAGTCGCATAGTCACCAGGGTTTACTCAATAGGCACTAAGTCGCATAGTCGCCAGGGTTTACTCAATAGGCACTAAGTCGCATAGTCACCAGGGTTTACTCAATAGGCACCATAGTCGCCAGGGTTTACTCAATACCATCTTTCATCACACACCAACTATTTCATCTACCCCTGTTCTACCCAACATTTACGTAGATATAAAATACATATACATATTAAATCATTTAAAACCTATATAAAACATTCATTCCACACCCATCTCAAATAAACAAACAATATATAAAAACATAGTACGTATTTCATAGCAAATACTTCATATTTATGTGTTAGAAGAAAGTAACTACACACTCACCTGATTAGAGGATGATCGGACAACACTACGGCTTGCAAAGTAGTATTCTTTGATGAAACCGGGATATCTTCTCACACCGGGCTTCTTGCGGGCAGAGCTTCGGCTAGAACTCTCTTTTCTTCAAGGTTCTTCGGAGCGTCGAGACTTGCTTCGGGCGTCGGGGTGATACCGGGGGTTCGGGGGTGCTTCCAGATGGCTTAGAGAGGGTATAGAGAGTGAGAGAGTAAGAAAGTAGCAACCAAAACCGGCTGCCCTTCGATTCTATTTATAGGGCTGATTTTTCGATTTTCACGTCGTGAACCATCATTTCACGTCGTGGCCTTGGACGTCATCAGGTGCGTAGTCGCGATGTTCAGTCTGTCAGGCTCCAGAAGACGTCAACACTGAGTTCACGTCGTGAGCCCCTTTTTCACGTCGTGAACTCTGACAAAGTGTTGGGGTTCGCGCCCCGAACTTCAGAAATTCATAACTTTTGCATACGAGCTCCGTTTTCGACGTTCTTTATATTCACGCGTAGGTGAGATTATGCTCTACAACTATCGTTTAGACTCCGTCGGCTAATTTTGAATTTAATTTTTATTATATTATTTTTAGTAGGTCGGAACAGGAAAACTCCGTTAGAAATTCATAACTTCTTCATCCGACGTCCGTTTTCGTCTGTCTTTTTACCGTTGCACTACTATCGAAGAGATCTTAGATTCTCATTTAGATTGTTTCGGATAAAAATCACTTCATCGTAAATTCACTATTTACGTCGCGTTGTGTCGTGTCGGTTCTGTCGCGAAACTTCGACAGGTCATAACTTCTTCGTTATAACTCGGATTTCGGCATTCTATATATATCCGGAATCCTTGTCACGACCACTACAACTTAGTTAAGATTATTCATTCTAAATAATCTTCTATCAAAAATTCATTTTGACGCTTATCGTCTCTAAATTGACTAGCCCTGATTTACGGGCGTTACAATTATCTCCCCCTTAGGATGATTACGTCCCTAAATCATCAACGAAATAGGGATTGCATAATGATTCCATACGTTATCTCTTCATCCTAGGTAATAACCGTAGCTTCTATGTTTCCTCGAAAGAGTATCTAACTCTAGGGCTTCTTGACTGTAGACGATGCTCAATCTTGCATCTGCTTTTCATACTACGTTGTACTTTCAATCATAATCTTCGAGTTACCAAATAAGTCCTTATTGAGGACTCCTTCTTCTTTTTAGGATAAATACTTTCCTTTATCTATTGTAACAGACCGATGGGTCGTGCTCTAATGACATCTTATTGTATGATGCAACGCTTAGACTCAGGTCTTTTAGAGTTAAATTCCAAAATGGAATATACCTTCCTTCATATTCTAATGCGATATAACCACATTTTCAAATGTAGCATTTCCAGCTACAAACTTCATTAATAACGGGCGCAATACCAATGATCGCATTGATTTCAATCTTCTGACTTCAGTCAAATGCTACATCGAACTCGGTTCTCAGAACCACGTAACAAACTCATCGTAGTCGAACTCAATTTGATATGACCACTAGGGTCGGAATAACAATCATCCTACTAGTCATTACCGAAACAAGGGTAATGACATACTTGAATAAAACGGAATCAATCACTAGCTTCTTGGTAACCTTGTGACTTTTCCCTGATCCAAGTGCGAGTCCTGTGCTTCCGGTAGTATAGGCCTCTACTACTATTCACACCTACTCATACTCGTCCCAAGTATTGTCCCACAGTCGACCAAGTCACCATACATAAATCATACAATCATTCAACACATCAGATAACAAAACCAGGGTTTATATTATTTCTTGAAACGATTACACAAAGGTTCAAGTTCACCCTATACTATGCCTCTAATAGGCTACACTTCCTGATACAGGCATTATATATTGATTGAAGTCTTCATCTTTGAATTCTCGCGTTGTTTTCTGCTTCGTCGAGGATCATGTGGAATGCCCTTGGCTGTGGCGGTGTGTTTTTCTTTGGGCAGTCTCTAGAAATATGCCCTTCATCGTTACATCCGTAGCATACCTTCTTGTTAGATGCGCATTTATGGGCGTAATGCCCTGTCTTCCCACATTTGTAGCAAGTCATCTCCTCGCTACACTTCCCGAAGTGTTTCTTTTTACACTTCTCACACCACTTAGCTTCATCTCTTCCTCCAGATTTCGAGAATTTTCTTTCTTTGTTGATCATTGAAGATCCCTCAAGCTTCCTTTTCTCTCCAACTTCAGCTCTCTCCAGACCCTTCTCTCTTATCTGAGTCTCGACATTCTTAGCAGCCCAGATGGCAGCTTTCAGAGTGGTTGCTTGCTTTACTATCGGACCAAAGTCCACTGGTAATCCGTGGGCAAACTTGTTAACCTTGGAGAGTTCAGTTGGAATTAGATAAGGAACAAGCTTCATCTTTTCTGTAAAACTAGTAGCGTACTCGGTGACACTCATTCTTCCCTTCTTCAGATTCTGGAACTCATTGTTGATTTCCAGAAGATCCTGCTCAGAGCAGTATTGCATTTCTAGTTGCACCACGAACTCTTCTGAAGACATCTTACTAGCTTCCCCCTTGGGCATCGAACCAGCCAGTAACTTCCACCAGCTGAGTACTCCAGATTTTAACAGAGGAATTGCAAGAGCGTTCTTCTGTCTGTTGCTAGACTCGCAACTTTCAAACATTGTCTCCATCTCGGAGATCCAGTCCATAACTTCCAATGGTGTCGGGCTTCCAGATAGACACGGTGGTTTGGATGCCATGAAATCTTTATACTTGCATCCGCGACCATCGTTTCCTCCATCCTGGTTGTTCTGCCTAACTAACGGTGGGCTGGATTGACCAATAATCCCACTGAAGTTTCCTCCTTCCGACTGCCCTTCATTCACTTCTGGCTCTTCAATTGGTATTGTACGTTCCTCATGATTCTGCTGAAGCAGACGTCTAGTTTCCTCCATTTAACGATCCAACATCATTTGAATCATCGCTTGTACCCCAACCATTGTCATTGGCGCAGGTGCTGCTGCTGCAACAGCTACTTGCTCAACCATAGGTGGTTGATTCCTGTTCTCGTTCGCATTTCCAACTCCGCTTCTTGTTCTTGCCATTTTGATCTATACACCGAATAAGGTGAATTTAGATCCTCATTCACGATATATATATATATATATATATATATATATATATATATATATATCATCCTTATCACTCCAAAACATTTACATGCTAGTTCTAATACCGTAGTCGTACGCTTAGAATCCTAAACACATAAGGTTTCCAGATCTGGTCGGCAACAAACCATAGATCCGAACAAATAATATCATATATGGCAATCTTATAGCATTTAGCACATAAAAGCATTTTAGGGATCATTCCTAAAATATACTAGTGCTTGTGTCAATTTAGGTGTACTACCTAACATATTTTTAGACACACTCCTCACGATCATTACTTAGCATTCTAAGTTTAAGTCTAGAAATTTCCTACAAATTCCTAGTTCGCTTAAACTAATGCTCTGATACCAACTGTGACATCCCCCATTTCACGGCCAGAAAAGACCGATTTGTTTATGCTTTGTTTTAAAATCAGAGTAATCGTTTAAAGAAAACTATTGCGGAATTTGTTCCCAAAACAAAATATGATAAGAATTTATCAAAGCATTTCTTAAAGAAATGTATTTTCATTATATAACAAAATCTCTGGATGTCATGTTCCGATACAGATCAAAAGCATAAACATAACAAAATAGACCTTACAACAGTTATTTATAACTACTGACCTAAAATCCATAATCTCTCGTCATGTCAACCAACTTATGCTCTTGAGCCACTACCTATAATATAAAGAAAACTGAGTGGGTCAGGCTTGGGAGCCTGGTGAGCATATAGGGTTTTCAACCCACAATAATACAATTATTATATTCAATCATCAAACAATCAACCCAATTACCCATCCCCATATCTCCTTTATTTCTTAAGGATTTACCCTAATAATCAACTATTCTTCATCCATTCATTCCTAAGAATTGACCTAAGGAATTTATCCAAAGTCCATTGCTACCAAGGTTCACACGACAAGCACTACGTCTCATAGTCGCCAGGGTTTATACAATAGGCACTAAGTCGCATAGTCGTCAGGGTTTACTCAATAGGCACTAAGTCTCATAGTCACCAGGGTTTACTCAATAAGCACTAAGTCGTATAGTCGCCAGGGTTTACTCAATAGGCACTAAGTCGCATAGTCGCCAGGGTTTACTCAATAGGCACTAAGTCGCATAGTCGCCAGGGTTTACTCAATACCATCTTTCATCACACACCAACTATTTCATCTATCCCTGTTCTACCCAACATTTACATAGATATAAAATACATATACAGTTTAAATCATTTAAAACCTATATAAAACATTCATTCCACACCCATCTCAAATAAACAAACAATATATAAACACATAACACGTATTTCATAGTAAATACTTCATATTTACGTGTTAGAAGAAAGTAACTACACACTCACCTAATTAGAGGATGATCGGACAACACTACGGCTTGCAAATTAGTATTCTTTGATGAAACCGGGATATCTTCTCACACCGGGCTTCTCGCGGGCAGAGCTTCGGCTAAAACACTTTTCTTCAAGGTTATTCGGAGCGTCGGGACTTGCTTCGGGCGTCGGGGTGATACCGGGGCTTCGGGGGTGCTTCCAGATGGCTTAGAGAGGGTATAGAGAGTGAGAGAGTAAGAAAGTAGCAACCAAAACCGGCTTCCCTTCGATTCTATTTATAGGGCTGATTTTTCGATTTTCACGTCGTGAACCATCATTTCACGTCGTGGCCTTGGACGTCATCAGGTGCGTAGTCGCGATGTTTAGTCTGTCAGGCTCCAGAAGACGCCAGCACTGAGTTCACGTTGTGAACCCCTTTTTCACGTCGTGAACTCTGACACAGTGTTGGGGTTTGCACCCCGAACTTCAGAAATTCATAACTTTCGCATACGAGCTCTGTTTTCGACGTTCTTTATATCCACGCGTAGGTGAGATTATGCTCTACAACTCTCGTTTAGACTCTGTCGGCTAATTTTGAGTTTAATTTTTATTATATTATTTTTAGTAGGTCGGAACAGGAAAACTCCGTTAGAAATTCATAACTTCTTCATCCGACGTCCGTTTTCGTCTGTCTTTTTACCGTTGCACTACTATCGACGAGATCTTCGATTCTCGTTTAGATTGTGTCGGCTAAAAATCACTTCATCATAAATTCACTATTTACGTCGCGCTGTGTCGTGCCGGTTCTGTCGCGAAACTTCGACAGGTCATAACTTCTTCGTTATAACTCGAATTTCAGCATTCTATATATATCCGGAATCCTTGTCACGACCACTACAACTTAGTTAAGATTATTCATTCTAAATAATCTTCTATCAAAAAGTCATTTTTGACGCTTATCGTCTCTAAATTGACTAGCCTTGATCTACGGGTGTTACACTGGAAGAGGGATGTCGTAATCCAATTTGCAGAATATTTGAAGGTAGGTAAATGACGATTTACCAATTTCCACCATGAAAAACGAAAAAGAAGGTTAAGTTTTAAATGTATTGGAAACTCCTAGATCTTTTGAGATTCATTGAACTTTTCAATGACATGTTTAAGTCTCGATATGCCCCTCCATTTGTGACTGGGACGCCGAGGATCACAAAACAGGGTGTAAATAAGCATGCAAACATACATGGTGCCCCCAATGTTACAATCACCTATTCGATGTTTCGGTTAACCACACACGCTCCACCGAACTATGACAAACATCGAGTCACCATTCGCCACCTTTGCTTAGAACCCAATTAGTGTGCCGGTTAACCACACACGCTCCACTAACGTCTTAGCAAGGGTACAAAGTGTAATTTCATGGAATTGCATCAATTCACTTTTGCCTAAAGTAACTAAGATTTGGGAATTTATAAAAGCGTTTAGTTACTTCGTATTTCTTTATACTTATAATGGAAGGTTGTGTTCTATCCTACCCGTTCGGCTAACGACCCTCCACTAGTCAAGAGTGCGGTGGGTAAGAGTGGATACCCATTGAATCGCCATTTTATAGGCAATTTCCTTAAACACCCCTTTGAGACCAGCTTCGTGAATGAGGCCTACTAACGGTAAGACTGACTCTTTACTCATACATATATAATATTAGACTTTTAATTTTATATATAGTATAAGGGTGTATTTTACACTTTTAAAATACTAAGTGGTTTAAATTAATAAATTATATTTTTAATTTAATTAAATATAAACCATATCATTATGGATTTATTAATTCTCCTTTAATTATACAGTTAATTAACTTAATAAAACCATAAGGGTGTACTTTGAACTTTTCAAAATTAGGGTTTTAGAATTTAACATTTAAAAATTAGAACTTTTAATCAAAAATTTAAATTCTAAAACTCGAGGGCAAGTTTTTAAACTTTTCAAAACCATATAGATCAAATTACAAATACTTTTAATTAATCAAATAATTAGTGATTACCTAAATTTGACCTAATTATATTTCAAGGCAAGATAATCCACCTCAAATAATACCAATAATTAAAGTTTATCATATAAATTTGACAAGGATAATCATAACAAATTAATAAAATTCGGATTTTATCAATCAAAATCAATTTTGGTAATTATTCAAGCTCAAAATAGGTCCAAATCCCGAGTTTTCTGCCATCTGAACTGAGTTCACGTCGTGAGCACTGTGCTCACGTCGTGAGACCCACCACCTCGTGGTGAATTTTACCACCTCATGGTGATCAGGCAGAAGCAAAAAACAAAAAAAAATCTGCTTTGAAAACATAACTTTTGCATCAAATACATTAGAAAACATCCTAGGCTCTGATACCACTAATGACTTTTGAGCACTACATCATTCCTATGGTGTACATGCAAACCCTAATGCTTGGATCTAGTTTTTCTAATTGTACATGCAATAAACTTCCAAGACTTGCAAACCCTAAATCTAGCATACCAATTTCGAATACAACATATGAAATTAGGGTTTAGATCTTACCTTGATTGTTATGTAGCAATAACAATCACAATCCTTCTTGATCTTGACTTCTGAAAGCCTAGTGCCTCAAATGTTGCACCTCTAATGGAGTCACAAACACCATGAGCAACAAGATGACTTAGGAGAAGTAGGAGAAGGCACAAAAACGTCCAAGAACCCTAAGGGATCACTTACCACGTTTTTGGGGCCTTAGGGGTTCCTTATATAGTTAGGCTATTAGGGTTATCAAACAAGGAAACCCTAATTTGACTGCTTAAGCTCCAAGCAGCCCATGGACTCCCTCCTTAGAAGCCTTGGACGAATTCTAATGGGTTTCCCCATAGATTTCATCCACTCCAACTTCTATGGAGTCCATTAGCCCATTTATGCAACTATCTTATAATTACAATATCAGTCCCCCAAGTTTAATTAATCTCTTTTAGACATAAAATTAATTCTTATTAATTCTTGACTAATATTAATTAAACAATATGATTTATATATTATTCATATAATATATTAATAAATCATAATTAATCTCTTTCTCCACAAATCATCCTATTAAGTTGCTTTGGTGAAGGCAACCCAAAATGACCATGCTCACAATCGGGTCAAGTACATACCAAAATAGTTATGGACTTAGACACTAATCCGACAATACCATGGGTCCAATCAACCATCGGGTTGGAATACCCCAGGCCCCTCAACCATCGGGTTGGAATGCCAACATATTATGGGTCCAATCAACCATCGGGTTGGAATGCCAACATACTATGGGTCCAATCAACCATCAGGTTGGAATACCCCATGCCCTCAACCATCGGGTTGGAATGCCAACATATTATGGGTCCAATCATCCTCGGGATGGAATACCCTCCGGCCCATTCAACCATCGGGTTGGTATACCCCGACATGTTGGCTTACACATAAAGCAGTGAAGCCTCAGCCACCGACCAAACATGTGCACATATAACAACTAATCATATCACAATCTACAGCCAGTCAAACATATCTATAGATCACTAAGCATAGCATTATCCTATATACCAGGATACCGACCTAACAGATCACTACAATACAATAACATGCATAACAAGATGTCAATCCACTTGGCTGGGATTGGTGCCTTCGACCCGCAAGTACAGTAAGGAAAACTCACCTAGCAAACTAAACAGAACTGATGAGGCCCAACTCCGAATCTTAGCTCTCAAAACGATACTTATTTCCACCAAATGACCAATTCCATCAAAATCCCAAAAATACCCAAAATACCCTCAAGGTCAAATTTGGTCAAACTTGGTCAAAGTTAAAGCCAAAGTCCACTGGTCAAACCCACTAGGTTAACTGAGTCAACCTAGCCTAGTTAACTCAACCGATTCAACTCAACAAGGCTGACCCATGTGAGTACGCGGGGCGTACTGCGGAGGTACGCTTAGCGTACGCAAAGCCTCGTATTGACCATCATTGCGCTGGTTGACCGGGTACGCGGGGGCGTACTCCCATGTATGCGGGGAAAACCCTCACAGCTTCCAAACTCCATTTAGTGCTTAATGGCTTAAGCACTTAAGCCCATATTTCAGATCCATGACCAAAACATACCCTAGAGTCATAAATTTTCTAACTTTATGACTTTACATGCCTAATAAGAGCTTAACACAAGGTCTTAATCCATTAAGACCTCCTACAAGATACATGGAGCAAAACTAACCAAATGGACTTCAATTTTATGGCTAAGGACCCCTCCTAGGGTCTGAAAGGACAACTCAAAACATCCAGAACATGCCATGCTCAAGATAAGACTTTTTGGGGCCAAAAAGATGACATAAAACCCCCATTACCAGCTCTACAAGATTAAGAGACAAAGGTGAAAACTTTATACCTTGAAAGGCTTGCAAATAAATGATGAATCTTAGATCTAAGGTGCATTTTCCTCCAAGTTTAGCTTGATCTTCTTCCTTCCTCTTCTAATCACACAAACACACTCTTTAATGCTTGAAATGGCCTCACAAGATGCTTTTAGGGTTTCAAATCACGAAGAGAGGGTAGAAGATGATTAGGTGAAGAGAAATGAGGTCATAAAGATGCTTAAATACCACCCAAACCCTAAAAATTAGGGTTTACAACTTTATTTAGTACGCCCCACATACATAAGTGTACGCCCAACGTACACACATGTATGCTTGGCGTACGTCTCCTGCCCAAAATTACGAGAATGCCACTAAGGCTTCAAGGCACATTCTATTGGACTTAGGGACTAAAATGTCATATAATAAACTTAAAGGGATAAATTTAGAAGTACCTTAACACCAGGATGTTACAACTTGCAAGTATGATTCTTGACCATCATCACTAGCTGATAGAAAATATTCATTTGAACAATTACAAGGCAACCTTTCTAAATCATTTGGCATGAATGTTACTGCGATTTTACGAATTTAAAGGTTATAAATGGTTGTTTATAAAGGGAAATTGTAACACCCATTGCATAGGGTCATTTGAAAAGATATTAATTTTCTCAAAATATTGTTTAAAGACTTCAAGTTTCATCAAAATATGTAATTTGTTCCCAAGTACAAGTTCAATAATTTTAAAATGTTCAAAGTAGTGACAGTCTATTCAAAACAAAAGTTTAAGTAGCCATTACATAATAATGGTGTTCTAAATTTCCAACTATCTTTAATTTTCAAACCATGGATTAATCTAAGTATTTTTCAAAATACATATGGTAGGTTTGGAAAACTTAGTGAAAACACCTAGGGCCAATCTTTTAAGAGTGTTGGATTTGGTATCATCCAAACTCAAGGTGATCGTGTCTTAACCCATGTAACTCACGGGAAGTTTTTTTTCTTACATCTGTTTTTTTTAATGCCATGTATCTCAAGTTCTAGCTCCAAGGTGTAATGTTCGTGTAAATAATGCTTGAAGTGATTGGGATGATAGCTGGAGTGGAGCATGATGTTTCCATAATTACTTATATATTTTGGGAAATTATTTTAATATATTAATCTTAAATGTTTTATTTAAAGATAAATGATAACTATTATGCTTTGAATTGGATAAATACAGATAAATTCGTAGCTGATTATCAAAAGGAAAGGATTAGGAATAGAATAGAGATGATATGGATTAAGATCAAAACTTTCTATAAAACAAGAAATTGTGATGTGTCATTACTGTATTCACGTCACATTGAAGTTACAGAAGTCGAATATGATTAGGAAACATCACAACCCCGCGACACAATAATATCCCATTAGCGACGAATCCCATGAATCTCAGCTCCTATACACAGATGTTCTCCTATTCTTAAATCATTACGCATTCAAGTGCCAACTTGGGAGACAAGTTTATTACAAAAATTCAAAAGTCCATAAGGTTTTCAAGGCTGAAGAGCACGACTGGAATATCATTTTGAAGATCGAAGCTTGGAAACACATTTAATCATTAGGTTTGTTTTAGACATCATGTTTAGCAATACTTTTTTGATTGTTTCATGTTTTCTAGCTATGATAATGGGCTAATACCCTTTGTTTCCACTTAGATGTAGATAAACCCTAAATACTCTGGATTGATTTGTTAGTTGGATTTATAAAGTTTGATCATTTATTATGTTTGATTGATCGCTTTACCTTATGTATTAAAATTTCAATTTTTACGGACAACAACTAAGTTATATATAGTCTAGAGGACCAGTCTGATTATATTAACTTGAATCTTAATTAGTTTATAACGCTAAACTGCCAGGACTAGAGATGGTCCAAATCCTAGGGTTAGGTGATATAATTGTCAACTTAAATGTTTAAGGGAGTATTAGATATCCATGATATGCTTTGATTGATTTTCATGAACATTGAGATTAACCACCAAACCTATTCATTCATATTCGAATATTTAAATGATTATTAGTTAACTAATTGCATGATCATTGTGTTAGTTTCTTTATAATTACTAGTATTAGTTAATCAGATCAAGATAACTAGTCATTATAAATTGGTAATTAACTTGTTAAATCTATTGCATTTCTAATAAGTCAACCATAGAAAAATAAGGGGATTCGAAATCTAAATGGAAGTACTTCAGATAGGGTTGTAGTATTCGCTTGGGGTAAAGCGAACTTCGTGACTTGTGTGTCACAATGGACCGAGATAGTTAGTGTGAGAAGGAAGTCAGTGAGACGTTTTGGGGTATGCAATGGGTAACCTTTGGAGGTTCAACTGTTGGGTCGGGACATGACTTGGTGCTCAGTGTTGAAAGGGGTATTTGAAAAGAGAGTTGGGGTTTATGATTGTTAGATGTCAGAAGATACTTCTGAGCAAGCATGGTCTTTTCTTGTGTCTGAGGATAGGGTGTTGAGAGTTCATTGTTCAGATGGGTTGTGATTGCAGTACAGTGGATGGGTCCCTGGTGTGATGTGTTCCTTTCATTCCTTGGAGTATGATTTGGATTGTTTAATATGTCTGGTATGAGTGATCGGTAGCCAATTTTTGGGCATTGAATGGTTTCTATCAGTCACAACGAGAGAATCAGAGGGGCAGTGAGTTATCGGGGTCTGTTATTCGAGGAGCGAATAACATGGTGATATCTTGAGAGGGAGGTCTGGCAGTGAGATAGGTCACTAGAGTTTCCAGATTCTAGAGAGTCAGAAGGGGGATTGTAGCGGCAGAAGGGTCTTTCCTTTTCCGGGTTTAGGAGTTCTTGTTTGAATTCAGGTGTCCATGGAGGAAGATAGCTGTATCGTAGGAGATCCTTTCGGTGGTAGTTTTCGGGTATTGGGTTCGATCTATGTGTTGTTGAGGAGCGATTTCGAGGGTGAAATCTAATTCAAGTGGGGGAGAATTGTAACATCCGGACTTTCAGGTATATTATTGTGTGATTAATTTTGAGATTTATGGAGTGACTCGACGAGTTGTGAGTCCAACTCGTCGAGTAGAGTCGAGTTGTCCGCGTGGGATTGATGAATGGACTCGACGAGTCAGAGAGCCGACTCGCCGAGTAGGTGTTGGGCAGAGAAACCCTAATTTCCCGGGGTTGGGGCCTATATAAGGGAACTTATGCCCCCATTTCTGTCTCACCAGCTGCCTAACCCTTCTGTGTGAAACCCTAAACGAGTGTGGTGAGCTAAGAGAGTCTCCAAGCTAACCTTGAAGGATTTTAGTGCATATTTGAGGAGCAAGAGGAGTTTGTTCAGCAAGAAACAAGAAGGAGTTGTTGGGGTTCAAGCCACTTCGTCCAGAGCTTCAAGAGAAAGGTAAAAAGCTTGAATCTTTCCCCTTATTTGGTTAGATCTCATGAGTTGAGAAGTTAGGGTTTCCATCACATATTATTTGGGACTTCGAGAATACTAAGTTATCTAGAGCTTTAAACCTTAGATCTGGACCTTGTGAGGTCCCTAGAGCCCAAAAGTCCCAACTTTATTCATCCATATGCGGAGTATGGTGTTTAATACCTTATGAGGACATGTATTGGTAGATTGGAGCAAAACCACCATGCATGAGTGTAAAGATCGAAGCTTTACGTGTCAATCGAGCCTTAGGATGGTAGATCTAGTGTTTGGAGTGATAGATCTGCCTTAAATCGTATGTATGAGAAATCAGATCGGAGGGACTCGTCGAGTCCATGGCCTGACTCGACGAGTCGGTGAGGGTTTGTCCCGATGAGCGTGATCATGTGATAACTCGGCGAGTTGGGGTTCAACTCGACGATCTGAGCTGGACCTTCGCTAGACTTCTGAGGAAACGAGTGGACTCGACGAGTCACATGGGTGCACTCGGCGAGTCGGGTCAAACACGGACTGTTGACTCGAGTTTGACCTCTGTTGACTTTAGAGTTGGGTCAATCATGAGTAATGGAGACCATGGAGGGGTAAAATGGTCTTTTATCCACTTCAAGAGTTAGTGAGAGAAAGAACAGCCTTCGGTTATTAGAGTCATGAAAAGAGTATTAATTAGAGATATTCATCCTTTGTGATAGGCGGAGGCTAGTTCGAGATTCGGGTACGAGGTTATTTGCTTGCTTGCTTGCAAGGTGAGTCTTCTCACTATACATACCTAGAGTGGTAATCTGAGTTGTGTGACCATAAGGTCTTATGTGTTTATTTGAGTACTGTGATATCCTTCATTATGTCTTTGTGATTTATGTTGTGTATATTTCTGAGCTTACTGAGTTAGGACCGGAGGGTCCACCTGAGTTGTGGGACTGGAGGGTCCCACTGAGACAAATTGACCGGAGGGTCTTGTTGAGCTATAGCCATGAGAGGCTAATGAGATATGTGTGGTATTTTGGGGAACTCACTAAGCTTCGTGCTTACCGTGTTATGTGATATGTGTTTCAGGTTCTTTTTCAGGATCGCGGGAGGGCGCCGGTTCGATTGTACACACACCAGAGAAAGAGTTATGCTTTGAGGATCCTGGATTATTAATCAAACAATTATGGAGTTGTGTTTTGTAAACTAAATAAATGGGATTTTGTGAAACGTGTTATGAGAATTATGTGATTTTAAATTGAAAAATTTGTTTGAAAATTTACGGTGTTACATAACTTGGCTTGTGGAAATGATATGTATTAACGATTTATTAATTTAAAAACGAAAATTTTATGTCAATATTTTTGGAACGTTAGAATTACTATGATACATATTAGGATTTTGTTATTCAATGTATGTTTCCTTAATGTGAAGACATAGATCCTTTTAGGTTGCATGTGACCTTCTTAATTGTTAAGTGATATTCTGCATTGAGCATTTTGTTGTAACTTAATAAACCCATCAAGTGATTCCTCAGGGCCTGGAGAAGGATGTTCATTCACAACAATAGTTGTAACATCTTCACTCATTTCAATAGGATCATTTATTTGAGCGTTGTCTTCATGAGATGGGGATGAAGATGGAGGAAGATCATCTTCGAAAGAGATAACAGGTTCAATAAGCTCCTAATCCTCAGATGGATAATGGCTGGAGATAACAGGTTCAATAAGCTCCTAATCCTCAGATGGATAATGGCTGAGCTCATCTAGGATTGATGCAAGATGATCAGTTGTATCATTCATCATCAAATATCCCTAAAAGTTGGAAAGAGCTTTATTTTGAAAGAAAGAACTTTTAATTAAAGAGAAAATGTCATATTAGCCCAACAAACTTGTCATGTTTGTTTTAAAAGGTCACCTAAGGGTTTTTTTCAAGGGAATGAAGTCCAAATTTACCGTTTTAAAACATCCTTATTTCACTTGGTACCGAGTAAGCATGTAAAAATGTCATGTAACAAATAAGGGTGACATGTCATTAAATGAAATGACCACATGTGTTTTGATGTTAATCGAAACTTGATGCTCTCAAGGAAGAACACACTTCATCTTATCATCTTCTTCCCTTCACTTCGATCATCACTATCTCTCCAAATCTTCACCAACAAAACACCATCAGATCAAACATCGGTCTACAAACCACCACCACAACCATCATACACACCATCAACACCCACCACCATCATCTTCAACCCCTGTTCTGGTTCTGATTCTAGACCACCGATTTTCATAATGTCTTTCCAAATTTATCGACATCACAACTCACACCATACATCACATATCAAAAGAACATGAAACCAATAGTTTAACTCCTTAAAACACAACTTGGTTACCAACCCCAATAGTTTCTCAGACCAAATTCAATTGGAAATCATGGAAACAAAGATTAAGAGTGAGGTAGCATTAGCAACACTAAAATCCCAAAACAGGTATGTTAATTAAAGTCATCTTCCATAATTTATCTCTCTTTGTGGGTGTGTATGAGGTTTCAATTTCTTGTGATGATTGTGGGTTCTTGAACATGGGTTTTCCAAGTACCTCAGAAATGATTTTTTTTTTCGTTTTTTGATACGTAGCAAAAATCAATTCAAACATGGACACCCTCAAAGCATGTATTAAAATGAAATTACTTGAGTCTTTGTTGTTGCAATTGGAACACACTAAACCTGTTGGTGTGGTGAATGCCATTGAAGTCATTCTTGATTTCTTTTGGTTTACCAAACACACGAAAAGCCATTACTACAACTCTTTCAAATCAGTAATCAGTTGTTTTGGAAAATATTCAAAATTGAAAAAAACTATTAGAAGTCGCCCACCATCGAAAAACTTATCAGAAGTCGCCCACCATTGAGAGGTCAAATCACATGGACACAACACACAGAGAAATTAGGATTTTTTCTTTCTTTTTGCCTCACACGATCGATATCGTTATATGTAGGGGTGTTCGCGGTGCGGTTTACAATCAAAACCGCAGACCGCACCGCATATGCGGTTTGAGATTTTTGGAAACCACAAACCGCACCGTGAAAGGTGTAAATCGCGGTTTGCGGTGCGGTTTGTTGCGGGCGGTTTTGCGGTTTCGGTGCGGTTTGTGTGGGTTGATTAGTTGTTAAACTTTGAAACTATTTTCAATCATTTGATCTAAATTACAATTTTAAATTTTGTTAAAGAAATACTACACTGTAATATTTTTTAACATATATTTATGGTCATTGCTTAATACTGCCAAATCTTTATACATCTTATTCAACATATTATATCGCAATATCTTACAACTAATATATATTTTCATGAGGTGAAGTTATAACATAATTTCTTTGTAAAAGCTGATGTAATTTACTAAGAGCTAATGTAAGTTGTGGTTTGTTGAAGAATCCACGTTTCATGAACTACTACAATTTAGTTACTGGCATAATCTTACTATTACATAAGGTTTATTGATAAAATCGAACTGTTATATATATATATATATATATATATATATATATATATATATATATATATATATATATATATATGCGGTGCGGTGCGGTTTGAACCGTAGTTTTGAAACTGAAAACCGCAAACCGCACCGTATAGTGCGGTTTATCGAAATTACGAGCCGCAAACCGCACCACAAAAGATCTAAACCGCATTATGTGGTGCGGTTTGGTGCGGTGTGGGCGGTTTATGCGGGTTGTGCTGTTTGATGCACACCCCTAGTTATATGGTATACGATGGAGAAGAAGATGCTTGTTGCGATGGAGACGAAGATGGAAGGAGGGTCTGCGACCGATGCTTTAGGTTTTGGGGAGGAGAGAGAGAGAGATGTGGGCTTAGTTGACAACCTTGGGGACCAAGGGTGGAACCGTGGAAGCCGATTCAACTTCCACTTTGGCTGCCAACTCACTGAAATAACCTTGAAACCTATTACAATTGATAAAATGATTGAATTAAATGGTAAATTGGGAGTTCATTCCCTTAAAGTAAAAAAAAAATATTGGATGACATTTTAAAACAAATGTGACAAGTTCGTTGGGCTAATATGACATTTTTCATTGATTAAACTTTGATTCCTTAATTTTGGGGTCTAATATGTTGAAATGACGTTTGTTAAGATTTGGAAATAAAACCTCTATATTTTCGAAAAAAATTTCAAAACAAGACTTGATTTTTCAGAGGGCGATTCGAGTAAGTGAGATTGCAATATCCTCACTCAAAATAAATCCACGTCATGTATTTTCACTTGGCAAATCAATTGCTTAACTTGTTTTGACATATGCTCAGGAAGAAAAATTGAATCGTGTCGTAGAAGACTTAGCTTGAATTTTTAGAAGACAACGGTTTGTGTGGTGAGTTTGAACGATTGTTGTTGATATTATAATTGTTAACAACCTTGTTACCTAAATTTACTTTTTAAAATGTTATGTTTTGGGACCGTTTCGATTTCCGCAAACTAAACTCTGAATTTAATTTGAATTTTTAAAACTTAAAATTTTCTGAAAAGGAATTTCAAATAGGTCCTAAGTAGGGGTGTTACATTTATTCAAAGCAAAGTTCACTTAAGGAGAGCATGTTAAGTCCAGAAAAGTGCATTTGCATATTGGTTGAACAATGAGAAGTTTTGAGGAAAATGTACAAGTGTTGGACTGTTTTTACTTAATTTTTTTTTGATGTAATATGATAAACAAATATGAACATCAACAAATATGATCATTTTATGTACTGTTGTTAACTTCTGTTTAGTTTAGATAGGTAGCGTTACTTCTATGTACAAAGTTAGTTATTATGCTATATTTTAGTTCTTAGAACACCTTGTAGGAACTCGATAACACAAACCTTTGATAGAAGAAAACATTGAAAAATCATATCTTGTTGTTACCATTCTCATCGACTATCGATTCATTATTCCGCACCGGTTTGTCGTTAGATCTGAAATTTCAACCTTTCAAATTTGCTTCCATTTCTTACATATTAGTTTTCATGCATGTGTGGTTGTAGAAACATGTAAAAGACTATTTCTCTTACATATTTGTTTTCATAAATTAGAATTGCACTTTTATGTATAATTAAATTAATCCTATTATGATTTATATTTTGCGTATTTTACTTATACTAAAATTTCACAACAGACGAAGGTACTTGTTGACATACAGAGAGCTTATTTTACTCAATTATTCGACTTGGAATGAGAATATGGATCTTAAATATAAGAAGTAGAAAAGAAAGGAATACGCAATAGTGGTTCACGTGGAATGTCATGTCCAATTATCAAGTGCACATGCTTTGTTAATACTTTACATATAAAAATTCCCACCATTATTAATTATATATAAGTGTTAATTGTATGAGATATAAATGTATTTTTTATACATTTGTATTGGTAGTTTTTCTCAGGGAGGATTTATATAGGTGTCCGGGATAGACCGTGATACCTTTTAAATTTTCAGGGGCAATGAAAATTTTTTGTAAATATTTTTCTTGTAGTGGAATTTTTTCGGTGTGCTATCCTCAAAATTTGTGCTCCCATGACATTTTGTTCTCGCTCCACCACTGCATAATGGTATGTTTTTTAAATTACTTTTATTACGACATTATTGTTTAAAACATCTACTTAACTATAATAAAACCAACATATAGTTGCCTATGGTACAAGTAAGAGGTCCTTCCAATAGGTTAATAGTGAATAATCTGCTATATTTTAAACTAATTATATTGTTGCGATGAGATAACTTTGTTGGTCTCATATATATTTAATATAATAACACACGGACAAACAATTGATATTAAAACAAATGATTAAATCTTATAAATCAGGTATTGACAACATCTAGTACATCTGATAATGATGGAATCATCAGACCGTAAACTGAATTGTAGAAAAACTTTTAAATGAAAATAGATGTCTTTTTTTTTTCATTTGATTGATATCAAAATACATATTTTGATATATTTAGATTTTTCTACTAATCAGAAATATGTGAATTTTCTGGAAATTTATAAGCAAAAAATAAATAAATTATAAACTAGGGACAACTATGCAAACGGTGGTAATGCGACGCGCATCCGTTGCCAAAGTTTGTCGCTAGTCCGTAAAAATCAGTCTTTTTTGGTTTTTTAAACTTTTGTTTCAATGGAAAGTAAAGAGCGGTCGGATTAGCAGCGATCGATTCCATCGCTAAGTTGGAAGATTCCGTCACTAAAAACTAGCCAACATAAAAGAAGGGACTTAATTTTTTCTATGGCTAAGCTGTTTCAAACACAAATATTCTGAACTGGAATTTTTTTTATAGTGCCTGAAAACCAATATGTTAATCAACATTTAAAATTTAAATCCAAATAGTTAGTATTAAAACCTTATTCGATCAAAAGACCAAAAATCAAATTTACAACATCTTTTCTTTTCATGCATCATTAATATTAAGAATTTTTTATTATATAGTATCAATACATATACTACCACAATGTTGACCGGTCGTTTTCTAAAATTATTTGGTAAATACGAAGTGGTAGAAAGTTGTCGACAGCTCAAAATCACATAGAATCAAAACACTATCGGGAGGTTGGAACTACATTAATAATTTTGGAGTAAAATAAATAGATAACGTGGCATAGCTTAAAGCAAGTCCTCTATTGATAAAAACTTGTGCATCACTCTCTCATTCACAACTAACAAGTAATATTTTGAGGTGTATATTTGGTTTCTAACCACTTCAGTTTTTATAACTATAATTAAAGTATTAAAATTTGGAATAACCAACATATTACATTAAATATTTCCACCACCAGAAGTTAGAAAATAATATTATAATATAAGTATGATAATGACATAATGTAGAATAATCGCGTTCGAAAGGAAATTAATTCGAACCACAAATAATTAAATTGTTATTGATAATTTCTAATTTTTGATAGTAATAATACACGAAATTAAATGCAACTGAAGATGTAAAATATGATATATTAACATCAATGTTTTAAAAACCAGTTTTTTAGTTGAACCGGTATGGTGACCGGTTCCCGGTTCGACCGCCGGGTCAACCGGTTTCTATAGTTTTCATGTTTTTTCTTATTTTCTTACACATACATACATATATAAATCATGAATTTGATGTTTACAAATTCAAACATTAAAAATACAAATAAGAATAAGTTGTAGATGAATCCAAATATATTAAAATAACACATAACCATAAGTTTTAATGTTTTACATCAATCCATATACGTCAAAAAGAAAATAAAGTATGATACCGTAACGAAATATAGTTTTAAATGAATACAAACACATCAAAAAACTTTATAACATTTATCATATGTTTTTATTTAGAGAAGAACTAAATAGACATGAAAAAAATCACCAAAGTTTATTATATAAATTGTTCTTTTTCATGTGTTTTTATTCGATTTAATCGGTTCAACAGGTTTATTTTGACCGGTTCAACCGGTTTTTTCTAAAAACCGGCTGGTTCAATCCGGTTCAGAAATCAATGTAAAACCGATGATAGTTGAACCGCTCCCTCCCCCGGTTCCCGGTCCAACCGGCTGGTTCAATGTTTTAAAAACCGGTTTTTTAGTTGAACCGGTAAGTTGACCGATTTCCGGTTCATCCAGTTTAATCAGTTCGACCGTCGGGTCAACCGGTTTTTATATTTTTCATGTTTTTTCCTATTTCCCTACACATACATATATAAATCATGAATTTGATGTTTACAAGTTCAAACATTAAAAATACACATAAAAATAAGTTGTATATGAATCCAAATACAGTAAAATAATACATAACCATAAGTTTTAGTGTTTTTACATCAATCCATATACGTTAAAAAGAAAATAAAATATAACATCGAAACAAAATATAGTTTTAGTCTTTTAGATGAATACAAACACATCAAAAAACTATTTACTATATAAATTTATTTAGATAAAACTAAATAGATTTGAAAAATAATGATCAAAATTTATTATGTAAATGACTCTTTTTATGTGTTTTTATTCGGTTTAACCTGTTCAACCGGTTTATTTTGACTGATTCAACCGAGTTTTTCTAAAAAACGGCTGGTTCAATCTGGTTCAGAAATCGACGTAAAACCGGTGATAATTGAACCGCTTCATCCCCCGACTCCTGGTCCAACCGGTTCGACCGGCCGGTTCAAACCGGTTTTTAAAACCAGATAAATGTAAAGATCATTCTTCTGTTTTTATTTGTATTAACATATCAATTAATGATACAATTTGTATTAAAATTAAACTTTTTACGGCTATAATTTACAAAAATTCTCAGTCGACATCAGTTTTAGATAAATGTAAAGATCATTCTTCTGTTTTTATTCGAATTAAATTTTCTAGAAGATAAACGGAAGTCCAAAACAAAAAAAAAAAAACTCTAAAGTTAAATCATTTCTTGAACCATATGTCAATAAAAAGTATATTTATTTTTAGACACAAAATTACCATTTCCTCTATATATTATCTCCTACTAACATCCTTAATCTTGTACACTAGCACATATTGCGCTCCCTAGTTTCCTCTTCCAAAACAAAAAGCGAAATGGCAATTATTGAAACATCATTTTGGAAAGTTGATGTTATTTTCATATTAGCTATGGGTTTCTTAATTTTATCGAGTGTGAAAGGAAATAGCCAGCCATTAGTTCCAGCACTTTTCATATTCGGAGACTCGGTTGTTGATGTCGGAAACAATAATCACCTTGAAACCGTTGTCAAATCAAACTTCCCTCCTTATGGTAGAGACTTCATAAACCACCACCCCACTGGGAGGTTTTGTAACGGCAAACTGGCGTCTGATTTTACTGGTAAAAATTCTCTTTTACTATATCACACATGGTCCTATAAGTATATTTATATGTAGTGGAGTCTCCCCTATTTCTATAAAACTCTTTAATTTGGAAACTAGATTTGTTGAATTTTTTTGCATATCATTCATTTGTTGATTTGCATCGACTATCTTTTATAGTCAAAGTATTGTCATATTTTTGGTACAGGTGAAAACCTAGGATTCACAACATATCCCCCACCCATACTAAGCAAAGAAGCCAATGGGAAGAACCTCTTACTTGGAGCCAACTTTGCATCCGGTAGCTCAGGATATTATGAGACAACCGCCAAGCTATATGCAAGAAAACATTTCCTTCATATCTTTTTTACATGATATTATAAATGCATATTTAGAATATAATCATTTTAGTTCTTTTGATATATGATCAGAACACGATTCCCTTGAGCAAGCAACTTGGGTACTACAAGGAGTACCAGAAGAAGCTGGTGGATTTTGCAGGGAAGTCCAATGCAACTTCAATAATCACAGGTTCAATATACCTTGTTAGCTCTGGAAGTAGCGACTTTGTTCAAAACTACTATGTTAACCCACTTCTCTACAAAGTCTACACACCTTACCAATTCTCAGATATCCTTATAGATGCCTACTCCCATTTCATCAAGGTTAAAAGAACTTATATATTTGAATTCAGTTTTCTGTTAGTAAAATTTTACAGATTACCAATGGATTACTTGTGACAGGAATTATATAAGCTAGGAGCAAGAAAGATCGGCGTATCGACATTACCACCAATTGGGTGCTTACCAGCATCCATTACAATCTTTGGTGAAGATAGCAACGAATGTGTTACCAAGATGAACTCAGTAGCCGAATACTTTAATAAAAAGCTCAATGCCACATCTCTAATATTAAAGGCCAAACTGTCGGGACTTAATCTTGTGGTGCTTGATATCTACAAACCTCTTTATGACCTGGTGCAGAAGCCTAGCGATTATGGTATCCTATTGAAGCCTACAATCGTTAATGCATGCATACTGTACTCTATACATGTAGTGGTATAATAATGAAATGATTTGTACTGTTTTAGGGTTCTTTGAAGCACGAAAGGCTTGTTGTGGGACAGGATTGGTGGAGACGTCGTTTCTATGCAATGAGAAGTCACCAGGGACGTGTGCAAATGCCACAGAATATGTTTTCTGGGATGGGTTTCATCCATCGGAAGCAGCAAACAAAATCTTGTCAGACGACTTGATCGTTGCTGGCATCTCTCTTGTATCGTGAATTCTTCAAAACCATTTTTATGACGTACTTTGCCTATGATGTTCAAGCATAATTAGTTTCTATCCACAGTTACATCTATGTAATTCTGGGTATACTTAATATTGGAATATATAATTATACGAAATTTCTATAATTATTTATACACATTGGAATCAATCCTGTAATAATGACTATATTTCGCTGGTATGATATATTCATGAATTCTTGTATTTGATATTTTTTTTTGTCATATTTTGCTGGAAAAATTGGTTTAACCATTTTCACTAATAATATTCCCATTTTTAATCATAAATTTAGAACCATAAAATGGATAACGGATATATAATTTTGTTTTCCTCGGTAATACCTTGGGTTTGGTATATTATACGTCTAAAATGAAGTTAAGATTAATAAGAAATTAATTCTTAAAGTAAGTTAGTTGGATAAATCGGAAATAAAAATAAAGTGGACTTTTAGCCATTAAATAAGTCTTAAAGACTATTTTACAAGAGAAAACTTGAAATTTTGGTGACTAATACTTATACTTACTCATTGGTGGATATATTATAGATAAACTATATCGTGAGTTTTTGCTATTTTCATTAATTTTTCAATTGCCAAGATCAAAGTCTTTAAAGGTTGTCTTCTAAATATCCTATGTGTTTTTTAAAATTTTCTATATCATGTAATTGAATCGCTGGTGTTTTTTTTTTTTTTTTTTAAATTGGTCTTAAAATAAATGTTATTTTAAAATTGTCTCCGTTTGCCGCTTATAATAATTTTATAAATAAAGATTGTTTTTAGCTTATCAAAACTCATCAGTGGATCAGAGCTTCTTTTAAATGTTATAAAAATTTATTATTATGTTTGGTAAACATTGGTTTTGAAAAATATGTTTGGTATTTCTGTTGGCAAAGAAATGACCAAATATATTTTCTATGATAACTTGTTTTATAATTGTTATTTTATGCAACCAAAATTTTCGTTCATTTTGGTTGTATATAGTTGTCTTAATTATAAAAATAAAATGTTTGTTTATTTTATATGATGTTATGTATAAACACGTCATTAATTAGGACCATTGTAGTGTTGTTGGTTGTTATTTTTTTTTTTTCATAAAACACTACTAGAAAACAACATTTTAATGACACGCATTACGTAAGGCTGTTGCTAGACAACATCTGGATAAATAAACTAAAACAAACAAATACTACTTATAAATTGAAAATAGGTTAAAAGGAAGAATTGCTCAATTTGGAACTTTCAAAGAACTCTTAAAATAAAACATAGGATTTGAAGTTATAAACAAGCTCTGGAATCAGTCCTAGCAGTTGAGAATTCAAGTCGGGCTAAACATAGTATAAGGAATATGTTCAAAAGAATATAGAAACACAACCAAGAAAAGCAATAATCTTTCCTTTTGGTTTCTATTTAAGGTAACTATAGGTCATCTAAAGAATAAAGATCAAGGATTAAATATACGATCTTTATATTGCCTTTATGATCCGCTTCACAAAATCACATCAACAATTACAAAAGAAAAGCATATAAGTATCCATCAGGAAAACTAATTGGTTTTCTTTTTAAATAAGACTTATTAATGAAGGAAATACTTACATTTTCTCCCACATCGACTGTGATTTTCCCATTTCAGTCATTAGATTCTTGAACTTATGGATACAATCTCCTCCTCTAAAAAACAACAATGAGGTACTAGTTAGAACTAGACTTTTATTTTTTCCTATCACAACATTGTACTTTGAAAAATTTACCTTGCCCAAGTCAATAAATAAATACTCATTGCCTATAACTGGTTAAGTATTTTGAAATTATAATTTCCTAATAAGAAAAAAATTTGGAAGTACGATGCTATGATCGTTTAGAATATTTAAAGTGTTAGGCCTTAAAAAGAGAATATTAAATGAAAGTACATTGCTATTTCTTTCATTCAGCATGTATTACAGGACTTGAAAACCAAGATTTTGTTTTGTAATTTATAGTAAAAAGACACACTTGATATGATTCAAAGATTCAACAGATATAAGGGCACTTTGAATCATGTCTTCATTGCGATCAACTTCTTGTTGTTCAACATATTGTTTGGGCTTAAAGTTGACTGTTTTCTGTAGAGGATCCACCAATGAATCTAGAACTGTAATAAATGTTGAAAAATATATAAGTTACCATTAATTAACATTTGTTAAATTTAAAAAAAAAGAAAAAGAAAAAAGAACACATCAATAAAAACTTGCTAAGATAGCCGAAGGAAACTTGTCGACAAGTTTCGAGAGGATACGATGGCAAGGAATCTTAACATCATAATGATCTGGAACGAAAAAATAATTATATATTATTGAAAATATGATTTTTGAACAGTTGAAAAATGTAACACCCTGTTCGAGTCGTTTCTTAATTTGGGGCCGTGACCCGAAGATCAATTATCATAAGGTTTCGGGCTTTGAGGAAAGAGAAGTTTAGACCCATTTGGATGTGGGTAATGTAGCTTATGCGATCTAAGAGTTCGGTATGTGTTTTGGAGTCCAAGGGTAAATTGGTAAAAGTGATGGTTCGGACCTTTCATGAATTAAGATTTAAGTTCGGAAGGTTTTAAAGGCTATGGAGACTTGACAGGAGTGTAGGGCTTCTCTTTACCTTTCCGAGCATATAAGGAACGCCGAAAACATATTTGGGATTCGGAAGTTATGGCTAGTAGAAGTTATGAAAATTTTGGGTTAAGCCGAGTATGTTGGGCGTATTGGGCAAGAGTGATCACGGAGGGCAACCTAGTACGTTGGCGGTACCGGGAGTATGCTGGGCATACGCAACCCAAACTCAAACCCTAATTTTGGGTCTTGGACCATATTTAACGACCTTAACTCATTTCCAACCCTCCTTACCTTCAACCTCCACCCTCTTAAGCTATTCCTCGAAACCCTAGCCTCATTTGAATGATTATTAAGCCTTTAAGGGATTTTGGTGCTTTTGGAAGAAGAAGAACTCTTTGGAGAAGTGTTGGTTGTCTTGGAGCTTGTAGATCCAGGCCTTGTTCACATTGATCTAGCTTCTAGAGGTATAAAGTTTTAATCTTGATGGTTCTCTCATGTACATCTAGTTTGGATTATGATTTGTCATGTTTTGGTCCCATGAGTTGATCCTTGAGAGTAAATGCTACTCCATAGGTTTTGGGTTGTTTATTTTGATGTTTTGAGGTCCCTTGTTCATAAAGTTTGCATCTTGATGGTTGTGGACCAACCATGCATGAGTTGTTGACCTCTTGGTGAAGCTAGTAGGGTAGATTTGGGTTTTGTGTTTCTTGGAGCCATGCAAAGGCATCAAGTTGATGACTTTATTGATTAAGACACCCATTAGAATTAGATTCGAGCCTTGGATGTAAAGTCTTAAAGGATTAAGCACTTTTAAGTAAGTCCTTGGTCATTTTGTTATGTTAGGAAGCTTAAGTTTGGTGTTGGGCTTTATTAAGTCATGCTAGGTCATAAAGTCAGGAAATTTATGACTCTATACGTCCATTAGGCTGGAACTTGAGGATTTGGTCATTTGGTCTTAGAGGAATAAGACCTAAAAATGGAGTTTGGGCTTAAGCACCATACAATGGGCGTATTGAGGTGGTACGCGGGGCGTATGCACCAAGGTGGCATAATGGGCCATTTTTTGGGCCTTAGGTCTTTTGGGTTTTGGGTCATGAGTTGTTGGGTCAGATATGGGACGGGTAAAATGGTCGTTTACCCATTGGAATGATAGAATATGAATTGGATCTTGGATTATGGGAAATTGCCTTAATTATTGATTAGGGATAATTTGGTTGTATTCAGTGCGAGGACCCCAGTAGCAGCAACGTGTGTTACTCAGTTATCTCTAGATTGAGTTGATTCTCCTCACAGTATTTGGCGGGTCGAAGGCACCAATGCCGACCCATAGATTATATTTACTAGAATGCTAGCTGTCTGTGTGACACTTGTATGTATTGTATGTGTTTGTATATGAATTTCGGGCGGGGCCTGATGAATGTTTTGGGCGGGGCCCACCACACATGACTGACAGATCTATACTGGGCAGGCCCGATGTATGTATGTATGGTATGTGGTATTTTGGGGAACTCACTAAGCTTTGTGCTTACAGTTTTATGGTTATGGTTTCAGGTACTTCCAGTTCGAGAGGGAAGGGCCCAACTTGAACGCAGCGCATCCACCCATATTTCCGCACTTTATAATTTAGGGATTGTACTCTGATAACTATTTTTACTCTGACATACTTTTAAATGGTTGATAAGAATAAATGGTGTTTATGTGTTGAATTAAAAATGAAATTTCGACCTTATAATTTTCAGGATGTTACAAGTTGGTATCAGAGCCTTGGTTTGAGGGATTCAAAGACACTCCCGGGTGTGACTGAACTTAAACTGAGGGATTTGTAATTTTTTGAAAGAAAAAAATTTCTAATAGATTTAAAATGGGGGGGGGGGGTGATGCGTGCAATCGACCAAGCTTAAGTAAGTGATTCCTAGAATACCCATACATGTTGATATGTTATATGTTATGAGAATTGCATGCTAGATTAAGGCTAAGGATCTGTTCATAGTTTCATGTTAGGAGAGATGCCTTTGTAGAACCCTTAGTGATGTGATTTAACTATTAAGTGAATATGTTAAGTCACATGCTTCAAGGGTTAAATAATCTCAGAGTGATGGATTTGGCTCTATTACGCAGCTCTCGTTTGAGTCTAACCGTTGTAGGGTTGAGTCTTTTACTCGGAGGATTATCTAAGCTTTGTTGCATGTGATTGCATTCATGAAGTAGTTAGCTGATATTAGTGGGAGTTCTTAAATAGGTGATGACAGAGTGAGGCCAGGAACCTAGGAAAGCCTAGGAAGTGCTTTAGTGGGTTGGTTGCACTGTTTAGCAAAGTACTTGGAGTACCCACTCGAGAAGGTGAATTGGAGGATTCGGGATAAATCTTGAGGAAAGTATGGGTAGGTGTGGAAGGTAGTATTGGGCCGGTACTACTGAAAGCACATGATATATACTTGAATCGAGGGGAGTCACGGAGAATCTAGGAAGCGTGTAGGATAAGGATTCTTTGAGTATGTTCTGATTATTGTATGGTTGCTTTTCAGTATGGTGATGAGTACTCATGGCGGAGGGTATGGATTAGGCTCAGGTGCTGGCACCGAGCTGATGGATGAGCGGATGCGGGAGTTCATCTCGTCGGAGATCACCCGCTGTATTTTGGAGCAGCCTCATGTGATCTTTGGTACGATCAAGGAGGGGATCATGGAGATTATGCAGGAGAGTCCGGACATGTACCGCAATGGGATTATAAAGTTGTTGGATGAGCGACTCGGGGACCTTCGGGATGAGATTGCAGCAGGACAGATGGAGGCTCATCGGGAGCTCAAGGTTTGTGGAGCCCTAGAATTTTTCGAGGAGGAGGATCCTATTGCTAGTTCTTTCCATGAGGGATCGAAGGTGGGTTATGCATCATGAATTCAGGGAGATCGATTCCGTGATTGGACTACTACTGAGATTTCACAAACTTTACAAGATGAGTTACCCGATATTATTAGTCATGTCACTAACAGGTTGGTCACCAAGTTCGAGGATAAGATCTCGACCGTTCAGACAATTGATGGGATGGTTGAGGTGACTCGGGAGCGGGAGCTTGGTTTGGAGAGGCAACTGGGAAAGAGGAAGCAGACTCATGATCTGACTCTGGTAGCAACATCTAAGCGGTTTGATGTTGCCATTTCTAGTGCTAGAGGCCTGAGTGGCCACAACATTTTTGCTAAGGGTAGAGGAACCCACAAGCCTGTGCGCTACTAGTTTAAATGTGGAAGGTGCGGATGTAAGAGTCATGTTCGGCAAGATTGCACCCTAGAGATGGAATCGTGTCATCGTTGTCATCAGCCTAGCCATATTAGGGCAAGTTGCACACGATTCTTGATCGGGGCGGCTTAGACCCCATCATCCGCAATATTTCAGGAGGCAGAGCTAATACTTCAAGACCTCGAGAGTATGTATTCCTTCATGCATTTTAATTGCTTTTGCTTATGTGATTGGGTGATGAGACGTTACGTTCGGTTTAGTTAAGACCCCACCTAGGATCACAATTTTTTATGGTTTCCTTGTTATTATTATCGGAAGATCGTCATATGCCAAATTGCATGTTGAGAGTCATGATTAGAAACATGTCTGGTGGAGTTGGATTCAGATCGTCAGCTATCAATAGAGTGGGCCCTTGAGTGAACTGAGTATCCAGCTCGGAGGATCAGCAACTAGATTGACATGATAGATTCAACATAATGGACCAGAAGGAGCTGCAACGTGATTTCATTTGAGTGTTTCAAATTTGAGATGGTTGAGATCTTTCATGGATGAGAGGAGTAAAGGATTGGTCAAAATGCGAGTTCAAGGGAGTTATGGCCAGGTTCATGTTTTCAGGATTATAAGAGTGGTCCCCGCATCAGAAGCTTTTAGGAAAGGACCTCATGGAAGGTGGTTGACCCCTTCTGGGACAACGAAGTTAGATTTTAGAAGTGCTTATGTCTATCAGGATGGATGTCAGCTACTTGTTGATAGGCTTTGAATCGATGGCTACCGCTAGTAGGGAAAGAGCAGTAGTGAATCATCACTCCGGAGTATGGATGATGAATCAACCACATGGGTTTGTTCAGATGCTGAGATTGTCAAGAGAATTTAAATAGAATTGTTAGAGATTTTCTGAGTGTATCGATCAATTTTTTAGAAAGTGGGTAGTTGGATTGGTGAGTTGTCCGTTCTGGTCGAGGGTTTATAGTTCTTTGTCATCAGTTGATGTGGCTCAAAGATTTGGAATTTTATCACATGGGAGTGATTCGGGTGGTGAAGTGTTTAAATTAGTATGGGATGTGGGTACCCTAGCTTTTATGGTCATGTAATCTTAGTTCATGGAAGCTCAGGAGAAGAGTAGCGGAGTAGCGAAGTTGCAAGATGGTTTGAAAATCCATCGATTATGAAGTTAACATAGTGCAATTGAATCCCAGTGGGGGAGAACTGTTAGGATTATTAGGAGTAATTCTAGGTGCGAAACCAGGAGGAATTCCATACTTTAAGCAAGTGGAGGGCCAGTTCTAATTGTGGTGTGGACCGAGATTGCACAAGGAATGAGGATTCGGGTTATCTTGCCTGAATATGTGAAGCATTAGTTGTGGCACATAGCGGTTATATGATCAGATACAAGTTGAGGGTGATGTCAGAGCCTCTATGCATGTCCTTGTCTGATGAAGGCTTTGGGGTTCGAAGCATGACCCTAACACCTGATTAGGATACAATCAATGTGGTTTGACCCGTGTTTGATTGTGTGAGACCCATGGGCGAGGCCTATTCGATTGTTCAGATTAGATGAGACCCGTGGGCGAGGCCCGTTTGGTTATGATGGCGTGGGTGAGACCCGGTGAAATTTGGCTTGAGCATAGTATTAGATCACGTTTAGAGTAGGATGACTCTGTGGTCAGTGAGTGGCATCTGTGTGGTGTTTAGGCTAGGGTAGCCCTTATCTGTTAAACTCTTAGTCGGAGCATTGTGGCGGGACAAGGTGTGAGACTATCAGTCTCAGTGGTCGATTGTGGATTTTAAATCTCAGTTTAGTGGAGGGTCGCCGTGGAATCAAAAGATTTCGGATAGAATGCAAGTGTAAATCTTTGGATTTCGGGATGGGAGTTATGTTCCCGGTTGACACCAAGGGATGGGACTCACGTGGGGAGTCGCCTTTGTTTATATGAAAGATCTTTTCAACAACAAGGTATGGTCAAGGATTCTGCCTGCCAAGCGTATCCAGTTAGATAATTTAGGATCGAAAGGATGTCATTCAGTTCAGATTGCAAAGAGAGGTTCTATTGATTGTGGTTTGGAATGGTTCTACCTATGTGGAGGTTAGGTAAAGTTTTGGGTTTCAGACTTATAGCAGAGGAGTGTTGGTTTTTCCGTATTATTTAAAGTTAGTGGATCAATAATTCGTTCTCTATCAGGGCATGTGAGTCCTTCTAAGGTTGGGTTTTGATGGTAGCTATGGCAACCCAGAGAATACGACACTAAACGCCGTTAACACTTAACGATAAGACGTAAGAATGTAATAAGGAAAACCTTGTAACTACCCGACATATATTAATATATTCAAAATTTTCATCCTTAATTACATCAACCATTAGGCTAAAAAATACGTGCGCAAAATGTCGCGTCACTTTGCGAGCATGTTAGTATATTTAGACTCCTTAAGCTACCTCAATTCCAGAAATATAAATTTCGTAAGAATCCGACACGGTATGGAGGAGATATAACGTTTATGGTAAATTTATATCTACCGTAATTAAAAAGTTACAACGACGAAAACTACAAGGTGATTAGTTGACATTTGAAGAATGGCACCAACTAGACGATTGTAGTACTACTTAAAGTAGGAATTATGAGACAAGGAACGCCTAAAATAGACATCATGTGTGAGAGTTATGATTTTTATAAAATTATAATGGTAATAAAAACACGTCGAAAAAAATGAGAGTCAAAACTTGACAAAAGGACCAAAAGGAAAGTTGTAGAGAATGACGATACCTAAACAAATATATAAGAGTCATTCAAAACGGAGTTCATATACGAGAGTTAAAAAATTTTAAAGTTTAATTTTTATCGCCACGTGCGCTCGCGCGCACTGACACCCGATTGTGTCGAGATACAGGATGATGTGGCACACGGAGATGAGGAAACGTGGCACGATCGTGCGGTTCGTAGGCAATGCGCAATGTGCACTCTAAACCTGCTATAAATAGTAGGTCTTGGCAGTCCATTTCCCTCACACCAATCTCAAATCCTCTCTCAAATCGCATCCTGTGCCATTGCCCCGATCACCTCTCAAAGCGCTAACTTGTGGTTTCTACCCTACACAAACGTTTTCAAAATCACACGAGAGTTCACGACCCAACTTTCAACTCCTTTCCGGGGGGGGGGGGGGGGATAATGTCTAAAATACAACTTACGTAGTTATTACTAATTATAGTTAGATAATTATGCCCATATCATTAGGATAATATTAGACCGATACTTACTCTGCCCAAACTCTTTAGCTAATATTATGCCTAGTTGCTATGCTGAAGCACTATGATAGATAAGATCATACCTAGTTCTCACGCTTGCTAGTTTCCAGGAAACGTTCAAACTCGTTGTTATAGCTACCTTTGGATAAGCATAGTACCTAGTGTTACTCTGTCCAAATTCTCGGCTACGCTAAACACACTAAATACATTATATATATATATATATATATATATATATATATATATATATATATATATATATATATATATAATAAGTATATTTTATAAAACACAATGCGAATAACAACATGATCGACCAGGGGAGGCCCCTATGACAAGAGTTAGATGAGACACGATCCATCAACACGCTGATTGATATTCAGCTTGCGCCCGACCTATAATCATTAATTCTTAAATGAGTGAGAGAGATATGTATATAGCTATACGAGATTGACAATCCAACCTGTGGTTGCTAGCTACAACCCGACGACAAGTCGAAGCATGCATTACTTTCTTGCCACAGTGACGTCCGATGAAGCGTCATGTTATTTCTTTCGCGATCAACAATCATATCTCGATTATACGAACTCATCGTAACTTTTTCAAACTAAAACTAGATATCATAAACTACTATTAGGGTTAATACAAATAAGTAGTGATAGTACTCACAACCTCTAGGAAGCGAGTTTAGATCAACCAACACTCGACTATCTTAGACTCCCAATAGGAACCTACCTATAGAAGTAGTGATAGTACTCACAAACTCAAGGAAGTGAATTTAGGATAAAATAAAACAACTAAAATACCCACACATGTTTTATAACAAGAAAACCTGTGGACTCACCAACATTATGCTAACCTCTCAAACCACATGTATTCTCAGGAGAATGAACCTACCCCAAGAAGGAGATAACCCCGGTGGTGCAGTCCGGAACTTATGTGCTTTGCTTTTGTACTTTGCTTTCGTAACCTAACTGTACCTCGAACAATTATGTAATATATTTTATTTAATGAATAAATAGCTACATTGTTTAGTACATCATGTGTATTATTCAATGCATATCTTGGCCTGAAATCCTAACATCCTAATGTCGCACAGCCTGGCGGTTCCGCCGTTGGCCAGGGGTGTGACAGTAGCATTGGAAGGTCGCTTTAAGTATGAGTCAATTTATCGTCGAAGCGGGGTTCGAGAGGAATTTATCGTAACGTCTGATTTTCCTGGAAGAGCATTCGTCGGTATGAGGCAACATTGCAACCCTGTTAGGATTTCAAGAAAACTCTGTTTAGATCAGCGAGTATGGTAGATGAAGCAGTGAGAAATGATTTCAAGGGCGAAATCTAATTTAAGTGGGGAGAGTTGTAACACCCTGTTCGAGTCGTTTCTTAATTCGGGACCGTGACCTGAAGATCAATTATCATAAGGTTTCGGGATTTTAGGAAAGAGAAGTTTAGACCCATTTGGACGTGGGTAATGTAGCTTATGAGATCAAATACTTCCGTGTGTGTTTTGGAGTCCAAGGGTAAATTGGTAAAAGTGATGGTTCAGACCTTTCATGATTTAAGGATTTAAGTTTGGAAGGTTTTAAGGCTATGAAGAGTTGATAGGAGTGTAGGGCTTGTCTTTACCTTTGCGAGCATATCAGGAACGCCAAAAACATATTCGGGATGCGAAAGTTATGGCCAGTAAAAGTTATGAAGATTTTGGGTTAAGTCGAGTACGCTGGGCGTACAGGGCGTACACTAGGCGTACTGGACAGGAGTGATTGTGGAGGGAAACATGGTATACTCGGTGTACCAGGAGTATGGTGGGAGTACGCGACCCAAACTCAAATGCTAATTTTGGGTCTTGGACCCTATTTAACGACCTTAACTCATTTCCAACCCTCCTTACCTTCAACCTCCACCCTCTTAAGCTATTCGATCGAAACCTTAGTCTCATTTGAAAGATTATTGAGCCTTTGAGGGATTTTGGTGGGTTTTTTGTTCTTTTGGAAGAAGAAGAACTCTTTGGAGAAGTGTTGGTTGTCTTGGAGCTTGTGGATCCAGGCCTTGTTCGCCTTGATCTGGCTTCTGGAGGTATAATGTTTTAATCTTGATGGTTCTCTCATGTAGATCTAGCTTGGGTTATGATTTGTCATGTTTTGGTCTCATGAGTTGATCCTTGAGAGTAATTGCTACTCCAAAGGTTTTGGGTTGTTTATTTTGATGTATTGAGGTCCCTTGTTAATAAAGTTTGCATCTTGATGGTTGTGGACCAACCATGCATGAGTTGTTGACCTCTTGGTGAAGCTAGTAGGGTAGATTTGGGTTTGTGTTTCTTGGAGCCATGTAAAGGCATCAAGTTATGACTTTATTGATTAATACACCCATTAGAATTAGATCCGAGCCTTGGATGTAAAGTCTTAAAGGATTCAACAGTTTTAAGTAATCCTTGGTCATTTTGTTATATTAGGAAGCTTAAGTTTGGTGTTGGGCTCTATTAAGTCATGCTAGGTCTAACGTCAGGAACTTTATGACTCTAGACATCCATTAGGCTGGAACTTGAGGATTTAGTCATTTTGACTTAAAGGAATAAGACCTAAAAATGGAGTTTGGGCTTAAGCATCGTACGTCGGGCATACTGAGGTGGTACACGGGGCGTACGCACCAAAGTGCCATAATGGGCCATTTTTTAGGCCTTGGGTCTTTTGGGTTTTGGGCCATGAGTTTTTGGGTTAGATATGGGAAAGGTAAAATGGTATTTTACCCATTGGAATGATAGATTATGAGTTGGACCTTGGATTATGGGAAATCGCCTTATTATTGATTAGGGATAATTTGGTTGTGTTCAGTGTGAGGACCCCCAGTAACAGTAGCCTGTGTGACTCGGTTATCTCTAGACTGAGGTGATTCTCCTCACAGTGTTTGGCGGGTCGAAGGCACCAATGCCAGCCCATAGATTATTGTTACTAGTATGCTAGCTGTCTGTGTGACTCTTGCATGTATTGTATGTGTTTGTATGTATGTTGGGTTGGGCCTGATGCCGGGCGGGGCCTGATGAATTGTTGGGTTTTGAGCATTCTAACACTCCTATGGTGTACATGTAACCCTATAAACCTTGGATCTATGTTTTCTCTATTATACATGTAAATATTAAATATTCCAAGGTTTCATCCTAACTAGCATATTATGAAGCACCTATACTACAAAGTTCTAGTTAGATGACATACCTTTTGATGTAGCTTGATGTCTTCAAGCTTTAAGAGCTTAGCCCCAATAGTGTGGAAGCCTCAAGTGGAATCACAAATCACCAAAACACCTTAGAAAACCTTTAGAGAATATGGATACTTGGCTCACACTATGAAATCGGTTATTGCCCTCTTTAGTGTATCCACACTAGCCACTAGCATAAATTCATGAACCATAAGACCCTTTATATAGTGTGGAGGATTAGGGTTAAACCCTAATACCCATTACCTTTCATTTCCTAGGATCCATGGGTTAAAGCTCCATGGACTATCCATGAAGACTTAGCCCAACCTAAATGAACTTGGCCCACTACACATATATATATCTAAGAGTCCATATTTAATTAGTTCCTTTTTGATCACTTAATTAATTCTAAATTAATTCTTGATCAATACTAATTAAATAATATGATTCCATATTAATATATTAGAACTTATAATATATTAATATAAATCATAAATATACTATTCTCAAAAGACTATCCATATAAATTGTGCCGGTGAAGTGCAACCCAAATGGACCATGCCGGGTCGGGTCAAGTACATACCAAATATAGTTATGGACTTAGACATTAATCCAACAATACACTCTGCTCAACATGTTACAAAGTGTTGTTAATATTGTAAGCTGTTTAACTAGTTTTTAACTTTTCTGCATTGTTTTAGAAAAATCACAGAAAAATAATACAAGGTCGAAAACTGAATCCGTAAACTCTGCGAGTTTAGAAATTGTGTCTAGTTTGTTCATAATTTTTATTATGATTTTTAGTGATCTCTAACTTGTGTGTAAATGTTCATATTCATAGACTGGTCCGAATTCGTTTCTGAAATGATAGGCAGTTTTGTATAAATCGCCATAAATTGTAGGAAAATTGTATGGAGATGTGCAAGTAGTCATTAGAAAGGTATAAACCTGAATTACTTGAATATTAAATAGTTTTGAAAGAAATTAAGTTTAATATGGTCAAAACAGTCCATGAATAGAACTCAACTTTTCTGTGAAGAGCTGAAGTATGAGTTTGAGTTGTGTTAAGGTGATTTAACTTGTATTCCCCCTCTAAAACTTGAAAAAAACATGAAACTGTAGGGGTATGAACTCACCTTGAGTGATTCCTTGAGATGGATGTTTGAAGAGAGGTGGTTTCCAAGTCAAGAACACCTGGAAGATGCTTGAAGATTTGAAGATCCTAAGGACAAATATGTCGATATTTGTGTAAGAAATCCATGATTCGAGTGAAGGTGTGTAGAATGTTCAAGTGTAGGATGAAGAAACTTACCAAAAGTGGATGAAAAGCTTGAGACCAGCCCTTGAAATCTCGAGTTTTGAGAGAGAGGAAATGAGAGGGAGATATGTTTGCTTTTGGTGAAAAAGTGAAGTCTTAAAGGAGAAGGTAATGTTTGTCTAAGATTTGGTTAGGGAATCATATGGAGTGTTGGAAGGTGCATGAAAGGATAGTGACTTGATATGGTAAAGTGTGAATAGTGATTGGAGGTTGTCATAGAGTGCGTATGGGGGATGACTTGTTTTCATAGCTTTATGTGGAAAGTCAAAAATACCTTCTTGTACTTGCACTTTATCCTAATCAATATTCTGGATTATATCTTAGAAATCTCCAAGATATGGATAAATCATGATGTTATAGGGTTGAAAATGATAAAATATGGATTTGGGTGAAAATCTCACGTTAAAATCATGAAAAACGGGCCTAAATCGTTAAGGTACTCGAAAACCGGGAAGAAAGAAGCGAATCTGCGAGGGTTCGGTTGATGTTGCTGAAGACCGAAAGTAGGTTTGGTCCGAGAAGCTCACAGGCGAAGGTGTTATGTGGGAAGCGAAGGCGAAATGAACCGAAAGCAGGCGAAGCTTCGGTCCGAAGGGGCCTGATCCGAACCGAAGTGACTAATCCGAACCGAAAGGTGAGTTCGGTCCTTAAGCAGGTTCGGTTCCTAAGAGGTTTCATTTCTATGTAGCTTCGGTCCTATGGGGTTCGGCTCTAAGGGGTTCGGTCCTTAAGGCTAGTTTTGGTTCTCTATGGCTGTTTTTCAAATAAACTCCTCGTTTTGAGTGATTTTTGACTAAGTTAAGGGTCGGGATGCCCCAGGTGATTTAAAAAAGTTAAAAGGGATTTTGTGAGGGATTTGGGAGAGACCATGCTTGTGACCTTTGTGACGGTTTATCTTCGCAACGCAAGGTTTGTAAACCCCATTAAGCCTCGTTATGAGTGTTATACGCCCCCGGAGGGTATGTAATAATGTTTTATCGAGTATATCCATCACTTACCCTGATTAGGGTTTAGATTTTTTGAACACGTGAAAACTCTAAGTGATACTTTGCATTAAGATAGTGTGTTGTACAATAGTAAACATAGTGTAAACCCTATTATACAAGGGTTAATTGAGTTGACCGGTTTGACTTGTTGACTTTATTTGACTTTGACTTGACCAGAAAGTGACGGTTGTCACATCATCCCCCCGTTAGAAGGAATTTTGTCCCGAAATTAGCACTTTGACCGAGACTACAAGAGTTGGGGAAAAGATGCGGGTATTTTTGTTTCATCTGGTCTTCGCGTTCCCAGGTGAACTTGGGTCCTCGTTTAGCGTTCCAACGGAGCTTCACAATAGGGATGTGACTCTGTTTCATTCTCTTGATCTCTCGATCCATGATTTCAACCGGTTCTTCTAGCAATCGTAGCTCTTAAAGCCGCTGTCGAACTCTGACCTTGTCAATGACTTGTCTATTAGATAAGGGATCATATATTCCTCCATTCTAGATATCATATGGACTGAGACATGGATTATAATCATTCTCTCTGTCCATTTGTTGTTTCCCGATTTTCGATTTATGATGACTGACTGATTGAACAAATCAAATCAGTCCTGGCTTGGCCAAGCACTCACATGTGTCATCGCTAAATCATCGAGGGGCCCACATATATCGCTTTTATCCTGAAGGTAAAAGAAATGGATAAAATTCGACTCATATGGCTTGTTCTACTACTTGTTGAATCATACACAAAGGCACGTTTTATAACATCGAGTTACCAATGCGTTTTCGTGCAATCAATGTATAACCAACTCATAGTAACAACTCATATCTCTAGGTTTTAAGAATATAAGATATTATCGTCTCATGGTCACTCGTGATAAAATCCATGAAGTGATTCAAATGAGCGTGGGTTGAATCCAATACTCAGAACTTATGAGCACTCATGAGTGTTGTAGCACCACTTTGTCCACTAACTTGGACCTCTACAAACCAACCCATGACAGTCTTGATTCATATCTACTTCCAACATATGACCGACTGTGGATGGTTTGAATAACTTAATCATTCAGGAAGAGCGACTTAGTTATTCTGGAAGTCAAAACATGCAAAGTGAAACACAAGAATAAATGAATCAAATATGGTATCAAACCCTATGAATATAAATAAACACTTTTATTTATCACCATACTGATTACTCATTATTCATTGTTTCGATTTTATCAACTTTATACTTGAATTAAAAACACTAGTTGTCCCATGCTCCAAGCATGTACACTATGTTTTTCTTAAACAATATCTTTGCCATACACCAAGTATGCACTCTATGTTTGTCTATGATCCTTACTTTGTGAAATAAACCAATTGAACATAATTTCAATGATTCTAATTTCACACTCCCAAATCCTTATCGAAAAATGTGAGAATTTCAAATTCCTATCATTTATCGAAACCTGTTTAGATTTTAAACTTATATGCATTGAACCTCCTGTAATGAATATGTACAAAGTCACAAAAACTTGTCAACAGTCATTATAAGGTATTCCAATGGAGATCAACTCCATGGAAACTAAGTCTCATATTCAAAGTACATTGCTTTGGACATGCTTCTTGCATTAAGTTTTCTAATCTTACACAGATAACTTCCACCTATGGAGACAACTCCATATTCTCATTTTGACTATCACTTCTGAATAAGAGATGCCTCTTTTCAGAATATGTCAATATGGTCCTTCCAAAATTAGCACTATACTTCCAACTGTCCCTGAGCAATCAATCTTTGGTAAACCTCAGATTGTCCTCGACAATTGCTTAATCATTTTAGTCATATCCAATTCTAGACCTTTTCCCTTCTTAATGCCTCAAGGCATTTGGAAAATTTATAAATGATAAATATTATAGCACATGTAATCGATATTGTACCCAAAGCAAATGGGACACGATTCATGATGTCTCACAAAAAGACATGATTCTAGACCAGTCTTTTGCTACAATATTTTTTGTTTGTCATGTTCTCAAAATTGACTATGAAGAGGGATGCCGTAATCATAATCGAATTTTGAGAACGCAATATATAGAATTTCCTTAAGTTGAACCAATCCAACATGAAATTCATATATATATTCTTGACTAAAGATGATTAAGGTCTCAATCTAAGCCTTTAGAACTGAAATGAAGTATATCCTCTCCCTTAATTACAGCAAAACAACTTTTTCAATCCCTGCAGCCTCACGAATTGAAACTTTTGTTTTCTATAATTAACATTGCTAACTTGCAACACTAACAATAATTATCATGCTCCCACTAACATGATGATTATTAGCATAACACTTATGCTCCCACTAGCTTTGACATGTACTCAGAAATCAGCTGGACTTCTAGAAATCAATACTTTATTGACTTTCTTACCAAAGTTCAGATTTCTGATACGAGATGCTTTGATAAAACTTTATCAAAATCATACACCTTTCCTTAGATAGCATGCATGTGTGTCTAAACAATTTCAGAACTATGAAAATGGATGTCGTAATCATAGTCTCAATTGTTTAGACCTTTTGCCATCTGCTTCAAATCTACTTGGTGGAAGTGTTTCATCACCATCATTTTCATGAATCGGAGAGAAACCTTATGACCCTTAGATTTTATGGTGTATGTGTTCTTATCTATGTGAATCGTCAAAACCATAGTCACAAGACAAGGATAATGACAAATCCAAACTCATATGGACTGAACTTATGCAATCTTAACTTCTTGCCACCTGGCAGTACAGGGCCTGCCATTGCTTCCAAGTTGTTATGAAACCAATTGAGAACTTTCAGAACTCCTATGCAAAGCCAACTTTAACTGGAATGGGCACAGAATATGTCAACAGGATAGGTTATAAACCTCAAGTCGTGTGCTAGTGAAGAACCTCAGGTTTTATTCTTGATTAGTTCTTGAAATTCTTTTTAGGATCTTTAAGACTCCCACTATCCTCTTGAAATATAAGACTATCTTGCCAAATATTCAAGAGATAGTGCGGATTCTTTATCAAGACAAACACTTCACACAATTGGCCTTAGTTGGTCTTTGTTTTATCCAAAACATCACAACTTACCAATTTCAAATGTACAAGAGTAGGACACTTTTACTCTTACATTTGACAAGTGTTTTAAACCTTTCTTTAAGATATGTCACTAAAGTAACAATCTTGGAGTATGACTCTAAGAATTGTTTTGGAACGAAGTATGACTCATCTTCCTGATCTAACCATTTCAACAATTCATGACTCCTATTCTTAGTCATAAGAATGCACTAAGATGACCTTTAGAGGACTAATTGTGATATGATTTCTAAATCATTAAGATGATCACAAACATGATACTAAAGTACTCTCCCATCTTTTCAGATTTGAGAAACTTTTATCTTTCTGCCTAATTTGATTCTTCCCATTCGTTCTGCCATACATTGAGACTTTTCCAATGTTTCAGAATTATACTTAAACTTGTAAGTATAACCATATTTACTAAACTTTAGTCAATCAAATAGTCTTAACGAGCTTTGTGGTGGACATGACCAGTGCACAAGAATGTGTACTCGATCCCTTTGGTCCTTCACTTGACTCACACATCCATGTGAACAAGTAATTAGTCTTGATTTTCCAATGCTTGAAAGTTCTCATTCATCATACTATTCAACTTGCATGATTCCAAGTTTCGGTCCAATTGAAACTTGGGTGATGAGGAACTTTCCTGATTTGGTAAATTTAGACACTACCACAAATGAAAGAATCAAATCCATTTTCCAATATTGCTGTCAGTGGAATCATATAAGCAACAATTTTCCACAAATGCCATTGTAAGGATACTTCAAATAAATAAAATTAAACAATTTTCTTTTATTTTAAAACTTTGCGGAAAAACTTATCCTTACAATCCACATGGAAAATTGTTGTTATCTATTCCTTAGCAATATATCATAACTTCTTAAGCAACTGCTCAAAATTCTGATGCGATCGAAATGCACCTTCGCGATCAGAATCAGCATATACTTCCTTTAAGATTTCTCTCTATTCTTTGATTCTTAAAACATCAACATGTGACCCAATCACATCATGTAATGAGGATCTCAGAATAGAACTTAACAGAGTTAGATAATGGGCTCTACCTGATGTAGAGTCAAACTTATTGACTTTAACATCCTTAGGTAAATTTGGCAGCTTTGCAATCAACGCCCCTTCCTTTGGCAAAATAAACATATGGACTCTTTGGTAATGGGACTATCTCAGACTTAGCCTTTCTCTTTACCATTTGGTCAACCGGGTTGACTATGGCCAATCCCTTTCCATTGGGAAGAGAATGCTTTTTTCTGGATTTCCAGTGTCACCATTGTCACTGTCCATAAAGTTTTTGGGAAGTTGATCTTCTAATCAAATTTGCTTTACTATCGTTCCAAATCATTGTTGATTCAGCAGCACCAAGCAAATAGATATGATCATTAAGGTTCATGTCATAGTCTGTTTCATAGTAGTCCCAAAGGAACTCACTATGTGACTTAGAAAGTGATTGAACATCCAACTTTCTCAAGACTTTGACACCCAACTCTCCCGGCTTGTCAATATGTGACTTCATCTCTAAGATGTGATCACACATAGACCTTGCTTGCCATTAGGACTTGAGTGACCTTGAACTTGTGGGTTAAGGGGAATAATTGGAGGATGTGGAGGAAGAGAAGTATGACTTCCATGAGCCAAACTCGGGAAGTCATATTCATTAGGAAAGCTTGGTTTGGGAAGATCATTGTTGTCTAAACCAGACATCAACAATGGGAGAAATTCACGTAAAGTTGATTTAAGTCCTTAATATAACACCCAATATGATATATTAAGGCTAGGACCCAACAAACTATTTTATAACTTGGAAGAGGGATGCCGTAATCCAAGCTATAAAATATTTGAAGGTAGGTGAATGACGATTCACCAATTTCCACCAAGATAAACGAAATGTATTATTAAGTTTTAATTGGTTTTGAAACTCCTAGATTCTTTTGAGATTCATTGAACTTTTCAATGGCATGTTTCAATCTCGAGTGTGCCCTTCAGGTTTTGTGACTGGGATGCCGAGGATCACAAAACAAGGTGTGAAGTAACCATGCAAATATACTTGGTACCCTTAATATTTACCCCTCAATCGATGTGCCGGTTAACCACACACGCTCCAACGATACTATGATAAACATTAAGTTACCCTTTGCCTACCTTATTAAGTCCAGGTTAGTGTGCCGGTTAACAAAAAACACGCTCCACTAACAGCTTAAACAAAGTGCAAAGTGTAATTTCATGGATTAGCACCTTATTCACATTTTCCTAAGTAACTTAGATTGGGAATTTATAAAAAGTTTAGTTACTTAGTATTTATCATTAATACTTTTAATGAAGGGAGAATTATAGTCCTTGTCCTACCTGTTCGGCTAACGACCCTCCACCAGTCAAGGAAGCGGTGGGTGAGAGTCGACACCCATTAAACTGCCATTTTATAGGCAGTAACCTTATACCCCCCTTATAGACCGGCTTCGTGAATGAGGCCTACTAATGGTAAGACGACTTGCTCTTATACATATAATATATTAAACTTTTAATATTATAATAGTATAAGGGTGTATTTTAGACATTTAAAATACTTGGTGGTTTAATCTATTAATTAAACTATACTCTTAATTTAATTAAATTTAAACCATGTCTTAATTTAATTAAATTTTGGAAGGACCATAATGACATATTCTGAAAAGAAGCTCGTGAAGATGCTCCTCATGCTGCTCTCTGGTCTTGGAATACACCAATATATCATCAATAAACACAATAACTAAGCGATCGAGCATCGGCCTGCATACCCGATTCATCAAATCCATAAATACCACATGCACATTGGTGAGACCGAAGGGCATCACCACGAACTCGTAATGCACATAACGAGTCTGAAATGCGGTCTTCTCCACGTCCTCCTCTCTCACCCTTACCTGATGGTACCCAGACCTCAGGTCTACCTTGGAGAACCAAGATGCTCCTTGGAGATGATCAAAGAGATCATCAATCTGCAGAAGGGGATAACAGTTCTTAACCGTTAACTTGTTCAACTCCCTATAATCGATGCACATACGGTGCGAACCATGCTTCTTCCTGAAAAATAGAATCGTCGCTCCCTAAGGAGAACTGCTCGAACGGATGAACTGCTTGCCTAGCAGCTCCTGCAGCTGAGATAACAGATCCTCCATCTCAGGCGGTGCTAATTGTTGGATTAATGTCTAAGTCCATAACTATAATTGGTAAGACTTGACCCGACCCGGCATGGTCCATTTGGGTTGCATGGCATCATGCATTTGGATAGACTATAATGAGAGAAATAACACTTAAGGTTGGTTAATATATTATAAGTTCTAATATATTAATAAGGTTATTTAATTAGTATTGATCAAGAATTAATTTGAAATTAATTAAGTGATCAAAAGGAGACTAATTAAATATATGAGTTGATTGTGTAAATCATTCATTCTTATATATGTGGGCTTGTGATCCAAGATTCCTTATGTTGGACTAAGTCCATGGGGTGACCCATGGATACTCCATGGAGGTTAAAATCCATGGAGCATAAGGAATGGGTAAAGTTATGAGTTACATGGTGTAACCCTAATAGCCTTACAATGGCATTTGTGAAAAGTATCCTTACAATGGCATTTGTGAAAAGTTGTTGCTTATAAGATTCCATTGATAGCAATATTGAAAAAATGGATTTGATTCTTTCGGTTGTGGTAGTGTCTAATATTACCAAATAAGGAAAGATTCTCATCACCCAAGGTTCAATTGGACCGAAACTTGGAATCATGCAAGTTGTATAGTATGATGAATGAGAACTTTCAACTTGGAAAATTAAGACTAATTCCTTATGTGAATAAGGAAAGGACTAAGGGATCGAGTACACATTCTTGTGCACTGGTCAAGTCCACCACAAAAGATCAAGAAGACTATTCGTCATGATTTACTTAAGTTCAGTAAATATGGTTATACTTATAAGCTTAAGTATAAGTCTGTAGCATTGGAGAAGTTTCAATGTGAGACAGAACGAATAAGAAGAATCGAAGTATGGCAGAAAGATAAAAGTTTCTCAAATCTGAAAAGATGGGAGAGTACTTTAGTATCATGTTTATGATCATCTTAATGATTATGATACCATATCACAATTGGTCCTCTAAAGTCATCTTAGTGCATTCTTATGACTAAGAAGAGGAGTCATGAATTGTTGAAATGGTTAAATCAAAAAGATGAGTCATACTTCGTTCCAAAACAATTCTTAGAGTCATACTCCAAGATTGTAACTTGAGTGACATATCTTAAAGAGGGTTTGTTAACACTAGTCAAATGTAAGAGTAAAAGGTTATCTACTCTTGTACATTTGAAATTGGTAAGTTGTGATGTTTTGGATAAAACAGAGACCAACTTAGGCCAATTGTGTAAAGTGTTAGTCTTGATAAAGAATCTGCACTATCTCTTGAATATTTGAAAAGGGAGTCTGATATGTCAAGAGGACAGTGGGAGTCTTAAAGCTCTTGAAAGTTTCAAGACTTAATCAAGAATAAAACCTAAAGTCCTTCACTAGCACACGACTTGAGGTTTATAACCTATCGTGTTGAAATTTTTATGCCTATTCAAGTTGGCTTTGCATAGGAGTTCTTAGAGTTCTCAATTGGTTGCACAACTACTTGGAAGCAATGGTAGGCACCTGAGCTGCCAAATGGCAAGAATTTAAGATTGCACAAGTTTAATCAATATGAGTTTGGATTTGTCACTAACCTTGTCTTGTGATTATGGTTTTGACAAATTCACATGGATAAGAACACATACACTATTAAATCTAAGTGTCATAAGGTTTCTCTCCGATTCATGAAAATAATGGTGAGGAAACACTTTCACTAAGTAGATTTTAGCTAGATAGCAATTGTGATATTTGCATTCTCAAAGTCGTTAGTGGAGCGTGTGTGGTTTACCGGCACACTAACATGGACTTGTGAGAAGTGGCAAAGGTCTAAACAATTGAGACTATGATTACGGCATCCCTTTACATAGTTCTAAAATTGTTTAGACACACATGTGAGCTATCTAAGAGAGGTGTATGATTTTGATAAAGTTTTATCAAAACAATCTAGTATCAGAAATCTGAACTTTGGTAAGAAAGTCAGCTGATTTCTGAGTACATGTCAAAGCTAGTGGGAGCATAAGTGTTATGCTAATAATCATCATGTTAGTGGGAGCATGATAATTATGACAAAGGTTGCAAGTTAGCAATGTTAATTATAGAAAACAAAAGTTTCAATTCGTGAGGTTGCAGGGGTTGAAAAAAGTTGTTTTGCTATAATTAAGGGAGAGGAAATTATACTTCATTTCAATTCTAAAAGCTTAGATTGAGATTTTAATCGTATTTAATCAAGGATATATATATGAATTTCATGTTGGAATGGCTCAACATAAGGAAATTCTATATATGGGTCCATTATTTGCGTTCTAAAATTCGATTATGATTACGGCATCTCTTTTCATAATCTGAATTTTGAGAACTTGGCAAATTGAAATGGATATATTATAGCAAAAGACTGGTTTAGTCTTTATGTGAGACATCATGAATCGTGTCCCATATGCTTCGGATATAGGATCGATTACATGTGCTATATTCATCCTTTCTAAAATTTTCCAAATGCCTGGGGCATTATGAAGGGAAGAGGTCTAGAATTTGATATGACTAAAATGATTAAGCAATTGTCGAGGACAATCTAAGGTTTACCAAAGATTGGTTGCTCAAGGACAGTTGGAAGTATAATGTTAATTCTGGAAGGACCATATTGACATAATCTGTAAGAAGGCAACTCTTTTTCAGAAGTGATAGTCAAAATGGAATATGGAAATGTTTCAAAGTTAGAAATTATTCAATCTGTGTAAGATTAGGAAACTTAAAGAAAGAAGGATGTTTCCAAGGAGCTGATCTCCTTTGGAATGGTCTGTAATGATTGTTGTCAAGTCTTTCTGACTTCGTGCATAATCATTAAGAGGATCAATGCATATAAGTTTAGAATCTAACAGATTTCAGTAAATGGCATGAATTTGGAATTCTTGCATTTGCAGTAAGGATTTGGGACTGTGAAAAGATGATCATTAGAGTGATGTTCAATTGATCTATTTTACAAAGTAAAGATCATAGACAAACATAGTATGCATACTTGGTGTATGGCATGACTAGTGTTTAGAAAACATAGTGTACATGCTTGGAGCATGGGACAACTATTGTTTTAAATTCAAGTATAAAGTTGATAAAACCGAAACAATGAATAATGAGTAATCAGTATGGTGATAAATAAAAGTGTTTATTTATATTCATAGGGTTTGATACCATATTTGATTCATTTATTCTTGTGTTTCACTTTGCATGTTTTGACTTCCAGAATAACTAAGTCGCTCTTCCTGAATGATTAAGTTATTCAAACCATCCACAGTCGGTCATATGTTGGAAGTAGATATGAATCAAGACTGTCATGGGTTGGTTTGTAGAGGTCCAAGTTGGTGGACAAAGTGGTGCTACAACACTCATGAGTGCTCATAAGTTCTGAGTATTGGATTCAACCCACGCTCATTTGAATCACTTCATGGATTTTATCACGAGTGATCATGAGACGATAATATCTTATATTCTTAAAACCTAGAGATATGAGTTGTTACTACGAGTTGGTTATACATTGATTGCACGAAAACGCATTGGTAACTCGATGTTATAAAACGTGCCTTTGTGTATGATTCAACAAGTAGTAGAACAAGCCATATGAGTCGAAGTTTATCCATTCCTTTTACCTTCGGGATAAAAGCGATATCTGTGGGCCCCTCGATGATTTAAAGATGATACATGTGAGTGATTGTCCAAGCCAGGACTGATTTGATTTGTTCAATCAGTTAGTCATCATGAATCGGAAATCGGGAAACAACAAATGGACAGAGAGAATGATTGATAATCCATGTCTCAGTCCATATGATATCTAGAATGGAGGAATATATGATCCCTTATCTAATGGACAAGTCATTGACAAAGGTCAGAGTTCATCGACAAGGTCAGAGTTGGACAGAAGCTTTTGAGAGCTACGATTGCTGATCGGTTCCTGAAGTCATACGCAATAATAGTTTTAGCTTATCCGAGTGGGAGACTGTTGGATTAATGTCTAAGTCCATAACTATAATTGGTAAGACTTGACCCGACCCGGCATGGTCCATTTGGGTTGCATGGCATCATGCATTTGGATAGACTATAATGAGAGAAATAACACTTAAGGTTGGTTAATATATTATAAGTTCTAATATATTAATAAGGTTATTTAATTAGTATTGATCAAGAATTAATTTGGAATTAATTAAGTGATCAAAAGGAGACTAATTAAATATATGGGTTGATTGTGTAAATCATTCATTCTTATATATGTGGGCTTGTGATCCAAGATTCCTTATGTTGGACTAAGTCCATGGGGTGACCCATGGATACTCCATGGAGGTTAAAATCCATGGAGCATAAGGAATGGGTAAAGTTATGAGTTACATGGTGTAACCCTAATAGCCACCATATAAAAGAATCCCATGGCTCAAGAAATCGTGCACTAATGTGTGAGTGTGAGGGCTAGACGATTTCAAGGAGTGTTCAAGTTTCTCTCAAGTTATTCCAAGTGTATTTGGTGTTGTGTGAACCATTTGAGGTGTCACACTTGGGGCACTAGGCACTCAAGCTTCATGAAGACATTCTACATCAAAGAGGTATGTATTCTATCTTGTTATATTTATTATTTTGTATGCTAGATTAGGATAATACCTTGGATGTTCATAATTGTATGTATAATAGAGAAAACATAGATCCAAGGTATTTAGGGTTGCATGTACACTTAGGAGTGTTAGAATGCTCATAACCCAACACTAATCGGTACGACACCTTAGCAATAGGGGATGCACCTGGAACAAGGTCGATCCTGAACTCGACCTGCCTCTCAGGAGGCACACCAGCTAACTCCTCCGGGAATACATTGGCAAACTCTCGGACCACCGAAACCTCTGAAAGTGAAACCTGATCCCCAACCCGCGTATCCACCACGTAAGCCAAATAACCTGCACACCCATGCTGAATATACTGTCGAGCCCTGGCTGCCGAACAAAACCCTGAACCCATCCTGGTGCCCTCTCCATAAATAACCAGTTCTCCCCCACTTGGGGTTCAAACTACCACACGCTGACCCTCGTGTTCGATCATGACACTAAAACGGCTCGGCCAATCCATACCCACAATCACGCAAAAATCCCCCATGGGAATAGGAATCAAATCGATCGGAAAGGATACCCCGAAGATCTCCAGAACGCAAACCTGATAAACCGAAGAAGCAGAAATCATGTGTTCGTTGGTGATAGAAACTCGCAATGGACACTCCAACTCCCCTATGGGCAAAGCAAGCTCCCTACTAAAAGACCGAGAAACAAAGGACCGACTCGCACCCGAGTCAAACAACACAAGAGCAGGCAAGGAGTTCACTAAGAACGTACCTAACAGAGGTACAAATATATGAGTATAAAACATACACAATCAATAAGATAAGGGATAGAAACATACCAGTCACAACATCCGGTGCTGTGCTGGCCTCCTCGGCAGTAAGCTGGAAAACGCGACCTCAAGTCCTCGGGGGCTCCGCCCTGCCCTGACTCCCATCCGTGATCCTCAATGTAGCCGGCGCTGGAGCCTGCGCCGGTCTTGTAACACTCCAATTCAGGTATTGCCATTGTAGCCCTTGAAGTTTTTATTATTACATATTAAGTCCCTAAGTACGATGGGCGTACTTCATAAGTACGCTTAGCATACCATGCATAAATGATCGCGGAAGGCCAGCACGTACGCTGGGCGTACCAAGAGTACGCGGGGCGTACGTGACAAATATGCAAACCCTAATTTCCGGACTTGAGACTTATATAAGCATCCTTATCTCATTTGAGCTCCACCCTAATCAGCCTCCTTCACCTTCAAACGTCCCTAAAAACCCTAGAATGATTTGAGAGTGTGTTTTGAGCTTAAGGAGTGCATTTGTGGCCATTTTAGTGTCCATTCAAGAAGGAGGAGTTGCTAAGCAAGCTTGGAGTGGCTTTGGGCTTCAAGAATCTACATCTAGTTCACCTTGAGGAGCTTCTGGAGGTATAAAGCTTTGATCTTGCCATCTTATTCATTAGATCTAGCTAGGGTTTTCTATTTTGTCCCTTTAGTTGGTTTTGGACCTCCTCTTTAGAGTTGAGCAACTACAGAGGCTGAAATGGTTAGATCTGAAGTCCTTTGGTCCATTCATAGCATAAAAATGAAGTCTTGATGTGTGTTTTGACCTCATGCATGGATTAAGACCCTTGGAAAGGTCTTAATGGGTTGTTGGGAGCATATGGGACATGCAAAGGAATAAAGTTTCCAACTTTATGCCCTAGGATGTCTTAATGAGCTCAGATCTGATTATTGGATGTTAGAAAAATTGAGTATTAAGCACTTAATGGAAGAAAGTGCTTAATCTGTTAGTACGTTGGGTGTAACTTAGCGTACGTAGCACGTACGACCCAGGGACCCAGTACGCTGCACGTACCAAGGTGGTACGCAAGGCATACGCACAACAGATGGAGTTGGACATGTTTTGGCTTGTAAGCTTTTGGGACTTGTTTAGTCATTGGGCCTGGTCATGTTTTGGATTGGTAGGCCAATTTATCTGTTTTGGGCCATGGTTTCTATGGTTGGGCTTTATTGGGCCATGAGGCTCATTAATGATAATTAGACATCGACTTTGGGCCCAATAGCAAAGGAAGACTTTTGGGCCATTGTGAAAGGACTTGGGGCTTGGACTCTTCAATTGGATTGTGTTCAGTCCTAACCTTGAGTAATGTTATTATTGTTCAGCAGGGGAGGTTACAGACTGTTAGGAGAGCAGCTTTCGGATTCAGCAGACAAAGGTGAGTCTCCTAACCATACCAATGGGTCTAAGGCACCAAGGCCAACCCATTTTATATGTGGTATCCTAGCTGAGATTGTATTACGTGGCATGTTAGTTGGTATGAGCTAGGAAGTATGCTAGTGGTATATGTGGTATGTTTGTATGGAAGACCATGGGAGAGTCCATGACACTTGGATGTAAGACCATGTGGAGAGCCCATGGCTTTCCTATTAAAGACCATGGGAGAGCTTATGGAACTTAGGTGTAAGACCATGTAGGGAGCCCATGGCATCCTGGAGTAAGACCCCGGGGACGAGCCCACGTTATCCCTATTTGTTGTATGCATAGCTTATGTGATATGTGTAGCTGTTATAGCTAATATGATATGTGTTATGTGGTTTGTGTGTGGGTATGCTCAGGGGAACTCACTAAGCATTAGCTTACAATTTGTGGATTTATTTCAGGTACATCTGAGCCCAAGGGCAAGGGCAAGGCATGATGGCGCGGCGTGTACTCTCACTCGGGCATTTTTATGGGACACTCTGACATTTTGAAATAAAATTGTATTTGACATGAGTTTTGCAAACAATTGTATTGGGATTTCATGATTGATGATATATATTTTGGCAAATTAAAAATGAAAAATTTCTCTTGAAAATGGGGTCATTACAGGTCTGGCAACGAGCGATGGACAGTTGGCCTTCACATGGCCAAGCTGGTCGCAATGATAACAAATCCTGGAACTGAGTGCTGGAGCCTGCTGGTGGCAATCCCTCGCCATGTGACCCTGCCGGACACAATTGTGGCACCCAGATGATGATCGACAAGCACACTCATGCGCCTTGCAGCACTTCCCGCATGTGCGGCACTTTCGGCCCCCAGATCTAACATCAGCGGTCTTAAACCGCTTTGGCGCATGCTGCGACTGCGCCGGGGCCGACCTCTGCTCACTCGTCTGCAGATCAATCTCAATCTCACGCCGCCTGGCGGCCTCCTGCATCTCCAACAATGAACTGTAGCACTGAATATAAACAAACTGCCTGATCTCCGTATTGAGCATGCTCAAGTAAAGGGTTATCTAGGCCTGCTCAGATGCATCAAACTCAGGGTAGAACATATCTCTCTTCGTGAACATCTTGGTGATCTCCGTCACCGTCTCAGAACCCTGTCTCAAATCCAGATACTCCTGCACTAACCTCTCCCGCTCCACCAGCGGAACATATCGGGAGCGGAACATCTTAGAAAACTGCTCCCAAGTCATTGTAGCCCTCTGCTCAACAGAATAGGAACTACTAGTGAGCCTCCACCATTCCTTCGCTCCAGACCTCAGAAGGTTCAGAGTGCACCTGACCTTTTAGTCAGCAGGGCATGAACAAGTGAAGAAAGATCCCTCCACATCAGATAGCCACCTCATGGCTATGATCGGGTCCTGGACTCCATCAAAAGTCGGGGGCTTCGTATTATTGAATTCCCGATACTGAAAGACCCGCCGTGTCCCAACACCTGCAGCCGCCACAGCTGCGGAGGCTACAACAACAGCCGTCTCAGCAATGGCTGCATAGCGATCATCAAAGAACACCATCATCGTGGTCTTGATAGACCTGAACATCTCCAGAATCTGACCCCGGACAATAGCAACCACCTCTTCGCGAATGATCTCTCTGACGCGGTCCTCTGACAATACCGACTCACCCTGTCTGTCGTCTGCTGATCCCGACCCAGATCCGATCTCAACTCTTTTCGTAGTCACCATACTGAAATTACACCAGTAAGACATCAGATAAACCACATATCATAGCGGGGAACCAACTCCCAACGAAGCCCTAGGGGTTGTGACTTCCTTGCTACGCGTACGGGTCCTGTGCTTTCAGTAGTACGGGCTCATAGTACCTTCCAAACCTACCTGTATTTATCTCAATGATCATTACAACGCCCTAACAATACTCGTAGGTAAAGACGAACACTCAATCCTCACTCCCTAGAGAAAGGCTAAAAATCTCATGACTGGCTGGCTGACCCCACACGACTCAACCATGAAACTTCCACCAACCATGCAACACTCGTATATGCTAGCCATACATAACACTGGACCCTATTGACTTTCGAATATTTGATCCTAACCTAAGCCCTTCATCAAACAAGAACAGGAAATAAGGCCAAACCAAACATTCTCAGGCTATAAGATCTTAGTTATATATAACCATGATGCATATACGAAGCAACTATAGTAATGATGTCAATTCCATAAAAGAATGGTCCTAGGCTATCAGGCATCATATAATCAAGCAATTCTATCATGCAATTCCTGAAGATCCCTAGCCTATGACTAGCATGCTGTTCTAACATATCACAATATCAAATAACAATATGGTATTTTGGGGTCTACTTACTGGCTCTGGCTCATTGTACACATCGCATCCTCCTTGATTATTTTGAAAACAATTTGAAAATTATATTAAAAATCTTTTTTCATTAGTTTGAGACTGGATTCACACGAGTGTTCCTCCAATTCACTCAAACCAAGGCTCTGATACCAACTTGTAACATTCATTAAACTCTGGAAATTTTAAACTTTTTAAAGAACCCAAAAATCAACACTGTTTATAGATTGTTTTCAAAATAAGTGTCACATCAGAGAAATCCCAAAATCATGAAATAAAATATGAGGAGGTGCAGATCACGCCTTCGCCTTCCAGCGATCCTCTAAAGTATCTGAAACAAAATCCAAAACTGTAAGCCCAAAGCTTAGTGAGTTCCCCAAAAATACCGATACATAACAATTAGCACAAATATAATAACAGCATGTAATGGGTCCACAACTTAACAGTCTAGATTACCCCTGAGCACACAACAAAAGTCTGGCTTGCCCTCGGCTCCCCGGTCTGATCAGTCCTTGGACTGAATGCCGCTAAGCCCTCAGTACGAGTCTGGCATGCCCTTCCCGGCCCTCAACTCGTATCTGAAATGCTCATGAGTCCTCAGTATTAGTCTGGCATGCCCTCCCTAGCCCTCAGCTCATATCTGGCATACTACAGGGTTTGTTGGCTACAGCAGGAAGCAGTACCACCTCAACCCAACCCACACAATATGTCGACATATAGCATATAATATCATACACAGATAAAGACCTTGCACAATAAGGATGTGGATTTGGTGAAGATGCAATTGCAACACCGAAAGGGTTCCGAATGGACTTCCAAACCCGAATATGAGATGATGGAGCATTATCCTGAGTTATTTGCAACAATGGATTTCGAGGACGAAATCTGATTCAAGTGGGGAGAGTTGTAACACCCGTTTCCAGGTATGGTTCTTTTGAATTTAATTTCATTTTTGAGTTTTGGGATTTTGCGTGGGCCACAACGAAGTGATGGAATGCCCATAGAGTGGCAGCATGGCTCCGGGAAACGCTCATTCGTGAACCACCACGATGTGGCAAGGTCTTGACCACAACATGGTGGCGACTAGGGCTCAAATCCCTAGATTGCGGGATTATATTTACAACCACTCACAAGGAATAATTGCCATCTTCTTGAGGATGACCATGGTTGCATAAGAGATTGTGGGGGTTGGGGATTGTTAGACCTCTTCTTTGGAATGATCATGGTAGTTGATTTGTTCTTCTGTCATGTAGTCTCTAATAACCAAGTTGGAAATAAAAGAATTAACATATGAAATATGTTTAAGAAATGGTTACTTTTGCAATTATCGTTTTATTACATACAATCTTGAACTAGAATTGCCTATCCATTGCTTTCCACATAGCATATGCTTAATAATTATGTTACTAACGAGACAAAGTTCTCAATTTCTCATGTACTACTTATTACCACGTGTTTTCAGGTACACACAAGAAGTACAATGTCATGTATAGAGGTGGCAATCTTTTGAGTAGTACACTTGAAGATAGATTGCGATTAGCTTTTGAAAGAAAACAACTTAGACAATTACTTGTTGTGCATATGTTGTAACTTGAGTTGTTTTCTCTATGGTTTTGATGTTGAATGGTAACACCCATAGACACAAGCTATATCTTTTGTAGAATGTGATGAAAAAGGGACCAATCATGTTTGATGTTACATATTAAAATCTACTCTATTGCTTTTGTTTATTTTATTATAAATCTAGTTGATATTACTATTACTTGACATGTGGTTTGCCCATATCTTGTCTTAGAGTTTTTTTTGTAAAAAGTGTTGTTTTCAAAACTGTTTGTAAAATAGGGGCTGTTTCAAATCTATTTGCAAAAATAGGGTTGTGGCCCCACTTAAACTATACGTATGATTTTTTTAATTACATAAATGGTCCTTGTACATTATTAGAATTTTCAGTTTTATAATATAAAACTTTTCAATTACACATTTAGTTTTTACATTTTATTTTTATTTGTTACCTTTACCAACTTTATACATAACATTTCTTTTATAATAAATATATTATTAATGTATTATTTTTTCATTATAAACATATTATTAAATTTTATACATAGACCTTACTAATTTATACAATTAAAAATATATCATTAACACTTTCAAATCATTATCAATACCAAATATTACTAAATTATATATAACAAATAAAATAGATATTTCACATCATATTTATAACATTACTAAATCATAAGACCAATTCAACATTAAATTACAAAATCAAATAAACATAAAATTACAAGATCACTAAACTTGAAATTATTAGATCAATAAAATACATTACTTACATCACATTAAACCTTGGTTGAGAATTTGGACAACTTTTTCGATTATGACCTAGTAGGTGGCATATGCCACATCTACGAGGTTCGTCGGGATGATGCATGTCCATCTCATTACATATTCGGTTTGTACGCCTCCTACCTTGAGCAACAGAAAATTTTGAGTAATCCGCTTCAATCACCTAATTTGAATCCAACTAATAATCAACATGGGGAAATGGTGCAAAACCAACATTATATTGTAGTTTATAGGTAGCGCTAGTGTACACATCCATGGCTTTTCTCCTACCATGCCATGCCTTATCATAAGAAACATCAACATGCAAAATAGTTTTAATATTTGCTTGTATTTGTTTCACCAGATAAGCAAAAATGAATATAAGAGAATTTAACTGCAAATCATAGGGAAAATGACATAAATTAGTATCTTAAATTTAATGTTGACATCATTTATATATGTAAGATATGTATATAAATAAATACATACCTTATGTTTGAGACAGAAAAAAACTAATGATACAAAGATGAGAGGAGTATGGAAACTGAGGATGCAAATATAAGGAACAAAGAAGTTGTAAGACTGATGAGAAAATTCAATTCGGTGATTAGAATTAATAGCATCAAAAAGTAAAATGTAGTCGATTATAAATAAATACATACCTTATGTTTGAGATAGAAAAAGAACTAATGATACAACGATGAAAGAAGTATGGAAACTGATGATGCAAATATGAGGAACGAAGAAGTTGTAGGATTGATGGGAAAATTCAATTCGATGATTGGAATTAATAGCATCAAAAAGTAAAATGTACTCGATTATAAAGAACAGAGATGACAATTCATCAACAGTAGAATACCAAATGTACATTGACATTTTTGGATTCTTCAACTCTTTTGGAATTGCTTTTACATACATTATTATTGATCAGACAACTCATATATAAAATTTGTATATTTATTTATTTTATGTCTACTTCTAATAATATCGATATAATTATTTAATATATTTAATTTTAATAATATTTAATATTTATATTGACTGAAGGTAAACAAAAATTTTTAAATGGTATAAATTATTAAGGTCTATATACAAATTTAATAACATATTTATAATAAAAAATATTATTTATAAATCAAAGTGGAAAATGAAAATAAAAATACAAAACACAAATATATAATTGAAAATGGTAGTTCCATAAAACGTAAAGGACCATTTATGTAACTTTAAATGTAAAACGTATGTGAAAGAAGTGGGGCCAAGCCCCATTTTTACAAATGGACTTGAAACAACCCCATTTTTACAAGCCATTTTGAAAATAGCCCCCTTTTTACAAAAAACTCTCTTGTCTTATGGGTGTTTGAATGATAGCATTACTTGGACAAGAATGGCCTTGGACTCTTTTTTCTAGTTTTTTTGGAGCTTCTTGCTAGCCTGAAATAATATTTTGCCATTAAAAAAAAATGCTTATCTAAATTTGCCTTGGCATACAAACGAGTGGTGGAACTAACTCAATCAAGAGGATGATAAAAGGATTATTGTTTACTTTTTGTTGGGCATGCAGGAATAAATTAAAGTACAATTTGCCAATGAGAAATCAACCATGAAATGCACTACAAACTTTTGACTACAAACAATGGTTCGCCAAAACCGGTGCTTGACTGAAGTTTAGCTATGTTTCACCAAAGTAGAATCATCTTGCTCCCACTGCCATGTAAAAAAGAAAGTAAGCATTTACAGATAAGTTATCCATATCAGTTCCAAAACTTCTATGAAAGGATGCAAAAAGAAAAACACTCAACTCAAACCCAGCTTGCAAATATACTAAATAGTTTATACAAAAAACTCACAGGTAAAGGCGCAAATTTCCAATTGTTGATGGTTATGGACGTGTGATCTGATTTCATGCGCTCGACCTCGGTTGTGAATATATGTGGCATGCCTGTCAATACCAGGTGTTCTAACTGCTGTTGTTGCAGCAATCTGGTTGGAATGTTACGTAATTTATCACAACACCTGATATCTAGATGTTTGAGGCTTTGCATTGATCCTTCTTCAACAAACCAGCTCTCCAGTTCCTTCAGCATCCACATTTTCAACACCCTAAGCTTACTAAACCCTCCTTTATGGGAAACCATTTCTTTCCCTATGTAGGACTGTCCCAAGAGCCGGAGCACAGTCAGGCACGGAAGTTGACCGAGAGTTTGCATAGGATCCTGCTTTAGCAGTGAGATTGACAATGTCAAAACCTTCAGGGTTGGTGGGAATTCATTTAAATCAGGTAGCTTTTCTAAATTCCCCAACAAGTTTAGATGGGAAAGTTGCCCAAGGTCTGACATTGATTTAAACATCAGTTTTGAAGGGCGCCCTAGACTATCTTTGGATCGCAGCCTTAAGGAGCGTAATTCTGTTAACTTGGAGATCCATTCCATTAAGTCGTCCTGGTTAGAGCTTAGCTGGAATGTAATACCCAGTTCTCTAAGATCATTCAACCTGTCTAAACCATCCTTTATGGGAACTTTCTCATCCAAAGACAATCCCCATAATGTCCAGAGCCTCAAGGAAGAGTACTTTGGATGCATATTGAGACACATTTCGTTAAGATTGAGATGGTAAAGTTTTTTCAGTCTCCAAATGGAACATGGCAGCTCATCTATGCATGTATGCTTCAAATCTAGGGTTTCTAAATGTGTCAATTCACCCACTGATGATGGAAGAGTATCTAAATATGTCGATCTCAGACCTAAGTACCTTAAATTGCATAAGTTACCAAGGTTTTCTGGCAAGATGGGTTTATACACGCCCTCTAAGTCAAGCACCCGTAATAACCCAAAGCCTTCGCTGATGATATGTCCCAAAAGATTTCCAATTCTCTGAGCATGCATGTAATCTGTTTTCTGATGGTTAAATGACGTGTAAGATCGTAGGTGGGACGGATTGAACAAAGAACTTTTAGGCTGTGATTTCTGTGGGGAAGATGGACTGGACATTTCTATTACATACTGGTTTCCTGTTTTATTCTCATTTGATGTAAACGAAGAGAAATAATTTGAGGATGAAGAGTAGGCAACATTTTCCTTACCAATGATTTCCCTTCTGTCGTTTCCTTGTTCTCTCTCTGGACTATCATATTCAACTATCCTACGGACATTTGGAAAATCTACTCTTTCAGAATTAACCAACTTACGATAGTTGTGAAAGAGATTGGTTTCTTGGGCTTTTGGAAACAAATAATCATGAAGAACTCCAACCACGCGACATCTTCTTGGGCTATTGTCAGACCTCAATTTTGATATTTGAATCATGTTTCGGTTGACTAATTCTTCAAAATATGTTTCGGCGATATCTTCTGGAAACACTTTGGTCGAATTCTGTTTGACAAAGCCTTCCGCAAGCCACAGCCGTAGTAACCTCCTTACTTGAATGTCAAATCCTTTAGGAAAAAGCACTGAATAAAGCAGGCATACCTTCAAGTGGTCGCTCAAGTCGTTAAAGCAAAGAGACAATATGTCTACAGAGTTTTGCTCACAACAGAAAACTTGAGACCAGCTGCTTGGATCCTTCATGGAGAAAAAACCTGCAAGTAGGACAATATTCCGGGGTAGACCCTTACAGCTCTGTAGAATTGCCAGCTTTGATTTCTCTGGAACCAGAGCCCAAGTTTGTTCTTTCCCGATCTTCTTTCTGAACATGTTCCAGCTGTCGTCTTCAGTTAGAGGCATCATACGATGCGAAACTATCTTCATCTGTGGAGTTTCCATTGTTTGTAAACAAGTCAAGAGCAGCTTACTTCCGTTCTTTTCATCTGGTAAGGTTTCCTTTAAAACTTCCAAGTTATTGCAAGTACTTAAGCCATCAAAGATAACCAAGTACCTTTTATTCTTCAGGTATGATGAAAGCTTCAACTTCACTGCTTTCTCATCATCCATATTAATGGGTTGATCCGTGATACTTTGGGTTGCCTTGAACAAGTTTAGCAGTATGTCTTTTGTGGAGTACTTCTCCAACACCGAAACCCAAGCACAGAATTGAAAATGGCGCTTGATGTCTTTATTTTTGTAGATTATGCGAGCAAGTGTTGTTTTGCCTATACCCCTTTGACCAATAATAGAGACAACATGTTCAGTACTGTTGTTGGTGAGATGGTCGACCAGAGTGTCGACATCTTCTTTCAGCCCAAAGATTCCCAAATCTTCTTCTTTGTAGGAAAAGCTTGAAATTCGCCGTCTTTGCTGAAAACGTTCTTTGACACCGACAATCTGAATCTCTTCTTCGTTGCATGAGTAACTGAAGCTCAGTTCATCCATATAGCCTACATGATTTGTTTCTTGTGTTTCTGAAGTATAAGAAGAACCCTGTGCAGGGGTGTGATTTTTCACAGTTCTATGATTTTCACCCACAGTTTCTTTATCATCTTTTTCTTCGTTTGAAACTTCTTTTATAGGAGTCCTCAGGTGAGGTTGATGGTCTCTTAGGTACATCAGTTGTGTAGTGATTTTCTTTACCTTCTGGTGGATATTGTAGCAAGATTTCAAGTTGTTGAAGAAGAAAATATGGTTTGTTAAGAAACCAAATACATCCCTCCTACAAGCAACAATGAGCGTGAACTTCTCAATCCCGTCCTCGATGTTGTACACAGCATCAAGGTATTCTTCTGGTTGTTGGTTGATTTTCATCGTGGAAATCATCAACTTTCTCAATGAGTTGAGCGACTTAATGATCTCCTGGACGTCATAGACTATGACTTTGTTTTGGGTTTGTGAATGCCCTTTCAGCATGTCAGTTAGTTTCTGTAACACCACAGATACTACTGCCTCTACTACCATTGGATAAGATCTCTCTCTATTGTGGACTAGGAGCACGGTAGTTATGGAGTTGTGATACCAGGAAAGGTTTCTTGACCCTTTTATACAAGTTTACGCCTCAACTATTCTTTGTGTTTGGCCCACCAGCCTACCCACAATGATCAATTTGTTTCATGGGTTCTTATTTGCTGATCGAGGAAATTGCATATGAGTTTCTGTTTATTGATCTGTAGGAACTAAGAGGAAGTTTACCAGGAGATCTTTTCGTTTGTTTTTATACATGTAACTTCAGTTAAGGTGATAAGAAAAGGAACGTTTATGTGTATTCACACATTTCACACTTGACACTCGAAAAGGACATAGAAAATAAAAAAGAGAGGAGAATTTGATTGGCGTGTCAAGCACCGTTGTCAATATTTGAAGCTACAAGTAAATTTCTGTTTCTTTACGACTAAGCTATAATCAAGGTTAATAGAAAGAAGTTTACAGGGAAGTTACGAGGAGACATACTTTTTGCTTTTTCTTTGAAACACCAAACAACTAAAGTCTATTTGTTCGATTACGACAAAATTAAATAAATAGTCCTATGGTTTACCAAATGTTACCAAATAGTCCTATGGTTTACCAAATGTTACATTAATGTTTTTTTTGACAAATATGATCATTGTGGTTTCTAAACTTAATAACATAATGATCTTTGCACCACCAAAAGGCTTTTAGTCCAGCGGTATCTGGTGTTCCCTTCTTGAGGTTGAGGGTTCAAGTCTCAATATGGACATAAGTGGATAGGAGTGGTTTAGTATTTATTTGTATTTGTCCTTAAAAAAAAGCATAATGATCTTTGCGGTTTCTCAATCTTACACGAATGGTCTTGATCTAAATAAAATGACTTTTTGACACTTCTTAAATTTATTTTATATTTTTTTAAACTAATTACAATTAAATAAAAAAAATAAAATAAAACCACACACTCGATTGGGTTTTGATCCCCACATCCCCAACGATAATATACTTAATCTCAAGTTAAGAACTACCAACACTAATGGTCCCTTTATTTCTCCACTTCAAGACCTCGACGATAATATACTTAATCTCAAGTCAAGAACCACCAACACTAATGGTCCCTTTATTTCTCCACTTCAAGACCCACCATTATGTCCGGTAGAGATTGAAACCATAACTAAGTTCTTTGATGCATCACAAGGATCCGGTAAATGATTCCGTTAGAGATCCATGGTAGCTATTTTGGTTAACAAACCACAATAATAATAATAATAATAATAATAATAATAATAAATCAGACCCTATCGAGGTTAGTAGTAGCTATTTTGATTTACAGGCCACACAAAAAAAAGACCGTATCCACAGAGAAAGGGGATGCACCTATGGGTTAGGGCCTTAGGGGGTGTTTATAATGAAATCATCGCGTGGGTTATTTTCTCGATTTGGGGCGTGATGTTGTAGTGCGACAGTGATGAAAGAAAATATCGCATAGACCCACATGACTACTCTTTAAAGAGAGATTGAACTACCCACTATATATCAGTATGATGTCGCGCCCACTCTCATGTAGTCAAATCCTAGTATGGTTTGAAGGCTATCGATCTGCGGTATTATGCTGTGTTTCTGTAATTCAGTTTAAAAGCAATTGGCATGTAGTTTGTTCATTCTATGACTATAGAAATGCCCTAATCTCCAAACCCTAATCTAATATCCTTTTCTTGAACTAGTATTGTTGAACTTATCAGGCTTAACCATCTTAGAGTGAGAGTTTGAGACCTACCGATGATTGACAACAAAGAATATAGAATTTAGGGATGCGATTTTAGATTTCTGGTGAAAAAGAAGTCTAAGGGATGTGAGTGGGTGGGGGTTGTATGTGTGTAGGATGGGATGGGTAAGGGTGATATCTTATTATTTTTATTTGTAATTGATATAGTAAAAAAAATGATAAAATAAATTATTTATACTACTAATCATGGTGTGTGGATAACCACCTGAAAGATCTTAGCCCTTAAATGCTTCAACTTTAATTCTGATTGTAATAACTCGCTATTTACGGCTAAGCAGAGTTTAGTTCCTCAACCATCTGCCCCCATCTCCCACATTCCACAAATGGCGATTAACCTGCAACTCTTCCTTCTTCTCCCCATGTTCTCTCCACCACATTCCTTAAATCCTAGATCAATTACGTAACCTCCTTTCCCACCATTTTTGTGCTTTCATCCTCACAATCGATAGTCGGTTGTTGTCTCCTCCCATGGCCGTTATAATTCCATATTTACATGTGTTTTTTTTTTCCGGTTGCAGATGCTCCACTGATCTCACTACTTCGTCTTCAACCTCCCACTACATCTTCAACCCCCCACTTCTGTCTTGCTTCTCCTCCTTCCCTTATGAAGGTCGCAACTTCTTGCTCATGCCGGACAACTGCCCATGTTTCCCTAATTCTATCAGTTTCTTCAAGAACTGCAATCAGTTTTATTCAACAACTACACCACACAAATCCATGATTGATAGAAATCAGACATTTTTCCTTAACTGTCCCGTCTATATAAGTCTTTGATTGACTGTAAATGTTTAAAGTTTCTATCAATTGCTTCAATTGCTTCCTTCTTCTTAAAATTTCTTATTCCAACAAATGTGTCCTCTGATCTAATTTGGAATAAGAGATTCAACTGTTTGTTCGTCTTCTTCTCCAACCCACTCCAAGTTAGGTTCGCCATCCCCTCTATCAATGGAGGATTCATTTTCATTAAAAAGAGCATCCATAATCTCGATTTCAGCCCGAATGGAACTTACAAAATTCATCTCCAGGTAAATTTCCTACTTCACAAACCACCATCGCAACCCTAATACTGATTATTTCATTATCTTCACCCATTGAAACCATAAAAGTAATTTGGGAGAAATTGAAAGGAACAAAGGTGGAAAAACATTCAGTTTAATTTGTGAGTAATTCCTACCTCCTTTCTGTTAGGGTGCAAAGTTCTCATCGGATGTGGCTGACCGGCCCTCTTGTATGTGTAAATGGGTTGAGTCTTTCCTATAAATAGGAAGTGATTGACTCCAATTAGGTAAGACCCATTTTGAGAGTTAGTTTAGTAAGAGAAATAACAAAACCCACTTGTACTCTTACTATTCTAATGGAGCTTAAATGATTTTATTTACTCCTTGTGTTCTTGATGTTTGTATGATTCACTAGATCTTTACTATTCCGCATATGTCATCATAATCTGGGTTACTACAATTGGTATAAGAGTAAGTCTTTGAAGATCAAAACAATTTTTGAAGAAATGGTTCTTGATTTGGCTACATTCAACACAATTGGAACGTTTATGGTGATTCTATCAATGATCTCTTAAAATCTATTTGAATCGTGCTTGCGTTATTGAATTTTTTTTCATTTTGACTAATTGGATCAACTTTTTTTTTGAAAAACTCAATTTTTATGATCCAATAATTTTTCTCATTGATCAAGCCCAATCCGATCCTATTTTCTTTTGTTTGATTCAATTCTCAATTTGGAAATATTGTTTTTAGTCAAAATCTAGCCCAAATGTGAATTAAATTCATTGTTGTTAATCTTGAGCCCAAAATGCATTTCATCTAAGATCCAATATCTTATCTGTTATTGTTCATGTCCATATTTTGAGCCCATAATTTTTTTCTTTGATATCATCATATTTGAGCCCAAAGATCATTAAATCCATTCGACTACTAAATCGTTATTGTTCATCTTCGTCATCTGCTTACTCGATTTTATGTTCTGATGTTTTTGTCTTGATTTTTGATAAATTTGTTCTTGCGTTTCGTTTTCGTTTCAACATTCTTGAAAATTGATTAGTGTTTGCGATTCTGGACTTATGAATCGATTGTGTATGATTTACTTGATAACAAGTCGATTATGATCAAGTAGAAATTGAGAAATTGTCAATTGATAATTTGATTTTGAGGAACTTGATCAAGAACAGTTGAAGGTGATGAAGAACAGTTGAATAATCTCCTTTTGATCTGAAAATCAATGTTAGATTCATGAATTTTGTGTTTGTTGACTATTGAAATCAAAAAGTCAAACATGAAAAAGTCAAAATCATATTCTCAAAACATCGATTCAATGGATTGAAGCTTGAAATTGGTTGATACAAGTCGAACAAGGGTTGTTTGATGTCGAAATTGCATTTGATTGGAGTCTAATTTCGAAATTGATTGGGTTAGTGATCTTTATGTCAAACGCTGTGACTAGTGCTATTGTTCGCATCTTGAAAGTGATTTGGAAATCGAACACATTGTGGACAATATTGATTTTGAATGATGGAGTCTTGGAGTCAAAAGGAGTTGATTTCGACATGAAAGGTCAAATTTGATTTGGAGTTGATTCTTGGAGTCAAACGAATTTTGACTGGTTTGGTCATTCGCATCTAACATGATTTTGAGTTTTGACAAGTCAATTTTGATGTGTATGAGTTGTAGGAAGAATGCAAAATTGCTTGATTTCGATGTGCACACTTGGAATTCGATGTATGATTGGCAATTTTGACTAATAAAGGTTTGTTTTGGGGTGGATGGTCAAAAATACATCGTTTTGGGTAGATTGAGGTTGATGGTCGAACTAACATGGATTTGGGTTTACTGGTACCAGTCGTTTGATGTATGTTTGGAATCGTTCAATGTGTGCCAGGCTATTTCGATGTGTTCGCTTCTACAATCGTGTTTTGGGTTGACGGTCGAACTAGGTTCGTTGTGGGTAGATTGGCTTGAGGTTGAATTCACTTGGTTGAAGTTGTTAGATGTACGTCTGATAAGTTTGACATGAGGAAGTCACATTTGGATTGAATTCGCAATATGTGATCATGATTTGGGTTCTAAAAGATGTATTCGATCATAGGAATGAGTACAAAAAAGGATGTAGATCTAGTTCTACATAAATATCCCAATCACTAATTACAATGAACTACATCTCTCAAGAACCCTCTACAAGTGGTATGCAACCCACTATATATAAAGGTGCAAACATGTCTCTCTCTCTCTCTCTCTCTCTCTCTCTCTCTCTCTATATATATATATATATATATATATATATATATATATATATATATATATATATATATATATATATAGGGTAAGGATCAAATGAGAACACCTAAAAGGTTGAGAACGCGAGAACAGTTCTGGTCCAATCATTTTATAGGGGTATATTAGTAATTGCGTATTTAATTTAAATTATAACAAATCTTAATCTCCTAAATTTTAGCAATATTAATTACAGTTACTTAAAATAACAAATTAACCAATTTTTATTTTATTTTTTTTATTAATATATGACAAAAATAATTTTTATTAATTTTTTGTTAAAAAAGTCGTTTTTTATAATTTATCATTCATCAGATATTATTATTTATAAATGAGTAAAACATGTTTGTAATTATAAAACTATTAAGTTGTAATCGTAAATGAAGAAAACACAATTTAAAGATTAAGTTTTATTCATAAAAAGGTAAAAAAAAAAACTCGACTTATTATTAAACTTTGTTGTATTCATAAATAGAATTTCTAAAGATCGAGTTTATACATTTATATACTTATATTCATAAATGAATATGTCAAATACTAATTTCATACATTTATACATGATTATATTCAACAATAATTAACCCACTCCATAGGAATATATTCATAAATGAATATGCCAATACTAGTTTCATACATTTATACATGATTATATTCAACAATGATTAAACCATTCCAAAGGAAAAAAAATATTGAAAAATTCATCCATATGCCAACCATTTTCTTGAGTCGGTTGTAACCTCATTCTTCTATTTGGATCAAATGGCTACTTGTGTGACGAGCACCAATGATACCTAAAAAGTCATATCATTTCTTTCTCTTTGATAAATACCTACAAAATGCCAATAATATGTAAATACAATAAAAAGATCAACAAAATATTAAAATGTATGATTAGTAGAAAAATCATGTGGTGTTATAATCATAAATGATAGGATTATAATCGATTTTCTAACCGTTTATATTGCTGATAGTTATAATTATAAATGATTACTATCGGTGTCTTCTAATGATATGTACATCCATGTTTATAATCATAAATGATTATAACTTTATAACAATCATCAATTGTATAACTTTATAACAATCATCAACTGTCTTTTACAAACAAATCAATTCCTTTTAGTTCATCTTCATAATCATATATGCATCAGTTAATACCTGAGAACAAAGCAACACAAATGTTTATAAATGCTAAATAATTGTATATTTTCTTATTTTCCAAAAAATTTATGATCATTCAAATCGAAACTATATCTAATCTTAATTTTTATTACAAAAAACACATGTAATCTAAAAGTGGTTTTATTAAGCAGTACTAATCGTTACATTGTAAATTCAAGTTGAAATATTTCTATTTCAAGCCAATCAAACACCCACTTTAAGAAAAGCAATTTCAACACTCAATATGAAAATCAAAAGATAAAAAAATCAAAGGTTGTAAAACAAAAAAGATAAGAAAGAAAACTTAGTGCACATGACTTCAAATAGATATTTACCTATCGCTCCGAACGTGTACTCAAAATAATCTTTGACGACGTTTAAACAAAATATAATAACATATTAACAACTATTTATCCATCTTCGAAGCCTAATTAAATCATCATCATCATCATTCAGCACCACAATCAGAAGAATAAAAAAAGGAGAAGAATTGTCTTGGGAGCCAGAAACATGTACCTGAGCTCTAGCACTGCTGATTGTTAGGGGCTTCAACTCTAACACCACTGTTATCCCCTTGCCCTTCTCGATCTCACTCTGAATCCCCCTCTATCTCTCTCCCTTATGTTTGCCCATTTTAGAGAAAATGAACTCTATTGTTGTTCAAATCGTGAAGATCCAAAGAGGGAACCAACCGTGTAAATGACCACGTTTAGACTAAGGAGGAGGCCCGATGGTGGCTGTGCGATAGTCGAAGATGGAGGATGGCTGAAGACGATGAACGAAAACAGTGGTGAAGAAGGTGGGGATGTGCGGCCGGTTTTTTCAAAATAATTAGATTAGGGTTTTCTAGTTAAGTAGAGAGAGATAGAGAAATTATAGGAATTTCTATTTAATTAAATTATATGGATTTCCTATTGTACCCTTCTTGCCATTTCAAAGTTACATATTTAGCACATCAGTTTTATAAATATTCATAAATGCTCCAGTTAATAATAGCCATAGATCTAATTATTTACAAGGATGTGATCTGTTCTCGCGTTCTCAACCTTTTAGGTGTTCTCATTTGATCCTACTCCTATATATATATATATATATATATATATATATATATATATATATATATATATATATATATATATATATATATATATATATATATATATATATATCATGTCACAAGGGATCAATCCCATATGCAAGTTGGTCTTCAAGTCAAACCATTATCAAGGCACTCCATGAATAACTTTGCACCCCAACACTTTCACATTTCTTTAAATGGCTACCAATTTAGGTAAGTTTTATCAGAGTTATGCTTTTTATATATTTTTTTTCTTATTGTATGCTAATTCATGATCAATTATTTGACATGATTTCTAATTGATTAATTGGAGTTAACATTGAGAATGTCGAAGAATCTAAATGTCAAGTTTTCTCATAATCGACATATGTATATAATGTAAAACCAAACTCCAACTCTCAGTTCAATTACTTTTTTGTTTCAGCCATCTATGTCTTCTTTCTTCTATTCTTTTGTAATGTGTTTTTTTTTTCATTTTTCTACATTAGTATGTGAATCTTTATGAAAATCAATGTTTTCTTCATCATTATAAATAATTAAACTGATTTTTAATTCGATAATATGCTTATTGAAGGGGAAGCTGGCCCAATTGTTAAAAAGTAAAAGTTTTAGGAATCTGTGTATCACTATTTGTGTTTGTGTATCTCTGTATGACTATTTATATCATGTACTAAAGCTTCAATAAAGGTGAACTAGGTAAAGTGACAAGAGATAATATAACTACTATTTATTTACACAATAAGTATTTCAATTTGCATTTTTTAAATAATTATTGGATGTATGCTTGTACAACCCTATAACAAGTACTATTTTTTTTAGTTTTGTAGAGGTTTAGGGATCGCTTGATACATGAGATGGCCTACAAATATAATAAAGGAAATGATTACATCATAACCTGTCATTGGAGCGACAAGAGATGAAGCTTTTTTTTTCCTATACTTTGTTCATGAGTTATGACAATGTTAGATCCTCGACACTTTCTTTATTTAATGAAGATTATGGTTGATCTTACTGAAAAACATAACTGTTTCTTCATTTTGTTTAATAAAGGCCCAATAAACATGTATTTGAGTATAACTGGCCCAATAAGCATGTAATGAGTATAACAAGCCCAATAAGCATATATGAGTATCACAAGCCCAATAAGCATGTTATGGGTGTGTCAAGCCCAATTCGAGTAAAAATGTCGTAAAGAGCCCATTTATTATGAAAATGATCGTTTTAGTCCGATTTGTGCTAAAAATGACATGAACGACCCACTTTTCTTATAAATGACCTTTTTGGCCCAAGTAATCGAGATTTTTCAATAAAGACCCACTTTTGTCAAAATTTAATAACTTGGCCCACTAAAGCCAAAAATTTACAATAAAGGCCCATTTTCATTTCAAATGACATTTTAAGCCCAATAAAACCGAAAGTTTGTAAATAAGGCCCATTTTTGATAAAAATGACATTTTAAGTCCATTAAGGCCAAAAATTACATTTTAAGCCCATGAAACCGTGAAGGCCAAAAATAAGTCCATTTTGTCAAAAATAACACTTTTGATCTCTACAAAATCGTGAATGTCATAAAAACCCATTTTTATCCAAAAATGACTCTTTTGGTCCTCTCAAAACCGTGAGTTATCATAAAAGGCTCACTTTTTGTTTATTTGTCAAATATGGCCCCTCATTAGGTTTTCTTTAGTTTTCAAGTACCCTTTAACATGTTTTATCTTTTCAACAACATAATGAGTTACATAAAGTAACTTTCTTTTCTAAGATCTTCAAGACTTGGAAATATATCAAGTTTATGAGGGTTTAACATAGATTCATAACATATTTGCACAACACATCATGAAAATACACACAAGCATGCATAAATACTTAGATCTAACACAAAACCAACTTGTATTCTCCCCCAAAACATAGTAAAACTGAAAACAAGGGGGTATGAAGCTCACCTTGGGGGATGGATCGGTTTTGATGAAGAAATGAAAGAAGGTGGAGGTGTTTTCGGCCTTGGATGCTTCCTTAGGAAGATCTTCGAAAACAAGATGATTCTAGGAGCATAAACATGAGAATGATGTTGTTTTGAGGAAAGATCTTAGCATAGATGGAGTTAATCAACTTAAGTGTGAAGTAACTTACCTAGTATGTGAGTTTGAAGAACCTTCTTGAGCACACACACACATACACACTCATAAAAATTGAAGGGAAGGGATGAGGGAATTTCCTCTAAATTTGAGAGAGAGTGAGGGAGTTGTAAGTGAGTTTGGAGTGAAAAGTGAAAGTGGTGGGGGTTAGGATCTTTGGCCGAGAATTAAGAAGAGAAGAGAGAGATAGAAGTTCAGGTCTTTACTTAATGGTTAATCACTATTGATCTAGATATTTGGTGGACATTTTTAATGGATGTCCTCCATGTAAAAAGTATGTGGCACCATTAGAATTAATACAACTTTTCTTTTAACATATATTGAGCCGAGAATTAGAGAGGGAAGGAAAGAAAAAGACATTGGGCTTAAATTTATGTGTAATTGATATTGTATTGAACCATTAGGGATTTTCGATCCATGTGGGCCCACATATGAGTTTACGACCCAAAAGAGTAAAAGGGATGGGTTTTCGGCCCAATGAGATTAAATAAGTGATTTTTGGCCCAATAAGGCCCATGAAGAGTCTTATGGCCCAAAATACTATTGCTTAATGAATGTGGGTCCAGTTAGGGCCCAAATAAGGGTTTCTGGCCCAAAAGAACCAAGTTGATGGGTTACTGGGCCATTAGGCCCAATAAGAGAATTTATGGTCCAATAAGAGGTTTGAACCGAGAAGTTAGGGTTTCAAGCTCATGGTTGGGTGAATGCAGCGTAATGAATTAGGTTTAGAGCTTGCAAGATGAGTTTTGATTTGAATTGTCGTTTTTGAATGATTAAAATGTGTAACCTCATATTTAGGGTTACAAGATATCTCAAAGGTTAATTACACCTGGACATAATTTCCTAGCCTTAAAATACTAGTTGTGACATCATCCCCCCGTTAGAGGGAATTTCGTCCCGAAATTCATTTGAAAGTTGATCTTAAGAGCTAGAGAAAAGGTAAGGGTACTTTTGCATCATTTGATCTTCGCGTTCCCATGTGAATTTCGGTACGCGCTTTGCATTCCATCAAGTCTTCACAATCGGAATGCGACTTTGTTTTGTATGCTTCACTTCCCTGTCCATGATTTCAACTGGTTCTTTGATGAACAGGAGGTTCTCGTTCACTTCGATTTCATCCAAGGGAATAACGAGGGTTTCATCTGATAGGCACTTTTTCAGGTTTGACACGTGGAACACGGGGTGTATGTTGCCGAGCTTCGTGGGTAGCTGCGACTTATAGGCCTCTAATATTGTCATTCGATATCCAGGTACATCTTATCAGAACCCGGATGGACGGAGTATCGCGTCTTGTGTACTTCGTTCATGATCAAATCTCTGAATCCTCCAATTTTTGGAATCCAGATTCGACTCACGAAATAGTAAGCTCCGTCTTCTTTGACTTCAAGATTCTTATCCATTCCACGCAGTGCTTCATTCACGACATTCTCCGGCTTCAATGCCTCCAAAACCTGACGTAGGTGCTGACCGTGTTCTTTCTTGTTTCGAGAGTAGACGAGTATGCCATCGATGAAATCAATTACAAAGTTGTCTAGAAATGGGCGGCAAACTCGGTTCATGAGGTCCATAAATGTTGCGGGAGCAGGCGTCTGACCGAAAAGCATAACAACGAATTCATAATGGCCATACCGAGTTCAGAAAGCAGTTTCGGGGAAATCTTCATCCCAGACTCGGAGCTGATGATAACCGGGCCTTAGATCTATTTTGGAAAAATAACTGGCTCCTTGAAGCTGATCGAATAGATCATCAATCCGAGGGAGTGGGTATCGGTTCTTTATGATGAGCTTGTTCAACTCCCGATAGTCAATGCACATTCTGAAGGATCCGTCCTTCTTTTTGACAAACAGGACCGGAGCCTCCCTGGGTGAGAAACTCGGCCTTATGAATCCCTTCTCCAGAAGTTCGCTTGATTCTTAGAGTTGGGTGAGGGGGATGTCGATTCGAAATAGGGAGATATCGATCCTTGATGATGGGTTTTCTTGACTCTTAGTGTTCAATTGCTCTATGAGCAATCCGCTTCTCCTCTTTACGAGTTAGACGGGTGTACTCTGGGGTTAGCGGTTTGGTTTGATAATTTCCTTACTTGTTAGGTCGTCCTATTGATCTGGCAATATCCGCTTTTGCGTTGGTGCTAAGTGATATCGAGGGTTCGGTTACTGGAAGGGTTCCAAAAGTCGAGTCGATTCCAAACTCATCTTATCACAAGGGGAATGTTCCCAAAGGGGCTTCGAGATAATCTGGGGGGAGGTTATAAACCTCTTGGATTCCCTTGATGTCTTCTGTTTCTTTCTTCCCATCATTATTGTGGGGCTAGGAAGGTGTGTGGTATCTCTCGCCTTAGTGCTAGCATGCCTAGTTGCTAGAGATGGTTCAGGGATTTGCCGTTATGGTTGAAAGAATTTTTGTTAATCTATTGGGTAAGACGGAAAGCCTCTTTGTAGTGCTTGACTGTGACAACCGTCACTTTCTGGTCAAGTCAAAGTCAAATAAAGTCAACAAGTCAAACCGGTCAACTCAATTAACCCTTGTATAATAGGGTTTACATTATGTTTACTATTGTACAACACACTATCTTAATGCAAAGTATCACTTAGAGTTTTCACATGTTCAGAAAATCTAAACCCTAATCAGGGTAAGTGATGGATATACTCGATAAAACATTATTACATACCCTCCGGGGTCGTATAACACTCATAACGAGGCTTAATGGGGTTTACAAACCTTGCGTTGCGAAGCTAAACCCTCACAAAGGTCACAAGCATGGTCTCTCCCAAATCTCTCTCAAAATCCCTTTTAACTTTTTTAAATCACCCGGGGCATCCCGACCCTTAACTTAGTCAAAAATCACTCAAAACGAGGAGTTTATTTGAAAAACAGCCATAGAGAACCAAAACTAGCCTTAAGGACCGAACCCCTTAGAGCCGAACCCCATAGGACCGAAGCTACATAGAACTGAAACCTCTTAAGAACCGAACCTGCTTAAGGACCGAACTCACCTTTCGGTTCAGATTAGTCACTTCGGTTCGGATCAGGCCCCTTCGGACCGAAGCTTCGCCTGCTTTCAGTTCATTTCGCCTTTGCTTCCCACATAACACCTTCTCCTGTGAGCTTCTCGGACCAAACCTACTTTCGGTCCTCAGCAACATGAACCGAACCCTCGCAGATTCGCTTCTTTCTTCCCGGTTTTCGAGTATCTTCCAAGGTGTTTTGGTGATTTGTGATTCCACTTGAGGCTTCCACACTATTGGGGCTAAGCTCTTAAAGCTTGAAGACATCAAGCTACATCAAAAGGTATGTCATCTAACTAGAACTTTGTAGTATAGGTGCTTCATAATATGCTAGTTAGGATGAAACCTTGGAATATTTAATATTTGCATGTATAATAGAGAAAACATAGATCCAAGGTTTATAGGGTTGCATGTACACCATAGGAGTGTTAGAATGCTCAAAACCCAACATGTATAACAATAAGTTTCTAAATGTTGAATGTATTTCTCGTTAGTTTAACATCATAAACAGAAATTAGTCATTCATGATAAGGGTTTTCATTCACTTCGAACATGTACAATAAACTATAATAGGTATAGTTTATGGATTTTACATTACAAACATACTACATAAAAGGGGATTTACTTCCACCACAGAAAAGGTTTTACATTCAAACCACATGTAAACTCGTTAACGTAAATTGTGAGACATCTCTTCATTGTACTTTTAGAGTACGAGTTAAAATTCCTGTAAGTTATAACCAGAGTCTCTTGTAGGGAGAGCGTGATAATTGTATATAGATCTATATTGGGATTGACACCACACACCTTGTTGTTAGCTACAGTGGGACCTGCAGGTCCACGGGTGACAAATGTCATAACAGTTCCGACGAAGGCGTCGCAGCAGGTCTACTCTGTCATAGTATGGTTATAGCGACTCACATAGGGAGATAACGACATATTTAAAGTTTACGGTAAATTCTACTTTAAAAAGGGGGTTTTATCTATTTAAAAATGCATACATCGTTACAAGTACGAAACACCCACATACATTCGGTCTTGGGATTTAAGACTACATAACATTTTATAAGGAAAATATTGGATTTTTCTTGAGTATACATTACATTTACAAACAAAGGTTTTCAAACTCTACATCCAAAAGCTTATGAACTCACCAACTTAATTGTTGACACTTTTTCAAAACTACTTGTATTCTCAGTAAATTAGTAAAACAGGTAACCCGCAGCTTTTGAGGATGAGACGCTAAGGCGTCAAACATTTCATTTTGTCACCATACTGTAATTGATTTTGAAACATGTAAACTCATACTATGATGTAACTTTCTCAATTATATTTATGGTGGTTGTATTTGCTTTGGTCACTATTATACTCGTTGTTATGATACTATACATGAAGTCCTCCATCCCCGGACGTTTCCGCCATCCTTGGTTCGGGGGTGTGACAGATTGGTATCAGAGCATTGTTTATAGTGAACTTAGTATATGAAACCATATAAGATATACAAACTATAAACACAATGGGACTAAGATTCTCTGACTAAATGTTTTCCCTACAATTATACTAAAAAAAAACATTATTTTTATGAAAAGTATAAGTACATACATGCATGCCGGTATAGTGTCACGTCTAAGGAAAACGCGAAAGATAAAAAAATATATAGAGGAGTTGTGCACTAAGATTATGCCTTGGGACATGCAATCAAGACTGGGAGGAATATAGCCTGATCAACTATATTCGTCTGAGAAGTGACTAGCATATGCCGGGGGATAGTCATAGTGGGCAACAAGTCTATCAACCTACCAACACCCATACAAGAATTGCTCTAAGAATCAAACAAAACGTTTAAAATACTATAGGAGTATTTTATGTTGCTTTAGCGCAATATTTCTAGATTCATATATCACTACAAGATAAACGCGATTTTGCTAGGGAAGGTTACTAAGGAACGTATTTTCGTTGTTAATCTGCAATGGATCGTGCTATGGAATGTCGTTCCATAGCAATGTTGCTACCACATTGTCTACGGATTTTATTTCTGCTAGCGAGAGTGGGAGTTGCTAGGGAAAATGCTACCGACTCCATATCTGTTGGTATTATGCTACCGATAGTGCCATGGAACAAAAATTCGTAGCAATTTTCCAACGACATTTGTTACCAAATCACTTTCTGTTGTACTGCTGCTATGGAATTCATCATCGTGGTTACTATGTAACGGAGTTTGTGATGGAAACCAATTCCATAGTTGAATTGCTACGGAGGTACCATTCGTAGGTATTTGCTAGGGAATTCTGCTATGGAATATGATTTCGTTTGGTTGTTTTGCTATGGAACAAAACGCGTAGCTAATTTGTGATGACATTTGTTGGGATGTTGTATGCTTAATTAATCTTCTTATACTATGGATGAATTACTATTATGATCAATGAAATTTGTAAGATATGGTTTGAATGAAATGTTTTTGAATTGGTAATATGTGGCATAAACTAATGGATAAAAAATGTAAAAATGAATTATAAAGTAGATATTGCTGGCAAGCAGTCTCGAACTTAAGCTTATGCAAGAAAAGGGCGCGGTTAAGCCAGTTGTGCTAATCAAGTTGTGTATAATTTCTTGAAAACATAGTATATAATGAATAATTAACAACGAATTCATTACAAAGTTATTTTTAATTACATTAATTGGGCATGTTAAAGTATATATAATCTATGTATATAGATTAATTTTCCTTAATAACGAATTCATTACAAACTTATTTTTAATTACATTAACTATACTTCATCACAAAAATAACATGGGTTTTATGTATACTTCATCCTACTCAAACAACATAGCAAGCAAAAATGACTAAAATGCCCTTTTAACAGAACGATGTGAACACAAAACTAAAATAAAATTATAGTAGTACTATACAACTTCATATACAATACAATAAGAATACTAATATTCAATGGAAATTCTATTATCAACCATTAATATTTTTAAGAAATATACAAAACCTACCATACTCTACATACCAACGACAAACCGTGCAATATCTTTGTCGATCCTCATCCTCTTCATGGCCTATTGCCAATGCACCTTTAACAGAATGACGTGGGTCTTCACATTGGAATGTGATGTTATTCGTTGTAAGTCTATGAACAACATCAACAGCCCGCAACAACTCTTTGGCACTATCAACAACACCCGTGTACTCCCCATCATCTGGAACTGCCCAGCCAAAATAGGCATGAAGTAATTGTAAACCTACACATTAAAATATCTATCAATTAATCCAATGTACCCTTTTCAATAAAACAGTAAATATTATACAACACAACACAACTAAATACTAACCCCAAACTACAAACATGCCTTAATTAACTATATATATAATTTAATTTACATATATACCATATATACATACCTTCATCACATTGATGAGGCCCTCTTGAAATGTAGATCATTCCAAGCAAATAAATTGCCTCAATATGATCTTCATCTGCTGCTTGTCTCAACAAAGTCATTCCTAAATCAAAATTGCCATAATAAAAGCACTCCTCCTGTTAACAGAATAACAATATCAATATATAACATCAATGACACTAAATATTAATAAATGGTATAGATTACATATAATTACTGAAACTACACATACAATTCCTTGTCTGAACATGACTTCAATGTTATTATGCAATGCACATGTGCGTATAAATAAATCAGCTTTCAGATTTTTGGGGCCCATTCCTTCAAACATGTCAATGCATGCTGTTCTGTACACTTGAGGATCACCCCTACTTCATACATCTTCTTTGAACTTCAAAAATTTAAATACACAGTAAATAACAAACAAATAAAGTTTTATTTCATCAAATATACATTCATTAGTTGATGTTTATTGAGAATTACCAAAGTCTTGCAGAGACGATGCCTTTCACAGATTCTGACCCTAATACTACAAATATTCGACTAAAAAGCTCTAGTGGGAGATCATCTAACGAACGGCGACTTCTAGTATTCAACATTCTACTTACAAAATACACATTGGAGTAGTTGATTTCAATTTTTTTTTAAAAATTAAGCGTAACTATGAAAGACAGTGTAACAGGGTATGGAAAAAAACTTACTTTATGCTGATATGGTCGAGAGGAGTACAGGAGTCTCTATTATCGGAGAAAATCGTTTTTGAGAACGATTATCCTTCGGCGATTTGGGGGGTTTTAGTGTTTGTATGCATATTTATCGTCCGAAAAAGTTGAGATGTTCTGAATGGTTGAAGAACTGGAACGTCGGCGTGACGTCAGAGGTATGATGGCTCCTTAACAATTTAGAGTGCAAAAAAGACCAAATTGCCCTTGAAATCATTCCAAATATTTGAATACTAAGGGTATTTGTGTCAAAACACATATTCAAATATTATAGCCTTTTATAGCTAGGTAACACTGGACTTTTGATTGTTGAAATGAAAAAGACAAAAATAACATATATATCATAATCCATAATGTAATACATTTATATTAACATTTCACCAAATTACTAGTATATATTCATGTAGTAATATACATATTACAAGTGGAACAAGATTTTAACAGTAAACTTATTTACTTTAGATTTTAGACACAATAGTTTTCTTTTGTTGCCACTTTTAGTCCCTATGTTTATAGTAACTTTTTTTACTTTGATTTTAGCCACAATACTTTTTCTTTGTTGCCACTTTTAGTCCCTATGTTTATTCCTTTACAATTTTACCCTATGCAAAGCATGAGTTCTCCACTAGTTGATATTAAACCAAATTACCAAGTCCAAAATAAAATACATGTTTGTTTATGCCTTTACAATTGTATTTTATATGTATTTAATAGTAGGAAAGAACAAACGTTTGTTACATACAACTATAATCACAATACAATATAAACACTAATATTAAAAGTCCAAAATACATTATTCAAACATTATTTAAACATCATTCAAACATCATTCCAAACTTTAACTCTTTTAGTCCCTTATTAACAACACAACATATTTACTAATCAAGTAACAACATCAAATAATTACTTATCAAGTAAATTACTATATATTCGTATATTAAACCAAAAGAATCTACAAAGCATTAATTGTCATAATATGAAAGTACATATCAACAAACTACTCATAAATTATACCAAACTCCCTAGAAAACCTAACGAAACAAGCATCCCATAAACAAATTTCACACATAAACACCCATTTGTATCCATTCACAAAAGTGTCTGACACACTAACTACAGACTTATGCAATGCACAAGATCTATGGAAGCCATGGAAGTGTACATGTTTCCTCCCCTCCCTATTTAAGTGGAGATGAACCTTAGAACAAGTTGCTCTAAGATTCCACTTACCATTTGCTCCGCGGTAAGCATTGTTCAACATGTCCAAAGCTTCCTGCTTCCTATGTCTCCCTTCACCCATCAACATCATTCCCAGGACAAATGTTGAATCCAAATGTCCCAATGCAGATGCTTCTTCAAGCATCGTTTTCCCTTCATGTTCAGCTTCTAAGAAAAATAACTTCATCTGAAAAAAACATTAAACACATAATTTCTAGTTAAAGTTATGCAAAACAAGTAACAGATTAGTTACTACTATGCATATATATAACAACGTACCAATCCATTCCTGAATAGAATATTTGGGTTTCTCATCTCTATGCATTGATTGACAACTGCATGTTTCTGGTCAGACCAAACACGAAATCGTAATCCATCTAACTCCATATGTTTATATACTTCATTCTTTTTTCCTGCCTCGTTGAAGAATCTGCAACTGCAAACGAAACACAATATTCGCTCCATAATGTAAAGACAACTCAAATACACTTGTGAAATAGAATGATCAAAGGCAAAACTTACACACTCTTCATCCTGAAAGCCTCGACTGTTGAAATTTTTGCCAAGTGGACTATTATTTTCTCCATCACTTCAAATGGCATGTCTGTTAGCGATTTCGTTTGATTTCTTGATTGATTCTTAGAAGAAGTACTGGCTTCCATAATAATAAACATTCACTAAGATAACGATTCTGCAAAAATGATTTTAGGGATTTTTGACTGTCAGAATTTTGAAATTGGGGTTGTTTGCAAGTGACTGAAATAAGAGTGAAGAATTGAAACAACGTTTTTCGTCGGAAAACATTATGGCGCCTAGAAGATGTTCCATTATAAAATGACCAAATTGTCCTAATACATACAAAGACTCGTATTTAATTATTAAGGGTAGTTTTGTAAAAACTCATATTTAAAAGAAAAATCAATTTCTATTTTAATCAAGGTATTAAAAATCGCTCGTCCGTCGCTCGGCGGTCGACTGGCGATAAGCGATTAATCAGACTCAGCTGGGATTAATCGGGGACCCTAAATTATTAATAAAATTATTTAAAAAATTAATATTTCCTACAAAATTAAGTATTTGAGAATTTTAAATTTTAATACACAACAGGCACAAATGATATATGTTGACCAATGACCCATATGTCATCCATATGTCAACCACAGACACCATAAGCTACTACCATGTTGACCAATGACCCGTATTTCATCCATGGTACACCATAAGCAACTACCATGTTGACCAATGACCCGTATTTCATCCATGGACACCATAAGCAACTACCATATTGACCAATGGCCCATATGTCATCCATATGTCATCCATGGACACCATAATCAACTACCATGTTGACCAATGACCCGTATTTCATCCATGGGTGATACCATCACACCATAAGCAACTACCACGTTGACCAATGACCCATATGTCCTCCATGGACACCATAATCGACTACCATGTTGACCAATGACCCGTATTTCATCCATGGACACCATAAGCCATTAACATGTGGACCAATGGCCCATATGTCATCCATATGTCAACCATGGACACCATAAGTGATTACCATGTGGACCAATCAACCATATGTCATCCATGGACACAATAAGCCACTACCATGTCTACCAATGGCCCATATGTCATCCATGGACACCATAATCAACTACCATGTTGACCAATGACCCGTATTTCATCGATGGACACCATAAGCCATTACCATGTGGACCAATGGCCCATATGTCATCCATATGTCAACCATGGACACCATAAGCCATTACCATGTGGACCAATCAAACATATGTCATCCATGGACACAATAAGCCACTACCATGTCGACCAATGGCCCATATGTCATCCATGGACACCATAAGCCACTACTATGTTGACCAATGGCCCATATGTCATCCATATGTCAACCATGTACCCCATAAACCATTACCATGTGGATCAGTGGCCCATATGTCATCTATGGACACCATAAGCCACTACCATGTTGACCAATGGCCCATATGTCATCCATGGACACCATAAGACACTACCATTTTGACCAATGGCCCATATGTCATCCATATGTCAACCATAGACACCATAAGCCATTACCATGTGGACCAATCAACCATATGTCATCCATATGTCAACCATGGACACCATAAGTGATTACCATGTGGACCAATCAACCATATGTCATCCATGGACACAATAAGCCACTACCATGTCGACCAATGGCCCATATGTCATCCATGGACACCATAATCAACTACCATGTTGACCAATGACCCGTATTTCCTCGATGGACACCATAAGCCATTACCATGTGGACCAATGGCCCATATGTCATCCATATGTCAACCATGGATACCATAAGCCATTACCATGTGGACCAATCAAACATATGTCATCCATGGACACAATAAGCCACTACCATGTCGACCAATGGCCCATATGTCATCCATATATCATCTGTGGACACCATAAGCAACTACCATGTTGACCAATGACCCGTATTTCATCCATGGACACCGTAAGCCATTACCATGTGGACCAATGGCCCATATGTCATCCATATGTCAACCATGGACACCATAAGCCATTACCATGTGGACCAATCAACCATATGTCCATGGACACCATAAGCCATTACCATGTCGACCAATGGCCCATATGTCATCCATGGACACCATAAGCCACTACCATGTTGACCAATGACCCATATGTCATCCATATGTAAACCATGGACACCATAAGCCATTATCATGTGGACCAATCAACCATATGTCATCCATAGACACAATAAGCCACTGCTATGTCGACCAATGGCCCATATGTCATCCATATGTCATCCATGGACACCATAAGCCACTACCATGTTGACCAATGACCCGTATTTCATCGATGGACACCATAAGCCATTACCATGTGGACCAATGCCCCATATGTCATCCATATGTCAACCATAGACACCATAAGCCATTACCATGTGGACCAATCAACCATATGTCATCCATGGACACAATAAGCCACTACCATGTCGACCAATGGCCCATATGTCATCCATGGACACCATAAGCAACTACCATGTTGACCAATGACCCGTATTTCATCAGTGGACACCATAAGCCACTACCATGTGGACCAATGGCCCATATGTCATCCATATGTCAACCATGGACACCATAAGCCATTACCATGTGGACCAATAAACCATATGTCATCCATTGACACAATAAGCCACTAGCATGTCGACCAATGGCCCATATGCCATCCATGGACACCATAAGCCACTATCATATATATTGACATGACCCGAACGTCTTTTGTATATAAATTTTGGTTTAAACAGAAAAGCATAAATATGTATAGTTTATTAATGTTTAGTCCTCGTATATAATTTTAAGTTAAAATTATACTATGAACACATCGTTACTCTATGTTCTTTCTTGACGTTATTTATATGTATATACCCTATTTATCAATCTGTAACTACTTTAAATAAATTTGAATTACTAAATATTTAGCGGTAATTAGCACAGTTCGAATTTTTTATTAGCGGAGGTTCAAAGTATTTCACAATTCGTTTCCCTCCAACCTACACACGTTTATGCTGCATACTAGGGTAATTAAGTTTACCGATTAGAAATAGGGTTTACATTTTCTGTAATCATCATCTCCGGTAGCTTATTGATCGAAATCTTTGTTCATTATACGTTTGTGCACTGACTTTGGCGATATAGGTTGTCACTCGTCTAAAATTTATATTTATTTAATTTACTGTTGTCGTGATGATCGATCGTTTTTTGTTCTCTGATCATCTTCATGTAAATTGGTTTTGATTGTATTCAATAGTTTGCATGCAAAGTAATGCCTTCATATATAATTTAATTTTATTGTTTGTGTCAGAAAGATGTCGACCCCGAAACGAAAAGGAGCATCCGGTGTGAAGCCAACTAAATTCATTGCACCACAAGTTATGAAACGCAACATGATTTCTGCTGCAAAATTCCTAAACAGACATTTACAAGATGAAGAAATCGACTTGCCAATATCAACAACCATATCCAAAGCACCTATAACATCTACCAACAAAACCCCTAAATCTATATCATTAACATCACCCATGACTACCACTTCCTCGACATCACTTAAAACATCCACACCCTCCTTAGAAAAAACATTTAAAACTTCAGAAACTGGAACAATACAATCGTCAACACGAACATCAATAACGAAAACTTCAAAACCTACATTATCTAAACCATCCTCAACAATACCAACACCCACTACCACATCATCAACACCTATATCTACTACCACAACCTCAAAACCTGCATCTACACTACCATCCTCCACAACTACAATAACTACCACAACCTCCTTAAGTAAAGGAACTACCACATCCTCAACATATACATCTATCCCAACACCTACCCCAGAATATACCCCATCAACAAAACCTATCCCAGAATCTACCCCATCACCAACACAACCACCCATGAATGGATCTGTAGTGGAAAGTGTAGAAGGTGAAAACAATTCCTCTGAAGATTGTGGACCAGATGGACGTTTTAATGTTCATGTTTGGAAAAATACGTGAGTTACCAATTCAAATCTTAATTACAACTTTTTTTATGTATTAAATTTTGGTTTACACCTACATATCAATTCATAACTTAACACATCACATGATTACTTGCAGGCTAATGCCACCAGGCCCTTGTGCACACGTTATTAGTCAATCCTTTAAACAAAGAGTAGATCCAGAAGGGTACGGTTGGGCACAAGTAAGCAAAGAAATGCACGAATTATATTGGGAGGAGTTTCAGGTAACTATAAGTCATAAATTGTTGTTTGGTAAACATTTACACTTCAACTTATGTTTATATTGTTAATGTGTAGAAAAAATGTTGTTGGGATGAGACAATAGACTCGCTGGTGAGACAAGCTTGGGCAAGGAAAGCGGCACAAAGTTATGGTCAATATCTCTTCAACATGAGGAGCCCAAAAAGAAACAAACATGGCTTTAAACCAGCTCATATTCCACAGGAAGTCTGGAACTCCTGGCAATTAAAATGGAATACAGAAGAATACAAGCTAAAATCTGAGCAGAACAAGAAGAATAGGCGTAACGGTGTGGCTGATGGAGTAGCAAAACCCACACATAACGCTGGATCCGCATGTCATTTGAAGATAGCTTTTGATTTGGTAATTTTTTGAATGGTACATCGTATCAATGTTTGCATATGTTTATCTGTATATTTGACTTTTTATATGGTATTTATCCAGAAGAGGAAATTAGGACATGAGCCACCCCATAGTGAATTGTTCCTGTATACACACACTAAGAATCATGATGGAGTCACTTTCACAAATGAAAAAGATAGACAAATTCATGTAATATTCATTTCAGTTTAAATTAACTTTTATATTGAAGCTACTCCATAATATCATTCCTAAATTTGATATCTTTTAACTTATAATTTTTTTTTATTTTGTAGGCGGCCTATACAGAAAAACGGGAAGAGTTGGAAGATGAAGGTGTTGAATTTGAGGAGGACAAGCTATTTTATGCTGTTGTTGGTGGTCATGATAAAAAAGAAGACTTTATGGATTAGGCTCTTTTGCAAAGGCGGTTCCCAATAGGAATGGTAAAACGGATGTATCTTACATTTTGGAAAAAAATGATGAAATAGAAGAAATGAGGGAGCTTGTTACTAAACAAAAACACAAAACGAAGAGCTTAAAGAAATGATGAACGCCCAACAAGAGGAAAACAAAGCAAGGGTCGGACATCTTGAAAAACAAGTTCAAACAGCATTGGATCTTATTAATGTCGTTAGAAAACAACAAGAGTAGTAGGTTGATATATGTTTATTGAAGATTATGTATTTTAGAGTAGCAACTTTCTTTTTTCCATGTAATAAATAATTATTTTGTTATTTTATGATATAATGGTTATGAGTTTTTTGTTTTTTTTTTTGTTTTTCATATATTACTACAAAATTATTTGGATATAATTTATAAATCAATTATCAATCGGTCCATATTGAATCTGGTATATAATATATACACCACTAAAATTGCTAGGGATTCATGACCATAGAATTTGCTAGGAGATCATCAAACAGATTTAGCTAGGGATTCATCACCACAGATTTAGCTAGGGATTCATCACCACGGATTTAGCTACGGATTCATCACCACAGATTTAGCTAGGGATTCATCACCATAGATTTTGCTAGGGATTCATCACCACAGATTTTTCTAGGGATTAACTACAATGGAATTTGTGATGGAAGAACTACCACGAAATTTGTGATGGAAACCTACTACGGAATACACGACGGAATACCATCTACCACGGATTTCATTCCGTTGTCACAATTGCTACGAAATTGTCATTTCCGTTGCAAACCCCTCGCTACGACGTTTTTAGGGATGTAAGTAGTTCGTTGCAAATTCTGTCGCTATGTGTCTTTTGCAACGGAATTTCAGCTTTTCGCTACGGATTCCTTCCGTAGCAAAATCGCGTTTTTCTTGTAATGTATGTGCCTCTTTCACCCCTATTCTCGTACAGACGTCATGGCAGGATTCCACTTACCTGGAGACCCCTACTTTCTGAACCAAGGAAACGGTGGCTGGATAGAAGAAGAACCGGAAGAAGATCCCGAGGAAGTGTTCGAGGAGGAACCCGAAGAGGCCGAAGAAGAAATTGAGGAAGAAGAACTCGAAGAATAATTGGAGGACGAAGAAGATGAGGAGGAGCCAGAGGAGGAACCAGAGGTCATCAATCCTCCTTACATAGCCAGGGTGCCCGTGAACCGTTTTGGCTACAACGGGCTTGAGCCCCGTTGGGCAACAGTGATCGAGAGTAGGAGCCGTCAACAACGACAACGATCACCATTTGGCGATCAACGGGGTTACTACGAACTCAATCATGGGGGACCGGCTGACAGGGCCCTCCCAGTCGTGGTCCAGCAAATCACGAACCTGGGGGACCAGAATAGGGATATGATGGATCGAGTTCGGGATCTCAATGCTGTTGCAGAAGCCACCGATGCACGTACTAGGGATTTGGAAAGAGATTTCTATCCCATGGTGCAAATCATCGAGGACCTTACCTCCGCTCGGGCGAAGGTAAGGGAGTATTAGGAAAGTCACGCGGCTCTCGAGGAGAGAGTGATCGCAGCTGAGTGCCGGATTGCAGAACTACAGGGCGCCTCGACTTCGTCTCAAAGGCCACAGGAGACCGGTCGTCGTGAGTAGGGCTCATACTACTCATAAGTCTCTATAGATTAGCCTTAAGAGTATGCGTTGGTGCTACTCTTCTCTACATGTAGGTTCAATCCTGTGATTAAGTGATTACGCTAGTCGAAGGATTTATGTGCTGTCAAAATCTTATTTGCATTAATATGATGTAGACCTGCTTCAGGGTCAAATATTCAAAACGCTATGTACTAAATCATATCAATGAAATGGGCATACATATTATTTCATTGGGGGCACTACCACTACATTCATAACAGTGTATATCGTTACTTGGTAAAATCTACGATTGTTTAGTGTATACAATAAAGTTATATATAGTTATGAGTCTATCGATTTAGGAATGATGTGTCCGCCTTGGATCCTGTTCCTTGTTTGGTTGTGGGTTTAGGACAGATCCATTAGATTCAAAGATCTATTAAATCTTAATTGTGTATAACTAAGTATACACTGAGCGATTGTAGTAACGGCGTAGTATGGATCAAGTCACAAGAATTCGTTTGAAACAGTACTACTAAATTCATAAGTTTATTTTACATAGACTTCGATTATGAATTGCTTGCAAATACTTTAAAGTCGGGACATAATACAGATAGTCTAGTGCAAATAACAACCGACTTATCACTACTATTAAGGGCTTACCATCACTTCGTCTTTAAAAACTTGTGGCAGAATTATGCCACCACGGAGAAATCCCAGGCGTTCCAGCAACGCACCACTACCACCTCCTCCACCACCACAGTTTGATCCTGCAATGTTCCAAGTTGCCGTAACAGCAGTCGTGTCAGCCGCAATGTCACACATCGGTACAAATGGCGCTGGTGGTTCTGGAAGTGGGGCCACAAACTCTAATCAGGGAGACAGTCAGGGACGTGCAAAAGAATGTTCCTACAAGGATTTTACTAATGGCAAACCCAAATCCTTTGATGGAAGCGGGGGCGTCATCACTCTAATGCAATGGTTCGAGAAGACTCAATCAATCTTCGAGATTTGTGCCTGTCCGGAAGCTAACAAAGTCAAATTCGCAGCTTGTACTTTCACTGACCGAGCCCTTACCTGGTGGAACGGTCGCGTAAAGTCGTTAACTCTGCCAGTGGCAAATGCAATGGGCTGGGAGGATTTGAAGGCCCTAATGCTGACCGAGTACTGCCAGAGGGGCGAGATTCAGAAACTAGAACAGAAACTCTGGGGCCTCAAGATGATCGACTCTGACATCACATCCTACACAGCCAAATTCAGCGAGTTGGCCATACTATGTCCTGGGTTGGTCACCCCGGAAAGTAAGAAGGTGGAGAAATACATCTGGGGACTAACCTCCCAGATTCAAGGGAGCGTGTTGGCCTCAAGACCAACTACCTTTGACAGTGCCAAGGAGCTGGCGCAACAACTCATTGACCATAAAGCCAGCCATGGCACTGTGGCGACCACCCCTGATCAAGCAAAAGGGGGAAACAACAAAAGAAAGTTCTGGAACAACAAGAAGAGCCAGCCGGCCCAGAATCCAGCCAAGAAACAACAAATAGTGGCGGTTCGCGCTGCCGCTACCCCCGCCGCTCCAACCTCACTAAGGCAGTATGCTGGGAACCTCCCTAAATGTAACAAGTGCAACTTTCATCACACTGGCCCTTGTCGCGATATGCACTGCAACAAATGTAACAAGAAAGGGCATACCTCCCGTTTCTGTAGGGCGTCTGCCCAACAAGCCAACCCGCCCGCCAACGCCGGAGCAAGCCGAGCCTGTTACGGCTGCGGGGAAACTGGGCACTACAAGAGGGACTGCCCAAAAGCTAGAAACGCAAACACCGGCGGTGTCGGAAGGGTCTTGGCCTTAGGGCAAGGGGAAGCAATGGAAGATCCCACTGTGGTTATCGGTACGTTTCTCTTCAATAACTCATATGCATGCATATTATTCGATAGTGGAGCGGAGAGGAGTTTCGTTAGCAACAAATTCAAACAATTATTAAAACAAAATCCCCAATCACTCAAAGATACATACGTCGTAGAAATTGCAAATGGAAAGACAGAAAGCACTAACGAAATATACTCAGGGTGTACCCTCACTCTAGACAATCACTCATTCAAAATCGATCTATTGTCGGTCTCAATAAAAAGCTTTGACATCATCATTGGCATGGATTGGTTAAGTTCAAATCGTGCTGACATTTTGTGTTACGAAAGGGCCGTTCGCCTTAATCTGTCGAGTGGCGAAACTCTCGTCGTCTACAGCGACAAACCTAGTGCAAACCTACAAATCATCTCTTGCGCCAAAGCCCAAAAGTATCTCCTCAAGGAATACCACGCCTTCTTAGACCACGCAGTGGATAAGAAACAAAAGGTGAAGAACATCAAGGACATTCTGGAGGTCTGTAATTTCCCTGACGTATTCCCAAAAGACCTTCCCGGAGTTCCACCCACACGACAAGTCGAATTCTGAATCGACCTAATTCCCGATGCTACCCCCGTAGCCAAAGCTCCCTACCGCCTAGCGCCGGCCGAGATGCAAGAACTATCCAGCCAACTAACGAACTGCTAAGCAAAGGGTTCATCAGACCAAGCTTCTCGCCTTGGGGAGCACCATTTCTGTTTGTAAAAAAGAAGGACGGATCATTCCGCATGTGCATCGACTACCACGAGCTAAATAAGCTTACCATCAAAAACCGATACCCTCTACCCCGAATCGACGACCTATTTGACCAACTCCAAGGAGCATCTTACTTCTCAAAGATCGATCTGAGGTCGGGATACAATCAATTACGAGTCCAAGAGGAGGATATTCATAAAACGACGTTTAGAACCCGGTACGGTCACTACGAGTTCGTAGTGATGCCCTTCGGACTAACAAACGCACCCGCTGTGCTCATGGATCTAATGAACCGGGTGTGTCGGCCTTACCTAGACAAGTTCGTAATCGTCTTTATAGACGACATCTTGGTCTACTCGAGGAGTAAGGAAGAACACGACCAACACCTACGACAAGTTTTGGAGACTTTAAGGGCGGAGAATTTGTATGCGAAATTTAAAAAGTGCAAATTTTGGATCTGAGAGGTGAGCTTCCTCGGGCATGTAGTTAGCAAGGAAGGGATACACATGGATCCTTCCAAAGTTAAGGCAATTGAAAACTGGTCAGCGCCAAGGACGCTCACAGAAATCCGTCAGTTCTTAGGCCTTGCCGGCTACTACAGGAGGTTCATCCAAAACTTCTCCAAAATCGCTAAACCGCTTACCACCCTGACTCAGAAGGGAGTAACCTTCGACTGGGGAGAAAAGCAACAAGCTGCATTCCAACGCTACAGCAGGCTCTGTGCAGCACTCCGATTCTATCCCTACCAGAAGGAACCGAAGACTTCGTGGTCTTCTGCGACGCATCAAACCAAGGTATCGGGTGTGTGTTGATGCAAAGAGGAAAGGTCATTGCCTACGCATCGAGACAACTAAAAACACACGGGGTCAACTACTACATGCACGACCTCGAACTGGAGGCAGTGGTGTTCGCTCTAAAGATCTGGAGGCACTACCTCTACGGGACGAAATGTACCATCTTCACCGATCATAAAAGCCTTCAGCACATCCTCAATCAAAAGGAGCTCAACATGAGGCATAGACGATGGGTGGAGCTACTAAATGATTACGAATGCAAAATTCGTTATCACCCAGGCAAAGCCAATGTAGTAGCTGACGCCCTCAGCCGAAAGGAATACTCAGGCCGTCGAGTAAGGTCGTTAACCATGACAATCCATTCACACATGTCTGCGCAAATTAAAGAGGCTCAGCTGGAAGCCCTGAAACCAGAAAATGTAACAGGTGAAGTACTAAGAGGAATGGATAAGAACCTAGAAATCAAGGGCGACAAAATACGCTATTTCATGAATCGCATCTGGACACCGAAGTTCGGTGGGTTCAGGGATGTCGTCATGAACGAAGCACACAAAACTCGATACTCCGTACATCTCGGTTCGGACAAGATGTACCTGGACCTAAAGAAACTCTACTGGTGGCCGAACATGAAAGCCGAAATCGCTACCTACGTGAGCAAGTGCCCGACTTGCGCCAAAGTGAAGGTAGAGTACCAAAAGCCTTCGGGCCTACTACAACAACCAGTGATACCCGAATGGAAGTGGGAGCGAATAACCATGGACTTCATAACCAAGTTACCCAAGATGACGGGTGGTCTTGATACCATTTGGGTAATCGTTGATAGATTGATCAAATCCGCGCACTTCCTGCCAATAAAGGAGACCGACAAGATGGAGAAATTGACTAGGACGTACATCAAAGAGATTGTACGACTATATGGTGTGCCAATATCCATTATCTCTGACAGAGATAGTAGATTCACTTCACGGTTCTGGCAGTCCTTACAGAAATCTCTAAGGACCAGGCTAGATATGAGTACAACCTACCACCCACAAACTGACGGGCAGAGCGAAAGAACTATTCAAACCTTGGAAGATATGCTAAGAGCTTGTGTTATTGACTTCGGTAAAGCATGGGATACCACTTACCACTCATTGAATTCTCGTACAACAACAACTATCATACTAGCATCAAGGTCGCGCCATTCGAAGCTCTCTATGGCCGCAAGTGTAGATCACCATTGTGCTGGGCTGAAGTGGGAGATACACAGCTAGCAAAAGGGCAAGTGCCTAACAGCACCCTCACTGGCCCTGAAATCATAAGGGAGACTACGGAAAAGATCGTACAAATTCGAGAAAGACTAAAAGCATCTCGAGATCGACAAAAGAGCTACGCAGATAAGCGACACAAACCCTTGGAATTCCAGGTTGGGGACCGGGTACTACTGAAGGTGTCACCATGGAAGGGAATGATACGTTTTGGTAAACGTGGGAAACTAAATCCAAGGTACATTGAGCCATTCGAAATCCTTGCCAACATTGGCCCAGTCGCATACAAACTTCGACTACCCCAAGAACTTAATAACGTACACCCGACCTTCCACGTGTCAAACTTAAAGAAGTGTCTGTCCGACGAGACTCTTGTAATACCACTCGACGAAATCGAGGTCAACGAGAGTCTCCACTTCATAGAAGAACCGGTTGAAATCATGGATCGAGAGATCAAGAGAATGAAACAGAGTTACATCCCTATTGTGAAGCTCCGTTGGAACGCTAAACGAGGACCCAAGTTCACCTGGGAACGCGAAGACCAGATGAAACAAAAATACCCGCATCTTTTCCCCAACTCTTGTAGTCTCGGTCAAAGTGCTAATTTCGGGACAAAATTCCTTCTAACGGGGGGATGATGTGACAACCGTCACTTTCTGGTCAAGTCAAAGTCAAATAAAGTCAACAAGTCAAACCGGTCAACTCAATTAACCCTTGTATAATAGGGTTTACATTATGTTTACTAATGTACAACACACTATCTTAATGCAAAGTATCACTTAGAGTTTTCACGTGTTCAAAAAATCTAAACCCTAATCAGGGTAAGTGATGGATATACTCGATAAAACATTATTACATACCCTCCGGGGGCGTATAACACTCATAACGAGGCTTAATGGGGTTTACAAACCTTGCGTTGCGAAGCTAAACCGTCACAAAGGTCACAAGCATGGTCTCTCCCAAATCTCTCCCAAATCCCTCTCAAAATCCCTTTTAACCTTTTTAAATCACCCGGGGCATCCCGACCCTTAACTTAGTCAAAAATCACTCAAAACGAGGAGTTTATTTGAAAAACAGCCATAGAGAACCAAAACTAGCCTTAAGGACCGAACCCCTTAGAGCCGAACCCCATAGGACCGAAGCTACATAGAACTGAAACCTCTTAAGAGCCGAACCTGCTTAAGGACCGAACTCACCTTTCGGTTCGGATTAGTCACTTCGGTTCGGATCAGGCCCCTTCGGACCGAAGCTTCGCCTGCTTTCGGTTCATTTCGCCTTCGCTTCCCACATAACACCTTCGCCTGTGAGCTTCTCGGACCAAACCTACTTTCGGTCCTCAGCAACATCAACCGAACCCTCGCAGATTCGCTTCTTTCTTCCCGGTTTTCGAGTACCTTAACGATTTAGGCCCGTTTTTCATGATTTTAACGTGAAATTTTCACCCAAATCCATATTTTATCATTTTCAACCCTATAACATCATGATTTATCCATATCTTGGAGATTTCTAAGATATAATCCAGAATATTGATTAGGATAAAGTGCAAGTACAAGAAGGTACTTTTGACTTTCCACATAAAGCTATGAAAACAAGTCACCCCCCATACGCACTCTATGACAACCTCCAGTCACTATTCACACTTTACCATATCAAGTCACTGTCCTTTCATGCACCTTCCAACACTCCATATGATTCCCTAACCAAATCTTAGGCAAACATTACCTTCTCCTTTAAGACTTCACTTTTTCACCAAAAGCAAACATATCTCCCTCTCATTTACTCTCTCTCAAAACTCGAGATTTCAAGGGCTGATCTCAAGCTTTTCATCTACTTTTGGTAAGTTTCTTCATCCTACACTTGAACATTCTACACACCTTCACTCGAATCATGGATTTCTTACACAAATATCGACATATTTGTCCTTAGGATCTTCAAATCTTCAAGCATCTTCCAGGTGTTCTTGACTTGGAAACCACCTCTCTTCAAACATCCAACTCAAGGAATCACTCAAGGTGAGTTCATACCCCTACAGTTTCATGTTTTTTTCAAGTTTTAGAGGGGGAATACAAGTTAAATCACCTTAACACAACTCAAACTCATACTTCAGCTCTTCACAGAAAAATTGAGTTCTATTCATGGACTGTTTTGACCATATTAAACTTAATTTCTTTCAAAACTATTTAATATTCAAGTAATTCAGGTTTATACCTTTCTAATGACTACTTGCACATCTCCATACAATTTTCCTACAATTTATGGCGATTTATACAAAGCTGCCTATCATTTCAGAAACGAATTCGGACCAGTCTGTGAATATGAACATTTACACACAAGTTAGAGATCACTAAAAATCATAATAAAAATTATGAACAAACTAGACACAATTTCTAAACTCTCAGAGTTTACGGATTCAGTTTTCGACGTTGTATTATTTTTCTGTGATTTTTCTAAAACAATGCAGAAAAGTCAAAAACCAGTTAAACAGCTTACAATATTAACAACACTTTGTAACATGTTGAGCAGAGTGTATTGTTGGATTAATGTCTAAGTCCATAACTATATTTGATATGTACTTGACCCGACCCGGCATGGTCCATTTGGGTTGCACTTCACCGGCACAATTTATATGGATAGTCTTTTGAGAATAGTATATTTATGATTTATATTAATATATTATAAGTTCTAATATATTAATATGGAATCATATTATTTAATTAGTATTGATCAAGAATTAATTTAGAATTAATTAAGTGATAAAAAAGGAACTAATTAAATATGGACTCTTAGATATATATATGTGTAGTGGGCCAAGTTCATTTAGGTTGGGCTAAGTCTTCATGGATAGTCCATGGAGCTTTAACCCATGGACCCTAGGAAATGAAAGGTCATGGGTATTAGGGTTTAACCCTAATCCTCCACACTATATAAAGGGTCTTATGGTTAATGAAATTATGCTAGTGGCTAGTGTGGATACACTAAAGAGGGCAATAACCGATTTCATAGTGTGAGCCAAGTATCCATATTCTCTAAAGGTTTTCCAAGGTGTTTTGGTGATTTGTGATTCCACTTGAGGCTTCCACACTATTGGGGCTAAGCTCTTAAAGCTTGAAGACATCAAGCTACATCAAAAGGTATGCCATCTAACTAGAACTTTGTAGTATAGGTGCTTCATAATATGCTAGTTAGGATGAAACCTTGGAATATTTAATATTTGCATGTATAATAGAGAAAACATAGATCCAAGGTTTATAGGGTTGCATGTACACCATAGGAGTGTTAGAATGCTAAAAACCCAACAGTGGTATCAGAGCCATGGGTTGTTTTCTATTATATTGATGCAAATGTTTTATTTTTAAGTTGGAAAAAAAAGGAAAAAAAACATGTCGTTTGTCAAATTTTAAGATAATTAATTGTTTTTGTGAAAAACTAATTATTTGTAAAATTTGAATCATTTGCTATATGAGTTGAATTATGTCAAATTTAGTAAAAGATAAAATGGTATGATTATTTTATTAGTTTTAAAAGTTTGATCTAAAGAGTTTTTTGAAACCTCCATAAGTTATGGATATGAAAGGGTTTTAAAAAAATTGATTCAAAGTTTTTTATGGAGTTACAAAACTTAGTCTTAATGTTTTAAAGAATTCCATAACTTGTTCTTAAGTTATGGAACATGAAAAGTTTCATCATAAAACAAGTATTTAACTCCATAAGTTATGGAATCCAAAAGTTTTCAAGAGTTACAAAACTTGCCCTCAAGTTTTGGAATTTGGAAAAAGTTTTTTTATGATAAAAAAAAAAGAATTGAATTCTAAAACTCTTGGGTTCATAACTTAAACAATGAATTAAATGGTTTTAATTTTGAATTTAATAATTGGAATTATGATGTTTTTATTGAATAATTCAATTAACTCTTGTGGACTTTATTAATAGATAATTAAAGTGTTTAATTAAAAGAGAATTAATAATTCCATAATGTCATGGTTTAAATTTAATTAAATTAAGAGTATAGTTTAATTAATAGATTAAACCACAAAGTATTTTAAATGTCTAAAATACACCCTTATACTATTATAATATTAAAAGTTTAATATATTATATGTATAAGAGCAAGTCGTCTTACCATTAGTAGGCCTCATTCACGAAGCCGGTCTATAAGGGGGGTATAAGGTTACTGCCTATAAAATAACAGTTTAATGGGTGTCCACTCTCACCCACCGCTTCCTTGACTGGTGGAGGGTCGTTGGCCGAACAGGTAGGACAAGGACTATAATTCTCCCTTCATTAAAAGTATTAATGATAAATACTAAGTAACTAAACCTTTTATAAATTTCCAATCTTAGTTACTTAGGAAAATGTGAATAAGGTGCTAATCCATGAAATTACACTTTGCAATTTGTTTAAGCTGTTAGTGGAGCGTGTTTTTTGTTAACCGGCACACTAACCTGGACTTAACAAGGTAGGCAAAGGGTAACTTAATGTTTATCATAGTATCGTTGGAGCGTGTGTGGTTAACCGGCACATCGATTGAGGGGTAAATATTAAGGGTACCAAGTATATTTGCATGGTTACTTCACACCTTGTTTTGTGATCCTCAGCATCCCAGTCACAAAACCTGAAGGGCACACTCGAGATTGAAACATGCCATTGAAAAGTTCAATGAATCTCAAAAGAATCTAGGAGTTTCAAAACCAATTAAAACCTAATAATACATTTCGTTTATCTTGGTGGAAATTGGTGAATCGTCATTCACCTACCTTCAAATATTTTATAGCTTGGATTACGGCATCCCTCTTCCAAGTTATAAAATAGTTTGTTGGGTCCTAGCCTTAATATATCATATTGGGTGTTATATTAAGGACTTAAATCAACTTTACGTGAATTTCTCCCGTTGTTGATGTCTGGTTTAGATAACAATGATCTTCCCAAACCAAGCTTTCCTAATGAATATGACTTCCCGAGTTTGGCTCATGGAAGTCATACTTCTCTTCCTCCACCTCCTCCAATTATTCTCCCTAACCCACAAGTTCAAGGTCACTCAAGCCCTAATGGCAAGCAAGGTCTATGTGTGATCACATCTTAGAGATGAAGTCACATATTGACAAGCCGGGAGAGTTGGGTGTCAAAGTCTTGAAAAAGTTGGATGTTCAATCACTTTTTAAGTCACATAGTGAGTTCCTTTGGGACTACTATGAAACAGACTATGACATGAACCTTAATGATCATATCTATTTGCTTGGTGCTGCTGAATCAGCAATGATTTGGAACGATAGTAAAGCAAATTTGATTAGAAGATCAACTTCCCAAACACTTTATGGACAGTGACAATGGTGACACTGGAAATCCAGAAAAAGCATTCTCTTCCCAATGGAAAGGGATTGACCATAGTCAACCCGGTTGACCAAATGGTAAAGAGAAAGGCTAAGTCTGAGATAGTCCCATTACCAAAGGGTCCATATGTTTATTTTGCCAAAGGAAGGGGCGTTGATTGCAAATCTGCCAAATTTACCTAAGGATGTTAAAGTCAATAAGTTTGACTCTACATCAGGTAGAGCCCATTATCTAACTCTGTTAAGTTCTATTATGAGATCCTCATTACATGATGTGACTGGGTCACATGTTGATGTTTTAAGAATCAAAGAATAGAGAGAAATCTTAAAGGAAGTATATGCTGATTCTGATCGCGAAGGTGCATTTCGATCGCATCAGAATTTTGAGCAGTTGCTTAAGAAGTTATGATATATTGCTAAGGAATAGATAACAACAATTTTCCATGTGGATTGTAAGGATAAGTTTTTCCGCAAAGTTTTAAAATAAAAGAAAATTGTTTAATTTTATTTATTTGAAGTATCCTTACAATGGCATTTGTGGAAAATAGTTGCTTATATGATTCCACTGACACCAATATTGGAAAATGGATTTGATTCTTTCATTTGTGGTAGTGTCTAAATTTACCAAATCAGGAAAGTTCCTCATCACCCAAGTTTCAATTGGACCGAAACTTGGAATCATGCAAGTTGAATAGTATGATGAATGAGAACTTTCAAGCATTGGAAAATCAAGACTAATTACTTGTTCACATGGATGTGTGAGTCAAGTGAAGGACTAAAGGGATCGAGTACACATTCTTGTGCACTGGTCATGTCCACCACAAAGCTCGTTAAGACTATTTGATTTACTAAAGTTTAGTAAATATGGTTATACTTAAAAGTTTAAGTATAATTCTGAAACATTGGAAAAGTCTCAATGTATGGCAGAATGAATGGGAATAATCAAATTAGGCAGAAAGATAAAAGTTTCTCAAATCTAAAAAAATGGGAGAGTACTTTAGTATCATGTTTGTGATCATCTTAATGATTTAGAAATCATATCACAATTAGTCCTCTAAAGGTCATCTTAGTGCATTCTTATGACTAAGAAGAGGAGTCATGAATTGTTGAAATGGTTAGATCAGGAAGATGAGTCATACTTCGTTCCAAAACAATTCTTAGAGTCATACTCCAAGATTGTAAGTTGAGTGACATATCTTAAAGAAAGTTTTAAAAGACTTGTCAAATGTAAGAGTAAAAGTGTCCTACTCTTGTACATTTGAAATTGGTAAGTTGTGATGTTTTGGATAAAACAAAGACCAACTAAGGCCAATTGTGTGAAGTGTTTGTCTTGATAAAGAATCCGCACTATCTCTTGAATATTTGGCAAGATAGTCTTATATGTCAAGAGGATAGTGGGAGTCTTAAAGATCCTAAAAAGAATTTCAAGAACTAATCAAGAATAAAACCTGAGGTTCTTCACTAGCACACGACTTGAGGTTTATAACCTATCGTGTTGACATATTCTGTGCCCATTCCAGTTAAAGTTGGCTTTACATAGGAGTTCTGAAAGTTCTCAATTGGTTGCATAACAACTTGGAAGCAATGGGAGGCCCTGTACTGCCAGGTGGCAAGAAGTTAAGATTGCATAAGTTCAGTCCATATGAGTTTGGATTTGTCATTATCCTTGTCTTGTGACTATGGTTTTGACGATTCACATGGATAAGAACACATACACCATAAAATCTAAGGGTCATAAGGTTTCTCTCCGATTCATGAAAATGATGGTGAGGAAACACTTCCACCAAGTAGATTTGAAGCAGATGGCAAAAGGTCTAAACAATTGAGACTATGATTACGACATCCCTTTTTATAGTTCTGAAATTGTTTAGACACACATGCATGCTATCTAAGGAAAGGTGTATGATTTTGATAAAGTTTTATCAAAGCATCTCGTTTCAGAAATCTGAACTTTGGTAAGAAAGTCAATAAAGTATTGATTTCTAGAAGTCCAGCTGATTTCTGAGTACATGTCAAAGCTAGTGGGAGCATAAGTGTTATGCTAATAATCATCATGTTAGTGGGAGCATGATAATTATTGTTAGTGTTGCAAGTTAGCAATGTTAATTATAGAAAACAAAAGTTTCAATTCGTGAGGCTGCACGGATTGAAAAAGTTGTTTTGCTATAATTAAGGGAGAGGATATACTTCATTTCAGTTCTAAAGGCTTAGATTGAGACCTTAATCATCCTTAGTCAAGAATATATATATGAATTTCATGTTGGATTGGTTCAACTTAAGGAAATTCTATATATTGCGTTCTCAAAATTCGATTATGATTACGACATCCCTCTTCATAGTCAAATTTTGAAAACATGGCAAATAAAAATATTGTAGCAAAAGACTGGTCTAGAATCATGTCTTTATGTGAGACATCATGAATCGTGTACCATTTGCTTTGGGTACAGGATCGATTGCATGTGCTATAATATTTGTCATTTCTAAATTTTTCCAAATGCCTAGAGGCATTAAGAAGGGAAAAGGTCTAGAATTGGATATGACTAAAATGATTAAGCAATTGTCGAGGACAATCTGAGGTTTACCAAAGATTGGTTGCTCAGGGACAGTTGGAAGTATAGTGCTAATTTTGGAAGGACCATATTGACATATTCTGAAAAGAGGCATCTCTTATTCAGAAGTGATAGTCAAAATGAGAATATGGAGTTATCTCCATAGGTGGAAGTTATCTGTGTAAGATTAGAAAACTTAATGCAAGAAGCATGTCCAAAGCAATGTACTTTGAATATGAGACATAGTTTCCATGGAGTTGATCTCCATTGGAATACCTTATAATGACTGTTGACAAGTTTTTGTGACTTTGTACATATTCATTACAGGAGGGTCAGTGCATATAAGTTTAAAATCTAAACAGATTTCGATAAATGATAGGAATTTGAAATTCTCACATTTTTCGATAAGGATATGGGAGTGTGAAATTAGAATCATTGAAATTATGTTCAATTGGTTTATTTCACAAAGTAAGGATCATAGACAAACATAGAGTGCATACTTGGTGTATGGCAAAGCTATTGTTTAAGAAAAACATAGTGTACATGCTTGGAGCATGGGACAACTAGTGTTTTTAATTCAAGTATAAAGTTGATAAAACCGAAACAATGAATAATGAGTAATCAGTATGGTGATAAATAAAAGTGTTTATTTATATTCATAGGGTTTGATACCATATTTGATTCATTTATTCTTGTGGTTCACTTTGCATGTTTTGACTTCCAGAATAACTAAGTCGCTCTTCCTGAATGATTAAGTTATTCAAACCATCCACAGTCGGTCATATGTTGGAAGTAGATATGAATCAAGACTGTCATGGGTTGGTTTGTAGAGGTCCAAGTTGGTGGACAAAGTGGTGCTACAACACTCATGAGTGCTCATAAGTTCTGAGTATTGGATTCAACCCGCGCTCATTTGAATCACTTCATGGATTTTATCACGAGTGATCATGAGACGATAATATCTTATATTCTTCAAACCTAGAGATATGAGTTGTTACTATGAGTTGGTTATACATTGATTGCACGAAAACGCATTTGGTAACTCGATGTTATAAAACGTGCCTTTGTGTATGATTCAACAAGTAGTAGAACAAGCCATATGAGTCGAAGTTTATCCATTCCTTTTACCTTCGGGATAAAAGCGATATCTGTGGGCCCCTCGATGATTTAGCGATGACACATGTGAGTGCTTGGCCAAGCCAGGACTGATTTGATTTGTTCAATCAGTCAGTCATCATAAATTGAAAATCGGGAAACAACAAATGGACAGAGAGAATGATTATAATCCATGTCTTAGTCCATATGATATCTAGAATGGAGGAATATATGATCCCTTATCTAATGGACAAGTCATTGACAAGGTCAGAGTTTGACAGCGGCTTTAAGAGCTACGATTGCCAGTTAGGTTTTGAAGTCATACTCAATAATAGTTTTAGACTTATCCAAGTGGGAGACTGTTGGATTAATGTCTAAGTCCATAACTATATTTGGTATGTACTTGACCCGACCCGGCATGGTCCATTTGGGTTGCACTTCACCAGCACAATTTATATGGATAGTCTTTTGAGAATAGTATATTTATGATTTATATTAATATATTATAAGTTCTAATATATTAATATGGAATCATATTATTTAATTAGTATTGATCAAGAATTAATTTAGAATTAATTAAGTGATCAAAAAGGAACTAATTAAATATGGACTCTTAGATATATATATATATATATATATATATATATATATATATATATATATATATATATATATATATATGTGTGTGTGTGTGTAGTGGGCCAAGTTCATTTAGGTTGGGGTAAGTCTTCATGGATAGTCCATGGAGCTTTAACCCATGGATCCTAGGAAATGAAAGGTCATGGGTATTAGGGTTTAACCCTAATCCTCCACACTATATAAAGGGTCTTATGGTTCATGAAATTATGCTAGTGGCTAGTGTGGATACACTAAAGAGGGCAATAACCGATTTCATAGTGTGAGCCAAGTATCCATATTCTCTAAAGGTTTTCCAAGGTGTTTTGGTGATTTGTGATTCCACTTGAGGCTTCCACACTATTGGGGCTAAGCTCTTAAAGCTTGAAGACATCAAGCTACATCAAAAGGCATGTCATCTAACTAGAACTTTGTAGTATAGGTGCTTCATAATATGCTAGTTAGGATGAAACCTTGGAATATTTAATATTTGCATGTATAATAGAGAAAACATAGATCCAAGGTTTATAGGGTTGCATGTACACCATAGGAGTGTTAGAATGCTCAAAACCCAACATGTATAACAATAAGTTTCTAAATGTTGAATGTATTTCTCGTTAGTTTAACATCATAAACAGAAATTAGTCATTCATGATAAGGGTTTTCATTCACTTCGAACATGTACAATAAACTATAATAGGTATAGTTTATGGATTTTACATTACAAACATACTACATAAAAGGGGATTTACTTCCACCACAGAAAAGGTTTTACATTCAAACCACATGTAAACTCGTTAACGTAAATTGTGAGACATCTCTTCATTGTACTTTTAGAGTACGAGTTAAAATTCCTGTAAGTTATAACCAGAGTCTCTTGTAGGGAGAGCGTGATAATTGTATATAGATCTATATTGGGTTTGACACCCCACACCTTGCTGTTAGCTACAGTGGGACCTGTAGGTCCACGGGTGACAAATGTCATAATAGTTCCGATGCCTGAAGAACGTCGCAGCAGGTCTACTCTGTCATAGTATGGTTATAGCGACTCACATAGGGAGATAACGACATATCTAAAGTTTACGGGAAATTCTACTTTAAAAAGGGGGTTTTATCTATTTAAAACTGCATACATCGTTACAAGTACGAAACACACACATACATTCGGTCTTGGGATTTAAGACTACATAACATTTTATAAGGAAAATATTGGATTTTTCTTGAGTATACATTACATTTACGAACAAAGGTTTTCAAACTCTACATCCAAAAGCTTATGAACTCACCAACTTAATTGTTGACACTTTTTCGAAACTACTTGTATTCTCAGGAAATCAGTAAAACAGGTAAGCCGCAACTTTTGAGGAAGGGATGCTAAGGCATCAAACATTTCATTTTGTCACCATAATGTAATTGATTTTGAAACATGTAAACTCATACTATGATGTAACTTTCTCAATTATATTTATGGTGGTTGTATTTGCTTTGGTCACTATTATACTAGTTGTTATGATACTATACATGAAGTCCTCCATCCCGGGACGTTTCCGCCATCCTTGGTTCGGGGGTGTGACATTGACATTGGTATGGTGAGGATCAAACCAATCCGTGTCGAGTGATGATGTTGGACTTCTTATGGTAACAGATGTTAAGTAGGCGATAGCGTATTTTATATATATATCCTTGATGCTTCTGGTTTACCTTTGTTATTATTACTGAGAACATTTCCTAATGCAAATCTTACGAGGTTCCTCTATAATCACTTGGCGGGTCATGTACAATTAAGGTTGTGAAGACAGTCGACTGAGTAATTCTGCCCTAAATCCACAATCAAACAAGAAAAAGGAAATAAGGGGGAATCACTCACTCTAAGCCTGTGGAGTTATAACTATGTATGACCCTAACGTATACACTAAGCCACCATAGCTCCCCTGTAAGGATCCTTAGTTTTAATATGAACGGCTTGTTTTTATTCGGTTGAGGTAACAATTTGTGATTTCTTTTTTGACAACGATTTTTGGTGAAAATTTGATGCTTAAGTATTGTTGTTTGGGGACATACCAAAAATCCAGGTAGGGTTCCTTTTTGTTTCTTCATGTCCAGTTGTTAAATTTCTCCTTCTTCCCCGTCATTACTCTCTGTTGGACAATTCCTCTTGAAATGTCCCATCTCACCGCATCTGTGGCATACTGGCTTTATTCCAGCTACAGAGGTTGGAGTGGTGTGCTGGGCCGGAGCCCTATAGGAATGGGCGGTGTGCCCCTTCTTGTTGCACCTATTGCAATACAACTCCCGGTAGGCTCTATTATGATGGAAACTACACTTGTTGCATTTTGAAAGGTTTCCAGCATATGGTCTCACTGATGATGATGTGGTAGGTGTCATGATAGCATGGACAACAACCGTATGTTGTTTCTTCGAGGGGACTTGAGTTGGCTGTCCCTTTTTCTTACTCCCATAGTCTCGCTTCCTGCTCTTAAGTTTGGAGTTTGGAGTGCCTTGGTAAGTTGTCATTCGTTGGTTTATGTGGTTGTTACTTCAGTAGGAGTTGTCGATACTGTTTCCATTTTTTTGGTGTTGTTTGCGTTGAGTTGCATCATGACAGTGGTTACAGCAGCTGTTACGGCAGCTTGGAATGTAGCGGAATCTATCTGTAGGATTGTCGTCTCACCGGTGTGCTGGTCATTTCTGTGGGATGACATTTTTCTGCTGCATGATGATAAGTAAGCTCGTAAGTAACGATGGTCATTTCTAGTTGTACACTTTCTGTTTATATTTACATATAAATTTCGCATTTTGTTGTATGATTCTCAATGTTTCAACCTACATCCCTATGATGTATTTATGGTGATAAGTAGTAGTAGGTATTATACGAATGCTACGTATATCAATAGAGTACATAGATATCAGTACACTTAGTTGATTCAGATTACGAAGATTCTTAGAGGGCTCACTTCTCTTGATTTACTACTATTAGTTGTAGCGAAATACATAATAAGCCTAGGACCTAGTGCGAATAGTGTAATGACGCTCATATGCCGAAATAACATGCAATGAGTTCGGCCAATTCACTCCTCTCACGAGTGATCTCATCTTCCTTTTGTTCTGCTCGAACTGCCCTAGCTTGGCTGTAAAGAGTTGTTGCTTGAGGGCGGCTACTTTTTCTTCTAGAGAGCGTAGATGGTCGGTAGAGCTCCCCCGGACTGTGTGCTGGTCTGGTATAGCTTCCGAAGGGTGGGGTCTACTCGGGATTCCTCTGATGCTCTTTCCCTCATCTGACTCTTTGTCAGATTTTCCACCCTCATAGTCCCTTTCTTGATATTCTTCCGGTCCTACTTCTGGGTTTCCTCCCTGAATCTCTTTGGGTTCTTCATCTATCCCTACGTTGGCCACCAAGGCCTGATAATAGAGGTCCCCGTGTTGAAATTCAGCCATGATGCCTGCGCGAGAACGTGTAGGAAAGATATGCGGGAAATACTCCTATAGGATTTTAATTGTTTATGTTTGAGTTCCTGAAAACTTTTTGGATACGAGGTTGGTAAGTTTCTAGATTCATTGCCCACCATGGTCACTCCCAAACACATGTTGGTCATATTTTGAATAAATATAGTTGATCAGGCTATATTTACCCCTAACACGATTACATAACTGCCCGTGTTTAACCGCGATGTTTAATTCCTCCAAAGACTTTTATTGTTTCTTATCGTGACAGTACCCTAAAATGCACACAAAGGTATGTATTTTATTTTTGTTCAGAGTATTTTTGTCCCAATGTATTTATAGTTGCGTATCTTGTATGATTAGATATGCCAGTTCACTATAAACATTGTTCTGATACCAATCTGTCACACCCCCGAACAAGACGGCGGAAACATCCGGGGGCGGGTGACTTCATCTTGTAATATCATCACATTGTATATAAATGAATCAAAGACAACATCATCCTCGTACATAAAATATAACAACCATCATTGTTTACATCAAGTATTGTATCATATATTAAATCCCAAAATATTAAGTGTATGATGGAAACAAAAAAATACAACAAAAGTCCACATGTTCTTGATGACCGACCTGCTTAACGAGTCCCTGAGAATACAAGTTATTTTGAAAACGTCAACATATATAATGTTGGTGAGTTCATAAGCATGTTTGTAATAAAAGTTTTGTATCATTTGTAAACACCAGAAAATCCGATATTTTTCGTAACTATGGTTTGAGAGTTTTGTTTCAAATCTTGTATTACAGCATGTGTTTCATATTTTTTAAAATGTATAAAGAGAGAGTTCTAGAAAATCCTATATTTTCTGTTGTAAGTAAAATGTAATGTATAATGTATTTTCCCAGAAAATCCGATATTTTCTGCTTGTAAAAGTGTTGTAGTCTTTAAACCCTAAGACCGAAGAATGGTGTTTGTATGATTTTGTATCAGCATTAAAGTATATGTATTCCGTAAATTTACACTGTTTGTTAATCTCTATGTGAGTCATTATAACCATGCTTCATGTGACTGATATGCCTGTCATGATGTTTTTCAGGCGTCGCTTGTTTAAGGTAAGATATTTGTCACCCTAGACTGGCCTACTCTATCTGTAGCGAACAGCTCAGGTGTGGGGTTGTCAACCCCATATAAATCTATACACAAACTCTCGCTCTCCCTCCAGGAGAATCTGGTTATAACTACAGTACTTAAGGTTGTACATTAGGTTGGTACAGATAAAGGCATGTCTCACAAGAACCTTAACTAAATTTACGCGAACAGTGTATCACATTATTTACTGCTTTAAAATGTTTCGAGTATGCATTTGATTACAAAACGTTGGTGATGAAAACACCATTTGTTTTTATCAAAGAGTCAAGTATTGTTTACTATTAGCCCGATTAAAATAAAATGTGTCGTGAGGCCCAATAAGAAAATCAATGGGCCTATAAGGCCCAATAAACATGAAATGAGTATACGAAGCCCAATAAACATGTATTTGAGTATAACTGGCCCAATAAGCATGTAATGAGTATAACAAGCCCAATAAGCATATTATGAGTATCATAAGCCCAATAAGCATGTTATGGGTGTGTCAAGCCCAATTCGAGTAAAAATGGCGTAAAGAGCCCATTTATTATGAAAATGATCGTTTTAATCCGATTTGTGCTAAAAATGACATGAACGACCACTTTTCTTAGAAATGACCTTTTTGGCCCAAGTAATCGAGATTTTTCAATAAAGGCCCACTTTTGTCAAAATTTAATAACTTGGCCCACTAAAGCCAAATATTTACAATAAAGGCCCATTTTCATTTCAAATGACATTTTAAGCCCAATAAAACCGAAAGTTTGTAAATAAGGCCCATTTTTGATAAAAATGACAGTTTAAGTCGATTAAGGCCAAAAATTTACATTTTAAGCCCATGAAACCGTGAAGGCCCAAAAGAAGTCCATTTTGTAAAAAATAACACTTTTGACCCGTACAAAACCGTGAATGTCATAAAAACCCATTTTTATCCGAAAATGACTCTTTTGGTCCTCTCAAAACCGTGAGTTATCATAAAAGGCTCACTTTTTGTTTATTTGTCAAATATGGCCCCTCATTAGGTTTTCTTTAGTTTTCAAGTACCCTTTAACATGTTTTATCTTTTCAACAACATAATGAGTTACATAAAGTAACTTGTTTTCCTAAGATCTTTAAGACTTGGAAATATATCAAGTTTATCAGGGTTTAACATAGATTCATAACATATTTGCACAACACATCATGAAAATACACACAAGCATGCATAAATACTTAGATCTAACACAAAACCAACTTGTATTCTCACCCAAAACATAGTAAAACCGAAAACAAGGGGGTATGAAGCTCACCTTGGGGGATGGATCAGTTTTGATGAAGAAATGAAAGAAGGTGGAGGTGTTTTCGGCCTTGGATGCTTCCTTGGGAAGATCTTCGAAAACAAGATAATTCTAGGAGCATAAGCACGAGAATGATGTTGTTGTGAGGAAAGATCTTAGCATAGATGGAGTTAATCAACTTAAGTGTGAAGTAACTTACCTAGTATGTGAGTTTGAAGAACCTTCTTGAGCATACACACACACACTCACGAAAATTGAAGGGAAGGGATGAGGGAATTTCCTTTGAGTTTGAGAGAGAGTGAGGGAGTTGTAAGTGAGTTTGGAGTGAAAAGTGAAAGTGGTGGGGGTTAGGATCTTTGGCCGAGAATTAAGAAGAGAAGAGAGAGATAGAAGTTCAGGTCTTTACTTAATGGTTAATCAATATTGATCTAGATATTTGGTGGACATTTTGCATGGATGTCGTCCATGTAAAAAGTATGTGGCACCATTAGAATTAATACAACTTTTTTTTAACATATATTGGGCGGAGAATTAGAGAGGGAAGGAAAGAAATAGACATTGGGCTTAAATTTATGTGTAATTGATATTGTATTGAACCATTAGGGATTTTCGATCCATGTGGGCCCACATATGAGTTTACGACCCAAAAGAGTAAAAAGGGATGGGTTTTCAGCCCAATGAGATTAAATAAGTGATTTTCGCCCCAATAAGGCCCATGAAGAGTCTTATGGCCCAAAATACTATTGCTTAATGAATGTGGGTCCAGTTAGGGCCCAAATAAGGGTTTCTGGCCCAAAAGAACCAAGTTGATGGGTTACTGGCCCATTAGGCCCAATAAGAGAATTTATGGTCCAATAAGAGGTTTGAACCGAGAAGTTAGGGTTTCAAGCTCATGGTTGGGTGAATGCAGCGTAATGAATTAGGTTTAGAGCTTGCACAAATGAGTTTTGATTTGAATTGTCATTTTTGAATGATTAACATGTATAATCTCATATTTAGGGTTACAAGATATCTCAAAGGTTAATTACACCTGGACAGAATTTCCTAGCCTTAAAATACTAGTTGTGACATCATCCCCCCGTTAGAGGGAATTTCGTCCCGAAATTCTTTTGAAAGTTGATCTTAAGAGCTATAGAAAAGGTGATGGTACTTTTGCATCATTTGATCTTCGCGTTCCCATGTGAATTTCGGTACGCGCTTTGCATTCCATCGAGTCTTCCCAATCGGAATGCGGCTTTGTTTTGTACGCTTCACTTCCCTGTCCATGATTTCAACTGGTTCTTTGATGAAGAGGAGGTTCTCGTTCACTTCGATTTCATCCAAGGGAATAACGAGGGTTCATCTGATAGGCACTTTTTTAGGTTTGACACGTGGAACACGGGGTGTATGTTGCCGAGCTTTGTGGGTAGCTGCGGCTTATAGGCCTCCAATATTGTCGTTCGATATCCAGGTAAATCTTATCAGAACCCGGATGGACGGAGTATCGCGTCTTGTGTACTTCGTTCATGATCAAATCTTTGAATCCTCCAATTTTTGGAATCCAGATTCGACTCACGAAATAGTAAGCTCCGTCTTCTTTGACTTCAAGACTCTTATCCATTCCACGCAGTGCTTCATTCGCGACATTCTCCGGCTTCAATGCCTCCAAAACCTGACGTAGGTGCTGACCGTGTTCTTTCTTGTTTCGAGAGTAGACGAGTATGTCATCGATGAAATCAATTACAAAGTTGTCTAGGAATGGGCGGCAAACTCGGTTCATGAGGTCCATAAATGTTGCGGGAGCAGGCGTCTGACCGAAAAGCATAATAACGAATTCATAATGGCCATACCGAGTTCGGAAAGCAGTTTCGGGGAAATCTTCATTTTGGACTTGATATGTAATGATTTTCAGAAGGGAGGGTTTAGATTGTAAATTAAGGACTTAATTTGAAAGAAGAGAAGGAGGTGCGGGTTTTGTCAATATGGATAATAGATTTGAAGGGATCGGGTATAAACTATTGCATTGCCTCTCCAACCCTAACCCTAAGGAGCGACCGTCACCTTAACAGCCAGCCGCCATCACCTAATGCTCCTTCGATCTCCGGTGTCGCACTACCACCCCTTTCAAACATGATTTCGACCGGCGTCGCTAACCATTGCTGCTGCTACAACTCGAGTCGCTAACCTTCTCCTTCTCCGTCCCTTCTTCTTGTTGTTCGCCGCTGCCGCTACCGGATTGGATACGCCGCCGCTGCTGTCTTCATTGTGGAGGTCGAAAAGCCCAGTCGTCGTTGTTCTTGTTGTGGCTGAGAGCGAAGCCACCGTTTGGGCACCGTTCAGTCGGGAAGTGATCACTCATGCCGCCGCTGCTGTTGCTCGCGAGTCGCTGTACACCACCGCAAGACCGGACGTCGGGGATAGAGAAGAACTCCATGTGGGACGCCGGAGACCTTGTGACGGGAGTTTGAACCGATTATGTGGTCATGGGAGGTACCGGTCGTACCTGTTGCGGTGGGATATCGATACGATCGTCCGTTGCCGCCATTAGCTGCTGTGTTGCCCGCTTTTTTTGCCGCCGCCGCTGCCTCACACCACCACCACTCCCTACCGCCACTTGCCGCCACGAGGTGGCGATATATTCTATTTGAGTGTGTTATTTTGTTGGGTGTGTGTATTGTTGTAATTTGTAACCGGAATGATAATAGAAAATTTTGAAACCACCACCGAGAGGTGGTGGCTGCCGCCACTGGCCGCCGTGTTGGGTGGCGGTGTGCCTCGTTTGCATTTTGGACTCGGTTGGGATGTTGAAACCCTAATGGGCCCAATGAAGCCCTAATGGGCCTAATGAACCCTAAATGATCAAAGGACCTAGCTATTGGGCCTGTGGGGCTAAGATGGGATTGGAAACCCTAATTAGGGTTTAGAAAACCCTAATATTGGATTTATGGGCTTTGGACCTCGGGACCCACATTTGGGCCTTTGGAATTGGACTATGTATTAAGCCCAATCACACCATATGAATTATTTAGAAGAGTGATGGACTTAATGGATTAAGTCCTTAATGGGTTAAGTAAGGAACACTTAACCCTAATTTTCATTTCATGTGAGAACCCTAAATTCATTTGGGCCTTGAGTTGGGCCTTTCTTTTGGGCTTTGGTGGTGAGACTATTGATGGGCAATCCAAGAACAAGTAAATGGACCAAAATAATTGGACGAGTTTTAGATTATGTGATATTGGGCCAATAGATGGACCACAACTAGGCCTTTATGATTATGTGATATTGGGCCATTGGAATACCGATAGTTTGGACTAGAATTGGATGAGCAATAGATGGACCACAACTGGGCCTTTATGATTATGTGATATTGGGCCATGGGAATAACGATAGTTTGGACTAGAATAATTGAACGGTCCTTAAGGAAAGACCATGTAGAGGTCTGGGCCCAATTTGGAAAATTGGGGCACATGTTGGGCTTTGGCCCATTACTTGACTTTTGGCCCTTTGGAGTGTGAGTTGGACCTGGGGCTTGGAACCCAATTATTAATTGGGTGTTGTTTGATGTTGGCAGTTCGGGAATCTGTCAACCAGCAGTTGGAGTTTCATCTGCGGGACTTCAGCAGTGCCAGGTGAGTTATCCTCACTATACTCAAAGGTCTAAGGCACCAAGGCCGGCCCTTTGGATTGTTATCTGGTTATGTTATGCTGGTATGATCTGTTAGATCAGTATCCTGGTAGATAGGATGGTATTATGTGATATGTGGTATGATCAGTTAGATCAGTTGTTGTCTACAGACTGTTATGTGATTATCTGTTATATGTGTGCACATATTTGTTTTGTAACGCCTGTGTTTCTAGGCTAGGCATCAATATTGACGTGATAGTCTAGGTTAACCTTTGTAACTCATTTAAAAGAAATGAAAAGGAATTATGTGAATATTATGTGAAAATTATGTGTTTTATGCTTAATTATTAGGGTTTAATTAATTAAGAATAAAAATGAGCGTCGAAAATAAATATTAGATAAAGCCAATATCTATTAAGAAAGTTGTAGTCGTCGTGACAAGGATTACGGATATATAAAGAATACCGAAATCCGAGTTATAACGAAGAAGTTATGACCTGTCGAAGTTTCGCGACAAAACCGGCACGGTGCCGAGTGTCGTAAAAAATGAGTTTTTGATAAACTACTTTTTAGCCTTAGTGATCTAAACGAAAGTCGTACTGTTCGTTAAACCGAGAGTATGTATAAAAAGAACGCCCAAATCTGACTTCGTATGAGGAAGTTATGATTTTTCTAAGTTTCAACATAGTAGTAGACAGCTAAAAACTCGAATTTTAGATCGAGTGATTTTTAGCCGACACAACCTAAACGAGAATCGAAGGTCTCGTCAATAGTAGTACAACGGTAAAAAGACAGACGAAACGGACGTCGGATGAAGAAGTTATGAATTTTTAACGGATTTCCTGTCCCGGTCTGTTAAAAATAATAATATAAAAATTAAATTCAAAATTAGCCGACGAAGTCTAAACGAAAGTTGTAGAGCGTAATTTTACCTACGCGTGCATATAAAGAACGTCAAAAACGGAGCCCGTATACGAAAGTTAAGGATTTTAGAAGTTTTTGCACAAAAATCGAGAAAAAAATGCCAAATCCGAGAAATTTTGCATGGGGGGACTTCGGCCACGTCACCTTCGCTGCATGCGCGCCATGTGTCCGAGACTGCTGAGTCACCGAGGCCACCTGGCGAGGCGTGTCGCGTCCTTCTCGAGTCCGAGGTTCGGTCCAATCGGAAGCTGCCCCGTGTCCGATCTCGGTGTGTCATCAGAAGCGTGTCCGAGCTTCACATGGTGTGCCACGACTCCCCCTCGGACCTAGACCTCGGTCCAATCAGAGGTCAGCAGCTGGACCCTCGCACGTGCGAGCCATGTGACTTCTCTTCGCATCTGCTGCCGCGTGGATTCCTCTCAGCCGTCCGATCAGGAGCCTCACACCTATAAATAGAAGGGTGCGAGACCTCCCGGGTATATTTTGGAAACTTGTCATTTACACCCCTATACCCATATTTCTTTCATTCCAACTTCCCCCAAAGCCCCAGTATTATACCAAACACCCGAAATACGCCCCGAAGTGCCCGAGAAGCCCGATAAATTTATCTTTTCGGTTTTGAAGCCCGACCCTCACAGAGCCCGGTTTCTCAATAAAACTCCCGGTTTTATTAGAAACGATCGTTTTAGGAAACAAAGTGCTGCCCGATTATCATTAAATATAGTGAGTGTGTAGTTACTTTCACCTTACACATAGATATGAAGTATTTTATATAAAATACGTGCTGTGTGAATATATATTGTTTGTTTATTTGAGATGGATGTTAAAGGAATGATTTATACAGGTTTTTAAATAATTTAAACTGTATATGTATTTTTATCTACAAAAATGTTGGGTAAAACATGGGTAGATGAAATAGTGGGTGTGTGATGAAAGGTGAGTTGGATAAATGAGATGATCAGTGATATAGATCATGAGTTGATGGTGAGTGGTGAAATATGAGAGAATCACTTACCCAAACGTAGCCCCCGTCATTCAGTAGAGTATGAATGACAACCATGGACTATTCTAGATGATCTGTGGAACACTAGCAGGCTCGCAACCTGTAAGTGTGTGAACTATATGTTCATCAGCTGTACTCTAAAAACCCATTGACATGTATTGTAGGGGGGATTCCCGTGAACAATATTGTCGATAAATAAGAGCTATGGACTTAACACATGTTGTATAAACCCTGGCAGCTATGGACTTAGTGCCTGTTGTATAAACCCTGGCGACGATGTGACTTCGTGCCTATTCCTTCGAATGAATCCTTAGGAATGAGTGATAGATGAATCTTAGGGTAAATCCTTAAGAAATAAATAAGATAATGGGGTTGGGGTAATTTGGTTGATTGATTGATGTTTAAGCATAATAAATTTATTTATTGTGGGTTGAAAACCCTATATGCTCACCAGGCTTCCAAGCCTGACGCACTCATCTTTTTATTATTACAGGTAGTGGACCCCGAGCATAGTCGGAGGCTGATGAGTGATTTTTGGATTATAGGCCAGTAGTTGTAAATAACTGTTGTAAGGCTTATAATGTATTGTTTATGCTTTTGATCTGTATCGGAACATGACATCCCGAGGTTTTGATATGAAATGAAAATATATATTTCTTAAAGAAAGGTTTTGATAAATTTTTATCATGTTTTGTTTTGGGAACAAATTCCGCAACATCTTTTAAAAGCATTACTCTGATTTTATTTTAGAAAGCATAAAATAAATCGGTCTTTTCTGGCCGAGAAATTAGGGGATGTCACAGTTGGTATCAGAGCATTAGTTTAAGCAAACTAAGAAATTATATGATTTCTAGACTTAAACTTAGAATGCTAAGTGATGATTGTGAGATGAGTGTCTACCATATTTTAGACACAAGCACTAGTTTATTTTAGGAAAGATGTCTAAAATGCTTTTAGGTGCTAAATGCTGTATGTTTGCCATATATGCCATTAATTGTTCGGATCTATGGTCTGTTGCCGTCCGGATCTGGAAACCTTATGTGTGTAGGATTCTAAACGTATGACTACGATATTAGAACTAACAATAAACGTTGCAGAGTAATAACGAAGATTTAACGTCTATCGAAAATAAAGATCTAAAATCACCTACGATTAGTGTATAGATAGAAATGGTGAGTACTCAAAGTGGATTCGGAAACGATAATCCGCAGCCTGAGCCAATCACGATGACTGGGGTGCAGGCAATGGTGCGTACGATGTTGGATCAACAGATGGAAGAAATAAAACGTTTACTTCAACAAAGTAAGGATGAACTTACTGTGCCAGTACGTCAGGCATCTGCTCTTGAGGCAACTATCTGGGTTGCTAAGTCTATTGAAGAAATGATCAATGACAGGACTGCCAACAAGGTTGAAGTTGGCAAGAAGAGGAAATTTGAGGGGTCTTCAAGGCCCACCATGAGCAACATATTCTCAAAGTCTGGCAAAAGAGGAGGTAAAGGAAAATGGTGCGGGAAGTGTAAAATAAACACTCTGGGAATTATGGCAGGAAGGTGAATTGCTTTAAGTGCGGAGAAATTGGGCATTACGCCAATGAGTGTATGATTCCCAAGGGGGTGTGTTACGTATGTAAGGAAGAAGGCTATATTTCTAAGGGCTGTCCGAAGAAAAATGAAGTAACAAGGCCAAGCGCACCGCCAACGCCAATGGAATTTCAGAATATCCTTGACAAAGCAAATAACAACGCTAGGAATTAGAAATAAAGACATGATACCCGAAGATCAAGTTATGAAGTAGTAATGTGAATAGTAACAAGTGGTTTAGCCTATTAGAGGCATAGTATAGGGTAAACTTGAACCTCTGTGTAATCGTTTCAAGGAAATAGTATAAACCCTGGTTTTGTCATCTGATGAATTGAATGACTATGTGAAATTCTTGTATGGTGATTTGGAGAACTGCGAGACAATACTTGGGACGAGTATGAGTAGGTGTGAATGGTAGTAGAGGCCTATACTACCGGAAGCACAGGACTCGTACTTGGATCAAGAAAAGTCACAAGGTTACCAAGGACCTAGTAATTGATTCTGTCTTGTTCTAGTCTGTCGTTACCATCGTTTCGGTAATGACTAAGAAGATAATTGTTATTCCGACCTTAGAGGTCATATCGAATCGAGTCCGACTAAGATAAGTATGTCACGTGGTTCAGAGAACCAAGTTTGATGTAGTATTTGACTTAAGCCAGAAGATTGAAGTGAAAGATGATCAAAGCGATCAATAGAAGTATCGCGCTCATTGTTAAAGAAGTTGGTAGTTAGAAATGATACATGTTGAAATGTGATTGTATCACATTAGAACATGAAGGAAGGTATAGTTTGTTCTGAAATTTGTCTCTAAGAGACCTGAGTCTAAGCAGTGCATTATACGATGAGAGATCATTAGAACATGACCCATCGGTCTGTTACAATGAATGAAGGAAAGTACTTATTCTAAGAAGAAGAAGGAGTCCTCAATAAGGATTTATTTTGTAACTCGAAGGTTACAATTGAAGTCCTACAGAGATCTGAAGCTTTTTAGGATTTGCTGGATATTACCAAAGGTTTATCCAAAGCTTTTCTTCGATCGCGACTCCATTAACAGCTTTGACCCACAAAGGAGCTATTTATACTTGGAATGAGAAGCATAAGGAAGCTTTAGAGAAGTTAAAGAAGAAGTTGTGTGAAGCACCGATTCTTTCATTACCTGAAGGAGTTGATGACTTCACAGTTTATAGTGATGCCTCTGGAGTTGGGTTAGGTTGTGTTCTGACCCAAAGGGATAAAGTGATAGTGTATTCATCGAGGCAATTGAAAGAGCATTAAAGGAACTACCCTACTCATGATCTGGAGTTGGCAGCGGTAGTATTCGCCTTAAAGATATGGAGGCACTATCTTTATGGTACTAAATGCAAACTTTTCACTGATCATAAGAGTCTTCAATATCTCTTTAATCAGAAGAAATTGAACATGAGGCAACGGCGCTGGCTAGAGTTACTCAAGGACTACGACTGTGAGATACTTTACCACCCTGGTAAAGCAAATGTTGTTGCTGATGCTCTCAGACGGAAGGTAAATCTTGAAAAGAAAAGGCCAAGAGCGTTGAGGATTGAAGTTGTCTCGACAATTGTGGAAAGTATAAAGAAAGCTCAAGAGGAAGCTTTAGAGAAAAATGACCGAAAGGAAGAACGTTTGGGGCAAAACGTTGGTGTTTGATACAAACGGTCAAGGACTGAAGGTATTCAAAGATAGGATTTGGGTACCTAAGACGGGAGGAGTAAGAGATCTTCTGATGGAAGAAGCTCACAAGACCATGTACTCGATTCATCCCAGCAGTACAAAAATGTATAGGGATCTAAAACCTTATTACTGGTGGCCGACGATGAAGCTCGATGTTGCTAAGTATGTGGCCGAGTGTGTAACTTGTGCTAGTGTTAATGCACAACATCAGAAACTGTATGGGAGTTTAGAACCTTTACCTGTACCCATGGGTAAATGGGAAGACATCACCATGGATTTTGTGACTAAACTGCCCAGAACAAGGAACTGTCACGACATGATTTGGGTGGTCGTTGATCGATTCACTAAGAGTGCGCATTTCATAGCAGCCAACGAGAAATGGTCTATGGATAAACTTGCGAATTCTTATGTGAAGGAAATTGTGAGGCTTCACGGTGTTCCGTTAACGATTGTATCCGATCGTGACAGCCGTTTTACCTCAAGGTTTTGGAGGAGTCTACATGAGGAATTGGGTACCAAGTTGTGTTTGAGTACAGCTTACCATCCGCAAATCGGTGGTCAGAATGAACGAACAATTCAAACATTGGAGGATATGCTGAGAGCATGTACCCTAGAATTCCAAGGTAACTGGGATGAACACTTACCTCTAGTAGAAAATTCCTATAATAATAGTTTCCACTCAAGCATCAAGATGGCACCTTATCATGCTTTGTATGGGGAAAAGTGTCGAACGCCGTCATGTTGGCTGGAAGCTGGGGAAAACCAGTTTATGGGACCTGAAATAGTCCATCAGACTGCTGAAAAGTTGAAAGTGATTAGGGAAAGGATGTTAGCTGCTCAAGATCGTCAAAAGAGCTATGCTGAAAAGAAAAAGACAACCGATATCATTCAAAGTTGGAGATTCGGTTTTACTTAAAGTCTCGCCGTGGAAGGGACTTATAAGATTTGGTAGAAGGGGAAAGTTGAGTCCAAGGTTTATTGGACCATTTAAAGTTGTTCAGAGGATCGGGAATCAAGCTTATAAGCTAGAATTACCGGAAGAACTGGAGGGTATTCATAATACCTTTCATATGTGTTATTTGAGAAAGTTCACGGGAGGTGTGCCCGACATAATTCTCATTTCTGAATTAAGGTTGGATGAAAACAAGAGGTTAATTGAAGAACCTGAGGCAATCGTTGACCGTAAGACTAAGAAGTTGCGACGCAAGATGGTCGATTTAGTGCTCGTGCGTTGGAAACATACGAATGGGCCAAGTCTCACCTGGGAAACGGAGAGTGACATGATGAGTCGCTACCCGCATTTGTTTGCTGATGTGTGATTCCGGGGACGGAATCATCCTAAGGGGGAGAGAATTGTAACGCCCGTGTTTCTAGGCTAGGCATTAATATTGACGTGTTAGTCTACGTTAACCTTTGTAACTCATTTAGAAGAAATGAAAAGGAATTATGTGAATATTATGTGAAAATTATATGTTTTATGCTTAATTACTAGGGTTTAATTAATTAAGAATAAAAATGAGTGTCGAAAATAAATATTAGATAAAGCCGATATCTATAAAGAAAGTTGTAGTGGTCGTGACAAGGATTACAGATATATAAAGAATACCGAAATCCGAGTTATAACGAAGAAGTTATGACCTGTCGAAGTTTCGCGACAAAACCGACACGGTGCCCAATGTCGTAAAAAGTGAGTTTTTGATAAACTACTTTTTAGCCTTGGTGATCTAAACGAAAGTCGTAGTGTTCGTTAAACCGAGAGTATGTATAAAAAGAACGCCCAAATCTAACTTCGTATGAGGAAGTTATGATTTTTCTAAGTTTCAGCTTAGTAGTAGACAGCTAAAAACTCGAATTTTAGATCGAGTGATTTTTAGCCGACACAACCTAAACGAGAATCGAAGGTCTCGTCAATAGTAGTACAACGGTAAAAAGACAGACGAAAACGGACATCGGATGAAGAAGTTATGAATTTTTAACGGATTTCCTGTCCCGGTCTGTTAAAAATAATAATATAAAAATTAAATTCAAAATTAGCCGTCGAAGTCTAAACGAAAGTTGTAGAGCGTAATTTTACCTACGCGTGCATCTAAAGAACGTCAAAAATGGAGCCCGTATGCGAAAGTTATGGATTTTAGAAATTTTTGCACAAAAATCGAGAAGAAAATGCCAAATCCGAGAAATTTCGCATGGGGGGACTTCGGCCACGTCACCTTCGCTGCATGCGCGCCACGTGTCCGAGACTGCTGAGTCACCGAGGCCACCTGGCGAGGCGTGTCGCGTCCTTCTCGAGTCCGAGGTTCGGTCCAATCGGAGGCTGCCCCGTGTCCGATCTCGGTGTGTCATCAGAAGCGTGTCCGAGCTTCGCATGGTGTGCCACGACTCCCCCTCGGACCTAGACCTCGGTCCAATCAGAGGTCAGCAGCTGGACCCTTGCACGTGCGAGCCATGTGACTTCTCTTCGCATCTGCTGCCGCGTGGATTCCTCTCAGCCGTCCGATCAGGAGCCTCACACCTATAAATAGAAGGGTGCGAGACCTCCCGGGTATATTTTGGAAACTTGTCATTTTACACCCCTATACCCATATTTCTTTCATTCCAACTTCCCTCAAAGCCCCGGTATTATACCAAACACCCAAAATACGCCCCGAAGTGCCCGAGAAGCCCGATAAATTTATCTTTTCGGTTTTGAAGCCCGACCCTCGCAGAGCCCGATTTCTCAATAAAACTCCCGGTTTTATTAGAAACGATCGTTTTAGGAAACGAAGTGCTGCCCGATTATCATTAAATATAGTGAGTGTGTAGTTACTTTCACCTTACACATAGATATGAAGTATTTTATATAAAATACGTGCTGTGTGAATATATATTGTTTGTTTATTTGAGATGGATGTTGAAGGAATGATTTATACAGGTTTTTAAATAATTTAAACTGTATATGTATTTTTATCTACAAAAATGTTGGGTAAAACATGGGTAGATGAAATAGTGGGTGTGTGATGAAAGGTGAGTTGGATAAATGAGATGATCAGTGATATAGATCATGAGTTGAGGGTGAGTGGTGAAATATGAGAGAATCACTTACCCAAACGTGGCCCCCGTCATTCAGCAAAGTATGAATGACAACCATAGACTATTCTAGATGATTTGTGGAACACTAGTAGGCTCGCAACCTGTAAGTGTGTGAACTATATGTTCATCAGCTGTACTCTAAAAACCCATTGACATGTATTGTAGGGGGGGATTCCCGTGAATAATACTGTCGATAAATAAGAGCTATGAACTTAGCACATGTTGTATAAACCCTGGCAGCTATGGACTTAGTGCCTGTTGTATAAACCCTGGCGACGATGTGACTTCGTGCCTATTCCTTAGGATGAATCCTTTGGAATGAGTGATAGATGAATCTTAGGGTATATCCTTAAGAAATAAATAAGATAATGGGGTTGGGGTAATTTGGTTGATTGATTGATATTTAAGCATAATAAATTTATTTATTGTGGGTTGAAAACCCTATATGCTCACCAGGCTTCCAAGCCTGACCCACTCAGCTTTTTATTATTACAGGTAGTGGACCCCGAACATAGTCGGAGGATGATGAGTGATTTTTGGATTATAGGCCAGTAGTTGTAAATAACTGTTGTAAGGCTTATAATGTCTTGTTTATGCTTTTGATCTGTATCGGAACATGACATCCGGAGGTTTTGATATGAAATGAAAATATATATTTCATAAAAAAAGGTTTTGATAAATTTTTATCATGTTTTGTTTTGGGAACAAATTCCGCAACATCTTTTAAAAGGATTACTATGATTTTATTTTAAAAAGCATAAAATAAATCGGTCTTTTCTGGCCGAGAAATTAGGGGATGTCACATGTTTGGCGGTTGAGGCTTATCTGCTTTGTGCGAAAGCCAATAGACCTGGGCATTCCAACCTGTTGGTTGTGGGTCGTGAGTATTCCATCCCAAGGATGATTGGACTCACAGTATGTAGGCATTCCAACCTGTTGGTTGTGGGCATGGGGTATTCCATCCCGAGGATGATTGGACTGTGACACCGAAATTTTCAAACCAAAAATTTCATTTTGAACATAAAAATCACATATCATATTTCCCGAAAATCTCAAGTATCAATATTAGTACAATTTATTTATTAAAAATTGTTTATCACATAAACCAGGATCCTCCAAAATATATCCCCAAAGCGAGTGTGTGTACAATCAAGCTGGGGCCTTCCCGCGATCATCGGAAGTGCCTGAAACACATAACACATAACACGGTAAGCATAAAACTTAGTGAGTTCCCCAAAATACCACACACACAAATAATTAGCCACTCAAGGCTATAACTCTGTACGACCCTCCGATCAATGTGTCTCAGTGGGACCCTCGGGTCCCAACTCGGTAAACTCATTGCAACAATAAACAAATTAAATCATCAAGACATAATGCATATTATTACAATACACAGATAGCACATAAACAACTCAATCACAACAAGATACCACTCATGGTAAGTATAGTGAGAAGACTCACCTCGTAGTCAGCAAGTAATAAACATGTACTTATAAATCCCAAACTAGCCTCCGCCTAACACATTTTATAAACATCTCTAATCAAAACCTCATTCTTACATCACAAGTCTCTCTAACTCTTTTCCAACTCTTGAAATGGGTAAAAGTCCATGTTACCCCTCCACAATTTCTATTACTAGTGTTGGTCAAGCTATCAAGTCAACAGTGGTCAATTCAGGTCAACAGTCCCAAAATGACATGACTCGCCGAGTGCACTCGAGTGACTCGCTGAGTCCTGTCGATTCTCCTCGTTCTTTGAAGTGATCCAGTTCGCTGAGTTAACCCTAACTCACCAAGTAACAGCATCAACAGTTAAACCAGAAAACCCTAACTGACTCGTCGAGTCACCCCCTTGATTCGGCGAGTCCATTCAGACTCTCACCTTAATCAGACGATTCCAAGGCAGGGAACCTACCCAAACTCTAGATCCATACTCCTAAGGCTCATCTATCATGTAAAGTCACATGATTTACGTCCATGCACGACATTAAGAGCTTGAAATGCCAAATCTCAACTCATCAAGGGTCTTCACTCAATATCACTTAACATGGTTGAATAAAGCAGAGAGATCTGGATTCTAGGGACCTTAGATGACCCAGATATGAAGTCCATCTTTCTCAATGAGCATGAATCACTCAAGGTCCTCATATTTGGGGTGAAGAAACCCTAGATTCCCACAAACAAAAGATCCACATGAAGAAATGAGAATGGTGAAGGTTAATACTTCCTTTAGACGTTCTGGAGTGAAACCACCTCGGATCTAACAACACCTTCTTGTTTCTTGGCTTAAAATCCTTCCTTTCTCTTCACAAAGAGCACCAAAAGCTCGCAATTAGCTAAGCACTCTCTCTCACAGCTCAAGGGTCGTTTAGGGTTTTCTCTCAGGGAAGGATAGTCGCAAATGAGGCTATAAGTGCCTTTAAATAGGCCACAGGCCTAAGAATTTAGGGTTTCCATCAATAGCGCTGACTCGGCGAGTCGACTCACAGACTCGTCGAGTCCGTTCATTAATCCTTGTCATCAGTCGCGACTATACTCGATGAGTTGAGGCACCAACTCGTCGATTCACTCAACAAATCCCGAGTTAAATGAATAAAATAGTATACCTGGGGATCCGGATGTTACAATTCTCCCCCACTAGAATCAGACTTCGCCCTCGAAGTCATGCTCCGCGAATAGCTCAGGATGTTGCTCCCGCATTTCTGACTCCGGCTCCCAAGTCAACTCGGACCCTCTCAGATGTTGCCACTGGACCTGAACCAGGGGTACCTCCTTGTTCCTCAGAACCTTCACCTTTCGATCCATGATCTCAATTGGTCTCTCAATGTAATTCAGGCTCGCATCCACCTGAATGTCTTCTAATGGTACTACCGTCGTCTCTTCGGCTACACACTTCCTTAGCTAAGACACATGGAAGGTGTTATGAATCTGACTCAACTCCGCAGGTAGCTCCAAACGGTACGCTACCCTACCTACTCTGACGGTCACCCTGAAAGGACCGATGTATCGGGGCCCAAGCTTGCCCCGTTTCCTGAATCGGATCACCCCTTTCCAAGGGGATACCTTCAGGAGGACAAAGTCTCCAACCTGAAACTCAAGCTCGGATCGTCGCCTGTCTGTGTAACTCTTCTAGCGACTCTGGGCCGTCAGTAACCTATGTATGACTTGCTGAATCTGCTCAGTCGTCTTGAGCACTATCTTAGTGCTACCCATCACTCGTTGCCCCACCTCTCCCCAGCAGATAGGAGTCCGACACCTTCTCTCATAAAGAAGCTCGAAAGGAGGCATATCTTAGTGGAATGGTGGCTGTTGTTGTAAGAAAACTCAGCCAAGGGCAAATATGTGTCCCAACTTCCACCGAAGTCCATAACACATGGTCAAAGCATGTCCTCGAGCGTCTGAATCGTCCGCTCACTCTGCACGTCCGTCTGTGGGTGGTAGGCTGTACTGAAGTGCAATCTCGTACCCAACTCCTCATGAAACATCTTCCAGAACCTGGAAGTAAAGCGCACATCCCGATCTGACACTATCGACGTCGGAACTCCATGCCGAGCTACCACATCTCTTACATATACCTCGGCTAGTTTCTCTACAGAAGAACTCTCACTAATAGCAAGGAAGTGAGCGCTCTTCGTCAACCGGTCCACAATCACCCAAATTGCGTCGACACCTCGTGCGGTCCTCAATAATTTGGTGATAAAATCCATGGAAATTTGTTCCCACTTCCACTGGGGAACCTCTAATGGCTGCAACTTGCCATGAGGACGCTGGTTCTCGGCCTTAACCCGTCGACAGGTCAAGGACCTCTCGACTACCCAAGCCACGTCCCTCTTCATACAGGGCCACCAATAGTCCCTCTTCAGGTCCAAGTACATCTTAGTGGCTCCTGGATGGATCGAGAATCTCGATCTATGCGCCTCGTCCATCAGAAGACGGCGAGCTCCGCCAGTATAGGGCACCCAAATCCGCCCTCGGAAAGTCATAAGCCCACGACTGTCTGTCACAAACTCAGACACCTGCCCAATCACCCGCTCCCTCTTGTGGTTCTCCGGTCTCATGGCCTCCACCTGGGCCTCTCGAATGGTGTCTAAAACGGGAGTCATCACCGTCATCCTCATACACACATCTCGGATCGGAGCGATCTCAGCTCTACAGATCAGGGCGTCGGCTACCATATTAGCTTGCCCGGATGATACAGGATCTCACAGTCATAGTATTTCACCACATCCAACCACCTCCTCTGTCTCATATTCAAGTTGGGCTGATCCATGAGGTACTTCAGACTCTTGTGGTCCGTGTATATAGTACACCGCACGCCATAAAGATAGTGGCGCCAAATCTTGAGGGCGAACACCACCGCCCCTAACATCAAATCATGGGTGGGATACCTCGTCTCATGAGGCTTCAGTTGCCTCGACGCATATGCTATCACGTGACCCCTCTGCATCAACACTGCACCCATCCCTGAGATAGACGCATCGCAATAAACCACAAAGTCCTCCACTCCCTCCGGAAGGGCTAACACTGGAGCTTCGCACAATCTCTGGTGAAGGGTCTCAAATGATGCCTGCTGCTCAGGCCCCCAAACAAAAGTAACACCCTTCCGGGTCAATTTGGTGAGAGGAACTGCAATCTTGGAGAAATCCCTGATAAATCTCCGATAGTAACCGGCCAATCCCAGAAAACTCCTGATCTCGGATGGGGATCTCGACACCTCCCATCGCATGATTGCCTCAATCTTGGCTGGGTCGACCAATATCCCATTCTGATTAACGAGATTCCCTAGGAACTGGACCTCTCGTAACCAGAAATCACACTTGGAGAGTTTGGCATATAGCCTTTCCGATCTCAAAACTCCCAAAACCTGTCTAAGGTGCTCCTCGTGCTGTTCTCTGGATCTCGAGTACACAAGAATATCGTCGATGAACACGATCACCGATCGATCCAACATGGTCCTACACACCCAGTTCATGAGGTCCATGAACGCCGTCGGTGCGCCCGAAGGGCATCGCTACAAACTCATAGTGCCCATAACGAGTCCTAAAGGCCGTCTTCGGAATATCCTCCTCTCAGACTCTCATCTGATGATATCCGGACCTCAGATCAATCTTGGAGAACCAAGATGCCCCCTACAACTGATCGAACAAATCGTCGATCCTCGGAAGTGGATAACGGTTTTTGACCGTCAACTTGTTCAACTCCCGGTAATCAATGCACATCCGGTGCGAACCATCCTTTTTCTTGACAAAAAGGATCGGAGCTCCCCACGGTGAGCTACTCGGTCTAATGAACCCTTTCCTCAGCAGCTCCTGGAGCTGAGAGGATAACTCCTGCATCTCTGGTGGCACAAGGCGATAGGGTGCCTTGGCAATAGGTGCCGCACCCGGAATCAAATCAATCCGTAACTCCACCTGCCTCTCGGGAGGCACACCCGGTAACTCCTCGGGGAACACATCAGGGAACTCGCATACTATCGGAACCTCGGATACAGAACTCAGCCTCTCTGCACGGTCCGCGAATCCATCACATACGCCAGGAATCCCATACAACCCTGCTGTAAACTCTGCCTTGCCCTGGCGGCAGAGCAGAAAGCCGACCCAGATCAGGTACCCTCGCCATACACTGTAAGCACTCCCCCACTAGGGTCTCGTATAGTCACCAACTGACGCTCGCAGTCGATCACTGCTCCAAAACGGATCAACCAATCCATGCCCACGATGACACAGACATATCCCATCGCGATCGGTACCAGGTCGATCGGAAACTTGACGCCAAAAATCTCCAGCACGTATCCTCGGAACACCTCGGTAGCAAAAACCGCATGCTCATCAGCTATAGAAACCCTCAGAGGTCGACTCAACGCCTCACGCTGGTTGCCAATGTGAAGACTAAAGGCTATGGATACGAAGGATCGACTCACACCCGAATCAAATAACACTAAAGCAGGTACAGAACTCACAAGAAATGTACCTAAATATAGCACAAGATAAACATAAAAGAAGCATAGAGAAAATAAATGGATAAATAGGGGAATACATACCAGCCACAACATCCAGTGCTGCGCGAACCTCCTCCCCTGTCAGCTGGAAAGCTCTCCCATGAGCCTTCGGAACCTCGGCCTTCACCGGCCTAACATCAGTAACACACAATGCAGCAGGAGTGGAACCCTGGGCTGATCCCTGAACAAGCTGAGGACACTCGGCCCTTCCGATGGCCGGTCTGATTGCAGTGGAAACAGACTGCAAAACCCTTGGGGCAATCCTTCGCCATATGCCCCTCCTTGCCACATTTGTAGTAAATCCCTGCCCGACAAGATCCCTCGTGACTCTTTCCGCACTTGCCACAAGTGCGGCCCTTATGGCCTCCTGGTCTCGGATCAGCAGGTTTAGCCCGCTTGGCTGCCGGCTGCGATTGTGCTGGTCACCGGTTTCTCCCCTGAGACTCCGCGTCCTCCCTCGCCTAAGTCTACAACTCGATCTCTCTCCTCCTGGCATTCGCCTGTAGCTCAGTGAATGTACGGTAAGACGAGTTCGCCACGAACTCCCGAATATCCCTCCTCAGTATGCTCAAGTACCGACTCATGCGAGTCTGCTCAGTCGCCACATGCTCATGGCAAAACAACGCCCTCTCGTGAAACATCCGCGTAATCACAGTCACTGACTCGGTCTTCTGTCGAAGAGACAGAAACTCCTGGGCCAACCATTCCCTTTCCACAGGGGGAACATACTTATCTCGGAACATCCCAACAAATCTCTCCCAAGTCACCGCAACATGCTCTGCAGGGGTGAAACTAGCTGTCACAAACTTCCACCAATCCTTCGTTCCCAATCGAAGCTGGTTCAGCGCGAACCGTACCCTCAAATGCTCTGGGCATGAACAAGTGTAGAAACAACCCTCGATATCAGAGATCCATCTCATCGCAGCAATCGGATCCTGAGCCCCATCAAATTCTGGTGGCTTCGTGTTGCTGAATTCCCGGTACAGCAACGAGTCACCTCCCTGTGGTCTGGCAGCAGCGAGAGCTGCAGTGGCTGCAGCAGCAGCGGCCTCAGTAATAGCGGCATACCGCTCATCAAAAGTCTCAATCAAAGTGGTCTTAATAGACCCAAACATCTCAGGAATCTCCGCTCGAATAGCTGCGGCCACCTCCTCGTGAATAATCCTGCGAATCTCATCATCACTAGTCCCACTGCTCCCGAGGTTGTGGCGTGTACCTACCATGATGTCTCTGAAACACAACACAAAATCATCAGAGACTCGCTCGAGCATAATCACACACGACTACTCATCCTTACTTGCTCTTCATCATCCTAAGGATTCTTACTTGGATTGTACAAAGACCGGGTGCCTTCAGTAGTACGAGCCCAATACTACCTTCCACACCCCACCTGTGGTTTCCCCAAGTCCTCCTCCTAGGATTCTAATTCACAACATTCTATTCCTCACGATTCACAGACTACGCTCTTAGAAGACTCCTCCCCAGCTCATCTAGGTACCTCCTCCTAGATTATTTCTCGACTCAAAACTCAGTACATACTCAGAGCAAATAGCAGGTAATACTGATCAAGAACACCTCCTAGGCTAAGGCGTCACAAATCAGGCAACTCTAGCCCTAGGATATGAAATACCTAGCCTAATTTTTCTATCATGCAACCCTAACAGAACATTTCATAAATATCTCATAACACAAAGTAAGGGTATCTTGGGAAATCACCGTTCGGGCTCTGGCTGATTGTACACACCGCTCTAACTCGTTTTCTCTTAAAACTCTTTCTCGTTTTTAGAAAAATCATTTCTTTTGAATTTTTTTTCTCAAATCCTCAATTTGAGTCCAAACACACCTGGAGGTGCATCCGAATCCCTCAAACCAAGGCTCTGATACCAACTTGTGACACCGAAATTTTCAAACCAAAATTTTCATTTTGAACATAAAAATCACATATCATATTTCCCGAAAATCTCAAGTATCAATATTAGTACAATTTATTTATTAAAAGTTGTTTATCACATAAACCAGGATCCTCCAAAATATATCCCCAAAGCGAGTGTGTGTACAATCAAGTCGGGGCCTTCCCGCGATCATCGGAAGTACCTGAAACACATAACACATAACACGGTAAGCATAAAACTTAGTGAGTTTCCCAAAATACCACACACACAAACAATTAGCCACTCGAGGCTATAACTCTGTAAGACCCTCCAGTCAATGTGTCTCAGTGGGACCCTCCGGTCCCAACTCGGTAAACTCATAGCAACAATAAACAACTTAAATCATCAAGACATAATGCATATTATTACAATACATAGATAGCACATAAACAGCTCAATCACAACAAGATACCACTCATGGTAAGTATAGTGAGAAGACTCACCTCGTAGTCAGCAAGTAATAAACATGTACTTATAAATCCCAAACTAGCCTCCGCCTAACACATTTTATAAACATCTCTAATCAAAACCTCATTCTTACATCACAAGTCTCTTTAACTCTTTCCAACTCTTGAAATGGGTAAAAGTCCATGTTACCCCTCCATAATTTCTATTACTAGTGTTGGTCAAGCTATCAAGTCAACAGTGGTCAATTCAGGTCAACACTTCCAAAATGACATGACTCGCCGAGTGCACTCGAGTGACTCGCTGAGTCCTGTCGATTCTCCTCGTTCTTTGAAGTGATCCAGTTCGCTGCGTTAACCCTAACTCACCAAGTAACAGCATCAACAGTTAAACCAGAAAACCCTAACTGACTCGTCGAGTCACCCCCTTGACTCGGCGAGTCCATTCAGACTCTCACCTTAATCAGACGATTCCAAGGCAGGGAACCTACCCAAACTCTAGATCCATACTCCTAAGGCTCATCTCTCATGTAAAGTCACATGATTTACGTCCATGCACGACATTAAGAGCTTGAAATGACAAATCTCAACTCATCAAGGGTCTTCACTCAATATCACTTAACATGGTTGAATAAAGCAGAGAGATCTAGTTTCTAGGGACCTTACATGACCCATATCTGAAGTCCATCTCTCTCAATGAGCATGAATCACTCAAGGTCCTCATATTTAGGGAGAAGAAACCCTAGATTCCCACAAACAAAAGTTCTACATGAAGAAATGAGAATGGTGAAGCTTAATACCTCCTTTAGACGTTCTGGAGTGAAACCACCTCTGATCTAACAACACCTTCTTGTTTCTTGGCTTGAAATCCTTCCTTTCTCTTCACAAAGAGCACCAAAATCTCACAATTAGCTAAGCACTCTCTCTCACAGCTCAAGGGTCGTTTAGGGTTTGCTCTCAGGGAAGGATAGCCGCAAATAAGGCTATAAGTGCCTTTAAATAGGCCACAAGCCCATGAATTTAGGGTTTCCATCAACAACGCTGACTCGGCGAGTCGACTCACAGACTCGTCGAGTCCGTTCATTAATCCTCGTCATCAGTCGCGGCTCTACTTGACGAGTTAAGGAACCAACTCATCGAGTCACTCAACAAATCCCGAGTTAAATGAATAAAATAGTATACCTGGGGATCTGAACGTTACATGGACCCATAATATGTTGGCATTCCAACCTGTTGGTTGTGGGCCAGGGGTATTCCAACCCGATTGTTGACTGGACCCATAGTATGCTGTTTATGATTATATGTGTATTGTTGTGGGTATGGGTATTTTGGGGGAACTCACTAAGCTTTGTGCTTACGGTTTCAGTTTATTGTTTCAGGTGCCCCAGATATCTTGGCAAGGCGAAGGTGTGACCATACACATCCTCGTGTTTTGGACTTATGGGTTCTGGGATACTCTGATATTAAACTATTTTGAAAACATTGTGTAATAACTAATGACTTTTGGATGTTTGAAAAAGTTTTAAATTGGCTTGATTTTTATGGGTGTTACAAGTTGGTATCAGAGCCTTGGTTTGAGTGAATTGGAGAAACATTCGTGTGAATGCAGTCTCAAATCAAGGAAGGATTTTCAAAATATTTTTAAAATGGTTTTCAAAATAAGTAAAGGAGGATGCAGGGTGTACGATCAGCCGGAGCCAGTAAGTAGACCCCAGAATACCATATAGTTATCTGATTATGTGATATGTTAGAACAACATGCTAGTACTAGGCTAGGGATCTTCAGGAATTGTATGATAGAATTGCCGGATTACATGATGCCTGCTATCCTAGGATTTCCTTTACATGAGATTGACATCATTATTGTAGTTGCTTAGTGTAGTTATACATAATTAAGATCTTATAGCCTGAGAATGTTTGATTTGGCCTTATGTTCTGTTCTTGTTTGATTGGGAGCTTAGGGTAGGATTAGATATTCGAAAGTCTATGGGGTCCAACATTATGTATGGCTAGCATACACTAGTGCTACAGGGTTGGTGGAAGTTTCATGGATGGTTGAGTTATGCAGGGTCAGTAGACCAGTTATGAGATACTTAGCTTTCCTCTAGGAGTGAGGATTGAGCGATCGCCATGCGTATGTGTATTGTTAGGGTGTTGTGATGATACTTGAGGCAAATATGGGTAGGTGTGGAAGGTAGTATGGGCCCGTAGTACTGAAAGCACATGACCCATACGTGTAGCAAGGAAGTCACAACCCCTAGGGTTTGGTTGGGAGTTGGTCCCCTGTCATTATATGGATTATCAGAGATCTTTCTGGTGTCTTACCAGAATGGTGGTTACAAGACGTCTTGAGATCGGATCTAGGTTAGGATCGGGAGCTGGCAGCTAGGATAGGCCAGCATTGTCAGAGGACCGTGTTAGTGAGATCATCCGGGAGGAAGTGATCGGGGTTGTCCGGGAACAGTTTCCGGAGATGTTTGGGTCTATTAAGACCGCCATGGTTGAGTATTTCGACGAGAACTATGCAGCCATTGCCGAGATGGTTGTCGCGACAGCTGTAGCAGCTGTAACGACGGCAAGGGGAGGAGATGGTCGAGATTTCTAGTACCGGGACTTGTTACTGGGACATATTCTGATGAGCAGAGGGTTGCAGTTACTTGGGACTAAGGAGATATTATGTACTCGTTACATTCTGCAGGTCAAGCGGGAGAGTCTAGCACATGAGGTTCTATATTTGAGGCTTCAGGGGTTTTGCTCGAGGCCGGAATGTGAGTCGTGAGGACTCTGGAAAGGAGTGATGATTATGTTCAGCTGGGGTTTTGCAGCTGGAAGTAGAATGGTTAATTGGTGGATTGGAATGTCGTTTTATAGGGCAAGGATTGTGCCCTTTCAGTTTTTGAGCTCAAAGGAGTGAGCAGACTTGGGACCCCAGGAACAGGTTGTGTTCCATCTCGGATCAGTTAGTCGCAGGGGTTGGCGACAGTATTTTAGCGCTGGTGAGCTCGGGTGGGTCGATGTGGCATGAGTATCTTGTGAGGCGTACACGATTACCGTTCCGACCCATAGGAGCTAATATCCGATTCGCCTTGGATCTCTCGTATAAGGAGGTAAGGATATATTGTGCGATCTATTGCACTTTCAGGATTGGAGACTATGTATTGGAAGTAGTTGTAGCCCAGTTTAGGGTAGAGGTTTCTTCAGCTACTGCAGTTTAGTTGTGGGCAATTGAGCTGGTGAGTGATGTCAGGGTGCGAGTCCCTGAATGATATGATTTCTAGAAGCTCGAGAGCCAGAGATTAGTTTGGAACACTTTGGGAAGAAGGGTATTATATGGGAGGTCTACAGACAGGGTCCTACAGGATGGTTATTTAGCATGGTCAGGATTCAGTGGTTTTAGTAACCGTTATTGGTTGGTGGGTGAGGGCGCCAAGGGAAGTAGCTCGTTGCTGAGATGTTAGTTGGAGCATCTATCTTTTGGACTTCAAGAATTGAGTGTGGGATCATTCAAGTATTAGGGACTATCGGTTTCCCTGGGATTCAGGAAGTGTTCAACTAGTTCTTATAAGTGTGTGATCATTTGTGATTGGCTGGTAATGGAGCACCAGTTGGAAAGAGTTGGTTGTCATCAGATCGATCGTTGGAGAGTGAGAAGGATTGGAAATTCTCCAACTTTCATGTATTGTGAGGACTTAGTCGAATCTAAGTGGGGGAGAATTATCTTGGGGTTCAGAAGCAGGAGCGGTTTGAAAATGGGATAAGTTTCACATCGTTGTCAGGAAGGAAGAGAACACTAGTAGCTGCTTGGTTTGAGTGTTGTGTGAGTTGGGAGTTTGGTAAAAACTCCCCAGCATGTGAATCATGTCTTCTCGGTGCTTGATAGCAGAACTTGGGAAATCAGGTTGGGATTCTAGCCATGAATTAAGTTCAGTGGTGTGTTAGGTCGATCGCGTGTTCGACCGATATGGAAAGTGTTGTAAGACTGCGGGGGTAGTCGTAGCATTCACTAGCGATCAGTTGGTATGGAAAGTGTTGTAAGACTACGGGGGTAGCCGTAGCATTCACTAGCGATCAGTTGGTATGGAAAGTGTTGTAAGACTGCGAGGTTAGCCGTAGCATTCACTAGCGATCAGTTCGTATGGAAAGTGTTGTAAGACTGCGGGGGTAGCCGTAGCATTCACTAGCAGCAGATAGTGCTAGAGTGATGTAAGTATGTGGGTGTAGCCGCAACATTCACTAGGTTGGTAGATAGCGTAAGCGTGTTATTAGGACGCGGAAGGGACAGTAGTAACCACCAGTTCGGGTGTAGCAGTGAGGATATGAAAACCCGTAGATTGGATTTCGGAATTACCCAAACGGATTGGATCGGGTTGAGCCAGTGATAGGACTGCAGAAACGCCACTACAACTAAGAGATCAAGGAACCAAGGAATTGCTTAAGGTCGTTTGTGATATAAGTCTACCGTTGGCCAGGTAGCAATCACTTGTAGCTGTGGATTTGGTAACGACGGGATACAACGCATGGATCCGTTCGGTTGGATCAGGAGGTTGTTAGAGTCGCAGTGGCATGATAACGAGTGGCAACTAGTTCCAGGGAAGGATTTTGTTTGGAAGTCATGTGAGGCAACTATGTGGGAGTCCTTTAGCTCCGCGACCGGGCCGGAACCCGAAATTTCAAATGAGTATTACACGGTTGTGGCGAATCAGAGGATTTTTGGATGAGATGCAACGATAGGTCCTTGGATTTCAAGTTATGGGTTAGACCCGAGTTATGTATATAGTGGTATTCCAATCTAGGGTATTCCATCGTAAGGATGACCGAACCCTACGATTGAGTGGACCTGTCGTGTTTGGTATTCCAACCCGAGGGTTGATTGGACCAAACATGGGTGTGATATGAGGGTATTCCATCCTAGGGATGACTGGAACCGTTGTAGGCATGCCTGGTATTCCAGGCCGAGGCTGATTGGGCCAGGTATGAGTGTTCATGCTTGAGAGATGATTGTTATCTGTATGATGGTTCGGGAGTTAAAGGAAGCACTGTCTCGTCGGCACTTAAGGGTTCACCTCTCGGTTTGTCTCCCATTGTTCATCATATCCTTGGAAATGTTGTCACCCGAATTAGCTTTCTCCAGAAGGATTATCGAGTCTCTGTTGTCCAGTAAAGAGTTCTTGGCAGTAGAGTATGATCTGTGGTTTTGTACTCTTGTAGGGACCTCAGGTTATCAGTAGTTGAGTAGCCAGTTGGGAGTTAAGTGTAATAAATTCTGCAATGATTCAGAGTGGGCGGTCTGTCAATGAGACGTACCATCTCGAGACTACAGATTCGGATTGAGTAAATGTGATCATATTGCAAGGGATTTGTTTATTTTCAGGTTTTAGAACCCTACGAGGGTTGGCTACGGTTGCCTTAGAAAGGCTGGGGTTATGCTCGGGGTTATAGTCGTGTTGTTCAAGTTGACTGGTGTGTAAGGGATGATAAGAAACGATTTCGAGGACGAAATCAAATTTAAGTGGGGGAGAGTTGTAACATCCCGTTTTAAATAGAATAATTAAAATAATAAACCCGGGACCCTGAGAAGTAATTTTATTATTGTATTAAATTATTATAGCCCAAAATTAAATAATAATTAGTGGGGTGTTGGTTCCGGGAAGCCAAATGACAAGAATTGAATCTCTAGGGGTTAAAGTGTAATTTTGGGACATTATTTGTAAGGATTTTCATAAGTGAAGGGGTGTTTGCTAACATTTTGGACTTGATATGTAATGATTTTCAGAAGGGAGGGTTTAGATTGTAAATTAAGGACTTAATTTGAAAGAAGAGGAGAAGGAGGGGCGGGTTTTGTCAATATGGATAATAGATTTGAAGGGATCGGGTATAAGTTGTTGCATTGCCTCTCCAACCCTAACTCTAAGGAGCGGCTGTCACCTTAACATCCAGCCGCCATCACCTAATGCTCCTTCGATCTCCGGCGCCGCACCACCACCTATTTCATACATGATTTCGACCGACGACGCTAACCATTCCTGCTGCTACAACTCGATTCACTAACCTTCTCCTTCTCCGTCCCTTCTTCTTGTTGTTCGCCGCTGCCGCTACCGGATTGGATACGCCGCTGCTACTGTCTTCATTGTGGAGGTCGAAGAGCCCAGTCGTCGTTGCTCTTATTGTGGCTGAAAGCGAAGCCACCGTTTGGGCAGCGTTCAGTCGGGAAGTGATCACTCATGCTGCCGATGCTGTTGCTCGCGAGTCGCTGTACGCCACCACACGACCGGACGTCGGGGATAGAGAAGAACTCCATGTGGGACGCCGGAGACCTTGTGACGGGAGTTTGAACCGGTTCTGTGGTCATGGGAGGGACCAGTCGGACCTGTTTCGGTAGGATATCGATATGATCGTCCGTTGCCTCCATTAGCCGCTGTGCTGCCCGCTTTCCTTGCCGTTGCCGCTGCCTCACGCCACCAGGTGGGTGGCTGGATTCCTTCTACAAGCGGAAGCGTGTGTGTGGGTTTGTTTTTTATTATTAGTGTGTGATGTGTGTGGTTTGGGTTGGCCGGAAAAATTGAGGAAAGGCCACCACCACCACCGTATATTCTATTTGAGTGTGTTATTTTGTTGGGTGTGTGTATTGTTGTAATTTGTAACCGGAATGATAATAGAAAATTTTGAAACCACCACCGAGAGGTGGTGGCTGCCTCCACCGGCCGCCGTGTAGGGTGGCGGTGTGCCTTGTTTGCATTTTGGACTCGTTTGGGATGTTGAAACCCTAATGGGCCTAATGAACCCTAATTTATCAAAGGACCTGGCTATTGGGCCTATTGGGCTAAGATGGGATTGGAAACCCTAATTAGGGTTTAGAAAACCCAAATATTGGATATATGTGTGACAACCATCAAATTCAAGTCAAAGTCAAAGTCAACAAGTCAAAGTCAAAGTCAACAAGTCAAACCGGTCAAACTTAACTAGGACTTATATGATAAAAGTTATTCTATAAAAATTTGCATTGGTATGCCAAGAATTAAAGTGTTTCGGATATTTTATGTGTTTAGCAATGTACAACCCTAAGAAGGGAGTTAAATGCATCAAAACACGACTATGGACCCTTTTGGGGACATCAAACAATCACAAACGAAGCATAACGGGGTTCACGAACCTTTCATTGCGAGATTATACAATAATAATGGCTAAAAACAAATCTCTCCCAAATCTCTCCCAAATCTCTCTCAACTTTTTATAGTCATCCGGGTCATCCCGACCCTTAATTTGGCCAAAAATCACTCAAAACGGGAAGTTAGCTTGAAAAACAGCCCTTAAGGACCGAAACCCTTCTTAAGGACCGAAACCCTTCTTAAGGACCAAAGCTTCTATGACCGAACCCTCTCATGACCGAAGGTCCCCTTCAGGACCGAACTGCATAGAACCGAACTCATCTCTTCGGAACCGAAGCTAACCACCGAGACCGAACCTCAAATACAACCGAAATGAACCGAGCCTTCGGTCCATTTCGCTCCTCTCGCACCTTCGGACCCGAGACCCACCCTTCGGACCCGAGCCTTACGTTCGGTTCCTTATTCTCCCTACTCTCGGTCCTCATCTCCTAAGGACCGAACCTCGCAGCTTCGCTCCTAATTCCCGGTTTTCGACTACTTTCGCTTGTTAAGCTCGTTTTTGACGTTTTTGACGGAAATTCATATTTTTATCATTTTAAACTCCCTAAACTCATATTTTATTCATTTCTTAAGGATTAATTAATTATAAATCATTATTTTTACAATAAAGAAAATAGCTTAGAATACCAAGTGGGTCAAGTGTGCCCACTTGTCTCCATGTGTCATCTTCTCATTAGTCCAACCCTATCCACATCACACAAACCAATGCAAACATCCTTTCAATTTAGCAATTTGCTCCAGCAACATCTATATAAAGAAATCCCTGGAGAATTTCTTGGCTTATTTTGATCACTTTCAAACACTTATACACTTCTCAAACCATCAAGAGAGCCTCTTTTTCTCTCTACTTCCAACCACTTTGTGAAAGTGTTCTTGAGCTACTACTTCACTTTTTGGATCATCCAAGCTTTCACGAGTTCATCAAGTGTTCTTGACTTGATACTCCTCGTCTTCGACCTTCCACTCTTCAAGAAATCACTCAAGGTGAGTTCATACCCCTACATTTTCCAGTTTTCTTTAGTTTTCAGAGGGGGGGGGGGGATACAAGTTAAAACACCAAAACATATTTAAAACTTAACTTGACAGCCTACAACAGAAAAGTTGTGACCTGTTCACGAACTGTTTTACCCAACTTAAACTTAAATTTTTTTTCAAAACTATTTAATATGCAAATAGGTCAGGTTTATACCTTTAAAATGACTACTTGCACATCTGCATACGAGTTTTCTACAATTTATGGTGATTTTTACAAAACTGCCTATCACTGCCGCAACAAAATTGGACCAGGTTGTGAAGATGAACATTTTCACACTGGTTTGAAACCACCCAAAATATGATCACAGCAGACACGTTTTCTAAAATCTCCGAGTTTACGGATTCAGTTTTCGACTTACGATGATTTTTCGATAAGTACTCTAAAACAGCGACAGCTAAGGGTAAAACTGTCAAAACAAGTTTAAGGGTTATTCACACCTTGTAAGATGCTGAGCAAAGTGTGTAAGATTTACACTTAGTATTTTCAAGGTCATCTTTATTGAAATACAAAGTCTTACATATCAAGGTTTCATCAAATCATAACACACTACTGATAAACTATAATAGGTATAGTTTGAACACTTCATTTATCAAAGAAACAGTAATACAATCGATTTACAAAATGAGTATTTCATCACAAACTACATGAACATGTTAATGAATAAATTTGTGAGACATTCATCTTCAGGGTACTCTTAAGTACAACAGAAAAGTCCTGTAGTTATAGCCAGAATCTCTTGTAGGGAGAGTGTGATAGTTGTGTATAGATCTATATTGCGTCTGACAAACCCGCACCTAAGCTGCTTGCAACAGCTAGACCAGCAGGTCTGGGGTGACAAGTGTCATAACATTCCGACGCTTGAAGAACGTCGAGTACGAGGTTTTCGAGTCTTATTATGGTTATAACAACTCACATGGGAATTAACAAAACACACAGTTCACGGGAATTTAAGGATTTCACAAAAAGGAGTTTTATTTAAATATAAAACCACACATAAGTATGACGATTTACTTACATATACTAAGTCTTGGTTTAGTAAGACTACAACAAACCTTTTAAAAAATATTGGATTTTCTGGAAACAAACTTGTAACAAACCTTAAGGAACAACATCCATTTTTCATTCATAAATTGCTTATGAACTCACCAGCTTTAATGCTGATACTCTTTCTAAAACAACTTGTATTCTCAGGTATTCAGTAATACAGGTAACCACAAGGTTTTTGAAGGCAAGACGATAAGGCGCATATTTCTTTTAAACTATTTTGACATCATATGTAATTTATTTGGAAACATGTATTTTTGCAATGATGTAACCTTTTAACTTATATTTATGATGGTTGTGTTTGCTTTCTTCACTATGGTTATGATACTGAGCATGACGTCCTCCGCCCCCGAACGTTTCCGCCGTTCCGGTTTGGGGGTGTGACAGATTGGTATCAGAGCTTTGTTTATAGTGAACTAAGTATATCGAACCACGTAAGATATACAAACTATAAATACAACGGGACCAAATTTCTCTGACGTAGCTTTTCAAAAATACTTTGAAAATAAAAATTTGTATTTTTATAAAAGTACACGCACAATCGCACTCATTAATTCAGTATCATAATGGAAATAACACAAAATTATTGAGACAAGTTGAACACCATGATCCAGCTTCGGGGTATGAAGTCAGATCTTGGATGAATATAGCCTGATCAACTATATTTAGCCAAGGTATGACCAACGTATGCCCAAGAAGAATCATGATGAGCAACAAGTCTTCAACTTTCCAAAAACCCCGAGAATCAAACGTAAAAATACTATAGGATTATTTTACACAAAAACCGTAATAACCACATTATAAATTGCGATAACTAACCTATTACTCCCAAAATTTCTCGCGATATCCTTCTTATCCCTATTCTCGTACAGGCGCAATGGCAGGATTTCACTTACCGGGTGACCCCTACATCCCCAACCAAGGGAATGCCGGTTGGATTGTGGAAGACCCAGAGAAAGATTCCGAAGAGGAACCCATGGAGGATGAAGAACCCATGGAGGAGGAAGAATCAGTAGACGGTGAAGAGGAAGAAGACTCAGATGGAACCGACTCCGAACCCGAAGTCTACGATCCACACCCTGCCCCTATCCCTCCGCAACACTTCCAAGGCCCGACGCCCCAATGGACCGAAACTATACATCGATGGAGCCGAGAGCAAGGTCAACGACCTCCCTATGGCATGGAACGAGGTTTTTACGACCTCAGCCAAGGAGGGTCAGTCGACAAAGCCCTTCCTATCATGGTTCACCGTGTCGCACGCCACGAGGAGCAAACCAGGGTAAACACCCGCCACCTCATGGAAGTTGGTGCCACCAGCCAAGTCAACTCCGTTCGCCTTCGCCGGTTGGATGATGACCACGATTGGACTCGAGACCGCACTGAGGTCCTTCGTCGGGAAATGGCCGCGACCCGAGCCGAAGTATAAGAGCTTCGAGAACACCGAGCCACTTTAGAAGGACGTCTGGCAGAAGCAGAGCGCCAAGCGGCAGAATCCAGAGCTGAAATGAGGGAAACAAGGAACTTCGTGTCTTCACTTCGTGATCCTCAGAGCCGAAACCGCCGCAAGTAGTGTTTGCACTGCTCGCTTCAGTTTAATCTCGTTTTGCGGATAAATATTACTATTATTTTCTAGTATTTCATGTCCGATCTCGCGATTTAAGTGTTTACACTTTCGGGATCTGTTAGGCGGTCAAATTGTTTTCCATACATTGATGTAGCATAGACCCCTCGTAGGGTCAAATTTTCCCGAATATTGTATACTAAGTTATATCAATGAAATTGACACGCTATTTGTTTTATTGGGAACATTACATCAAGTTCATGACAGGGATTGTTTTCAGACTAAATTTACTGGTGTCCAATTTATGATTGTTTGATGTATAAATCAAAGTTATATATAATTAAGACCATGTCGACCTAGAAATGGTGGTTCCGCCTCGGATCCTCTTCCTTGTTTGGTTTTGGGCCCAGGGCAGACCCATTAGATTCGAAAGTTTATTTAATCTAATTATATATAATTATTATACATCAAACGATTGATGGATGGGCCCGGTATGAATTCTATCACAGACATTTCATGTGAATCAAAACTATCAGCATTCATAAAGTCTATATTTCAGTATCTATAGACCTCTAGTATGAATGGATTCTTACAATATCTTTACAAGTCGGAATCATGATGCATATAAAGAGCTAATAATATTTAGTTTTAACTCTCGACTTGTGAGTGATATCAAAGACTTATTGTCTTTTCATTCTTGATATGGCAGAAAATGCCACCTCGTAGAAATCCTAGACGTGGCGGCGCCGCAGGAGCTGCACCACCGCCACCACCACCACCCCCTTAGTTCGATCCAGTAATGTTCCAGGCTGCCATGACAGCCGCAGTAGCAGCCACAATGAATCAGCACAAATAATGCGGGTGGTGCGGGTAATGGTGCCACAAATTCTAACCACGGGGACAACCAGGGACACTCGAGAGAGTGTACCTACAAAGACTTTACAAATGCCAAACCCAAAACCTTCAATGGAAGCGGAGGTGTCATAGCGTTGTTGCAATGGTTCGAGAAAATCGAATCCATCTTCGAAATATGTGCATGCCCTGAAGCAAGCAAGGTCAAATTTGCAGCATGCACATTCTCTGAAAGGGCCCTCACCTGGTGGAATGGCCACGTCAAGGCATTGACACTTCCGGTGGCTAATTCGATAACATGGGAAGACCTGAAAACCATGTTAATGAAGGAGTACTGCCCAAGGGGCGAGATACAAAAGTTGGAAGAGGAACTTTGGGGTCTCAAAATGACAGACTCTGACATCCTGTCTTATACCTCAAGGTTTAGCGATCTAGCCATGCTGTGTCCCGGGATGGTCCCTTCGAAAAGCAAAAAGGTGGAAAGATACATATGGGGACTATCTCCCCAACTTCAAGGAAACGTATTGGCCTCAAAGCCAACTACCTTTGACAGTGCCAAAGAACTAGCACAACAACTCATCGACCATAAGGCCAGCCATGGCACTGTGACAACCACCCCCGAACAAGCGAAAGGGGAAAGCAACAAAAGGAAGTTCTGGAACAAGAAGAAGGGTCAACCTGCTCAAGACCCTGCCAAGAAGCAACAAGTGGTTGCTGTGCATGCTGCCACAACCACTGCCACCCCAACTCCGATCAGGCAATACACCGGGAACCTACCCAAGTGCAACAAGTGAAACTTTCACCACAACGACGCATACCGTTAAATGCATTGCACCAAATGTAACAAAAAGGGGCACACCGCTCGATTTTGTAAAGCTCCAGTCCAACAAAACGCACAAGCTGCCAATGCCAGACCAAGTCGAACCTGCTATGGCTGTGGAGAAGCAGGACACTTCAAGCGGAACTGCCTGAAGGCAAGGAACCCCAACTCTGGTGAAGAGGGCAGAGTTCTGGCAATAGGTCATGAGGAAGCAGTAGCAGATCCAACTGTGGTCACCGGTACGTTTCTCCTCGACAATACATACGCATGCATTCTTTTCGATAGTGGCGCGGAGAAAAGCTTCATGAGCCATCAATTTAAACGCTTGCTTAAACAAAAACCACAAACACTAAAAGACACATTCACCGTAGAAATGGCTAACGGAAAAACAGAGAACACTAACGACATTTACACCGGGTGTACCCTCACCTTAAACAATCACTCTTTCCAAATCGACCTTATGCTGGTCACCATAAAAAGTTTTGATGTCATCATTGGCATGGATTGGTTATGCCTTCACCATGCTGAAATCCTATGTCACGAAAAGGCCGTTCGCCTTAATCTGCCAAATGGTGAAACCCTCGTCGTATATGGCAACAAACCTAGCTCAAACTTTCATATCATCTCTTGTGTCAAGGCTCAAAAGTATCTCCGCAAGGAGTACCACGCCTTCCTAGCCCACGTCGTGGACAAGAAACAAGAAGCGAAAAATATCAAGGACATTCCGGAGGTCTGTAATTTCCCCGATATATTCCCGGAAGACCTACTAGGAGTGCCCTCTGCTAGACAAGTCGAATTTCGAATCGACCTAATTCCTGGAGCTACCCCCGTATCCAAATCGCCATACCGTCTAGCCCCAGCCGAAATACAGGAATTGTCTAGTCAATTGAATGAACTACTAAACAAAGGTTTCATAAGGCCAAGCTTCTCGCCTTGGGGAGCACCGGTCTTGTTCGTAAAGAAAAAGGATGGATCGTTCCGTATGTGCATCGAATACCATCAATTAAACAAACTCACCATTAAAAATCGATACCCTTTGCCTCGAATCGATGACCTCTTCGACCAGCTGCAAGGAGCAAGTTTCTTCTCAAAGATTGACCTTAGATCAGGATACTATCAACTACAAGTTCAAGAGGAGGATATTCCCAAGACAGCCTTCAGAACGCGCTATGGTCACTACGAGTTTGTAGTGATGCCCTTCGGCTTAACAAATGCACCCGCGACATTTATGGACCTGATGAATCGGGTGTGTCGACCTTACTTAGACAAGTTCGTGATTGTTTTCATCGATGATATACTAGTCTACTCCCGAAGTAAGGAAGAACACAGCCAACATTTACTTCAAGTCCTGGAGACACTGAGGGCGGAGAAATTGTACGCAAAATTCTCAAAGTGCGAGTTCTGGATTCGAGAAGTGAATTTCCTCGGATATGTAGTCAGCAAGGAAGGAATTCATGTGGACCCTTCAAAGATCAAGGCAATCGAAAGCTGGGCAGCACCAAGAACACCTACAGAGCTCCGACAATTTTTAGGACTCGCCAGTTACTATCGAAGATTCATTCAAAACTTCCCCGAAATCGCGAAACCACTCACCACCCTGACTAAAAAAGGAGTGACTTTCGTCTGGGGGGATAAGCAAGAGTCTGCGTTCCAGACATTGAAACGAACCCTGTGCAGCGCTCCGATCTTGTCCCTGCCGGATGGAACCGAGGACTTTGTGGTTTATTGTGATGCGTCAAACCAAGGTCTAAGATGTGTGTTAATGCAACGATGAAAAGTCATTGCCTACGCTTCAAGACAATTGAAGACGCACGAGGTGAATTACACGACGCACGATCTCGAACTGGGAGCAGTAGTTTTCGCCCTAAAAATCTGGAGACATTACCTCTACGGCACTAAGTGCACTATCTTCACCGATCACAAAAGCCTTCATCATATCCTCAACCAAAAAGAACTCAACATGAGACAAAGACGATGGGTGGATTTACTAAACGATTACGAATGTGAGATTCTTTATCACCCGGGAAAAGCCAACGTGGTTGCAGACGCTTTGATCTGAAAGGAATACTCGGGCCGCCGAGTAAAGGTGTTAACCATGACCATCCATTCACATCTGTCCGCACAAATCAAAGAGGCACAGGAAGAAGCCTTAAAATCAGAGAACGTGGCAGGGGAAGCGTTGAGAGGAATGGACAAAAATGTTGAAGTCAGGGATGACGGAGTTCGTTGTCTCATGAACCGGATCTGGACACCAAAATTTGGTGGATTCAGGAATTTTGTCATGAACAAAGCTCATAAAACTCGTTACTCAGTGCATCCCGGCTCAGACAAGATGTATTCAGACCTCAAGAAGCTGTATTGGTGGCCGAATATGAAAGCCGAAATAGCTACCTTTGTGGGTAAGTGCCTGACTTGCGCCAAGGTTAAGGTACCCGTGTGGAAGTGGGAGCGGATTACAATGGATTTCATTACCAAGTTACCTAAGACAACGGGTGGACTTGACACCATTTGGGTAATCGTCGACAGATTAACCAAATCCGCACACTTCCTACCAATAAAGGAGACAGACAAAATGGAGAAACTGACAAGGATCTACATTAAAGAAGTCATGCGACTTCACGGAGTACCGATATACACTATCTCCGGTAGAGATAGTCGGTTCACGTCACGGTTCTGGGAGTCACTGCAGAAAGCTATGGGAAATAGGCTGGACATGAGTACATCCTACCACCAACAGACCGACGGGCAGAGTGAAAGAACCATTCAAATGTTAGAAGACATGCTAAGAGCTTGTGTGATAGACTTTGGTAAAGCTTGGGATGCTCATTTACACCTTATCGAATTCTCATACAATAATAGTTATCACACTAGCATCAAAGTTGCTCTGTTCGAAGCCCTCTATGGCCGTAAGTGCAGATCACCCCTGTGCTGGGTTGAGGTGGGCGATGCGCAACTAGCAAGAGGGCAGTTTTCTAACAGCACACTCACTGGCCCGGAGATCATAAGGGAAACAACATAAAAGATCGTCCAAATTCGAGAACGAATGAAGGCTTCGCAGGACCGACAAAAGAGCTACGCAGATAAGAGACGAAAGCCCTTGGAGTTCCAAGTTGGGGATCGAGTACTACTAAAAGTATCACCTTGGAAGGGATTAATACATTTTGGAAAACGTGGGAAATTAAATCCAAGGTATATCATACCATTCGAAATCCTCGCCACGATTGGCCCGGTGGCATACAAGCTACGATTACCACAGGAACTCAACCACGTTCATCCTACCTTTCATGTGTCGAACTTAAAGAAATGTTTGTCTGATGAGACCCTTGTCATTCCTTTGGAAGAAATTGAGATCAATGAGAACCTCCACTTCGTAGAAGAACCTGTTGAAATCATGGATCGAGAGGTCAAATCGACGAAACAAAGCCGCATTCCCATCGTAAAGGTCCGCTGGAACGCCAAGTGAGGACCCGAATTTACTTGGGAACGTGAGGACCAAATGAAACAAAAGTATCCACATCTATTCCCCAACCCTTGAAGTCCCACTCAAAATGAAAATTTCAGGACGAAATTCCTTCTAACGGGGGGATAATCTGACAACCGTCAAATTCAAGTCAAAGTCAAAGTCAACAAGTCAAAGTCAAAGACAACAAGTCAAACCGGTCAAACTTAACTAGGACTTATATGATAAAAGTTATTCTATAAAAATGTGCATTGGTATGCCAAGGATTCACATGTTTCGGATATTTTATGTGTTTAGGAATGTACAACCCTAAGAAGGGAGTTAAATGCATTAAAACACGACTATGGACCATTTTGGGGACTTCAAACAATCACAAACGAAGCATAACGGGGTTCACGAACCTTGCATTGCGAGATTATACAATAATAATGGCTAAAAACAAATCTCTCCCAAATCTCTCTCAAAATCTCTCTCAACTTTTTATAGTCATCCGGGTCATCCTGACCCTTAATTTGGCCAAAAATCACTCAAAACGGGAAATTAGCTTGAAAAACAGCCCTTAAGGACCGAAACCCTTCTTAAGGACCGAACCCTCTAAGGACCGAAGGTCCCCTTCAGGACCGAACTGCATACAACCGAACTCATCTCTTCGGAACCGAAGCCAACCACCAAGACCGAACCTCAAATACAACCGAAATGAACCGAGCCTTCAGTCCATTTCGCTCCTCTCGCACCTTCGGACCCGATACCCACCCTTCGGACCCGAGCCTTACCTTCAGTTCCTTCTTCTCCCTACTCTCAGTCCTCATCTCCTAAGGACCGAACCTCGCAGGTTCGCTCCTAATTCCCGGTTTTCGACTACTTTCGCTTGTTAAGCCCGTTTTTGATGTTTTTGACGGGGATTTTTTCACCAAATTCATATTTTTATCATTTTAAACTCCCTAAACTCATATTTTATTCATTTCTTAAGGATTAATTAATTATAAATCATTATTTTTACAATAAAGAAAATAGCTTAGAATACCAAGTGGGTCAAGTGTGCCCACTTGTCTCCATGTGTCATCTTCTCATTAGTCCAACCCTATCCACATCACACAAACCAATGCAAACATCCTTTCAATTTAGCAATTTGCTCCAGCAACATCTATATAAAGAAATCCCTGGAGAATTTCTTGGCTTATTTTGATCACTTTCAAACACTTATACACTTCTCAAACCATCAAGAGAGCCTCTTTTTCTCTCTACTTCCAACCACTTTGTGAAAGTGTTCTTGAGCTACTACTTCACTTTTTGGATCATCCAAGCTTTCACGAGTTCATCAAGTGTTCTTGACTTGATACTCCTCGTCTTCGACCTTCCACTCTTCAAGAAATCACTCAAGGTGAGTTCATACCCCTACATTTTCCAGTTTTCTTTAGTTTTCAGGGGGGGGGGGGGGATACAAGTTAAAACACCAAAACATATTTAAAACTTAACTTGACAGCCTACAACAGAAAAGTTATGACCTGTTCACGAACTGTTTTACCCAACTTAAACTTAAAATGTTTTCAAAACTATTTAATATGCAAATAGTTCAGGTTTATACCTTTAAAATGACTACTTGCACATCTGCATACGAGTTTTTTATAATTTATGGTGATTTTTACAAAACTGCCTATCACTGCAGCAACAAAACTAGACCAGATTGTGAAGATGAACATTTTCACACTGGTTTGAAACCACCCAAAATTATAGGAAAAATTATGATCACAGCAAACTCGTTTTCTAAAATCTCCGAGTTTACGGATTCAGTTTTCGACTTACGATGATTTTTCGATAAATACTCTAAAACAGCGGCAGCTAAGGGTAAAACTGTCAAAACAAGTTTAAGGGTTATTCACACCTTGTAACATGCTGAGCAAGGTGTGTAAGATTTACACTTAGTATTTTCAAGGTCATCTTTATTGAAATACAAAGTCTTACATATCAAGGTTTCATCAAATCATAACACACTACTGATAAACTATAATAGGTATAGTTTGAACACTTCGTTTATCAAAGAAACAGTAATACAATTGATTTACAAAACGAGTATTTCATCACAAACTACGTGAACATGTTAATGAATAAATTTGTGAGACATTCATCTTCAGGGTACTCTTAAGTACAACAGAAAAGTCCTGTAGTTATAGCCAAAATCTCTTGTAGGGAGAGCGTGATAATTGTGTATAGATCTATATTGGGTCTGACAAACCCGCACCTAAGCTGCTTGCAACAGCTAGACCGGCAGGTCTGGGGTGACAAGTGTCATAACATTCCGACGCTTGAAGAACGTCGAGTACGAGGTCTTCGAGTCTTAGCATGGTTATAACAACTCACATGGGGAATTAATAAAACACACAGTTCACGGGAATTTTAGGATTTCACAAAAAGGATTTTTATTTAAATATAAAACCACACATAAGTATGATGATTTACTTACATATACTAAGTCTTGGTTCAGTAAGACTACAACAAACCTTTTAGAAAATATTGGATTTTCTGGAAACAACTTGTAACAAACCTTAAGGAACAACATCCATTTTTCATTCATAAATTGCTTATGAACTCACCAGCTTTAATGCTGATACTCTTTCAAAAACAACTTGTATTCTCAGGTATTCAGTAATACATGTAACCACAAGATTTTTGAAGACAAGACGATATGGCGCATATTTCTTTTGAACTATTTTGACATCATATGTAATTTATTTGGAAACATGTATTTTTGCAACGATGTAACCTTTTAAATTATATTTATGATGGTTGTGTTTGCTTTCTTCACTATGTTTATGATACTGAGCATGACGTCTTCCGCCCCCGAACGTTTCCGCCGTTCCGGTTTGGGGGTGTGACATTATGGGCTTTGGACCTCGGGACCCACATTTGGGCCTTTGGAATTGGACTATGTATTAAGCCCAATCACACCATATCAATTATTTAGAAGAGTGATGGACTTAATGGATTAAGTCCTTAATGGGTTAAGTGAGGAACACTTAACCCTAATTGTCATTTCATGTGAGAACCCTAAATTCATTTGGGCCTTCCTATTTGGCCTTGATTTGGGCCTTTCTTTTGTGATTTGGTGGTGGGACTATTTATGGGAAATCCAAGAACAAGTAAATGGACCAAAATAATTGGATGAGTTTTAGAGTAAGGCCCATGTGAAGGACTTGGGCTAATTTGGAAAATTGGGCCATAGATGGGCCATAACTGGGCCTTTATGATTATGTGATATTGGGCCATGGGAATACCGATAGTTTGGACTAGAATAATTGAACGAGCCTTAAGGAAGGACCATGTAGAGGTTTGGTCCCAATTTGGAAAATTGGGCCACATGTTGGAATTTGGCCCATTACTTGACTTTTGGGCCTTTGGAGTGTGAGTTGGTCCTTGGGCTTGGAACCCAATTATTAATTGGGTGTTGTTTGATGTTGGAAGTTCGGGAATCTGTCAACCATCAGCTGGAGTTTCATCTGCGGGACTTCAGCAGTGCCAGGTGAGCTATCCTCACTATACTCAAGGGTCTAAGGCACCAAGGCCGGCCCTTTGGATTGTTATCTGGTTATGTTATGCTGGTATGATTTGTTAGATCGGTATCCTGGTAGATAGGATGGTATTATATGCTATGTGGTATGATCAGTTAGATCAGTTGTTGTCTATAGACTGTTATGTGATTATCTGTTATATGTGTGCACATATTTCTTTGGCAGTTGAGGCTGATCTGCTTTGTGTGAAAGCCAATAGACCTGGGCATTCCAACCTGTTGGTTGTGGGCCTCGAGTATTCCATCCTAAGGATGATTGGACTCATAGTATGTGGGAATTCCAACCTGTTGGTTGTGGGCCTGGGGTATTCCATCCCGAGGATGATTGGACCCATAGTATGTTGGCATTCCAACCTGTTGGTTGTAGGTCGGGGGTATTCCAACCCGATGGTTGACTAGACCCATAGTATGATGTTTATGATTATATGTGTATTGTTGTGGGTATGGGTATTTTGGGGGAACTCACTAAGCTTTGTGCTTACGGTTTCAGTTTATTGTTTCAGGTGCCCCAGATGTCTTGGCAAGGCGAAGGCGTGACCGTACACATCCTCGTGTTTTGGACTCATGGGTTCTGGGATACTCTGATATTAAACTATTTTGAAAACATTGTGTAATAACTAATGACTTTTGGATGTTTGAAAAGTTTTAAATTGGCTTGATTTTTATGGGTGTTACAAGAAGTTCGCTTGATTCTTAGAGTTGGCTGAGGGGGATGTCGATTCGGAATAGGGGGATATCGATCCTTGATGATGGGTTTGCTTGACTCTTAGTGTTCAATTGCTCTATGGGCAATCCGCTTCTCCTCCTTAAGAGTTAGACGGGTGTACTCTGGGGTTAGCAGTTTGGTTTGATAATTTCCTTACTTATTAGGTCGTCCTATTGATCGGGCAATATCCTCTTTCGCGTTGGTGCTAAGTGATATCGAGGGTTCGGTTACTGGAAGGGTTTTAAAAGTTGAGTCGATTCCAAACTCATCTTATCACATAGAGAATGTTCCCAAAGGGACTTCGAGATAATCTGGGTGGAGGTTATAAACCTCTTGGATTCCCTTGATGTCTTCTGATTCTTGCTTCCCATCGTTATTATGGGGCTAGGAAGGAGTGTGGTATCTCTCGCCTAAGTGCTAGCGTGCCTAGTTACTAGAGATGGTTCGGGGATTTTCTGTTATGGTTGAAAGAGTTTTTGTTAATCTATTGGGTAAGACGGAAGGCCTCTTTGTAGTGCTTGACATTGCTATGGTGAGGATCAAACCAGTCCATGTCGAGTGACGATGTTGGACTTCTTATGGTAACAGATGTTAAGTAGGCGATAGCGTATTTTACATATATATCCTTGATGCTTCTGGTTTACCTTTGTTATTATTACTGCGAACATTTCCTAATGCAAATATTACGAGGTTCCTCTATAATCGCTTGGTGTATACGGGTCATGTACAATTAAGGTTGTGAAGACAGTCGACTGAGTAATTCTGCCCTAAATCCACAATCAAACAAGAAAAAGGAAATAAGGCGGAATCACTCACTCTAAGCCTGCATAGTTATGACTATGTATGACCCTAACGTATACACTAAGCCACCATAGCTCCCTTGTAAGGATCCTTAGTTTTTATATGAACAACATATTTTTATTCAGTTGAGGTAACAATTTGTGATTTTTTTTACAACAATTTTTTGTGAAAATTTGATGCTTAAGTATTGTTGTTTGGGGACATACCAAAAATCCAGGTAGGGTTCCTTTTTGTTTCTTCATGTCCAGTTGTTAAATTCCTCCTGCTTCCCCGTCATTACTCTCTGTTGGACAATCCCTCTTGAAATGTTCCATCTCACCGCATTTGTGGCATACTGGCTTTATTCCAGCTACAGAGGTTGGAGTGGTGTGTTGGGCCGGAGCCCTACAGGAACGGGCGGTGTGCCCCTTCTTATTGCACCTATTGCAATGCAACTCCCGGAAGGCTCTATTATAATGGAAACTGTAATTGTTGCATTTTGGAAGGTTTCCAGCATATGGTCTCACTGATGATGATGTGGCAGGTGTCATGACAGCATGGACAGCAACCGTATGTTGTTTCTTCGAGGGCCCTTGAGTTGGCTGTCCCTTTTTCTTACTCCTAGACTCTCTCTTCCTGCTCTTAAGTTTGGGGTTTGGACTGCCTTGGTAAGTTGTCATTCGTTGGTTTCCGTGGTTGTTACTTCGGTAGGAGTTGTCGATACTGTTTCCATTTTTGTTGGTGTTGTTTGCATTGAGTTGCGTCATGACAGTGGTTACGACAGCTGTTATGGCGGCTTGGAATGTAGCGGAATCTATCTGTAGGATTGTCGTCTCACCGGTGTGCTGGTCATTTCTGTGGGATGACATTTTTCTGCTGCATGATAATAAGTAAGCTCGTAAGTAACGATGGTCATTTCTAGTTGTAATATTTCTGTTTATATTTACATATAAATTTCGCGTTTTGTTGTATGATTCTCAATGTTTCAACCTACATCCCTATGATGTATTTATGGTGATAAGTAGTAGTAGGTATTGTACGAATGCTACGTCTATCAATAGAGTACATAGATATCAATACACTTAGTTGATTCAGATTACGAAGAATCTTAGAGGGCTCACTTCTCTTGATTTACTACTATTAGTTGTAGTGAAATACATAATAAGCCTAGGACCTAGTGCGAATAGTGTAATGACGCTCATATGCCAAAATAACACGCAATGAGTTCGGCCAATTCACTCATCTCACGAGTGATCTCATCTTCCTTCTATTCTGCTCGAACTGCCCTAGCTTGGCTGCAAAGAGTTGTTGCTTGAGGGCGGCTATTTCTTCTTCTAGAAAGCGTAGACGATCGGTAGAGCTCTCCCATACTGTGTGATGGTCTGGTATATCTTCCGAAGGGTGGGGTCTGCTCGGCATTCCTATGATGCTCTCTCCCTCATCTGATTCCTTGTCAGATTTTCCACCCTCATAGTCCCTTTCTTGATATTCTTCCGGTCCTACTTCTGGGTTTCCTCCCTGAATCTCTTCGGGTTCTTCATCTATCCCTCTGTTGGCCACCAAGGCCTGATAATAGAGGTCCCCGTGTTGAAATTCGGCCATGATGCATGCGCGAGAACGTGTAGGAAAGATACACGGGAAATACTCCTATAGGATTTTAATTGTTTATGTTTGAGTTCCTGAAAACCTTTTGGATACGAGGTTGGTAAGTTTCTAGATTCATTTCCCACCATGGTCACTCCCAAACACATGTTGGTCATATTTTGAATAAATATAGTTGACCAGACTATATTTACCCCTACCACGATTACATAACTGCCCGGGTTTAACGGCGATGTTCAATTCCTCCAAATACTTTTATCGTTTCTTATCGTGACAGTACCCTAAAATGCACACAAAGGTATGTATTTTATTTTTGTTCAGAGTATTTTTGTCCCAATGTATTTATAGTTGCATATCTTGTATGATTAGATATTCCAGTTCACTATAAACATTGCTCTGATACCAATCTGTCACACCCCCGAACCAGACGGCGGAAACGTCCGGGGGCGGGTGACTTCATCTTGTAATATCATCACATTATATATAAATGAATCAAAGACAACATCATCCTCGTACATAAAATATAACAACCATCATTGTTTACATCAAGTATTGTATCATATATTAAATCCCAAAATATTAAGTGTATGATGGAAACAAAAAAATACAACAAAAGTCCACATGTTCTTGATGACCGACCTGCTTAACGAGTCCCTGAGAATACAAATTATTTTGACAACGTCAACATATATAATGTTGGTGAGTTCATAAGCATGTTTGTAATAAAAGTTTTGTATCATTTGTAAACACCAGAAAATCCGATATTTTCCGTAACAATGGTTTGAGAGTTTTGTTTCAAATCTTGTATTACAGCATGTGTGTTCATATTTTTTAAAATGTATAAAGAGAGAGTTCCAGAAAATCCTATATTTTCTGTTGTAAGTAAAATGTAATGTATAATGTATTTTCCCAGAAAATCCGATATTTTCTGCTTGTAAAAGTGTTGTAGTCTTAAAACCCTAAGACCGAAGAATGGTGTTTGTATGATTTCGTATCAGCATTAAAGTATATGTATTCCGTAAATTTACAGTGTTTGTTAATCTCTATGTGAGTCGTTATAACCATGCTTCATATGACTGATATGCCTGTCATGACCTTTTTCAGGCGTCACTTGTTTAAGGTAAGATATTTGTCACCCTAGACTGGCCTAGTCTAGCTGTAGCGAACAGCTCAGGTGTGGGGTTGTCAACCCCGTATAGATCTATACACAAACTCTCGCTCTACCTCCAGGAGACTCTGGTTATAACTACAGGACTTAAGGTTGTACACTAGGTAGGTACGGATGATGGCGTGTCTCACAAGAACCTTAACTAAATTTACGCAAACAGTGTATCACATTATTTTCTGCTTTAAAATGTTTCGAGTATGCATTTGATTACAAAACGTTGGTGATGAAAATACCATTTGTTTTTATCAAAGAGTCAAGTATTGTTTATTATTAGCCCGATTAACATAAAATGTGTCGTGAGGCCCAATAAGAAAATCAATGGGCTTATAAGGCCCAATATACATGAAATGAGTATACGAAGCCCAATAAACATGTATTTGAGTATAACTGGCCTAATAAGCATGTAATTAGTATAACAAGCCCAATAAGCATGTTGTGAGTGTCACAAGCCCAATAAGCATGTTGTGAGTATCACAAGCCCAATAAGCATGTTATGGGTGTGTCAAGCCCAATTCGAGTAAAAATGTCGTAAAGAGCCCATTTATTATGAAAATAATCATTTTAGTCCAATTTGTGCTAAAAATGACATGAACGACCCACTTTTCTTAGAAATGACCTTTGTGGGCCAAGTAATCGAGATTTTTCAATAAAGGCCCACTTTTGTCAAAATTTAATAATTTGGCCCACTAAAGCCAAAAACTTACAATAAAAGACCATTTTCATTTCAAATGACATTTTAAGCTCAATAAAACCGAAAGTTTGTAAATAAGGCCCCTTTTTGATAAAATTGACATTTTAAGTCCATTAAGGCAAAAAATTTACATTTTAAGACCATGAAACCGTGAAGGCCCAAAAGAAGTCCATTTTGTCAAAAATAACACTTTTGACCCCTACAAAACCGTGAATGTCATAAAAACCCATTTTTATCCAAAAATGACTCTTTTGGTTCTCTCAAAACCGTGAGTTATCATAAAAGGCTCACTTTTTGTTTATTTGTCAAATATGGCCCTTCATTAGGTTTTCTTTAGTTTTCAAGTACCCTTTAACATGTTTTATCTTTTCAACAAGATAATGAGTTACATAAAGTAACTTGTTTTCCTAAGATCTTCAAGACATGGAAATATATCAAGTTTATGAGGGTTTAACATAGATTCATAACATATTTGCACAAAACATCATGAAAATACACACAAGCATGCATAAATACTTAGATCTAACATAAAACCAACTTGTATTCTCCCCCCAAAACATAGTAAAACCGAAAACAAGGGAGTATGAAGCTCACCTTGGTGGATGGATCAGTTTTGATGAAGAAATGAAAGAAGGTGGAAGTGTTTTTGGACTTGGATGTTTCCTAGGGAAGATCTTCGAAAACAAGATGATTCTAGGAGCATAGACATGAGAATGATGTTGTTTTGAGGAAAGATCTTAGCATAGATGGAGTTAATCAACTTAAGTGTGAAGTAACTTACCTAGTATGTGAGTTTGAAGAACCTTCTTGAGCACACATACACACTCATGAAAATTGAAGGGAAGGGATGAAGGAATTTCCTTTGAGTTTGAGAGAGAGTGAGGGAGTTGTAAGTGAGTTTGGAGTGAAAAGTGAGAGTGGTGGGGGTTAGGATCTTTGGCCGATAATTAAGAAGAGAAGAGAGAGATAGAAGTTTAGGTATTTACTTAATGGTTAATCACCTATTGATCTAGATATTTGGTGGACATTTTGCATGGATGTCCTCCATGTAAAAAGTATGTGGCACCATTAGAATTAATACAACCTTTTTTTAACATATATTGGGTCGAGAATTAGAGAGGGAAGGAAAGAAAAAGACATTGGGCTTAAATTTATGTGTAATTGATATTGTATTGGCCCATTAGGGATTTTCGATCCATGTTGGCCCACATATGAGTTTACGGCCCAAAAGAGTAAAAGGGATGGGTTTTCGGCCCAATGAGATTAAATAAGTGATTTTCGGCCCGATAAGGCCCATGAAGAGTCTTATGGACCAAAATACTATTGCTTAATGAATGTGGGTCCATATAGGGCCCAAATAAGGGTTTTTTGGCCCAAAAGAACCAAGTTGATGGGTTACTGACCCATTAGGCCCAATAAGAGAATTTCTGGTCCAATAAGAGGTTTGAACCGGGAAGTTGGGGTTTCAAGCTCAAGGTTGGGTGAATGCATTGTAATGAATTAGATTTAGGGCTTGCACATATGAGTTTTGATTTGAATTGTCGTTTTTGAATGATTAACATGTATAATCTTATACTTAGGGTTACAAGATATCTCAAAGGTTAATTACACCTGGACAAAATTTCCTAGCCTTAAAATACTAGTTGTGACATATGATGTGTATTATTCTGAGCTTTAGTAAGTTAGGACCGGAGGGTCCACCCGAGTTGTGGGACCGGAGGGTCCCACTGAGACACATTGACCGGAGGGTCTTATTTGAGTTATAGCCATGAGAGGCTAATGAGATATGTGTGGTATTTTGGGGAACTCATTAAGCTTCGTGCTTACCATGTTATGTGATATGTGTTTCAGGTACTTTTCAGTATCGCAGGAAGGCACCAACTTGATTGTACACACACTTGAGATGGAGTTTATGTTTTGTGAATCCTGGATTTTATCAAACGATTTATGATATTTGTGTTTTGACAATTTGACACATGTGGTTTTTGGAATGTGATATTGAGAATTATGTGTTTTAAAAATGAAAAAATTGTCTGAAAATTTACGGTGTTACAAGTTGGTATCAGAGCCTTGGTTTGAGGGATTCAGATGTACCCTCGGGTATGTCTGAATTCAAACTGAGGATTTGAGAAAAAAAATTCAAAAGGAAGGATTTTTCTAAAATGAGAAATGGTTTTAAGAGAAAAACGAGTTGGAGCAGTGTGTACATCAGCCAGAGCCCAAACGGTGATTTCCCAAAATACCCTTACTTATTTGTGCTATAAGATATTTATGAGATGTTACGGATGCATGCTAGAGGATAGGCTAGGTACTCCAGAATTTAGAGCTAGAGTTTCCTGATTCATGATGCCTTAGCCTAGGGTATGCTATTGAGTGATCGTATCTATTATTTTCTCTGTGTTGACTGAGTAGGAGAGACATAGCAGGAATCTTTTAGAGAGAGTTGAGTGATCTAGGAGAGATGTCTAGATGAGCATAGAGGAATCTACTGAGAGAGTAGTTTGATGTCCGTGAGGGATAGAGTACTATGAGTTAGGATCCTAGGAGGAGGACTTGGGAAGACTATAGGTTGGTGTGGAAAGTAGTATTGGGCCCGTACTACTGAAAGCACCGGATCTGTATGCAACCCAAGTAAGAATCTTTGGGATACTAAGGAGCATGTCGGGGCGGGAAATTGAGTGTGAGTATGCTCGAATGAGTCCCTAATTATTTTCGTGTTGTGTTTCAGAGACATTATGGTGGGTACACGCCACAACCCCGAGGGCACCAGTGGTACCAGTGACGAGGAGATCCGCAGGATCATCCATGCTGAGGTGGGCATAGCTATCCGAGAGGCGATACCAGAGATGTTTGGGTCTATTGAGACCATGTTGATTGAGACCTTCGATGAGCGCTATGTTGCTGTTACTGAGGCTGTTGCTGCCGCAACCACCGCAACCCTAACTGCTTCGAGACCACAGGGGGGTGACTCGCTGTTGTTTCGGGAGTTCAGCAATACGAAGCCACCAGAGTTTGATGGGACACAGGATCCGATTGCTGCTATGAGATGGATCTCCGACATTGAGGGATGTTTTTACACGTGTTCATGCCTGAGAACCTGAGAGTTCGGTTTGCACTGAACCAGCTTCGCTTGAGAGCGAAGGACTGGTGGAAGTTTGTGAGTGCCATCTTTACTCCTGCAGATCATGCTGCAGTGACATAGATGAGTATGTTCCCCAGGTGGAGAGGGAACGGTTGGTCCATGAGTTTCTGTCTCTCAAGCATAAGACAGAAACTGTGACCGAGATCACGAGGATGTTCCATGAGAGGGCGCTGTTTTGCCCTGAGCACGTGTCTACCGAGCAGGCACGTGTGAGCCGATATCTGAGCATACTAAGGAGGGATATACGAGAGTTCGTGGCGAACTCGTCATACAGGATATTGGCCGAGCTTTAGACCAATGCCAGGCGCAGGGAGATTGAGCTAGAGTTACATGCTAGGGAGGAGGAGGAGTCTCAGGGGAGAGACCGGAGGCCAGTGCAGTCGCAGCCGGTGACGAAGCGGGCAAAGCCCGCTAATACGAGAGTTGGGTGCCAGAAGGGCCGCACTTGTGGCAAGAGTCACGAGGGATCGTGTCGGGCAGGGATTTGCTACAAATGTGGCAAAGAGGGGCACCTGGCGAGGGAATGCCCCAAGGGGTTTGCAGTTTGCTTTCACTGCAACCAGAACAGCCATCGGAAGGTCGAGTGCCCTCAGATCACTCAGGGATCAGCCCAGGGTTCCGCTCCTGCTGCTTTGCGAGCTACTGATAGTCGATCGGCAAAGGTCGAGGCACCGAAGGCTCGCAGGAGAGCTTTTCAGCTAACAGTGGAGGAGGTTCGCGCAACACTTGATGTCGTGGCTGGTATGTATTTCCTTATTCCTGTTATTTTGAGATTTGTTTTGCTTACACTATGTTGTATATTGGTACTTTTCTTGTGAGTTCTGTACCTGCTTTGGTGTTATTTGACTCGGGTGCGAGTCGATCGTTCGTGTCTTTAGCTTTTAGTCGTCACATAAGTATCAGGAGAGAGGTGTTGAGTCGACCTCTGAGGGTTCCTATAGCCGATGAGCATGAGGTTTTTGCCACTGATGTATTCTGAGGATGTGTACTACAGATTTTTGGTGTTGAGTTCCCGATAGATCTGGTGCCGATAGCCATGGGTGATGTGTGTGTCATAATGGGCATAGATTGGTTGAGTCAGTTTGGAGCTGTGATCGAATGTGAGCATCAGATGGTGACCATACGTGACCCTAGTAGGGGAGTGCTTACGGTGCATGGCGAGGGTACCAGATCTAGATCAGCTTTCTGCTCTGCTGCCAGAGCGAGACAGAGTCTACAGCAGAGTTGTATGGGATTTTTGGCGTATGTGATGAATACGCGGGTTGCTACAGAGAGGCCGAGTTCTATCTCTGAGGTTCCATTAGTGTGTGAGTTTCCGAATGTTTTTCCCGAGGAGTTGCCGGGTGTGCCTCCCGAGAGGCAGGTGGAGTTCCGGATTGATTTGGTTCCGGGTGCGGTGCCTATTGCCAAGGCACCTTATCGCTTTGCGCCGCCTGAGATGCAGGAGTTATCCTCACAGCTTCAGGAGCTGCTAGGGAAAGGTTTTATCAGACCGAGTAGCTCACCGTGGGGAGCTCCGATCCTTTTTGTCAAGAAAAAGGATGGTTCATACCGAATGTGCATCGATTACCGAGAGTTGAACAAGCTGACGGTCAAGAACCATTATCCACTTCCAAGGATCGACGATTTTTTCGATCAGTTGCACGGAGCATCTTGGTTTTCCAAGATTGATTTGAGATCTGGATATCATCAGATGAGGGTTTGCGAGGAGGATATCCAGAAGACGGCCTTCAAAACTCGTTATGGGCATTATGAGTTTGTGGTGATGCTTTTCGGGCTCACCAACGCACCGGCAGCGTTCATGGATCTCATGAACCGGGTGTACAAGCCCATGTTGGATCGATCGGTGATCGTGTTCATCGACGTTATTCTGGTATGCTCGAGGTCCAGAGAGCATCACGAGGAGCATCTTCGGGAGATGCTTGGAGTATTGAGGACGGAGAGGCTTTACGCCAAATTCTCCAAGTGTGATTTATGGTTACGAGAGGTCCAGTTCCTGGGGCATCTCGTTAATCAGAATGGGATTTTGGTCGACCCGGCCAAGATTGAGGCAGTTATGCGATGGGAGGTGTCGAGATCCCCATCCGAGATCAGGAGTTTTCTTGGCCTGGCAGGTTACTACCGGAGATCTATCAGAGATTTCTTCAAGATTTTCGTTCCTCTTACGAGTTTGACTAGGAAGGGTGTTACTTTTTCCTGGGGGGCCGAGCAGCAGGCCTCATTCGAAACTCTTCACCAGCGATTGTGTGAAGCTCCAGTGTTAGCCCTTCCCGAGGGAGTGGAGGACTTCGTAGTTTACTATGATGCATCTATATCAGGGATGGGAGATGTGTTGATGCAAAGGGGACACGTGATTGCATATGCATCGAGGCAGTTGAAGCCTCATGAGACGAGGTTTCCCACCCATGATTTGGAGTTGGGGGTGGTGGCGTTCGCCCTCAAGATCTGGCGCCACTACCTGTATGGAGTCCGGTGCACCATATACACGGACCATAAAAGTCTGAAGTACCTCATGGATCAGCCCAACCTGAATATGAGAAAGAGGAGGTGGTTGGATGTAGTGAAATACTATGACTGCGAGATCCTATATCACCCAGGCAAGGCTAATGTGGTAGCCGATGCCTTGAGCCGTAGAGCAACGAGTGCTCCGATTCGAGACGTGTGTATGAGGATGATGGTGATGACTCTAGTCTTAGATACCATCCGAGAGGCCCAGGTGGAGGCCGTGAGACCGGAGATCTGCAAGAGGGAGCGGGGGATCGGACAGGTTTCCGAGTTTGAGATGGATAGTCGGGGGATTATGACTTTCCGTGGGGGGATTTGGGTGCCCTATACCGATGGAGCTCGACGCATACTAATGGAGGAGGCACATAGATCGAGATTCTCAATCCATCTGGGACCCACCAAGATGTATTTAGACTTGAAGAGGGATTATTGATGGCCCTGTATGAAGATAGATGTGGCATGGGTAGTCGAGAGATGCTTGACCTGTCGTCAGGTCAAGGCAGAGCACTAGCGACCACATGGTTTGTTGTAGCGTTTAGAGGTTCGCCAGTGGAAGTGGGAACATATTTCTATGGATTTTATCACCAAGTTACCGAGAACCGTGCAAGGTGTCGACGCAATATGGGTGATTGTGGACCGGTTGACAAAGAGTGCTCACTTCCTTGCTATCAATGAGAGATCTTCTACAGAGAAATTGGCTGAGATTTATGTGAGAGAGGTGGTGGCACTTCATGGAGTGCTAACATTGATAGTGTCAGATCGGGATGTGCGTTTTACTTCCAGGTTCTGGAAGAAGTTTCATGAGGAGTTGGGTACCCGCTTGCACGTCAGTACCGCATACCACCCACAGACAGACGGGCAGAGTGAGCGGACGATTCAGACGCTTGAAGATATGTTGCGTGCATGTGTTATGGAGTTCGGAGGAAGTTGGGACACCTATTTGCCCTTGCCTTAGTTTTCTTATAACAACAACCATCATTCCAGTATTGGTATGCCTCCCTTTGAGCTCTTATATGGGAGGAGGTGTCGGACTCCCATCTGTTGGGGAGAGGTAGGGCAGAGAGTGATGGGTAGCACTGAGATAGTGCTCAAGACGACTGAGCAGATTCAACAGGTCAGACAGAGGCTACTGAAAACTCAGAGTCGCCACAAGAGTTACGCAGACCGGCGACGAACCGAGCTAGAGTTCTAGGTTGGAGATTTTGTCCTCCTGAAGGTATCCCCATGGAAAGGGGTGATCCGATTCAGGAAGCGGGGGAAGTTGGGTCCTAGATATATCAGTCCTTTCAGAGTGACTGCCAGAGTGGGGAAGGTAGCCTATCAGTTGGAGCTACCTGCAGAGTTGAGCCAGATTCATAACACCTTCCACGTGTCTCAGTTGAGGAAGTGTGTAGCCGATGAGAAGACAGTGGTACCCTTAGAGGACATTCAGGTAGATGCGAGCCTGAATTACATTGAGATACCGATCGCAATTTTGGATAGAAAAGTTAAGACCCCGAGGAACAAGGAGGTGCGACTGGTTAAGGTGCAGTGGGAGCACCGCAGGGGATCCGAGTGGACTTGGGAGCCGGAGTTCGAGATGCGCGAGCAGTACCCATAGTTGTTTCCGGAGCATGACTTCGAGGGCGAAGTCTAATTCTAGTGGGGGAGAATTGTAACACCCCGACTCCCAGGTATAATATTTATATTTATATTTTAGGGTTGACTGAGTGACTCGCCAAGTTGTATGCCCAACTCGTTGAGTAGAGTCAGATTGGCCACGTGGGTTTAATGACCAACTCGACGAGTCAGAGAGCCAACTCGCCGAGTTGGCGTTGTGTGAGGAAACCCTAAATCTCCGGGGCGGGTCCTATTTAAAGGACCTTAAGCCCTCATTTCTGCATCACCAGCCACCCTACTCCCCTGTGTAAAACCCTAATTGTTTTTAGTGAGCTAAGAGAGAAAGAGAGGTAACCTTTGGGCATTTTTGGTGCACTTTGTGAAGAAGAAGAGAAGAGTATCAAGCAAGGAACGAGAAGATACTGTGTGATCTGGTGTTATTTCATCTAGAGCTTCTGTTGAAGGTAAAAAGTCTCTACCTTGCTCACTAGTTTGATTACATCTCATTTTATGGAGTTTTGGGGCTTATTTCATATTCCTTGAGGCGTTTAGTGTACCAAGTGATTGAGACTTTAGATGTAGACCTTGTGAGGTCCCTAGAGTCCAAAGGTCCTAACTTTATCCAGTTATAGAGGAGCTTGTGAGCTTAAGACCCTAAATGGAACTTGTTTTGGCATTTCAAGCCCTAAGTTCCATGCATGGACGTAAAGCTTGTAGCTTTACGTGGTATCTCAGCCTTGGGAGGCTAGATCTAGAGTTTGGGGTTGTAAATCTGCCTTAAAACGTCTGAATGAGAATAAAGTCTGAAAGGACTCGACGAGTCGGAGAGCTGACTCGACGAGTCGGTTAGGATTTTCCCGACGAGTCTGGACACGTGTGACTCGGCGAGTTGATGAGACAACTCGACGAGCTAAGGGGGACTTTCACGACACTTCTGGAAACAAGGGGACTCGACGAGTCATATAGGTGCACTCGACGAGTCGGGTCAACATTGACTGTTGACTCGAGTGTTGACTTCTGTTGACTTTAGGGTTGGTCAAGACAGAGAATAGGGAGACCATGGAGGGGTAAAATGGTCTTTTATCCATTCCAAGAGATTTAAAGAGAGAATATAGCTTGGTTTATTTAGAGTTGTAAGTTAAGTGTTAATTAGAGATAATTATCGTATGTGTTAGGCGGAGGCTAGATCGGTGTTTCATGTACGAGATTCATTTGCTTGCTTACGAGGTGAATCTTCTCACTATACTTACCTTGAGTGGTAAATTGTGTGACCGGAGGGTCTTGTATGCTATTATTGAGTATTATGATATCTTGCATTATGTCTTTTTGATTTATGATGTGTATTATCCTGAGCTTTACTGAGTTAGGACCGGAGGGTCCACCCAAGTTGTGGGACCGGAGGGTCCCACTGAGACACATTGATCAGGGGGTCTTATTTGAGTTCTAGCCATGAGAGGCTAATGAGATATGTGTGGTATTTTAGGGAACTCACAAAGCTTCGTGCTTACCATGTTATGTGATATGTGTTTTAGGTACTTCTCAGGATCTCGAGAAGGCGCCGGCTTGATTGTACACACACTTGAGATGGAGTTTATGTTTTGTTGATCCTGGATTTTATTAAACGATTTATGATATTTGTCTTTTGAAAATTTGACACTTGTGGTTTTTGGAATGTGATATTGAGAATTATGTGTTTTAAAAATGACAAATTTGTCTGAAAATTTACGGTGTTACAGTTATCTGTGTCTCTACTTATTTGTGATAATTGTACTCATGGGAGCCACAAATTAGACATGAGTACACATATAGTTGAAGTTCAAAAGGGTATTTTCACAATGTTACTTGAGCGTCAATATCCATTTATAAAGTATCAAGTGTCTCCAAAGTGACCTTTGGGTCCTATACTCCTATATACAATGGGGCCATCCCACGTAATTGTTTACTACAAAGAACTTTTTTGATTAGAATGTGTGGAATTATTATCTTTATTATCGAATCTCAGTTTATCTATATGAAATAACTACTCTTATTTTATGGAAATATCCATATAACCTATCTTTTCATCAAATTTTTCAGAATCACATTAATACCCTTCTTAAGATGCCACACCTTTCCCGGCCGACGGTGGAAATGCTGAGTGGTGATGGTATTTACATAGATTACCCAAATCACAGATCGCAAACTATAACTATCTATTAAACGAAACCTATTTATCTTCGATCTGATTGTCATTCCTTGACTTGATCCTGATTCCATCCTAGGAACACATGCGATATTTGGAAATGTCAACTTGATGTTGGTGAGTTCACAGGTTTTAAGATAAACATATGATAAAATTTCTGTGAAAGCTTTCTATAAATATTTACAATGATTAATTTTTTTTTCTTAAATTCCTGGTTTCCTATGCTTTATATTATCTCTTATCTTATTATCTCTTTTAGGACATTCTACTACTCCTACCTTATAATCTTTATAGAATGCTTTACCAATCCTAATTTACTATCTTTGTAGGATATTTACTGATCCTATCTTATTATCTTTATAGGATGCTTTACCAATCATTTTCTATCTTTGTAGGATATTTACTAGTCCTATCTTATTATATTTTAGGATATTTTATTAATCCTAACGTATTTTATCTACCACTCTAAGGCGTCCCTCTTGGTAGTCGAATCTCTAAGATGATTGTAATGTATTACCATGAGCCCCTATAATCAACGTTGTTTGACCAATGATTTACCTGCACGACGCTTCATTGGACGTCGGGATTGTACCTAATAATCACAGGTGGGGGTGTCAAACCTCGTATAGATCTATACATATGTTTCTGGCTCTTGCAAGATTAACGATTACAGCTCCAGGGTAGCCGAATTTAATCAGGTTAAGGATGAATAATAATAGCTCACTAACACTTTAACCTTAGGTCTTTTATCTTTTATCTTTCTTACTTAGTGATTAACAATAACTATCACAATATAAATCTGTTTGCTTTTATATTTGATAATTATAACTTTTAGATGTCATAATTATCCAGTGTGTGTGTGTGTATATATATATATATATATATATATATATATATATATATATATATATATATATTATATATATATATATTGTTTACGATACATATATACCCTAATTATGGTTAATTTGAAAATTGGATATTTAGGCAGAGTAACGATTAGGTACAGTTCATATCCCTATATTTGACCAGCATTACTTCTAGGGTATATTAGATGTCATAATTATCCAGTGTGTGTGTGTATGTGTATATATATATATATATATATATATATATATATATATATATATATTGTTTACGATACATATATACCCTAATTATGGTTAATTTGAAAACTGGATATTCAGGCAGAGTAACGATTAGGTACAGTTCATATCCCTATATTTAACCAGCATTACTTCTAGGTACTATGTTATCCTAGGAAATTGGCCGTTATAACATCTAGGTAATATCTCTTCCTAGGCTAATGTACATCATAACTCTTAGGCAAAACATCATAGCTTATGTAACGTCACAAAAATCACAACAAATTTAAACTTTTCAAAACAAACCATTACAAAAAAGAAGTGTTTACACAACCATTGTTTTCAAAACATTATTCAAAAACAGAGTCTCCCGATATCCACAACATAAAAACCCAGGATGTGTACGGTCATGCCTTCGCCTTGTGACAGTCCTCTGAAGTACATGAAAAAAAAACTAAAACTGTAAGTTAACGCTTAGTGAGTTCCCACAAAGTACCACTACATAAACATAACAAAAAATAACATGCATATAGAGCCTTCAGCATGACTAGACCGCTCTCTGGGCCTTCGGCCTGACTGGTCCACCTCGTAGGCCTTTAGTCTATCCGGACCGCCCAGGGTATCTTGTCCTTCAGCATAAAGCAGGACCGCCTCAAACCGATACACCATCACATATCAACATCTACCATAACAATCAATGGCTAGCACATACATGTAGTCGTACAGATATAACATATCACTACAGCATAGCAACATCCTATATACCATGATACCGATCTGACAGATCACTACATCATAACAACATCCTATATACCATGATACAAATCTAACAGATCACTATAGCATAACAGCATACGGTAAAACCAGGATATCAATAAACTGGGTTGGCCTTGGTGCCTTCGACCCGTAAGTACAGTGAGGAAAACTCACCTCACAGTCTGGTGAATAGCGATCAATACTTTGCTCCCAAATACCGGCTCAATCCAAATCCTAAATGTCAAAACATTTTCATTCTAAATTAATAAAATTTTCCCAAAATACCTGGTCAAAATCAACAAGTCAACTGAGTCAACCCAGCCTAGTTGACACAGGGCTTGTACGCAGGGCGTACTCCGGAGGTACGCGTGGCGTACCCAAGCTTTGACCATAGTCTGATGATTGACCACATACGCACTGTGTACTCCGGATTACGCAGGGAGTATGCTCATATTTCCCATTTTCTCAATTAGAGCTTAATACATTAAGCTATCACGTCCAACTTTCAGATGCAAGGCCAAAATACCACTAAGATTCATAAAGTTTCCAACTTTATGACCTTGCATGCCCATTAAGTGCTTAATAAACAAAATCTCAACATCTTAATGCCTTAAGACCTTCTATAGCATGCATGGAGTGAAACTAAGCATTAAGACCATATTTTATGACTCAAGACCCCTCATAAGGTCTGAAAGGATGACTTATTTGGTCAAGAGCATGCCATACTCAAGAATCGCCCTATTTGGGACCAAAAGAGCCTTGAAGAAATGACTTGATCTAACGGATAGAGTGATAAAGCAAGTAGCTTTTTACCTTTTGGAGGTAGCTAACAAGTGAAGAATCCCATATCCAAACTTCTCTTAAGCTCTAAGGTCCTTGCAATAACTTCTTCTTCTTTAAAAGCACCAAAAAAGCACACAAATGAGCTTAAAAGCACTTTTCTAAGTTAGGGTTTGCTAGAGGGTCGAAATCTCAGTTGGAGGATGATTATGGTGAAGGTCTTGGGCCATAAAGTTGTTTAATCAGAGTGTAAACCCTTAATATTAGGATTTGGAACCCTCCCACATAATACCTGCATACAAAGAGTATGCCCAACGTACTAGGTCCCTCGCATGTACGCCATGCGTACGAAGAGTACGCCCAATGTACAAAGTTCTGGCCGGAAGTTACCAAAATACACTATGGGCCTTTTGCACCCTTTCTCATGCACAAGGACTAGAATGTTCATCGGTATGTTACAATTCTCGCCCACTTGAACTAGAATTCTTCCTTGAAGTCAGCTGCTACGAATAACTCAGGTTAATGCTCCCACATCTCCGCCTCCGGCTCCCAGGTCCACTTGTAGCCTTTACGATGTTGCTACTGAAACTTTTCCAAGGGTATCTCCTTGTTGCAAAAAATCTTCAGCTTCCTTTCCACCATCGCTATCGGCCTCTCAACATAATTCAGGCGCTCATCGACCTGAATATCATCCAAAGGGGTCAATGGCTCCTCTTCCAACACACACTTTCGCAACTGCGAAACATGAAAAGTGTTGTGGATCTGACTGAGGTTACTCATAAATCCAACCGGTAGGCCACCCTGCCTATCCTGGATATCACATAGAACGATCCAATATATCGGGGACCCAATTTCCCCCTCTTCTTGAAGAGTATCATGCCCTTCCGAGGTGATACCTTCAGTAGTACCATATCACCGACCTGAAATTCCAACTCCGATCGGCGTTGGTCGGCATAGCTCTTCTGCCGAATCTAAGCAAATTGCAGTCTCTACCTGATCTGCTGAATAAGCTTCGTGGTCTGAAGGACTACCTCATTCCTTCCCATGACTCTGTGACCAACCTCCCCCCAACAAACTGGGGTACGACATCTCTAACCATACAAAAGCTCATAAGGCGATGCACCAATGCTGGAGTGATAACTGTTGTTGTAGGAAAACTCTACAAGAGGTGGGTAGGAATCCTAGCTCCCACGAAATCTATGACTAACACCCACAATATATCCTCAAGGTTCTTGATGGTCCACTCACTCTGCCCGACGGTCTGCAGATGATAACTAGTGCTGAAATGTAGCCTCGTGCCCAGTTCCTCATGGAACTTCTGCAAGAATCGGGAAGTGAACCGAACATCTTGGTCTGATACAATGGAGACCAGAACCCCATGACAAGCAACAATCTCCCGAACATATACATCGACCAACTTTTTGGCCGAAGAGCTCTCCCGAATGGCCAAAAAAAGGGCACTCTTGGTCAATCGATCCATGATGACCCAAATAGCATCAAAACCCTTGGCAGTCTTCGGTAACATCGTGATAAAATCCATGGTGATTTGTTCCCACTTCCACATGGGAACCTCTAAAGGTTGCAGCTTGCCATGTGGCCTCTGATGCTTGGCCTTGACCATCCTACAAGTTAAGCACCTCTCAATAGACCAGGATATCTCCTTCTTCATACACGGCCACCAGTAGCTTAAACTAAAATCTCGATAGATATTGGTGGCTCCCAGGTGTATAGAAAAGCGAGACTTAAGAGCCTCCTCCAACACTATCTGCCTGATCCCACCAAAAAACGGAACCCAAACCTGATGACACCGGGTCAACAACCCCTGACTATCGGTGGCAAACCTGTCGATCTCGCCTCTGATCCTCTCTTGTTTCCAATTCTCCTTATTGACTCCTTCTACCTAAGACCCTATGATCAAATCCAAAAGTGGGGAATCAATGGATATCCTCATACACAAATCCCCAGCCGAAGATCTAGCCGACTTGGGGCTCAAAGCATCCGTGACCACGTTCACTTTACCCGGATGGTAAAGAATCTCGCAGTCATAATCCTTGACAACGTCCAGCCACCTACATTGCCTCATGCTCAGGTTCGGCTAGTCCATAAGATATCACAAACTCTTGTGATCCGTTTAAACGGTACATTGGACCCCATATAGATAATGTTTCCAAATCTTGAGGGCAAACACCACTACCCCTAACTCCAAGTCATGAGTAAGATATCATGCCTCATGTGGCTTCAGCTGCCGAGAAGCATAAGCAATCACTCATCCCCCCTGCATAAGAACTGCCCCCAAACCAATAATGGATTTATCACAAAATACCACGAAATACTCGACACCCTCCAGAAGGGTCAATACCAGGCCTCACATAACCTCTGTCGTAGTGTCTCAAATGTCGTCTGCACCTCAGGGCCCCATCGTAAATCCACTCCTTTCCTCGTCAAACGAGTGAGGGGTACTACAATATTGGTGAAGTACTAAATAAATCTCCGATAATATCCCGCCAAAACCCAAGAAACTCCTGATTTCTGAGGGAGATTTCGGAACATCCCACAACATCATGGCCTCGATCTTGGCCGAATCGACCAAAATCCCGTTTTGGTTAATGAGTGGCCTTAGGAACTAGACCTCTCGTAACCAAAACTCACACTTCAAGAACTTGGCATATATCCGTTATCGCCTAAACACTCCCAAAAGATCTCGAAGGTGCTCCTCGTGCTGCTCTCTGATCTTGGAATACACCAAGATATCATAAATGAACACAATGACTGGTCGATCGAGCATCGGCCTGCATACCCGATTCATCAAATCTATAAACACTACAGGCACATTAGTGAGCCCAAATGGCATCACCACGAACTCATAATGACTATAACGAGTCTGAAATGAAGTCTTCACCACATCCTCCTCTCTCACCCTCACCTGATGATATCGTGACCTCAGATCGATCTTGGAGAACCAAGATGCACCCTGCAACTGATCAAAGAGGTCGTCAATCCGCGGAAGGGCATAATGGTTCTTCACCGTCAACTTGTTCAACTCCCGGTAATCAATGCAAATCCGGTGTGAACCATCCTTCTTCTTGATGAACAGCATCGACGCTCCCCACGGTGAACTGCTCGGCCTGATGTACTGCTTGCCTAATAGCTCCTGAAGCTAAGATGATAACTCCTACATATCGGGTGGTGCCAAGTGGTATGACGCCTTGGCAATCGGAGCCGCACCTGGCACTAGGTCAATCTTGAACTCAACCTGCCTCTCGAGAGGCACACCGAACAACTCCTCAAGAAACACATCAGCAAACTCCCTGCCAAGATAACCCATACACCCATGTTGAATATACTGTTGAGCCTTGGCTGCCAAACAAAACCCTGATCCAACCTTGGTACCCTCTCCATAGATGACCAGTTCTCCCCACTTAGGGTTCGAACTATCACTCGCTAACCCTCGCCATCAATCATAGCACCAAACCTGCTCATCCAATCCATCCCCATTATCACGCATACATCACTCATGGGGGATAGGGATCAAATCAATCGGACAAGGCACCCCGAAGATCTACAATACACAACCCTGATACACTCTGGATGCAGAAACCCCATGTTCGTTGGCGATAGAAACCCGCAACGGACACTCCAAATCGCTAAGGGGCATACCAAAATCCCTACTAAAAGATTGAGACACGAAGGAAAGACTCACGCCCGAGTTAAATAACACAAGAGCAGGCAAAGAATTCACTAAGAATGTACCTATTAGAAACATAAACATAAGCATACTATAAAATAATTAACATAAAAATAAATAGAATGATACCAGTAATGACGTCTGGCACCGCCCTAGCCTCCTCTGCCGTAAGCTAAAAAGTGCAACCGTGAGCCCTCAGGGGCTTCGCCCAACCCTGTCGCCCATCGGTGATCCTCAAAGTAGCTAGTATTGGAGCCTGCGCTGGTCCGTTGTGAGAAAAGGACAGTTGAACTTCACATGGCCAACCTGATCACACTGGTAGCAAATTCTGGTGCTCGGTACTGGGGATGACTGGAGAAATCCCTCGTAAAGTGCCCCTCCTTTCCATATTTGTGGCATCCAGAAGTAGATCGACAAGGACCCTCATGAACCTTGCCGCACTTGCCACAATTTCATCCCCTCTGACTCCCAGATCTCGTATCAGTGGCCTTAAATTGCTTTTCCGCATGTTATGACTGCATCGGTTCCTGCCTCCGCTCCCTCGATTGGAGCTCCAACTCAGTCTACCGTCAACTAGCGGCCTCCTCCAACTCCACCAATATCCCATAGCGCCGAGTAGACACAAACTGGCGAATGTCCGTCTTGAGCATGCTCATGTACTGGGTCATCTGAGCTTGCTAAGAAGTAGCAAACTCAGGGAAAAACAATTCTCATTCAGTGAACATCTTAGTGATTTCCGTCATCGACTCAATAACCTGCCGCAGGTCTAAATAGTCCTCAGCCAATCTCTCCTTCTCAACCAGTGGGACATACCTCGAGTGGAAGATCTCAAAGAATTGCTCCCATGATATTGCATTCCTCTGCTATGGATTGTAAGAGCTAGTAACCAATCTCCACGAATCCTTCGCCGCCAAACTCAAAAGGTTCAGGGTGCACTTGACCTTCTAGTCAGCTGGGCAGGAGCAAGTAAAGAAACACCCCTCCACATCAGACAGCCACCTCATGGAAATGATCGGATCCTGAAATCCATAAAACACCGAGGACTTCATGTTGTCGAAGTTCCGGTACTGGAAGACTCTCCCCCTCCAATCCACGCAACAGAAACGGTCGCGGTAGCCGCAACAGCAACATTCTCAGAAAGTGTTGTGTACCTGTCATCAAAGAACTGTTGGGTTTTAGTATACTACAACATCCTATGGTGCACATACAACCCTAAATACCTTGGATCTATGTTTTCTCTATTATACATGCAAATGGTTTCCAAGGCATTAAACCAATAACTAGCATGCATTTGACATAAACCATATAATATACTAGTTAGGGAAACATACCTTTTATGTGGCTTGAAGTCTTGATGTATTTGGCCTTAAGAGCTTAGCACCAATAGTATGAAATGCCTCAAATGGAATCACAACACACCTAGGACAAAGGTGGCTCTTGAGAGAGAATTCCATGCACCAAAACACCTCCATATTTCTCTAAGAAAAGAAGTGGTGATTTTGGCTATGGAGTAACCTATTTATATGTAGGATTCCAAGGGTCATGGGTATAACTCATAATCCATACCCATGGGTTTTATGATCCATGGTTCATGTGGCCCAACTCTTTATGTATCCATACATAAATTTGGTCCAACATGGATCATAAGCCCAACACATATAAATATAAGTAATTATCATAATTAGTCCCCATAGATTTAATTAGTCTCTTTTGATCACTAAATTAATTCCAAATTAATTCTTGATCGATACTAATTAAAACATATGATTTCATATTAATATATTATAACTTATAATATAGTAATAAACCATAAATAACCTTCTCTCAAAAGTCCATCCTAACAAATTGTCCTGATGATATGCAACCCAAATGGACCATGCTACTCTCGGGTCAAGTACATACCAATAATAGTTATGGGCTTAGACATCTAATCCAACAAGAACTCCATCATAGCGGTCTTGATAGACCCAAAAAAATCCGGTATCTACCCCCGGACAATAGAAAGAACCTTAGCATGAATCATCTCCCTGAACTGATCCTCATACAAACCTGGCCTATCCTGGCTACTCACTCCTGCTCTTGATCCGAATCCCGACTCAAATCGCCTCGTAACCACCATACTGAAAATAAATCAGAAAATATCAAATGAGGCACATATAATACCATAGGAACCATTCCACAACAAAACCTTAGGGGCTGTCACTTCCTTGTTACGCGTACGGGTCCTGTGCTTCCAGTAGTACGAGCCCATACTACCTTTCTCACCTACCCGTATTTGTCTTAGAGGATCATCACAACAACCCTAACATCACACACTAGAATACGCATACACCCTATTCTTACTTCCTAAATAAAGGCTGGACATTCCTCAACTGGCTGGCTAACCCCACATAACTCATCAATGAAACTTCAACCAACCCTGCAGCACTTGTGTATGCTAATCATACATAACACAGGATCCTATAGACGGTTGAATACTTGATTCATCCCTAAGCCCACAACCAGAAAAGCAACAAGAAATAAGGTCAAATCAAACATTCTCAGACTATAAAATATTAGTTATGTACAATTTTGGTGCATACACAAGCAACTACAATAATGATGCCAGTTTCATATAAGGAAGAAACCCTAGGCTATCAGGCATCATATAATCAGGCAATTCTATCATGTAATTCCTTAAGATCCATAAACTATCACTAACATGCTGTTCTTTCATAACATAATATCAAATTACAGTGTGGTAACTTGGGGTCTACTTATTGGCTCCGATTAATCGTACACATCACATCCTTTCATGATTATTTTTTAAAACAATATTGAAAATCATTTTTTTAACTTTTGCAGTTCCTTATTTTAAGACTGGATTCAGACGGATGTTCCATCAATTCACTCAAACCAAGGCTCGGATACCAACTTGTAACGTCACAAAAATCACAACAAATTTAAACTTTTCAAAACAACTCATTTACTAAAAAGAAGTGTTTACATAACCATTGTTTTCAAAACATTATTCAAAAGAAGAGTCTTTCAAGATCCATAACATAAAAACCCAAGATGTGTACGGTCATTCCTTCGCCTTGCGACGGTCCTCTGAAGTACTTGAAACAAAACTAAAACTGTAACCTAACGCTTAGTGAGTTCCCCCAAAGTACCACCACATAAACATAACAAACAACAACATGCATACAAAGCCTTCAGCATGACTGGACTACCTCACTGGGCCTTCAGCCTATTTGGACCGCTCTCTGCGCCTTCGGCCTGAATGGTCCACCTCGCAGGCCTTTTGTCTATCCAGACCGCCTTGTGTATCTTGGCATTCAGCACAAAAAAGGACCGCCTCAACCCGATACACCATTACATATCAGCATATACCATAACAATCAATAGCTAGCACATACACGTAGTCATACAGATCTAACAGATCACAACACTATAGCAACATCCTATATATAAGGATACAGATCTAACAGATCACTACAACATAACAACATCCTATATACCATGATACAGATCTAATAAATCAATACAACTTAACAGCATACGGTAAAACCAGGATATCAATCCAATGGGCTGGCCTTGGTGCCTTTGACCCGTAAGTATAGTGAGGAAAACTCACCTCACAGTCTGATGAAAAACTGATCAATACTATGCACCCAAATACTGGCTCAACCTAAATCCTAAATGTCAAAACATTTCCATTCTAATTTAATAACATTTTCCCAAAATACCCTTGGTCAAAACTGGTCAAAATCTATAAGTCAACCCATCCGAGTCAACCCAACTGAGTCAACTTATCCGAGTCGATACAAGGCTCGTATGTGGGGCGTACTCTGGAGGTATGCGGGACGTACCCAAGCTTTGACCGCATTCGGGTGATTGACCACGTACATGCTGCGTACTCTGCATTACGCAGGGTATACTCTCAGACTTCCCATTTTCTTAATAAGTGCTAAATACGTTAAGCTCTCACGTGTAACTTTCAGATCCAAGGCCAAAATACCACTAAGAGTCATAATGTTTCCAACTTTATGACCTTGCATGCCCATTAAGTTCTTAATACACAAAAATCTCAACATCTTAATACCTTAAGAGCTTCTACAATTTGCATGGAGTGAAACTAAGCATTAAGACCACATTTTTTTGACTAAAGACCCCTCATCAGGTCTGAAAAGACGACTTATTTGGTCAATAGCATGCCATACTCAAGAATCACCATATTTGGGACCAAAAATGCCTTGAAGAAATGACTAGATCTACAAGATGGAGTGATCAAGCAAGGAGATTTTTACCTTTTAGAGGTAGCTAACCAGTGAAGCATCACAGATCCAAGCTTCTTTCAAGCTCCAAGGTCCCTGCACCAACTTCTTCTTCAAGAACACCAAAAAAGCACACAAATGAGCTCAAAAGAACTCTTCTCACTCTATTAGCGTAATCTGAAGCATCCATGCTACTGCACCCGAAGCTTTGTGTCATTGGGAGCACTTCTGAAATAGCTTGAGAGATAAAGAGAATGGGTTTTGGGTGTGAAAAAATCAGAAAGTGTGCACCTCTATTTATAGTTCTTGTGCGTACGTCTTACTTCACGCGCAACGTGCGCTCCACTCGTGGCTCAATCCAAAGTTTTCCACGTGTCACACTTATGATGGTCCATGTCTCTCTAATCTCAATGAATCTGGGTGTCACATGTGCACGTCGAGCATGGTGCGCACTTGGCGTGCACCTCTAAATATTTTATAAAAACTCATATCATCCTTATATGAATCTTGTTTCTTACCCTCTTTATATATTTATGTTACTCTCTACTAGCACTATAACTTTCCTTAAGGTCGCGTTGTCAAATTTTAACTTTAATTTTTAACTCGTATTTTATATTTTTCTAAAGATCATATCTTCTTCATACGAACTCCGTTTTTTTGCTTTTTCCTTTTAAAGTTATTATCTCTCGGAGCACTAAAATTTTCCTTTAAGTGTCTTTAGCCAAAACTCAACCAATTTCTTTATACCATTTTAACGTTAATAGCTGTATTAACATGATTGATTTTTATTTTTGATAAAATCATATCTCCTCCAATTGGAGTTAGAATTTTTCAATGCTTATATCATTAGGATCACTTTGTTGTGTACTTTCCAAATACACTGACCATTATTAAAAGTGGTGTAACTTTTTGGTCACTCATTTTTTGATCCTATTATTATTATTATTATTATTATTATTATTATTATTATTATTATTATCTACCTGGTCATATTTTTCCTAAAATATGAAAAGCTCTATTATCATCATTTTTCGAAGCTAATCTCTAATGACGGTCGATAACGTCAATTTCCCAATTGTCACATTCTCCTCCTGTTTTAGGAATTTCGTCTCGAAATTCGGACCTTATGATAACCTTATTAGGGGAGACCGGTTTCTTAATCAGGGATTGAACATTTTTTCTTTTTATTGTGACAACAAAATTTCCCTTTTAGTTCCTACTTCTAATTCTTCAACTTTATCATTAGAATCTTATATTTGTCTTTTTAAATTCTGTTTGATTTCATCCTTAATTTGCACCAATAGGAAACCTAAACCTTTTATCTTAATGATGGCGTGGATTTCTATGTTTACTTGCCTATTACTACTTGTACTCAAAATATATCTTTTATATATAACAATGATGAATACAACTTTAAGGGTTTCCAATTCCCTTGTTGAATATTACATGATTATTTCTATGGGACTTTTCCCTAAATCTCTTATTCTAACATCCAGTATTTCCTTTTACTGGCCCGATGGACTTTTGCAAACGTTTGCGATGTGCCTTGGTCTTCCGCAGTTGCTACACCTAAACTCATCACATTTTCCTAGATGATGAAGTCCACAATTACTACACAATGGGAGTCTTACCAAGTATCCGCTTGGTGTGGAGTGGGTGATCTATCACGGGGCTTCCTTTCCTCTCTTTCCTTATGCAAGGGTTGACTAGATCTGCCCTTGGTGATCGCTTTCCACATTGTCTTAAGCTCTTTGGACTTCTTCTTACTCCTTCTTTAGTTCTGGGTCACCGGTTCCTTGAGACTGAAGGCTAAATATTTAGCTTCCTCATAGGTATTGGGTTGGTGTGCTTGCACCTCGATCCTGATATGGGGAGCTAACCCTTGGATATATGCATTGATCTTCTGGATCTCTGAGCTGACCAACTCATGGAATATGGTGACTAGGTACTCAAAGTGTAGTGTATAGAAGGCTAGGTTTGATTCCTTGGTGCTAAAATGACTTAATTCCTACTATCCTCGTGCCACATCTCTTCCAGAATGGAATTCCTTTATCATTTTCTTCTTTAACTCTTCCCACGGGGTTGAATAGGCTTTGTCTACGCCTAAAGCCTTGACCTGGACACTCCACCAAAGGAGAGCTCTTCCTATAAATGTGCAAGTTGCGAATTTAACTCTAGATTCACCAACACACTTGCTCTCTATCTCTTTTATCCATTGGATCAAACTATCTTCCCCTTTGTATCCATAAAAAGATCTCGGCTTACTGTTAATAAAATCCTGATAGGTTATTTTCATTTGACTACCTTCCTTATTGCTTACATCATCCTTGTTAGCTTTAAGATTCCCTAATATATCAGAGACTTGATGCTAAATCATGGTCTGAATGGTGGTCAGGTCTATCAAGGTTAGCATTGAAGGGTTGTTATCCGGAAATGATAGCAAGAAGGTTACTCGTTTTTCCTAATGGGGTTGTCACTCTATCTTTGATTTACTGGGATAATACTATTATTTTCTACTTGTAGGGTACTATAGTTGTTTTTCTAGAAACTCTTATTATGAACAGAGTTTCCTTATTATAGTTGCTTTCCTAGCAACCTGTTTCCTCATCGCTTGTTAAATAAAGACTTATCTTTTCCTTTGTTGTTTTCTTCCTTATTACGATAGTAAATTGTTTCTTTCCTAGCAACCTATATTATGAATGGGATTTCCATATTAATATTGCTTTCCTAACAACTTATATTATGAATGGAAATTTCTTATTATCCTAAGGAAATCTCTCTTCCTTGCCCTTAGTCTTCTAAATAGATTAAACTCCTAAAGGTTTTTAATATTTGGGGAAGTTTTTAGGGATGAATAGTGTCAATTTTTTAAAATCTTGGACATGTGTTTCGGGCACACAATGCACACATTGAGCACTTGCTCCCGAGCTTCGATTTCTTCATCTCTTTCAACCCATCTACTTCCAAGTATCATCCATACTTAATCTTATCTCCTATTTAGGCTTAAATTTTGAGTTTTAGGGCTTTTTTGAAGTTTATATTAATCGATGGATATTGGTTAAATTTTGTGAAATGGATGAGTAATTTAGCAAACCATACTGCTGATTTTACATCCTAGATACTCAATTTCAAGTTTATTTCATCCATTGATCCTCATTTTGAGTTTTTAGAGTTCGAATTTTTTTCTAAACTTTTAACTAAATCACTAAATTTGTAATGTATTAGACGAAATGAACTACTCATTTGTGCTCTAGAAGCTTATTCGAACATCCCTATATGGTTATTGTGTTAAAAATTAGACGAAACAACGGTTTCCAAAACTGATGTCCTTCGAGTTCTTGGAGCACGCTGTACAGAGGCATGTGTGCCGCGTGCACTTGCATGCAGTGCACACCTTTGCATGTTTGGTCCATTTCAACACTTTTTGAATCATTTTAACTAGACTAACTCATCCCTAACTATCTTTTGTTTATTTTTCTACAGATATGTCGAGACGAGGTCGACAAGCTGCTGGTCAGTTTCCTCCTAACTGGCCATCACATCTATTCTTACAGTTCTTCGATGATCTTGCTGATCGGAGTTCTTTAATCTCTCTCCTGATCTCTCTTTTGTCCAAGAAGACTGACATTCCTTAGACTCTTTCCTAGAGGGATGCAAATGAGTCTGGGTTGACAGCTCGGTTGGAGCTATTATTTACCCGTGTATTGCGGGATGATAGAGGTCTTGAGCTTTTTCTCTGCCATGGATGGCGACGGGTTGTTGGGGTTTGGGAGGTGATTTACAAGGAGATCTTCTGGGAGTTCTTTTTGATTGTCCTCTTTGAAAAAACATCGATGAGGTGGGCTGACAGATCAATCTTGACATTTCGTCTACGAGGTGTATCCCTCTCCTTCAGCATGATCGAGCTGGGGAGACGTTTAGGGATTTTTATAGCGAAGGAGGCTATGAGTCCTCATTTTTGTGCCTATCTTGACAGTTGTATTACTGAGCCACTACATGAGTAAAGCTACATGCATGTCCGGGGTTACGCTTGGGGGACCTATGTTTCTTGGATAGCCAAGGAGAGTGCCCTCAGATCCCCTATTTATCGGTTGATCGACCGATCGGTTGTTTCTGATGGGTTTTGAGCACTATATCATTCCTATGGTGTACATGCAAACCCTAAAGCTTTGGATCTAGTTTGTCTAATGAACATGCAATAATCATCCAAATCCATAAACCCTAGATCTAGCATGTGATAATCGATATTAACATAAGAATAGGGTTTAGATCTTACCATTGATTGTTATGTAGTAATAACAATCTATTCCTTCTTGTAATTTGCTTCTGAAAGCTTAGTGTCACAAATGTCACACCTCTAATGGCTCACAAACACCAAGAGCAAGAGCATGACTTAGGAGAAAGGAAGGAGGCACCAAAATTCGTCCAAGAACCCTAAGGAATGCTTAGCCACGTTTTTGGTGCCCTAGGGGGCTTTAAATATGTGAGGCTATTAGGGTTTTGAACTAGGAAACCCTAATCTGACTGCTTAGGCCCTAAGCAGCCCATGGACTCCTCCTTTAGAGGCCTTGGACGAATTCTAATGGGTTTCCCCATAGATTTCGTCCACTCCATCCTCTATGGAGTCCATTAGCCCAATCTCCAACTATCACACAAATGACAGTTCTAGTCCCCTTTATTTAATTAATGTCTTTTAGCCACAAAATTAATTCTGATTAATTCCTGACTATTATTAATTAAATAATATGATTTCTCTCTTAATATATTATTCATATAATATATTAATAAATCATAATTATTATCTTGTTCCATAAATCATCCTATCAAGTTTCTTTGATGAAGGCAACCCAAAAGGACCATGCTCGCAATCGGGTCAAGTACATACCAAAATAGTTATGGGCTTAGACACTAATCCAACATTCTCCCACTTGGATAAGTCTAATAACTATTCTGCGTATGACTTCAGATCCTGATCAGCAATCGTAGCTTTCAAAAGCCGCTGTCAACTTTGATCTTATTAGATACACGTCCTTTAGATAAGGGATCATATATTATTCCATTCTAGATATCGTATAGACGTGAGACATGGATTGAAATCATTCTCTCAGTCTATGTGTTGTTTCCCGATTTTTGATTTATGACGACTGACTAATTGAACAAATCAAATCAGTCCTGGCCCCGCCGAGCACTTTATGTTTGTCATCACTAAATCATCGAGGGGCCCACAGATATCGCTTTTATCCTACGTTGGGTAAAAGGAATGGATAAACTTCGACTCAATGCTCGCTTGTACTTACTTATCGAATCACACACAACAATATGTTTTATAACACCAAGTTACTGGTGCGTTTACATATTATCAATGTGCAACCGACTCGCAAGATACAACTCACACATCTCGGTTTCAAGAATATGAGATATTATCGTCTCACCAATCACTCGTGATAAAATCCATGAAGTGATCCAAGTAAGCGTGGGTTTAATCCAATGCTCAAATCATATTCGTAAGTACTCATGAACGTTGCAGCAAACCTTTGCTATGTCTAATACACTTTAGACAATCTACAACCAATTCATGACAATCTTCTTTCATACCTACTCCCAAAGTATGAGCGACTGTGAAACGTTCGAATAATCTTATTATTCAGGAAGTCAAAACATGCAAAGTGAAACACAATAATAACCGAATCCAATATGGCCCCAAACTTTTGAGTATAAATAAAACTCCTTTATTTAGTCACCATATTGATTACACATTATTCATTGTATAATGTTTCGAGTAATCAACTTATTACTTGAATTATAACAACAATTGTCCCATGCTCTTAGCATGCACACTATGTTTTCCTATGGTCTTTACTTTGTGAAATAGTATAATTGAATAACATTTTCAATCACACTTATTTCACAATTCCCAATCCTTACCACAAGTGTAAGAATACCAAATTCTTGCCACTTATAGAATCTGTTATTTTATAACATTTTATGCAATGATCCTTTCGTAATGTCGCAACACCAAAGTCACAAAGACTATTGCCAATGAAATTACAAAGTCCTCTACTGGAGATTGTTGCAAGACAATTCCATAGACACGAAGTCTCACATTCAAAGTACATTCCTTTGAATATCCTTCTTGCATAAAAGTTTCTAATCTAGACATAAATTCTTGACGTCCAACTCCCAATATGGAAACATTACCATATTATCCATATGACAACTCATTATTAATAGAATCATATCTAATAATAATAATGTCAATATGGTCCATCCATGACTATACTTCTAATTGTCCATAAGTGACTAATCCTTGGCGAACCTTAGATTATCCTTGACAGTTGTTTAACTAATTCAGTCAAATCCGATTATAGTCCTCTTTCCCTCTAAATGCCCTAGGCATTTGGAAAATTTTAGAACGGTCGAATATTACAACGACATGATACTTTACCAGTCTTTTGCTATAATATTTCTATTTCTATTTGCCATATTCTCACGATTCGAACTATGAAGAGGGATGCCGTAATCATAATCGAGTGTGAGAACGCAACAATTATTTTCATATATAGAATTCTCTTACGTTGAATCCTTTCAACATAACATTCATATATCTTTTTGACTAAATTTGATCAAAATTTATCGATCTAAACCTTTAGATTTGAAACGAAGTATAATATTCTCTCCCTTAATTATAGCAAAACAACTTTTCAACCTATGCAACTTTGCAAAGTGAAACTTTTGTTTTCTATAATTAATATTGCTAACTTGCAATAATAATCATGCTCCCACTAACATGATGATTATATCCATACCATCATAACATTTATGCTCCCACTAGCTTTGACACGTATTCAGAAAACAATTGGACTTCTAAAAGACAATACTTATTGACTTTCCAAAGTTCATATTTCCAATACGATGTGTTTCGATAAGCCTTTATCTAAGCTTCTCAAATTCACACACCTTTCCTTAGATAGCTCACATGTGTTTCTAAACTAATTCAGAACTTATATTACTAAGTCCTAAATGTTCAGACTAACTGCCAAATCTCACAATTCGAACTATAAAGAGGGATGTTGTAATCATAATCGAATTTGAGAATGCAATTTACATAATCGCTATCTCCTTAAAATCTCTCTTAGTGAAAGCGTTTCCTCACAATCATTTTCATGAAGGAGAGAAACCTTATGAAACTTAGATTTTATGGTGCATGTGTTCCTATCAATCTATGTTAGGAGTGAAACCTTAATTTCTTGCCATCAAGGGTCCCACCATTGCTTCCAAGTTATTTAGCAGCTCACCTATTCCAGTCAATGTACTTTCATTGATCAAGGTGTTTTCCCTTATGCATTCAATTGAGAACTCATAGAACTCATATGCATAATCACTCAACTGGATTGGCACAGAAATAAAATTTTGTCAACACGATAGGTTACAATCCTCAAGTCGTGTGCTAGTGTTTAATAGGTTTACTTCTTGATTTGTTCTTGAAACTTTTCAAGATCTTTAGACTCCCACTGACCTCTTGACATATAAGATTCTCTTGTCAAGAAACATTTCTTGACAAAACAAATATTCAAGAGTTAGTGTAGGTCCTTATCAAGGCAAATACTACACACAATTGGTATTAGTTGGTCTTTGTCTTATCCAAGACATCACAACTTACCAATTTCAAACGTGCAAGAGCAAGAAAACATTTTCCTACTTCACATTTGATGAGTGTGTTAAATTTCTTAAGATGATGTCACTCAAATCACAATTTTGGAGTACGACTCTAAAACTTGATTTTGGAACGAAGTATGATTCATCTTATTGACTTAACCCATTTTGACAATTCTCGACTCCTCTTCTTAGCCATACTAGTTCACTAAGGTGTCCTTAGAGGATGAATTGTAATATGGTTCTTAAGACGATCATAAACATGATACAAAAGTACTCTCCCTTCTTCTTAGATTGGAGAAACTTTTATCTTTCTTGCCTAATTGATTCTTCTTATTCGTTCTGCCATTCATTGAAAGTTTTCAATGATTCATAATTATACTTAATCTTGTAAGCATAACCACATTTACTAGACTTTTAGTAAACCATGGCGAATAATCTCATTTTATTTATGGTGGACTTGACCAGTGCACAACATTGTGAACTCGATCTCTTAGTCCTTCACTTGTCTCTTTGTCAAGGAATTGGCCTTCAAATTTCTAAGTACCAAGATTTCCATACATCACATGATTCAAATCATATGATTCCAAGCTTCTGTCCAATTGAAACTTGGGCGATGGGAATCTTTCCTTACTTATAAAATCACGACGCTACCATAAATAACATAACTAAGAATCACATCCACTTAATATTGCTTATAATAAAAACACACAGACATCAATTTTCACAATTGCCATTGCAAGGGAATATAAATAAGATAAAATCAAAATTTATTTTATTGCGGAAAAAATATATCGTTACAATGCAAACAAAAACAATGCTATTACGTATTCCTAAGCAATCCATCATAACTCTAAGCAGCAGCTCAAAAATCCGATCATTGAGTCCATGCGATCATAATCCATTTCTTCGCGATCAGACTCTGCTCGCTCCTTCCTTTAAGCTTCCTTCCTTTTCTTCGATCCTTCAAAACATCAAGATGTAATCTTATCACATCATGTATTAAGAATCTCCAAATAGGAACTTAATGGAGTTAGATAGTGGATTTTTCTTGAAGCAGAGTCATACATCTTGACTCTCCCATCTCTTAGATCTCTCAGGTAGTCAGGGCAGCTTCGTAACCAATGCCCCTTCTTTTAGCAGTAGAAACATATGGACTCTCTGGAATGGCACACATGACTATCTCAGACTCAGCCTTTCTCTTGCGCAGAGAAAACTTTTCTGGACTTCCAATGTTACCATTGCCCATAGAGGGTTGGGATATTGATTTACCAGACAAATTTGCTGACCAGTGCGCCAAATCATTTCTGATTCAGCAGCAATAAGCAAGTCAAATCAATAAGGGTCATGTCGTGGTCCATCATATAGTACTCTCTAACGAACTTACCATATGATTCGGGAAGTGACTGAAGAACCAAGTCAACAGCCAACTTCCTTTAAACATCGACACCCAACAATCCCAATCTATAAATATGTAACCTTTTATCCAAGACATGAGCACATATAGACTTTCCATTTTCGTGTCTTTTGCCAATAGGGCTTGAGTGACCTTGAACTTTTCAAGTCTTCGAACACGTGGGTCAGGGAGAATTATTGGAGGAGGTGGAGGAAATGAAGCATGATTTCCATTTCCACAATACAATCGTGGAACATCATCTTCACGTGGAAAACTTTTTCCAATGGATTTAGGAAGACCATAGTTGTCAGACTTTGACATCTATGAAACGGGAGAAAATTCAAGTTTAGTTGATTGAGTCCTTAATAAAACACCCAAATGAGATATTAAGGCTAGGACCAAACACAATATCCTACAAATTGGAAGAGGGATGCCGTAATCCAACTCGCAGAACATTTGAAGGTAGGTAAATGACGATTTACCAATTTCCACCACGAAAAAAGAAAAGAAGGTTAAGTTTTAAATGAATTGATACTCTTAGATCTTTTGAGATTCATTGAACTTTTCAATGTCATGTTTAATCTCGATTATGCCCTTCATTTGTGACTGGGATGCCGAGGATCACAAATAAGGTGTGAATAACCATGCGAATGTACGTGGTGCCCTCAATGTTAAAGTCACCTAATCGACGTGCCGCTTAACCACACACGCTCCATGGATCTATGACAAACATCGAGTCACCCTTCGCTACCAATGCCAAACCCAACTTAGTGTGTCGGTTAACCCCACACGCTCCACTAATTGTCTCGACAAGGGTACAAAGTGTAATTCCATGGAATTGCATCGATTTCACTTTTTCCTAAAGTAACTAAGATTGGGAATTTTGTAAAAAAAAACATTTAGTTAATTTATTCATTATACTTTTAATGAGGAGAGGGTTTGCCCTATCCTACCAGTTCGGCTAACGACCCTCCACCAATCAAGGAAGCGGTGGGTGAGAGTGGACACCCATTAAACGGTCATTTTATAGGCCATAACCTTATACCCCCCCCTTATAGATTGGCTTCGTGAATGAGGCCTACTAACGGTAAGACTAGCAATTTAAGTTGTACATATATAATATTAGACTTTTAATGTTATATATAGTATAGGGTGTATTTTACACTTTTAAAATACTAGGTGGTTTAATTTAATAAATTACACTTTTAATCAAATATAAACAATATGATTATGGATTTATTAGCTCTTTTTAATTATACTATTAATTAACTTAATAAAACCATAAGGGTGTAATTCGAACTTTTCAAAACTAGGGTTTTAGAATTTAAAATTTCAAAAATTAAACTTTTAATCAAAAATTTAAATTCCAAAACTTGAGGGCAAGTTTTGAAACATTTCAAAAACATTAGGGTTTGGAATTTAAATATTTCCAAATTAACCTTTTAATCAAAAATTTAAATTCCAAAACTTGAGGACAAATTTTGAAACCTTTCAAAATATTAGGGTTTAACTATTTAAATTTCAAAACTAAAAATTTTAAAGTTCAAATTTAAACTATAAAACCTATAGGGTGCGATTTGAAACTTTTACAAATTACTACGTTAAATATATGACTAATAATAATCCGATATTATCCATATTTAACCAAATCCATCAATTTTGATGAGGATAACCATTCCAAACTTAAAAAATCGGATTTTGGCAAGAAAAACGAGTTTTGGCAATTATCGTCAACAAAATCTGGCAAAAAAATTCGAAAAATCCGGCAACAGACCCTTGGACTCGTTGAGTCCACAATGGAACTCGTCGAGTAGGACATACTCGTCGAGTCCATTCATGGACTTGGCGAGTCTGCCAGTCAGAAACCCAAAAAATCGATTTTTAAGCAAGCAATGAACAATTAAGCATCAAATACATCAAACAAACAGCCTAGGCTCTGATACCACTGAAGGGTTTTGAGCACTACATCATTCCTATGGTGTACATGCAAACCCTAAAGCTTTGGATCTAGTTTGTCTAATGAACATGCAATAATCATCCAAAGCCATAAACCCTAGATCTAGCATGTGATAATCGATATTAACATAAGAATAGGGTTTAGATCTTACCTTTGATTGTTATGTAGTAATAACAATCTATTCCTTCTTGTAATTTGCTTATGAAAGCTTAGTGTCACAAATGTCACACCTCTAATGGCTCACAAACACCAAGAGCAAGATGATGACTTAGGAGAAAGGAAGGAGGCACCAAAATTCGTCCAAGAACCCTAAGGAATGCTTAGCCATGTTTTTGGTCCAGTAGGGGGCTTTAAATATGTGAGGTTATTAGGGTTTTGAGCTAGGAAACCCTAATCTGACTGCTTAGGCCCTAAGCAGCCCATGGACTCCTCTTTTAGAGGCCTTGGACGAATTCTACCGTTTTTCCCCATAGATTTCATCCACTCCATCCTCTATGGAGTCCATTAGCCCAATATCCAACTATCACACAATTGACAGTTCTAGTCCCCTTTATTTAATTAATGTCTTTTATCCACAAAATTAATTCTGATTAATTCATGACTATTATTAATTAAATAATATAATTTCTCTCTTAATATATTATTCATATAATATATTACTAAATCATAATTATTCTCTTTTTCCATAAATCATCCTATCAAGTTGCGTTGGTGAAGGCAACCCAAAAGGACCATGCTCGCAATCGGCTCAAGTACATACCAAAATAGTTATGGGCTTAGACACTAATCCAACAGTTTCTACTATTTTTCATCGAGAGGAGTGTGACAAGGTTCCTTCTGGCAACCTCTTTTATATGTGGTGTCTGACCCAGACTAAGGTTTGCCTCCATCTTCCCATTTCCCTTGCTCTCTATTTATCTGTTATAGCTCTAGGTTCCATGCCTTCGAGCAGTATTTGCAGGGGTCATTGGGTCACTCGGTTGGCCCTATCTTATAAGGTTGACACTAGCGTGATGGGGTGATGCTTTGTATTTTGATACTTATTTCTTCTTATTTTGTGGGATATTTTTGATACACTTATGTATGCTTTTGATTTGTGTTTGTATATATATGGTTTCTATTTTATCTTTTATTGAGCCTATATTCAGTCAATGTATTGGTTCAGTCAAGACTAAACATAAGTGATCAGGCTATGTTTAAGAGTGACTCAACCCTTACATACAGAACCAACTTAGATAAATGACTTATATATATATATATATATATATATATATATATATATACATTGTGTTCTTGATTTGTTTACTTTATTCAAGGTTGGCGACCGTTATTGTTTTGTACTTCTAGACTATCAAAATATGGATTGGCCAGATAAAAAGTGCCAGAGGGCAGGACCATTATAGCATATAGTCATTCTGAAATCTAGCAACCCAAGCGACAGTTCAAACTAGTCGCCTCTCTCGTAAATAATACATTAATAGGGTAATTATTAGTAATACTTTTATTTATAGGTTTGAGGGAAAACCTAATCGGAGTATATGTCCTAAGATATAGTCATAATTCATAAATAAATACTAATTCTCAATAGCAAGTAGCTCTGATACCATTCTGTCACACCTTCCCCGACCAATGACAGAAATGCCGAGTGGTGACGGTATTTACATAGATTACCCAAATCACAGAGCGCAAACTATAACTATCTATTAAACGAAACCTATTTATCTTCGAGATGATTGTCCTTCCTTTCCTTGATCCTGATTTCATCCTAGGAACACATGCGATATTCAGAAAAGTTAACTTGATCTTGGTAGGTTTACAGGTTTTGAGAAAAACATATGATAAACATTCTTTGAAATCTTTCTATAAATTTTTACAATGATTAAAATCATTTTTCTTAAATTCCTGGTTTTCTATGCTTTATTATATTATCTTGTCTCTTATTATCTCTTTTAGGACATTGTACTAATCCTACCTTATTATCTTTATAGGATGCTTTACCAATCCTAATTTACTATCTTTGTAGGATATTTACCGATCCTATCTTATTATATGTTTAGGATACTTAACCAATCCTAATTTTCTATCTTTGTAGGATACTTACCGATCCTATCTTATTATATTTTAGAATATTTTATTAATCCTTACGTATCTTATCTACCACTCTAAGGTGTCCATCTTGGTAGTCGGATCTCTAAGGTGATTGTAATGTATTACCTTGAGCCCCCATAATCAACGTTGTTTGACTAGTGATTTCCACGCATGACGCTTATCGGACGTAGAATAGTGAGTAATAAGAAAGTTATCCTGCCGGGATTATAGCTAGCAATCGCAGGTGTGGGTGTCAAACTCTGTTTAGATATATACATATCTTTCTGGCCCTCGCAAGATTAACGATTACAGCTTCGGGGTAGCCGAATTTAATTAGCCTAAGGATGAATAATAGCAGTTCACTAACGCATTAACCTTAGGTATTTTTTCTTTTATCTTTCTTCCTTGGTGCTTACCTATAACAATCACAACATAAATCTTTTTTATTTTATATTTTATAATTATACCTTTTATATCTCAGAATTATCTAGTGTGTGTGTGTATATATATATATATATATATATATATATATATATATATATATATATATATATATTGTTTACCATACATATATGTCGTAACTATGGTTAATTTGAAAACTGGATATCTACGCGGAGCAACGATTAGGTATTGTGCATATCCCTATATTTGACCAACATTACTTCTAGGTAATATGTTATCCTATGAAATTGGCCATTATAACGTGTAGGTAATATCTCTTCCTAGACTATCAGACATCATAACTATTAGGCATAATATCATAGCTTATAACCAGGCATAGTATCTATACTACATTATCCTAAGATTTCATGCCTAATATAATGATTAATATTTATAGACATAAATATATTTTGATAAAGCAGTTTGATAAGCATGTATCCCCCCTCCCCCCCCCCCTCCCAGGTAAAACTTTTAAAATAATAAAATGGCGCTGTGAATTCACTCTAGTAGCGTAATTTGAAGCATCCATGCTACTGCACCCAAAGCTTCGCACCATTGGGAGGACTTCCGAAATAGCTTGAGAGATAGAGAGAAAAGGTTTTTGGTGTGAAGAAATCAGAAAGTGAGCACCTCTATGTATAGTGCTTATGCATGCGGCGCACTTCATGCGTGATGTACACTCAACTCGTGGCTCCATCCATATTTTTCTACGTGTCACACTTATGATGGTCTACGTCTCTCTAATCTCGAATAATCTAGGTGTCAGGCGTGCGCGTGAAGCATGGTGCGCACTTGGTGTACACCTCTAAATATTTTATGAAAATTCTTATCTTCCTTATATGAATCTTGTTTCTTACCCTCTTTCTATTTTTGTGTAGCTCTCTACTAGTACTACAACTTTCCTTATGGTTGCTGTTAGGTGCATTTTGTGCGCTTTTTCGCACACCTTTTAGTCCCATTTCATGCATCTATTTAGCATAATTGTTCTTCCTTTTTCTTGCATTTCATCATATTCATGTTAGTCTCTAGAACAACCTTATTTGCACACTTTCATGTCTTTTCAGGTAAACCGGAGCTTGGAATGCGCTTTGGGAGGTGCCGGGAAGCGTTGGTAAAGATTTCGGGATGATCGGGCGAAGAACGAAAAAGTTGAAAAAAATAAGTTTGGAGTCGGAGTCAGAAGGGTACACGGGCCGTGTTGGATTTACACTGCAAAATCAACACGGGCTGTGTTGACCAAAAGGAAAGCTGTTGACCAAGCTGAACATGGGCCGTGTCTTTTTTACCCTATGCTGAACACGAGCCGTGTTCGACCCAAAAAAACTAACTTTTGGCAATTTTCCTATTTTTCATATTACGGAAATTGGGTCATTTGGGGACACACACAACATATCAGAGCACATTTTGAGAGGGGATTTCAAGGGTTATTGCAAGGGATTGATTAGTAATCATTTGGAAACATTATATCTAGTATTTATAAGTTGTAGTTGCCCATTATTTCCATCTTTTATTCTTGTTTGATTTGTTCTTAGCCATGTGTGGCTAAGAAACCCTAGTTTCTAGTTCTTGTTCAATATATGTTGATTGCTTGACTTGAAACATATGATTTGATGTTTGATTTGTGATTCTATTCTAGTGATTATGTTTTTGTTTAAACTAGAACCCTTAAATTTGATATGTGTTTGATTGGCTACTTCCATGAATTGAATTTTTGTGCAGTTAATTAAATTTTAGAGCACCTAATCGTTCTATTAAGTTAATAATTGGTAACAAGCAATAAGTTTTCTTATTGTAAAACATATATCACATGTTTTCACACTTCCGAGCGTATGAGAAGAAATGAACATTGTTGGGAAGCTTGTATAAAACTTAATGCAGTTTTTCAATGCAATCTAAGAGCGTGTTTAGGTTGAATTAGTAAAGTTGGGTCTAGTCAAAGAGCGTGTTTTGGTTAGATAATTTGGCAAGCGAGAGGTATTAGATCGTGTTAATATCTTTCAGTACCAACTTAGAATAGCAATCATGAGTTACATCAAGTCATAATCAAGTTGAACAACAACATTGAGAACTAGAACTGGAAGCACTTTTACAATTTGTTTACAAATCTATTTCATTTTGTGCATGCTTTTAAAGTAGATTGTTATTTAGTTATTTACTTTTGCAAACAAACCCCCCCCCCCCCTTTGTGACCAAAGTACCTTGTGCAAAGAGGTATAGACTTTTGTCCCGTGTCTCTGTGGTTCGACCGTGCTTGCCTTGGACTACGTTTTAGTGCAATATAGTAGTGTTCTTAGGAGTATATCGTACCCCTATTATTTGTTGGGTTTGACACGCCTAACAAATTGGCGTCGTTGCTAGGGACACGGTGTTACTAATTGTTTATGCCTAGATCTTTCCGTACAGGTACACCATTGCCAATTGACTCGGAGATAGAGAAGACTGCAAAGAAGCTACGGAAGCAAGCAAAGCTTCGTAAGAGGCAACCGGTTTCCGGAACTTCTTCATCATCTACCCCTTCGGTCATCAACATTTGGGAGGATATACCCCTCTCAAGTGTGTCCGCATCCGAAACAAAAAACCCCTCATCATCATCTCAACCATCATCACCCATAAATACCACCCCACTCTCTTTAACTACTATTAACATCCCAAACACTACACCCACAGAAACCTCAATTCCTACTCATACCATGGGAGATAACCATGGAGGGAATCCACCTCCAAACCCACCATCCGAGCAAACTCTCCTTCAATGGTCGAGGCAAGAGGTTACTCAACAACCTCTTTGCATCACATATCCAGCAGCCACAAATCTTGAACTTAAATCCGGACTCATCCACCTACTCCCTACCTTTAGAGGTTTGGAAAATGAAGATCCTTACAAGTTCCTCACTGAGTTCCATGTTGTATGTGTGGGCATGAAACCACACAATGTCACGGAGGATCAAATCAAGCTTAGGGCATTCCCCATTCGCAGTGCAAGATGCAGCCAAAGACTGGCTTTATGACCTCCCACCGGGGACGGTAACTACTTGGGTAGATCTTGCAAGGTTGTTTTTGGATAAGTACTTTCCCGAGATGAAAGCTTCAGCCCTACGGAGGGAAATCATTGGAATCAAGCAACACAAGAGAGAAGCTTTTCACACATATTGGGAAAGGTTCAAGAAACTTTGTGCCTGATGCCCAAAGCATGGAATCACCGAATACCAGCTCCTCCAGTATTTCATTGAAGGCATGACTCCAATGGAAAGAAGGCTTCTTAATGCCTCCAGTGGCGGATCTTTACCCGACAAGACTCCTACTGAAATCCGCAACTTGATCAAAAACATGGCTGAAGATTCTAAACATTCAAGTCATGATGAAGAATGGTACACGGATGCACCCCGAGGTGTAAAGGAAGTCCAAACTCCTCAAATTGAAGCTCATTTGTCCGATCTTACTAAAGTGGTTATGATGCTAGCCAAAGACAAAGGTGTGCAGCCCACACCCCGCCCGTGCGGTATTTGCACTCAAGTGGGGCACCCAACCGATATGTGCCCACAACTTCAATACGAGGATTATGCGGAAGCAAATGCGTTAGGAGGATATTTCGGGTCAAACCAAAGGGAATTTGAGCACTCAAGAAATGACCAAAGATGGAACAACAATCAAGCTTGGGGAGGAAATCAACAGGGAAATTATCAACCAAATCAACCACATCAATACCAACAAAGACCAACATTTTCTCAAAATCAACAAAGACGACCTTTTCAACATCAAAATTTCCAGCCAAGGCATCCACCACAACCACCTCCACAAGCGGGTTCATCAAGCATGTCACTAGAAGATATTGTCACGAGCCTTGCCACTAGCACTCAAATCTTCCAACAAGAAACGAAAGCAAGCACAAAAAGCTTGGAGCAACAAGTTTCACAACTTGCTCAATCGGTGAGTAAGATGGAATCACAAGGCAAGCTACCATCTCAAACCGAGAAGAACCCGAAACACAACGCATGTGCCATTACCTTAAGAGGTGGGAAAAGCTATGAAGGTCCAAAGATGCCGGATGAAGAAGAGGAAGAGAAAGAGATTGAGGTGGAAGAAGCTGTCAAAGAAGAGGAAAGGAAAAATACTTCCAAGTCAAAGAAACCAATAGAGACCGAAGTGAAAGTCACACCAGCTCCATTTCCTTCAAGGCTAACAAGTACAAACAGAGAACAGGAAGATAACGAAATAGGGGTGTAAACGAGTCGAGCCAAGCCGAACCCGAGCCTAACCAAGCTCGAGCTCGGCTCGTTTAATTTTGAAGAAGCTCGAGCTCGAGCTCGTGCTCGATTCGAGCCTTAAAATGAAGCTCGAGCTCGGCTCGTGAACAATTTAGTGAGCTCGCGAGCCTAAACGAGCTTAAACGAGCCTATATATATATATATATATATATATATATATATATATATATGTACACACACACACACACACACTCTCTCTCTCTCTCTCACACACACACACACACACACACACACATATATATATATATATATATATATATATATATATATATATATATATATAGGCTCGTTTAGGCGCATTTAGGCTTGCGAGCCCACTAACTGAAGCTCGGCTCGAGCTCGGCTCGGGCTCATTTAATTCGATCTCGAGTCGAGCTTTTAACGAGTCGATCCCGAGTAGCTCGGCTCACTTACACCCCTAGACAAAATCATGGCAATGTTCCGAAAGGTTGAAATCAATATCCCCCTTTTAGATGCTATTACACAGATTCCTAGATATGCTAAGTTTCTTAAAGAACTTTGCACATCTAAGAAAAAGCTTAAAGGAAATCAAACTGTAAAAGTAGGGGAAAACGTTTCAGCCGTGTTACAAAAACGACTACCAAAAAAATGCAAGGACCCAGGTGTTTTCACGGTTCCTTGTAAAATGGGTAACCTTTTTGTACCACGCGCCATGCTAGACCTTGGAGAATCAATTAATGTCTTACCCTATTCAAGCTATAAGACAATGGGAATTGGACCTTTATCAAAAACTAGAGTTATTATTCAACTTGCCGACCGGTCTTTGGTACACCCAAAAGGTGTATTGGAGGACGTGTTAGTGCAAGTCAATGAACTTGTATTTCCTGTTGACTTTTATGTTTTAGATATGGGTGATGACAACACCCCACAATCGAGCTCCATCCTTTTAGGGAGACCCTTGATGAGTACCGCAAAAACAAAAATAGACGTAGCAAATGGTACTTTATCTATGGAGTTCGATGGTGAGGTGATCAACTTTAATATCTTTGAAGCTATGCGTTATCCTAGTAATATTCATTCTTTAAACTTCATAGATGTTATTGATTCATGTACTAATGATTGTTTCGAGTTGTCAAGCCAAGATGTGCTAACCACCATCTTGAGCAAGCATTTTGATGAAACAGGGATCAAGAATCTGGTTGATAAGTATATGTTGGAGGATGAGTTGATTGAAGCAATCAACTCCTTGGAAAAAGCACAACCTATGAGAGTTGAACCACCCCGCATGAAGCTCAAAAATCCTGATCCGAAACTCTTTCCATCCATAGTACACCCACCGAGTCTTGATTTGAAGACTCTTCCTGACCATCTCAAGTATGTCTATCTTGGAGAGGAAGAGACATTACCTGTGATAATTTCAACCAAGCTAGCAAAGGAAGAAGAAAAAGAGCTGGTTGGAATTTTGAAAAAGTACAAGGAGGATATTGGTTGGGACATTGCGGACATAAAGGGGTTGAGTCCATCATTATGCATGCATAAAATATTGATGGAAGAAGACTTTAAGCCAACCCGTGAAGCCCAAAAGAGATTGAATCCACCTATGATGGAGGTGGTTAAAAAATAGATCATGAAGCTCTTGAATGCAGGTGTAATCTACCCCATTTCTGATAGTAAGTGGGTAAGTCCTGTGCAAGTTGTCCTAAAAAAATCCTGAGTCACCGTTGTCAAAAACTTCGAGGGGGAATTGGTACTCACCCGTGTGCAAAACGGGTGGAGAGTTTGTATCGATTATAGGAAATTGAATGCTTCTACTCGCAAAGACCACTTCCCTTTGCCATTCATCGATAAGATGTTAGAACGATTGGCCGGGAAATCCCACTATTGCTGCCTTGATGGTTTTTATGGTTTTCACCAAATTCCGGTTGCCCCGGAAGACCAAGAGAAAACCACATTCACATGTCCCTTCGGCACCTTTGCGTATAGACGCAGGCCCTTCGGCTTGTGCAATGCACCCGCGACCTTCCAAAGATGTATAGTGAGCATATTTTCAGAACATGTTGAAAATATCATAGAGGTTTTCATGGACGATTTTACTGTTTATGGAAATTCTTTTAATGAATGTTTGCAAAATCTCACCAAAATTTTACAAAGGTGCATTGACACGAACTTAGTCCTTAATTATGAAAAATGTCATTTTATGGTTGACAAGGGCTTGATACTTGGACATGTGGTGTCACAAAAAGGTTTAGAAGTTGACAAGGCCAAAACAGATGTTATTAAGAGCATACCATACCCGGCAAATGTTCAGGAAGTGCGTTCTTTTCTTGGCCATGCAGGTTTCTATCGGCGGTTTATAAAGGATTTTTCCAAGATCAAGGTGTCGATGTGTCAACTTCTACAAAAGGAGGCCGATTTTGAATCTGGTGATGCATGTAAGAGTGAATTAGATCGTTTGAAGGATTTGTTGATATCCGCCCCCATCATCCAACCGCCAATTGGGATCTTCCATTCGAGATCATGTGCGATGCTAGCAACACCGCGGTTGGGGAAGTTTTGGGACAAAAGGTGGACCGAGCCCACCATGTCATCTACTATGCATCCAAGACTTTGGATAGTGCACAAAGCAACTACACCACAACAGAAAAAGAGTTGCTTGCTATTGTGTTTGCACTAGAAAAATTCCGATAATACCTCTTTGGAACTAAAGTGATCATATATTCGGACCATGCAGCCATAAAGCACTTACTTACAAAGAAAGATTCGAATCTGAGGTTAATACGATGGATGCTGCTTTTGCAAGAGTTCGATATTGAGATCAAAGATAAAAGCGGAAAAAAGAACCTAGTCGCCGATCATTTGAGCCGAATAGTCCAACCCGACGATGCGACTCCCATTCATTACGCATTCCCAGACGAATACTTGTTTGCTATCCAAACACCACCATGGTATGTGGATATATGCAACTTCATGGTCACGGGAAAATTCCCACCCAATCTCACGAGGTCACAGAGAGATAAGATCAAGAAATATGCAAGAAGGTACATTTGGGATGAGCCGTACCTTTGGAAACATTGCACAGATCAGGTAATAAGAAGATGTGTTGAAGAACATGAGGTACAATCTATCCTCAACTTTTGTCATAGTTATGCTTGCGGAGGGCATTTTGGTCCTCAAAGAATTGCCCGGAAAATTTTAGATTGTGGATTTTATTGGCCTTGACTCTTTCATGACTCTTACACTTTCTGTAAAAGTTGTGAGAGATGTCAAATGAAAGGTTCTTTGAGTTTCCAAAACCAAATGCCCTTGACCCCCATCTTGGTTTGTGAAATATTTCATATATAGGGTATTGATTTTATGGGTCCTTTTCCTTCATCCTTTGGGAATTTATACATCCTTTTAGTTGTTGAATATGTTTCCAAATGGGTAGAGGCAAAGGCAACAAGAACTGATGATGCTAAAGTTGTTGTAGATTTTGTCAAGGCTAACATTTTATGTAGGTTTGGAACTCCAAAAGCCTTGATCAGTGACAGAGGCACACACTTCTGCAACAAAACTCTTGGATCAGTTCTCAAGAAGTATGGAGTCCAACATCGGGTGTCCACGACTTATCACCCGCTAACAAATGGACAAGCTAAAGTGTCAAACAGAGAAATCAAGTCCATACTTGAGAAAACAGTGAACACAAACCGCAAAGATTGGAGTTTGAGATTAGATGATGCTCTTTGGGCATACCGCACTGCATATAAAACTCCAATTGGGATGTCACCTTACAGACTCGTGTTTGGCAAAGCTTGTCACCTCCCTGTTGAACTGGAACACAAAGCTTTATGGGCTATCAAAAAGCTAAACATGAAGATTGATGAAATGGGTGTTCACCTAAAGCTAGAGATTCAAGAGTTGGAGGAAATAAGAAATGAAGCATTCGAGAGTTCACGCATCTACAAAGATAAGACCAAAGCATTCCATGATAAATACCTCTCCCGTAAGACCTTTGAGATTGGTCAAAAGGTATTACTCTATGACTCTCGACTTAAATGGTTTTCCGGTAAGTTACGGTCCCGGTGGGTGGGTCCGTTCATTGTTACTAATGTATTTGATCATGGTGCAGTTGAGATTAAGAGTAACAAAACTAGAAAAGTGTTCAAAGCTAATGGTCACAGGTTAAAGGTTTTCTATGAAGGTTTCCAAGAGAAAGACATGGAGGTTGATAGCTTGGAACGCCCGGACTACATTGAGTGAATCTAAAGGGCAAAGTCGAGCCAACGACTTAAAACAAGGGCAGCTTACCGGGAGGCAACCCGGGGGTATTTTTGTCTTTTCTTTACAAACAATTTCCATTTCTTTGAGTTTTTGGTTTTCAATGTTCCAAATGCATTCAAACATGATTTAAAATCACCAAACGGAAGTGATATTTTTGGGTTAAAAAAAGTGGAAGTGACAATCAGAAGGGTACACGGCCCGTGTTCCTCTTGCCTTATAATGAACATGGGTCGTGTTCATCAATAGCCAACAATCCCGCAGTCAGAGGAGTACACGGCCCGTGTTCCTCTTGCCTTATAATGAATACGGGTCGTGTTCATGCATATTTCAGGAATCCTAACCCCAACACGGGCCATGTTAATTTGGCCTGTGGGAACACGGGCCGTGTTCGCGCAGCAGAGCCTGTGGGTTTTAATGCTAAAAATCAGGATTTTTGCCTCATTCTTCCACACACTCATTCCAAAATAGCACCTTTTCCCCAAGAAAACCCCAAGGTCTGATTTTCATCAAAAACATCTTGATTCTTCATGATTTTGGCTTAAATCTCCAAAAAGGTTTGATTTTCATCTTCCCCACTTCATCTCCTACATCTAATACACCATCTTATGGCATTTTCATGGTGGATTTGGGGGTTTTGACAAACCCTAGGTCCGAAAATTTCTCAAAATTTTGGTGTTTTGTGCTTAATTCGTCATGTAGGCAATCTTGGGGAGGTTGAAGAAGGTCGTTCTCACCAACAACACCGTTCCACTAACGATTCGGTACATTCTTTCCTATTCTTCACATGTGGAATTTGTGTTCTTAAGGTCAAATTGCATGTATCTGTGGCCATTTTGGACTTGACAATAACTTGGAGATCATTCAAAACTGAGTTTCCCGTGAATTTTTGGTGGCCAAACTTCGGTTGACTGGACCCGTCAACAGTTGACTTTTTGACCCGTTGACCAGTTGACTTTTTGACTTTACCCCAAATTTTGCATATGGAAGGTGAGAGTTCTAAACGACCTCGGCACACCAAATCGTCGGCCCGCCGTCATAGGTCCCCATCATCGCCGCCCAGGTCCCCATCACCCCTACCTTCATCTCCACCCAATCCGGCACATTGTGGTGTGGTTTGTCGTGGCCCAATTCAAGCCGCCAAACTTGAGGCCTTTCTACAACGTGCGCACACTACCTAACAATTCGCGCATGTGCCATCTCTCCGTGAGTTGCACATCTACAACCAAGTCCACATATTGTTCCGGAACATTGGATGGCAGGGGTTGTTAAAGGTCCACGAACTCAGCTATAAAGTTCCAACAACCGAGTTCTTATCTTCATTTGATTTGGACCACAGTGTCCTACGTTTCCGACTTATGGACCAAGATCATTCCTTGTCCCTAGACCAAATCAATGCCATAGTTGGGGCCCCCACAGAACACACCTTTGGCCCCAATGACCCAATCCCAGGATACAGTGATCTTACGTGGTGGACCGACCTTACGCGTCAGCTTCCCTATGTCTCAAGTTCTGCTAAGGCCTCATCTCTCATCCACCCTGTGATGAAAGTGGCCCACCGGATTATTGCTTCACTTGTTGTCCCTAGAGAAGAAAGAAGCACCATTAGCGCCCTTGAGCTCAAAATACTCTATGCGATGGCCCACCCGGACGATAATCTCATTCCTCACTATGGCTCATTCCTTTGTAAAAAACTCACCCGCCTCAGCACATCACGGTCTGGCAAAATATCTTGTGGTGGCATTGTTAGTTTATTGGCCAAAAGTGCTCCAGTCCGGGCCCCATAGCCCGGAACTCACCAACCCCTTCCCAGTGAGACCTACCTGACCACGGGAGTTCTTGATTCTATGAGAATGTTTCGGGTGGAGGACGGGAACCATAATTGGACCATGGATCAAAACCACGATCCAAGGCTCCTCATCACTCCGGAGAACCGGGACATCCTTGCCCTCAGGCGTCCTAACAATATCACCGACTGGCAAATCAAGCCATATCTCTTCCCCGGATCCTTCTCCGAAGAGGAAGAGGAGGAAGGTGAGGAGAGTGACGGGGCGGCACCACAAAACTCCCCTCCCATGGGTGGTGCTAGCTTATCTCATCATGCTGGACACCCATCATATCACCAGCAATATATGGATCAATTCCAATCGATCAATACCTGCCTCGACACTTACCATCAAGATGTCACAAACCTAACCCAAAGTTTTTCCACCTTCACCACTCAATACGCTCGAGATCAAGAGCGTCAGCGCAAACATGAGGAGGACTTTTGGGCTTGGACCCGAAATCCCAGCTACTATCCTCATCCTCCTCCGCAATAGGTTGTTCCGCCCTCTCCAAGCATCGGGGACGATGCTTATATTTAAGCTTGGGGAGGGGTAGAGTTGTACATTAGGTGCATGTTCATCCATATTCATGCATGCATTTTTCAAAAAAAAAATAAAAAAAAAATAATAAAAAATTATTTACCTTTCTTATTTTCATTTTCCTCGCATTCTGCATTTATAAAACCCAAAAATATATTTTTTTTTCTTTTCTTTTCTCAAGTTTTTGCATTCCATCATTTTCATGCATCATCATCTAAAAAAAAAAAAAAAAAAAAAAAAAAAAAAAACTCTACACGAGATGATGACACTCTTTACATACTAGGGGACTCAAACACCGTAATTCGAGACCCCAGCCTTAGATAATAAAAAAAATGGAATACTGAAATGTTTTTGTGGGCGGTAATAACAGCTTTAGGATGATTTGCTTCTGAATGTTTAAAAAGAATCCTTATCGACAACTCTGGACCCACAGAACACGGACCTATTTGTTGACATGCGTTACCCTCGCGGTGACAGAGAGCTTAAGTATCAGATCCACACAGTCAAGAAAGAAGAAAGGGTACAACTGTCACATCCAGTACCCCAATCAGAATTTCAAGTGCCAAAACGAAGAAACTTTCAGAAAGTCAAAAGTTGATTGAAGAATTCAAAGCTCAAAATGAAGATACAAATCCAAGTTCAATCGAAAATCAAAAGCCGCCTCAAAGTCAAATCTGGCGAATGAAAAAAAAAACTGTGTGATATGATACTTGTGGGTCTCGAAAAAGTGAAAGTATAGGAGCTGGGCCCCTTCGGGTGGGCTCACTGTTTAAGCGAAAGCTGATTCGCCGTGACGGGTTCTTAAGGATGCGTCGATTCTGATTCTTGGCCATCTAGTCTTAAAGACATGAGATCCGGACTGTGTTATTTTCGCCCATAAAGCTAATTAAGGTATGAAGTTTATATAAAACTATGGTTGGATTATTGGGTTACACCGTTTAGGGTCTTCCTCACTTTGGGAGTCTGTGATATGTGGAAGGTAGGAGGATGGTCACCTAGGTATTAATGATTGGAGCCCCATTGATGTAAGGTCTGATCGTATATGTCGATATTTATAAAAATAAATAAAAAGATTACTTGTGTTCTTAAATTTTTCTTTGGTTCATTTTTGTTCCTTAAGTATCCTTTGTACATATGTTTCTTTTTCATGGTTTTCATTGTATGCATTCATTCCTAGCCTTTAGGATCTTTCTGTCCCTTTTTGTTCTATGTTTCTTTTTGCCATCTAGAAATCGTCCTGTTTCGTCTGATTCTTGTTCTTCCTTGAGGACAAGAAAGGTCTAAGCTTGGGGAGATTTGTTAGGTGCATTTTGTGCACCTTTTTGCACACCTTTTAGTCCCATTTCATGCATCTATTTAGCATAATTGTTCTTCCTTTTTCTTGCATTTCATCATATTCATGTTAGTCTCTAAAACAACCTTATTTGCACACTTTCATGTCTTTTTCAGGTAAACCGAAGCTTGGAATGCGCTTTGGGAGGTGCCGGGAAGCATTGGTAAAGATATCGGGATGATTAGGCGAAGAACGAAAAAGTTGAAAAAAATCAAGTTTGGAGTCGGAGTCAGAAGGGTACACAGGCCATGTTGGATTTATACTGCAAAATTAACACGGGCCGTGTTGACCAAAAGGAAAGGTGTTGACCAAGCTGAACACGGGCCGTGTCTTTTTTACCCTATGCTGAACACGGGTCGTGTTCGACCCAAAAAAACTAACTTTTGGCAATTTTCCTATTTTTCATATTACGGAAATTGGGTCATTTGGGGACACACACAACATATCAGAGCACATTTTGAGAGGGGATTTCAAGGGTTATTGCAAGGGATTGATTAGTAATCATTTGGAAACATTATATCTAGTATTTATAAGTTGTAGTTGCACATTATTTCCATCTTTTATTCTTGTTTGATTTGTTCTTAGCCATGTGTGGCTAAGAAACCCTAGTTTCTAGTTCTTGTTCAATACATGTTGATTGCTTGAATTGAAACATATGATTTGATGTTTGATTTGTGATTCTATTCTAGTGATTATGTTTTTGTTTAAACTAGAACCCTTAAATTTGATTTGTGTTTGATTGGCTACTTCCATGAATTGAATTTTTGTGCAGTTAATTAAATTTTAGAGCACCTAATCGTTCTATTAAGTTAATAATTGGTAACAAGCAATAAGTTTTCTTATTGTAAAACATATATCACATGTTTTCACACTTCCGAGCGTATGAGAAGAAATGAACATTGTTGGGAAGCTTGTATAAAACTTAATGCAGTTTTTCAATGCAATCTAAGAGCGTGTTTAGGTTGAATTAGTAAAGCTAGGTCTAGTCAAAGAGCGTGTTTTGGTTAGATAATTTGGCAAGCGAGAGGTATTAGATCGTGTTAATATCTTTCAGTACCAACTTAGAATAGCAATCATGAATTACATCAAGTCATAATCAAGTTGAACAACAACATTGAGAACTAGAGCTGGAAGCACTTTTACAATTTGTTTACAAATCTATTTCATTTTGTGCATGCTTTTAAAGTAGATTGTTATTTAGTTATTTACTTTTGCAAACAAAACCCCCCCTTTGTGACCAAAGTACCTTGTGCAAAGAGGTATAGACTTTTGTCCTATGTCTCTGTGGTTCGACCCTGCTTGCCTTGTACTACCTTTTAGTGCAATATAGTAGTGTTCTTAGGAGTATATCATACCCCTATTATTTGTTGGGTTTGACACGCCTAACGGTTGCATTGTCAGATTTTAACTATTATTTTTAATCCATTTTTTATATTTTTCTAAAAATCGTATCTTCTTCATACGAACTCAGTATTTGACATTTTTCCTTTTAAACTTATTATCGCTCTGAGCACTACGATTTTCCTTTTAGTGTCGTTAGCCAAAACTCAACCGATTTCTTTATACCATTTTTACGTTAATATCGTTATTAATATGGTTGATTTTTACTTTTTATAAAATCATAACTCTTCCAATCAAAGTCAGATTTTTACAACAATTATATCCATGGGATCACTTTGTTGTGTACTTTCTAAGTACACCAACCATTATTAAAAGTGGTGTAACTTTTAGGTCACTCATTCTTGATAATATTATTATTATTATCTAACTGATCATATTTTTCCTGAAATATGAAAAACTCTATTATCATCATTTGCCGAAGCTAATCTCTAATGACGGTCGATGACGAGAATTTCCCAATTGTCACATAAGAACCAAAGGATCCATTTTTAGTAAGTGAGTTTAGTTATAATTTGATGAAGTTGGTGTTCCGTTTTGGAAATTTTGGAACATTTTAATATATATTTGAGAGTAATAAGTTACCCATGTTTTGTAATTACTTATAATTGTTAGTTTTGTACAAACAGAAAGACTTGGGGTTGGTGATATATAATTATAAATGATTTTTGGGTGTTTGAGATCCCTTGTGTTAAGTTTACATCTCTGAGGTTTACCTAGCATAGAATTTGACAAGTTGGATCTTAAAGCTTCTCTTGGACATAACACTTTAATATTTATTTCACAATGGACTCACTATATATTAATAGAAGTGCTTATTTGCTGCATCTTTGGTTGCTAGTGTGGCGAAGCCGTTTAAACTACTTTAAGTGATTTTCCATTTATTTCAGTTGCTTTTCATTATTTTTGGTTATATCTGATTGATTTTTTTTATTATTTGGTTATAAAAAATATGAGGTTATTTATTGAGATTTAAGGCTAATCCATCACTCTTTATTACTTAATATTAATCATACTAATGTGATTTTTTTATTTAACAAAGTATGTGTATAATGAAACAATCTCTAGGTCTTCGAAGATGAAAGCTTTAACCTCTAGTAAAAGGTACAAGTTTTACTTCTTCAGTTCTTTGATTGTTTGTTTTACTTCAGATATGATAAGTTTTTGCTAACGAAACATTAGAGTATGCCAAATGTTTGTGTATATTCCCCTTTGAAAGAATTACTGAATTTATATAGAGCTCATGCGTAACAACACATGATCCATGTAGTCCAAGCACCAGATCAGCCATATGAGTAGTAACACCATGGATGTTATATCATTGGGTAGAAATAGATGGATGGTACCTATGCCTCACAAATCGAGCATGAGTTGATCCAATTCCCCTTATGCAAGACATAGTTGAGTAAGCCTAAAATAACCAGTAATTATTTCTTGGTGATTTTGCTAACTTAATTTATCGCTCTTCACATACAAAATATATAGGATTTAATATATGGTGTCTATGTCCTTGATGAAATTGTGTGTTTTGACGAAAATGATGTAGTTACTGTTGGATTAAGGTGTCTAAGCTTATAACATAATTGGTATAAACTTGCAAATAGAAGCAAAGTTCTTGTTGGGTTGCCCTCATAACAAAAAATAGCTATAAATGATATTAGGTGAGAGAGAGGGGAGGGGGAGGGAGAAAGAGAAAGAGAGAGAGAGAGAGAGAGAGAGAGAGAGAAAGAGAGAGAGATGATTTGATAATGTATTATGTAATTAATATATTAATTGGAAATAGAAAATTTATCTGTTAGTTTTTTATGTGATTAGTAAATTAACTTGAGATCAATAGTTAAATAATTGATTTATTAATTGATAAATTAATGATAAATCAATAAGAAATAATAAATTAACTTTGTTAATCAGAATTAATCTGAAATTAATTTGGGATTAATTGGAAATAATTAAAGATGTAAGGGGTGACTTGTACTTGTTCAATAATTGAATAAAAGAAGCAATTCTAGAACCATTCATGTTATAGACGGTTTTGGATTGATTCCTAGGGTTCCTAGGAGGATGCGGATAAGGAAAAGATTTGAATTTGGATTAAATCTATTATTTAATTCATTCAAATTTGGCTTTGCTTGGAAGTCACCTAAACTATAAATAGGACCCCAAGACCAACAAATTTCGTTCGTAACTTTACCTACAAGCTTAGGGATGAAATTTATATCCCTCTCTGCTCTCTCTCCTCTTCATTATCGGGTTTCTAGGGTTTTGAGTGTGAGCCATTAGAGGCATCATCTTTTTAATACTTGCTTTCTAGAGACACAAAGGAAGGGTCTAGGAACTGTTTACAATAACAGTTCTAAGGTCTGTAAACCTTAACACTTGTATGATTTTCGAATTAACTAGGGTTTATGCTAGATTTTGTTATTAAAAGTATGTTGCCTTCAAAGTGTAAGTCATAGATCCTTTTAGGTTTCATGTGCCCCTTTCTTAATTGTTAAGTGAATTTTCGCATTAAGTATTTTGTTGTAACCTAATAAACCCATCGGTGGTATTAGAGCTACTTGGTGTGTCTAACATTGAAAGCATATTTGTGAATCAAACAAAAATTTTCGTAAAATTTGTTTTTCGTAGAATCAATTCGGATCCAAAATTTTGGGATTTTTCTGCCTAGTCTGATTTATGTGGTTTTATTTAGTAATTATCTGTTTATTTTTGGCCAAAATCCGATTTTGCTTGTCTTAGATGATTAAACTAAAAAACATAAACATTAGGAGATAATCTTAGACGCTATAATGATTAATTATAAGATTAATTAATATTATCCAAATGGATCTAATAATTAATTTAATTATAAGACTAATTAAAAGATAACTATAAATCTATGATAGGTTTAAACTAATTAATTAATTAAATGTTTAACTCAGATAATTAATATTTAAACCTTATATTTTGAAAAGTTTTAAATACACCTTATATATTATATTAAGCATTAATACTTTATGTATAAGATAAAGTCAGTTTAATTGCTAGTAAGCCTCATGCATGAAGCCATGCTATAAAGAGGCTATAAGGAAACAACTTATAAAATGACCGTTGGATGAATGTCTTTTTCGCCACAGCTATCCTATGTGGTGGAGGGTTGTTAGTTAAACGGGTTCGATATGACATATTCAGATTAAAAGTATGATTTATAAAGTACTAGAACCTTCTTTTAAAAATCCCATTCTAGATACTTTAGAAAAAATGTGAAAATTATGCTAATCCATGAAAACACACATCGTTTCTTTATGAGTCATTAGTGGAGAGTGTGTGGTTGACCGGCACAATAATGTGGGACTATAAACTTGAAATGATGGTACAACTCAATAATTATTGTTGTTGATGGAGCGTGTGTGCTTAACCGGAACATCAATGTGAAATGATAAATGAACTCGAGGTTGAGCGGGTTTGAATGGTTATTCACATATCGTTTATGATCCTCGACATCCATGTCACAAAATTGAGAGCATAATATGAGATTTAACATGAGATTGATAAAATTCAATAAATCTCAAAAGATCCAGGAGTTTTATAAGATTGAAATTGGTAATTGCCTTACCTACCTAAAGTATATTCACAATTTGATTATGACATCCCTCTTCAAAGTTCGAATCGAAAATATGGATCGTGGCCTTAATTTAAATTTTGGGTTAATAATTAAGGATTAAAATCAAATAACTTGAATTCTTTCTTTTCACACTTTTAGATGTCATTTCCTCATCTTAAGGAAATGGTTTTCCTAAATCTTCTGGAAATGGTCTTCCACATTCGAGTCAATTTGAAATTATATTCCCTTCCTTGGGTAATGGTGGAATTAGATATCGTCCTTCTTCAACTCTTCCACCTCCTCCTCTTGTCACTCTCCCAACACAACGTTTTCCTCAAGTTGAAAGATATAAAACTACTCAAACCCTATTGGCATGTAACTAAAAAGATGGAAATTATGTGTTTGTGTATGTTATGAAAATGAAATCTTACATTGACAAAATGGGAAGAATGGGTATCGAACTTCCGAAGGAGCAAGCCAATGATTTGGTAATTATTTCACTTCATACGTCATATGGTCAGTTTGTTGAAAACTTTCATATGAGGAATCTCGATGTGACCCTAAATGATCTGAACATGATTTTGATAATTGTAGATCAAAATTGCTTAAGATTATTACTAAAGCAGAAATGCTTGAAGGATCTAATCCCAAGAATTCATTGGACGTTGACAATGGTAAACAAGAAAACGTTTCTCTTCCTAATGGAAAGCGATCAACCAAGGTCAAATAGTTTGATCGTATGGTAAAGAGAAAGGCTCGTTCTAAAATCATTCCATGTGTTGACCAATGAGTCCATTTATTTTTATTACCAATTGAAGGGACATTGGAAACGAAGCTGCCCAAAATACCTGAAAGATCTTAGAGATAGTAGAGTCAAGTCGTATGACTCTACTTCAGGTACATCCATTATCTAACTCCATTGTTTTATAAGTTCCTATTCATAGACACTTATTACATGATGTGATCATCACATTTTGATGGTATTATAGGATCTAAGAGAAACAAGGAAGCTTGAGCAAAGCAAGCTAAATCTCATTATGAGAAATAGACTTTTTTCACATGGTTCGATGGTCAAAAGTTTTGAGCTACTACTAAGGAGTTAGGATAGCCTTAATGGTTTTCTATTACTCTCCGAAGATGCTTTGAAACATAGTTTTCTTTTATGCATTGTAAGGACAAGTTTCAATTTTCTTTTGTCAATAAAATGAAGTTTTGTTATCTTAATTTATAATTCCTTGCAATGACATTAATGAGTGTGTTTTCTAATAATAGCTATATTAATTGTGTATGTGATTCTTATGATATCGTGATTGTGGTATTATCAAATTTGGCAAAGTGAAAGGAAATCTCATCACCACGTTTCAATTGTATATAAACTTAGAGTCATGCAATTTGAACTGGATGATGCATGATACTTTTTTTTATTGGAAAATTTATGATTGAATCGTTATTAACATGTTGATATGTAGCAAAGTGAAGGATTGATGAATCTATTACACGTTGGTGTAGAGTCTTTAGATTCACCACAAGGGACGATAACTTCGTTCATCGTGATTTGTTGATGTTTCATTAAATATGGTTGTGTTTAGAAGATTATACTTTGAAAAGATTCAAAGAGTAGTTGAACGAATAGAAGAATCAATTAAGCAGAAAGATAAAAGATTCTCTAATTTAAAAGGAAATGAGAGTACTTTATTATCTTGTTGTATGACCATCTTAGTGATTGGTGAATTGCATTACAATTGATCCTTAAAGGACATCTTAGTTCAATTGTATGACTAAGAAGAGGAATCAAACATTTTTAGAAATGGTTCGATCAAGATATGAGTCATGCTTTATTCTTAATCAATTTTTAGAGTTATGCTCTAGTAACTCTGTAGCACCCGATTCCTGGTACGTATTTAAATTCAAGAATTTCGTGTATTTCCTCTGGGACTCGACTAGTTGGTGGCCCAACTCGTCGAGTAGAGTCGTGATTCGCGGGAAGTTTAAGTGACCTACTCGACGAGTCGGGAGACCGACTCGGCGAGTAGGTGCTGTTTGAGTGAAACCCTAAATTTGAGGGTTTGCACCCTATTTAAACAACTTATCTCAGCCTCCATCGTCCCTATTACTCCAAGAAAGCATTATCTCGAAACCCTAGCCATTATTAGTGTGTTTTTGATCCTTAAGGTGTTACTTTGGGTGTTTGAAGCTTGAAAATAAGGAGGAGGCTTGTGAGATCAAGGGGGGATCAGGAAGATCCAGAGCTTTGGGCACATTTCCAGCTTATTGGAGGTATAAAGCTGAACCTTATCTATTCCTTGTGTAGATCTTGACTTTGGTCCATTTTCCCCCATTTTCTAATCCCTAGTGAGGATGTATTCGGGATTTAGTGTAAGGAATGAGTTGGTGCTCCAGATCTAGGGCTATTGAGGGTTTTTATGGCATAAAGGTGTCCGCCTTGTTGCCATAAACACCCCATGCACCTTGTAGACCACCTTTTATGGCTTTTTGAGCCAAGGACCCCATGCATGTGCTTCAAGTTTGGAACTTTACGTGTAAAATGGACATTAGGAGGCCAGATCTATAGTTTTGATGTGTTAAGACCCATTTAAATCGACTATATAGTAATGGTCAAGGATGGACTCGGCGAGTCGCTCTTGGGACTTGGCGAGTCAAGGTGTAATGACCACCAAATCCTTTCTGTGGAGGGATCAGATGATAGGGTGGAGAGTCCCTCAGTTGTTAAGGCTCATAAAGGACCTGGGAATCATGGGACTCGACGAGTGCTTGAGCAAACTCGGTGAGTCCAAGGCAATCTCCCAATCTTTGAAGATAGACTCGACGAGTTGTTCATACAACTCGGCGAGTCATAGAATGGACACATTCTTATGAGGGAGATGAACTCCACGAGTTCAAGGATGAACTCGGCGAGTTGGATGAAGATGGTCCCGATGGTATGATTGAAGGAGAACCCGTCGAGTTCTTGTTAGACTCGACGAGCAGAGTCGGGGGTTGGTTCGAGTTAGAGGAGTATGGACCCGACGAGTTGGTAGACCAACTCGGCGAGTCAGGTCAACTGGATGTTGACTTTGACCAATGTTGAGTTTGACTGAATTGAGTTGACCCTGTTTTGGGTTGCATGTTCAAATTGATAACTTAGAAGGGTTGCCGTGTAGGGATTGAGGAGTCGAGGGGATTCGACTTTCATGCCGAGGACATTTCAGACACTACACGACATCGAGGTGAGTTACCTTCCAGTAGAAGTGGGTCTACCGCCACAATGTCGGCCCACTAGTAGGATTTGTTTGATAGATGATTGTCTTCGTGATATTCATCTAGGTTTGCTACTACCTGATATGAGTATGTGCTAGAAATATATGTTATATGTGATAGAGGTAGTAGGAGGGGATTAGTTCCCCAGTTCGGTTGTTAGGACCGAAGGGTAGGTCGGGCACCCCAGATATGCTTGACAGTATGTTTGTGTGATATGATATTATGTGGTAGTAGTAGGAGGTGAAACAGTCCTCGTATTTCAGTTGTTAGGACCGAAGGGTCGGTCAGCACCCCAGAATGGCTTGACATGGGTTGGTCAGCACCCTAGAACGGCTTGACCTAGGTAGGTCCGGACCGGGTAGGTCGGGCACCCCAGAATTGCTCGACAGTATGTATGCTATGTGATTGTATGGTATGCGGTATGATGGGGGAACTCACTAAGCTTCGTGCTTACAGTTTTCAGTCTTGTTTCAGGTACCTCTTCGGCAAAGGGGAAGGAGCTGGCGCGGTAGCGACACACCACACACATGCATGATTTCCGTACTATGGGATTTCTTGGGATTGTACTCTGATTTTTATTACTATCGATGATATGGTTTTGAGACACGTTGTTACAGTTTTTTAAATTGATTTGACATTGGTAATGTTTTGGGTAAACAGTTTTATGAGTTACTTAATTAAAAATGAAATTTTTGGCCTTGAAAATATGGATGTTACGAGTTGGTATCAGAGCCTTGGTTTAAGGGATTCGGGCACACTCTCAGGTGTGTCTGAACTCAAACTAAGGACTTGGTATGAAATTTTCAAAAGTAAAATCATTTTTTATGAAAAGAAGTTTGAAAAGAGAAAAGAACTTTGAAAAAGAACTAGATGTGTGATGTGCGTGACCGGCTGAGCTCAAGTAAGTTTTCCCTAAGATACCTATAAATGTTATGATATGATTATGAGAACTGCATGCTAGATTAGAGCTAAGGACCTAGGAGGATTCCTTATGTGCCTATTGTATGAGCTTGTAGACTTGCATGTTAGTACTGATCTGTCAGTGATAGGATAGCCTGTTTAGGTTATGCCTGATTGTATGAGCCTTTGGATTGTATGTTCAGATTCTTGATTAGGGGATAGAATGGTTTGAGTAGTATATGATGGTTAGATATTTCCATTGTCTGAATGTTGTTTTCTTTGTGCTTTGTGGGACTCTTAGTAATGTGTGCTAGCTATTAAGTGAATATGCTAAGTCACATGTGGCACAGGCTGGATAATCTCAGAGTGATAGATTTGACCCTATTGCGCAGCTCTTGTTTGAGTCCAACCGTTCTAGGGATGGGTCTATTACTCGAAGGATTATCTGATCTCTATTGCATGTGGCTATATTCATGAGGTAGCTAGTTAACATTACTGGGAATCTTTCAGTAGCTGAGGGCGAGTGGATTGGAGAGTACCCTAGGGTAAGCCTAGGACGAGATTGGAAAAGAGTGCAACAGTAGCATAAGGGACTTGGTGAAGTCGAAGCAATCCTTGAGGAAAGTACGGACAGATGTGGAAGGTAGTATGGGCCCGTACTACTGGAAGCAGAGGATCCGTACTCGAGTCAAGGAGGGTCGAGATAGAACCAAGAAACTTGTAGGGTGTATGATACCTCCCAAGGTTTATGTATGATTCTGACAGTTGTGTGTTATGTTTCAGAATGGTGATGATCACACGTCACGTAGGAGGTATCAGGTTCGGTTCAGTATCAGGTTCGGGAGCAGGTACCAAGCCAGTTGATGAGGGACTACGTGAGTTCATTTCTTCTGAGATCACGAGAGGTATCCTTGAGTCGACCCCAATGATTTTCGGGTCGATCAAGGAAGGGATCATTGAGTTGATGGAGGATCGCCTTAGGGCGTTCAGGGGCGATATGGCATTCAGTCAGTCAGGATCACGCACACTGTCCTTCAAGGACTTCAGGAGCAGTGGTGCGCCGGATTTCAATGGGGCTAAGGACCCCATCGCATCCAGGAGATGGATTGCAGACATTGAGTCTACACAGTTGACGAGCTTCTGCCCTGAGGGGTCGAAGGTGCGATATGTTGCAGGTTGTTTGAGAGACCGGGCCAGGGATTGGTGGGAGTCAGTTGGTGACTCGTTGGGAGCCTCGACGATTGAGGCTATGACTTGGGCGGACTTTGTGACCAGGTTCAGGTCTGATTTTGCGCCAGTTGTAGAGCTTCAACAGCTGGCCAGGGAGTTTCTGGATATGAGGCAGACGACGGAGTCAGTGGCGGAGATTACCGCCAAGTTCCAGGAGAGGGCATTGTTGGTGCCCCAGTATACGGGAGACGAGGAGATGTGGAAAACCCACTATAATGATATGTTGAGGGCAGACATCCGGGAGCATGTCAGCTTCTCGGCATGCCCGACCCTAGATTTCATGATTCCCAGGGCGATGGAGATGGAGATAGACTTGGAGCACCTCAGGAAGAGGAAGGCAGAGGAGGGACAGGTTACTGGGGCTTCGGGGAAGAAGCCCAAGGGATCAGACACTAGGCCGAAGGGCTATTCGGGTCAGGGCCGCTGCAGGAAATGCGGCAGGCCACATGAGGGGGCTTGCAGGTTGGGATCGTCGGGCTGCTATAAGTGCGACAAGACATGGCACTTTGGTAGGGATTGTACTGCCCCTGCCCCCACCTTTCAGACATCAGACCTGATTTGCTCTCATTGCAATCAGAAGGGCCATAAAAAGGCCAATTGCCCTCAGTTGACAGCAGCAGCGCCAGTGAAGCCGCCAACTCCAGCGACCCTGCGGATCACTGATGGTCGGCATGGCAAGACAGAGGCTCCAGTGGTGGGGAGCCGGGCCTTCCAGTTGACTACCGAGGAGGCACGCGCCGCACCCGATGTGGTGTCGGGTATGATTTCTGCTCCCTAGCTTTTATTTTATGTGTTTATGATATTGATGTGCCATGTGATATGTCTTGTTTAGGATCGTTCCATGTGAACGGTATCCCTGTTCAGGTGCTGTTTGATTCGGGTGCTACTCGATCATTTGTTTCTCTTGCGCTTAGCAAGAGGTTCCCTGAGTCTTCGGGCATGTTGGAATGCCCTCTAGAAGTCGAGATTGCAGATGACTGATCAGTTCGAGCGTCAGCGGTTTTCAGGGATTGTGTTCTGAGGCTATTCGAGGAACGCTACCTGGTAGACTTGGTTCCCATTCCGTTGCGTGGGAACAAGGTGATTATAGGCATGGATTGGTTGAGCCCCAACGGGGCGGTGATTGACTGCGCGCAGCAGTTGGTTCGGATCAGGACCCCGAGTGGTGGAGAGCTGGTGATTCAGGGCGAGAGGCCACAGCGTGGACCAGTACTATGTTCAGCAGCGAGGGCTAGGCGTTATCTTCAACGGGGCTACGCTGGGTATGTCGCCTATGTTATGGATACCCGAGAGGCGGGCAAGGCATCGGTGAGCGATGTACCCTTGGTGCGAGATTACGCGGATGTATTCCCAGAGGAGCTGCCTGGGATACCTCCGGAGTGACAGGTGGAGTTCAGGATCGACCTAGTCCCTGGTACGGCACCGATAGCCAAGGCACCATATCGGTTGGCTCCTCCCGAGATGCAGGAGTTGTCTACGCAGTTGCAGGAGCTGTTAGATAAAGGATTTATCAGGCCGAGTAGTTCACCTTGGGGAGCCCCGATCCTGTTCATCAAGAAGAAGGACAGGTCGTATCGCATGTGCATAGATTACCGGGAGCTGAACAAGGTAACAGTGAAGAATCGTTACCCACTCCCGAGGATAGATGACTTGTTCGACTAGCTTCATGGAGCATCTTGGTTTTCCAAGATAGACTTGCGGTCAGGCTACCATCAGATGAGGGTCAGGGATGAGGATATACAGAAGACTGATTTCCGGACTCGCTATGGTCACTACGAGTTCGTGGTGATGCCCTTCGGGCTCACCAATGCTCCTGTCACGTTCATGGACCTCATGAACCGCGTGTGCAGACCGATGCCAGATCGGTTTGTGATAGTTTTCATTGAGGACATCTTGGTTTACTCTAAGACACAGGAGCAGCATGAGGAGCATCTGCGAGAGGTTTTGGATACCCTGAGGAGGGAGAGCTTGTATGCCAAGTTCTCCAAGTGCAAGTTCTGGTTGCGCGAGGTTCAGTTTCTTGGGCACCTTGTCAACCAGAACAGGATATTTGTTGACCCGGCCAAAGTGGAGGCCGTGATGAGATGGGAGGTTCCGAAGTCTCCATCTGAGATTCGGAGTTTCCTTGGATTGGCGAGCTATTACCGGAGATTCATTCAGGACTTCTCTAAGATAGTTGTACCTCTGACCCGACTGACGAAGAAAGCCGTTGTTTTTTGCTGGGGACGTGAGTACCAGGCAGCGTTTGAGACGTTGAGACAAAGACTGTGCGAGGCGCCGATCCTCGCCCTGCCCGAGGGCATGGAGGATTTCGTGGTGTATTGTGATGCGTCCATTTCAGGTTTGGGCGCAGTTTTGATGTAGAAAGGGCATGTCATCGCCTATGCCTCGAGGCAGCTGAAGCCTCACGAGGTGACCTACCCGATGCATGCTTTGGAGTTGGGGGCGGTCATCTTCGCCCTCAAGATTTAGCGACACTACCTCTATGGGGTCCGTTGTACCATCTACACGGACCACAAGAGTTTGAGGTACCTTATGGATCAGTCGAATCTGAACATGAGGCAGCGCCGGTGGTTAGACATGGTGAAGGATTACGATTGTGAGATCCTCTATCACCCGCGGAAGGCCAATGTCGTGGCCGATGCGCTTAGCCGCAAGGCAGCGCCGATCAGAGACATATGCATGAGGATGACGGTGGTGACTCCTCTTTTGGAGCAGATCCGAGAGGCCCAGCAGGAGGCTATGAAGGAGGAACATCGGAAGAGAGAGCGTATCGTGGGACAGGTTTCCTCCTTTGACTATGATAGCCGTGGGTTATTGACGCTACACTGCAGGGTGTGGGTTCCATACCACGGGGGTGTGCGCCAGGTTCTGATGGAGGAGGCGCACAAGTCCCGATTCTCAATTCATCCCGGGGCGACGAAGATGTACAGAGATCTTCGTCCCGATTATTGGTGGCCCTGAATGAAGCGGGATGTAGCCTGGTATGTTGAGAGATGTCTGACCTGTAGGAAGGTCAAGGCCGAGCACCAGAGGCCTCACGGCAAGATGCAGCCGTTGGATATCCCTATGTGGAAATGGGAAGATATTACTATGGATTTCATCACAAAGCTTCCCAGGACCGCGCGAGGGGTAGATTCGATTTGGGTCATCGTTGATCGATTGACCAAAAGCGCCCATTTCATTCCGATTCAGGAGAGCATTTCGGCTGAAAAGTTGGCCGACGTCTACATCATCCAGGTAGTGGCGCGGCACGGGGTGCCAGTTTCAGTGATTTATGACAGGGACGTGCGGTTCACTTCTAGGTTTTGGAAGAAGTTTCATGACGAGCTGGGTACTCGTCTGCACTTTAGCACCGCCTTTCACCCGCAGACGGATGGTCAGAGCGAGCAGACCATCCAGACTCTGGAGGATATGTTGCGGGCGTGTGTTTTAGATTTTTGAGGTAGTTGGGATACTTACCTTCCGTTGGTGGAATTCTCTTATAATAATAGCTATTATGCGAGTATCGACCGTCCTCCTTTCGAGATGTAGTATGGGAGGAAGTGCAGGACCCCGATATGATGGGGTGAGGTTGGGTAGTGTGACATCCCCAATTTCACGGCCAGAAAAGACCGATTTAATTTATGTTTTTAAAATAATTTCAGAGTAATCATTTGATTAAAAGTGTTGCGGAATTTTGTTCCCAGAAACACATGATAAATATGTTATCAAATCATTTCCAAAGAAATGTATTTTATTCACTTAAACCAATGGGATGCCATTGTCAATACAAAAACATAAGCATAAACAAAACTTACATTCATTTACACTAGTGATCTACTTCTCTTTTAATCTCTCAGTGTAAAGCAACTTCGTATCGATACCTGTGATAGAATTAAACTGAGTGGGTCAGGCTTGGGAGCCTGGTGAGCATATAGGGTTTTCAACCCACAATAAATAATAAACTTATTAAGTTCTCAATCAACAATAAATTCATTAATTCCATCAACCAAAATAACCCTAATTACTCATTCCCATTATCCTCACTTTACGTCCCCAAAACAACTATCATAGGGGACCTAGCCTAAGGATTATCACTAGGGGTGACAACATTGCTTTAGGGGTTCCTCAGCAAGTTATGTCAAATAAAACAAATATCGGGTGACAACATTGCTTTCCCTCAGCAAGTTATGTTAAACAAGACATCCTAACATAAAACAACCAACAAGGTGACAACATTGCTTTCCTTCAGCAATTTATGTCAAATAGGCACAAATTCACATCCTCGCCATGTGCTAGTCCATAGCTCTTATTCATCGACGGTATTTCCCACGGGAGTTCCCCCCCCCCCCCCCGGCAATACATGTCAATGGGTTTTCCATATACTAAGTCTATAACTCTTTTTTATCGACGGTATTTCCCACGGGAGTTCCCCCCCGCAATACATGTCAATGGGTTTTCCATACAGCTGATGAACATACTTAAGGGGTTTCCCCAGCCTTACATGCCCTAAAGGCACTCATGAGGGGAATAGAGTACAACGAATGAACACTTAAGTCCATTAACACCTACAGGTTATGAGCCTGCTAGTGTTCCACAGACCATCAAAACAGTCCATGGTTGTCATCCATACTCTGCTGAATGATGGGGGTCTTAAAGTACAGCGAATGAACACTCAAGTCCATTAACACCTACAGAGCGAGCATGCTAGTGTTCCGCAGACCGTCTAGAACAGTCCATGGTTGTCATCCCTACTCTGCTGAATGATGGGGGTCAACGTTGGGTAAGGGCTTTTCTCATATTGCACTACTCACGCCAACATTTGGGTAAAAGCTTTTCCCATATTTCACCATTCACTTTCAACTCATGATCTATATCACTGATCATCTCATCTATCCAACTCACTTTTCATCACACACCCGCTATTTAACTCATGATCTAAATCACTAACTCATGAAGCTCGTCCGATCACTTCATAAAAGAACAAAGACTCCAAAGCTCTTCCAAATAAAAGTATAGGGAAAATACTGATAAAGTACTCCCGTACGCTCTCGTACCGCGACACGTAATAGTGTCAAAAGGAAGAACTAATGGATGAACACATATTTCAAAAATACCTAATGAACATATAGTTCAAACATACGTACCGATTACAAGTCTACTAACGTTCCACTAGGCTATCTAAAATAGTCTATGGCCGTTGTCTATACTCTGCTAGATGACTAGATCATCTTAAACATCGATACCTCTCATCACTTTTATTTCATCACACATCATCTACCCATGTTTTACCCAACATATTTGTAGATAAAAATATATATATATATATATATATATATATATATACAGTTTAAAACTTGTTTAAAACATCAATTCAACAGTCACCTCAAATAAACAATGAATATATTTACACATAGCACGTATTTTAAGGTAATTACTTCATATCTATGTGTAAGGTGAAAGTGACTATACACTCACCTGATTTAATGAAAATCGGGCAGCAATTCGTTTCCTAAAACGATCGTTTCTAATAAAACCGGGAGTTTTATTGAGAAACCGGGCTCTGCGAAAGGTCGGGCTTCAAAACCGAAAAAAAAAATTTCTCGGGCTTCTCGGGCACTCCGGGACTTGTTCCGGGCATTGGAAATGATCTCGAGGCATCGGAGGAAGCGAAAATGGCTAAAATATTGAAAAAGCGGGTGAAAATGCCAAATTCCCAAAAGTACCCGGACAATCTCGCATGCCCTCTATTTATAGGAGGGGAGATCCGGAGTCGGCCGAGAAGAGGCGGTGCCAGCGAGGTTTCGGACGCGACACGCGTCGCACATGCGAAGGCAGCAGGTGGCAGCCGCGGAGCGAGGCCAGGTGGAAGGTACGAGCTTCGGACACGCGAAGGGCACGCGGCATCCTCGGATTGGACCAGCGAAGCTCGGATGACTCAGCTGCTTCGGTGACTCAGCAGATCGGAACAAGGGCGACACGCGGCTTGCTTCGGTTGGGCCTCCCTTTGGTCGAATCAGAAGCGAGCACGTGGATACTGTTCATGCGAGGTGACTCATCCATTTTAAGACACGTGGCACTCATACAGCGAAGGTGACGTGGCCTATGTGAAATTTCTCGGATTTTAAAATAATTTCTCGATTTTCGCGCCAAAACTTCTAAAATCCATAACTTTCGCATACGAGCTCCGTTTTTGACGTTCTTTATATGCACGCGTAGGTAAAATTACGCTCTACAACTTTCGTTTAGACTTCGTCAGCTAATTTTGACTTTAATTTTTAAATTATTATTTTTAACAGACCGGGACAGGAAATCCGTTAAAAATTCATAACTTCTTCATCCGAAGTCCGTTTTCGTCAGACTTTTGCCCGTTGTGCTACTATTTACGAGACCTTCGATTCTCGTTTAGGTTGTGTCGGCTAAAAATCACTCGATCTAAAATTCGAGTTTTTAGCTGTCTACTGCTAAGCTGAAACTTCGAAAAATCATAACTTCCTCATACGAAGTCAGATTTGGGCGTTGTTTTTATACCTACTCTCGGTTTAACGAACACTACGAGTTTCATTTAGATCACTAAGGCTAAAAATTAGTTTATCAAAAACTCACATTTTACGACATTCGCCCCCGTGCCGGTTTTGTCGCGAAACTTCGACATGTCATAACTTCTTCGTTATAACTCGGATTTCGGTATTCTTTATATATCCGTAATCCTTGTCACGCCCACTACAAGTTTCTTAATAGATATCGGCTTTATCTAATATTTAATTTTGACGCTCATTTTTATTCTTAATTAATTAAACCCTAATAATTAAGCATAAAACACATAATTTACATAAAATTCACATAATTCCCTTTCATTTGTTCAAAATGAGTTACAAAGGTTAACCTAGACCATTATGTCAATATTAATGCCTAGCCTAGAAACACGGGCGTTACAACTCTCTCCCCCTTAGAATGATTCCGTCCCCGGAATCACACATCAGCAAACAAATACGGGTAGCGACTCCTCATGTCACTCTCCGGTTTTTTTTCCAGGTGAGATTTGGCCCATTCGTATGTTTCCAACGCACAAGCACTAAATCGACCATTTTCACATCATAAATTCTTAGTCTTACGGTCAACGATTGCCTCAGGTTCTTCAATCAACCTCTTGTTTTCATCCAACCTTAATTTAGAAATGGGAATTATGTCGGGCACATCTCCCTTGAAATTCCTCAAATAACACACACGAAAGGTGTTATGAATACCCTCCAGTTCTTCCGGTAATTCTAGCTTGTAAGCTTTATTCCCGATTCTCTGAAGAACTTTAAATGGTCCAATAAACCTTGGACTCAATTTTCCCCTCTTACCAAATCTTATAAGTCCCTTCCACGGCGAGACTTTAAGTAAAACCGAATCTCCAACTTCGAATGATATCGGTTGTCTTTTCTTGTCAGCATAGCTCTTTTGAGCAGCTAACCTCCTTTCCCTAATCACTTTCAACTTTTCAGCAGTTTGGTGGACTATTTCAAGTCCCATAAACTGCTTTTCCCCAGCTTCCAGTCAACATGACGGCGTTCGACACTTTTCTCCATACAAAGCGTGATAAGGTGCCATCTAGATGTTCGAGTGGAAACTATCATTATAGGAAAATTCTACTAGAGGTAAGTGTTTACCCCAGTTACCTTGGAATTCCAGGGTACATGCTCTCAGCATATCCTCCAATGTTTGAATTGTTCGTTCGCTCTTACCATAGATTTGTGGATGGTAAGCTGTATTTACCCAATTCCTCTTATAGACTCCTCCAAAATCTTGAGGTAAAACGGTTGTCACGATCGGATACAATCGTTAACGAAACACCGTGAAGCCTCACACTTTCCTTCACATAACAATTCGCAAGTTTATCCATAGACTATTTCTCGTTAGCTGCTATGAAATGCGCACTCTTAGTGAAGCGATCAACGACCACCCAAATCATGTCGTGACAGTTCCTTGTTCTGGGCAGTTTAGTCACAAAATCCATGTGATACCTTCCCATTTACCCATGGGTACAGGTAAAGGATCTAAACTCTCATATGGTTTCTGATGTTGTGCCTTAACCCTATCACAAGTTACACACTCAGCCACATACTTAGCAACATCGAGCTTCACCATCGGCCACCAGTAATAGGGTTTTAGATCCCTATACATTTTCGCACTGCCGGGATGAATCGGGTACATGGTTTTGTGAGCTTCTTCCATCAGAAGACCTCTTACTCCTCCCATCTTAGGTACCTAAATCCTACCTTTGAATACCTTCAGTCTTTGACCGTTTGTATCAAACACCAACGTTTTATCCCAAACGTTCCTCCTTTCAGTCATTTTTCTCTAAAGCTTCCTCCTGAGCTTTCTTTTATACTTCCCATAATTGTAGAGACAACTTCAATTCTCAACGCTCTTGGCCTTTTCTTTTCAAGATTCACCTTCCGACTGAGAGCATTAGCAACAACATTTGCTTTACCAGGGTGGTAAAGTATCTCACAGTCGTAGTCCTTGAGTAACTCTAGCCAGCACCGTTGCCTCATGTTCAATTCCTTCTGATTAAAGAGATATTGAAGACTCTTATAATCAGTGAAAAGTTTGCATTTAGTACCATAAAGATAGTGCCTCCCTATCTTTAAGGCGAATACTACCACTGCCAACTCCAGATCATGAGTGGGGTAGTTCTTTTCATGCTCCTTCAATTGCCTCAATGCATACGTTATTACTTTATCCCTTTGGGTCAGAACACAACCTAACCCAACTTCTTTAACAACGAACGCGATACTTCTATTGATCGCTTTGATCAGCCTTTACTTCAATTCGGCTTAAGTCAACTGCTACATCGAACTTGGTTCTCTGAACCACATACAAACTCATCGTAGTCGGACTCAATTCGATATGACCACTAGGGTCGGAATAATAATCATCTTCTTAGTCATTACCGAAACGATGGTAACGACAGACTAGAATAAGACGGAATCAATTACGAGTTCCTTGGTAACCTTGTGACTTTCCCTGATCCAAGTGTGAGTCCTGTGCTTCCAGTAGTATAGATCTCTACTACTATTCACACCTACTCATACTCGTCCCAAGTACTGTCTCGCAATCCCCAAGTCCTAAAATCACAAAACAATTTAACACATACGAATGTGTCCAATTAATCATAGAATTTTCCTAGACTCTACTAGGACTTCTTCCATGCGTATCTTTAGTCATCAATTCTACTTCAACTTGGTTGGTGATGGAAATTCCAGACTATGGGATAATTTAAAAAAAATTACACCAATCATTCCATCATCCTGCCAATCGGAGGTGTACTTCAGATGTACCGTACCCCTCTAAACGTTCCGTTATTTTATCAGACATATTCTAAAGGCAAGATACCACTCTTACGATATCTTTTGATAGGTATCATTCACTATCATAAGCTTTTCATTTCCTTCATCTACTCAATTCTCTACGAGTCTTCACCATAATATTTTGTACACCCAAGTAGACGTTCGGTGTACCAGGTGAGAATTTAAGATAGGAAAGCTTTATTTACGATAAATGTATAAATCTCCTTATCACTTCGAAACGTTTACATGTTAGTTCTAATCTCGTAATCATACGCTTAGAATCCTACACACATAAGGTTTCCAGATCCGGTCGGCAACAGACCATAGATCCGAACAAATAATAGCATCATTATAGCTATAACACAAAACATTTAGCACATAAAAGCATTTTAGGCATCCTTCCTAAAATAAACTAGTGTTCGTGTCAATTTAGGTGTACTACCTAAAATATAATAGACACACTCAACTCACAATCATCGCTTAGCATTCTAAGTTTAAGTCTAGAAATCCTACAATTTCTTAGTTCGCTTAAACTAATGCTCTGATACCAACTGTGACATCCCCAATTTCACGGCCAGAAAAGACCGATTTAATTTATGCTTTTAAAATAATTTCAGAGTAATCATTTGATTAAAAGTGTTGCGGAATTTTGTTCCCAGAAAAACATGATAAATATGTTATCAAATCATTTCCGAAGAAATGTATTTTATTCACTTAAACCATTGGATGCCATTGTCAATACAAAAACATAAGCATAAACAAAACTTACATTCATTTACACTAGTGATCTACTTCTCTTTTAATCTCTCAGTGTAAAGCAACTTCGTATCGATACCTGTGATAGAATTAAACTGAGTGGGTCAGGCTTGGGAGCCTGGTGAGCATATAGGGTTTTCAACCCACAATAAATAATAAACTTATTAAGTTCTCAATCAACAATAAATTTATTAATTCCATCAACCAAAATAACCCTAATTACTCATTCTCATTATCCTCACTTTACGTCCCTAAAACAAATATCATAAGGGACCTAGCCTAAGGATTATCACTAGGGGTGACAACATTGCTTTGGGGGTTCCTCAGCAAGTTATGTCAAATAAAACAAACATTCATAACTTCTTCATCCGAAGTCCGTTTTCGTCGGCTAATTTTGACTTTAATTTTTAAATTATTATTTTTAACAGACCGGGACAGGAAATCCGTTAAAAATTCATAACTTCTTCATCCGAAGTCCGTTTTCGTCAGACTTTTTCCCGTTGTGCTACTATTTACGAGACCTTCGATTCTCGTTTAGGTTGTGTCGGCTAAAAATCACTTGATCTAAAATTCGAGTTTTTAGTTGTCTACTGCTAAGCTGAAACTTCAAAAAATCATAACTTCCTCATATGAAGTCAGATTTAGGCGTTCTTTTTATACCTACTCTCGGTTTAACGAACACTACGAGTTTCATTTAGATCACTAAGGCTAAAAAGTAGTTTATCAAAAATTCACTTTTTACGACATTCGGCCCCGTGCCAGTTTTGTCGCGAAACTTCGACAGGTCATAACTTCTTCGTTATAACTCGGATTTCGGTATTCTTTATATACCTGTAATCCTTGTCACGCCCACTACAAGTTTCTTAATAGATATCGGCTTTATCTAATATTTAATTTTGACGCTCATTTTTATTCTTAATTAATTAAACCCTAATAATTAAACATAAACCACATAATTTACATAAGATTCACATAATTCCCTTTCATTTCTTCAAAACGAGTTACAAAGGTTAACCTAGACCATTATGTCAATATTAATGCCTAGCCTAGAAACACGGGGGTTACAGGTAGAGGGTCATGGGGAGTACCGAGGTGGTACTCAGGACTACGGAGGGGATCCAACAGGTTCGGAGCACGCTTCAGACTGCTCAGAGTCGGCAGAAAAGTTATGCCGACAAGCGTCGATCAGACATGGAGTTCCAGGTCGGGGATATGGTGCTCCTGAAATTGTCGCCTTGGAAGGGCGTCATTCGATTCAGGAAGCGAGGCAAGCTGGGCCCCAGGTATATTGGACCCTTCAGGGTTGTAGCCCGGGTGGGCAAGGTGGCATATAGGCTGGATCTGCCAGCCGAACTCAGTCAGATTCATAGCACCTTTCACGTCTCCCAGTTGTGGAAATGTCTGGTGGACGACTCGGCAGTGGTGCCCTTGGAGGATATTCAGGTGGATGACAGCCTGAACTACATCGAGCGACCAGTGGCGATCCTTGATAAGAAGTCGAAGGATCTGAGGAGCAAGAGGGTGGAGCTTGTGAAGGTGCAATGGCAGCACCACAAGGGGTCGGAATGGACTTAGGAGCCGGAAGAAGAGATGAGGGAGCACTACCCCGAGCGTTTTCCAGGTTCAGCAGCAGACTTCGAGGACGAAGTCTAAAATAAGTGGGGGAGATTTGTAGCACCCGATTCCTGGTACGTTTTTAAATTCAAGAATTTCATGTATTTCCTCTGGGACTCGACGAGTTGGTGGCCCAACTCGTCGAGTAGAGTCGTGATTCGCGGGAAGTTTAAGTGGCCTACTCGACGAGTCGGGAGACCGACTCGACGAGTAGGTGTTGTTTGAGTGAAACCCTAAATTTGAGGGTTTGCACCCTATTTAAACAACTTATCTCAGCCTCCATCGTCCCTATTACTCCTAGAAAGCATTATCTCGAAACCCTAGTCGTTATTAGTGTGTTTTTGAGCCTTGTGGTGTTACTTTGGGTGTTTGAAGCTTGAAAAGAAGGAGGAGGCTTGTGAGATCAAGGGGGAATCAGGAAGATCCAGAGCTTTAGGCACATTTCCAGCTTATTGGAGGTATAATGCTGAACCTTATCTATTCCTTGTGTAGTTCTTGACTTTGGTCCATTTTCCCCCATTTTCTAAGCCCTAGTGAGGATGTATTTGGGGATTTAGTGTAAGGAATGAGTTGGTGCTCCAGATCTAGGGCTATTGAGGGTTTTTATGGCATAAAGGCGCCCACCTTGTTTCCATAAACACCCCATGTACCTTGTAGACCACCTTTTATGGCTTTTTGAGCCAAGGACCCCATGCATGTGTATCAAGTTTGGAACTTTATGTGTAAAATGGACATTAGGAGGCCAGATCTATGGTTTTGATGTGTTAAGACCCATTTAAATTGACTATATAGTAATGGTCAAGGATGGACTCGGCGAGTCGCTCTTGGGACTCAGCGAGTCAAGGTGTAATGACCACCAAGTCCTTTTTGTGGAGGGATCAGATGATAGGGTGGAAAGTCCCTCAGTTTTTTAGGCTCATAAAGGACCTGGGAATCATGGGACTCGACGAGTGGTTGAGCAAACTCGGCGAGTCCAAGGCAATCTCCCAATCTTTGAAGATGGACTCGACGAGTTGTTCATACAAATTGATGAATCATAGAATGGAAACATTCTTATGAGGGAGATGAACTCGACGAGTTCAATGATGAACTCGGCGAGTCGGATGAAGATGGTCCCGATGGTATGATTGAAGGAGAACCCGTCGAGTTCTTGCTAGACTCGACGAGTAGAGTCGGGGGTTGGTTCGAGTTAGAGGAGTATGGACTCGACGAGTTGGTAGACCAACTCGGTGAGTCAAGTCAACTGGATGTTGACTTTGACCAATGTTGAGTTTGACTGAATTGAGTTGACCCTGGTTTGGGTTGCATGTTCGAATTGATAACTTAGAAGGGTTGCAGTGTAGGGATTGAGGAGTCGAGGGGAGTCGACTTTCACGCCGAGGACATTTCAGACACTACACGACATCGAGGTGAGTTACCTTCCAGTAGAAGTGGGTCTACGGCCACAATGTCGGCCCACTAGTAGGAGTTGTTTGATAGATGATTGTCTTCGTGATATTCATCTAGGTTTGCTACTACCTGATGTGAGTATGTGCTAGCAAGATATGTTATATGTGATAGAGGTAGTAGGAGGGGATTAGTCCCCCAGTTCGGTTGTTAGGACCGAAGGGTAGTTCAGGCACCCTAGATATTCCTGACAGTATGTTTATGTGATATGATATTATGTGGTAGTAGTAGGAGGTGAAATAGTCCTCGTATTTCGGTTGTTAGGACCGAAGGGTAGGTCAGCACCCCAAAATGGCTTGACATGGGTAGGTCAGCACCCCAGAATGGCTTGAGATGGGTTGGTCAGCACCCCAGAACGGCTTGACCTGGGTAGGTCAGGCACCCCAGAATTGCTCGACAGTATGTATGCTATGTGATTGTATGGTATGCGGTATGATGGGGGAACTCACTAAGCTTCGTGCTTACAGTTTTCAGTCTTGTTTCAGGTACCTCTTCGGCAAAGGGGAAGGACCTGGCGCGGTAGCGGCACACCACACACATGCATGATTTCCACACTATGGGATTTCTTGGGATTGTACTCTGATTTTTATTACTATCGATGATATGGTTTTAAGACACGTTGTTACAATTTTATAAATTGATTTGACATTGGTAATGTTTTGAGTAAACTGTTTTATGAGTTACTTAATTAAAAATGAAATTTTTGGCCTTGAAAATACGGATGTTACAAACTCTAAATCATATCTTCAAAACTGAATTCAAACTAAGAAGGTTGATAACACCTCGTAATACGTGGAGTAAGAATGCTTTCTCGATCAAGCACATTAAGAATTAGAGTTATGATATTTTTTGGCAATCAAGAAACAAAAAAATGAACTGAATCCAATTTTGAAGAGTGTTATCATGTCGAGAATCTGCACAAACTTTTGCATATTTGTTTAACTCATCAATGAATGTTTCTTGAGAGAAAACTTATATGCCAAGAAGTCAGTAGGAGTGGTATTGATTTTGAGAGATTTAATAGTCAACCGACAATGATTCTTTTAGTTATCACTAACGCGCAACCTGAGTTTCAAAACTTGTTGTGTTTATTGACACATTCTTATTTTTGTGCACTTCTAGTTAATTTGAAAATGATTATGAGTTCTATGTTTTTCATTTAACTGCAAAATCAAAGTGTGTTGGTTAGTGAAGGTACAATGATCAATACGGGTGAGCTGATAACGTGAACGGAAGCATTGGTTAGCTTTGATCTGCCAAAAAGCAAGAAATGAAGAATAGCAAAGTTCAGACTGTGAAGGAGTCCTACATATGATTTTGGTTTGTCCTAAACCTTGTCTTATGACTGTAGGTTGAATATGGAAGTTCTACATGAATGGGAATGCATTCACCTTCGAATCTAGGTGGCAAAAAGGTTTCTCTCTAATTCATGAAAAAAAGTTATGAGGAAACACTTTCGCTAGTAGATTTTAAGGATCTGATAAAGATCAATACAAATACCAGTTGTATTAATTAAATTCTTAAATTCACAATATGATTACGACATCCCTCTTTATATTTCGAATTGTGAGGAATCACAAGGACTTATTTAAACTTTCACTAGATATATTTATCATGTCTTGAAAGGTTTTAAACACATACATTATCAAGATAAAGTCCATAAACTTAAAAAGCCTAATTAGAGGCTTGATAGTGTATCGCAAAATAGGAATCTACACTTCCATGAGAAAGTCAAAGGGTATTGATTTCTAGAAGTCCAATTGATTTCTAAGTACATGTGAAAGCTAGTGGGAGCATAATTGTTATGCTGGTATTGCATGTTGACAATATTATTCATAGGGAACAATGTCTCTAGTTTGCAAGTTGCAAAAGTTGGGAACTGCTTCGCTAGCTATAGTGGACTTAAGGGAGAGGGTACTCATACTTCACTACGAATCTAAAGGTTTAGATCATATAGTTTAATAGAACTTAGTCAAAATCATATGTGATTAGTGTGTTGAAATGTTTCAACATTGAAGATTCTATATGGAAATATTATAACAAGAGACTGAACATATATCAAATCCTTATATAAGATATAATGAGTCGAGTCCCATAGGCTTCGTATATATGATCGATTACATATGCTATAATATTCGCTTATTCTAATTTTTCAAATGGTCTGAGCATTGTGAGAAAAGGACTAGAATTTTAAGTGAATAGAGTTATTAAAGTGAGGATAATGAGAATGAGTAATTGATTTCTAAGTACATGTGAAAGCTTGTGGACACTTGGGAGTTTGGTATTATTTTGGAAGAACTATTGTGACACGTTTTGGATTTAGATGATTCTTAGTCAGAATTGATGGCCATATGGGAATATGGAAATGATTCCATAATCACCAAATTATTTTGAGTAACAAGTTCCAGTGGAACATTCTATATTATCGAAGGTTGAGTTTCCATGACATTAGAACCACAACATCTCAGAAGGACATTTCATGTAAAGAAGAAACTCCTCTACATCTTAGATAGCGATGAGAATTAGGAATTGTGAAATGAGCATCATTGGAATAATGTCCAGTCGATATGTTCACAGAGGAAGGACCATAGAGAGGCATAGTATGTGAGTTTAGAACATGACATGACTGATGTTACTTAATTCAATTAGTTAGTTGATTACACGAAACAATTTACAATGAATCAATTCATAAATGTTATGGTGATTAAATAATAGAGATTTATTTATATTCTAAGGGTTTGATACCATAGTCAATTAGTTTATTATTGTGTTTCACTTTGCATGTTTACTTCCTGAATAATTTTATTACTCGAAATTACACAATCGTTCATACTTTTGGAAGTAAGTAATGAATTAAGACTGCCATGAATTGTTTATAGATTGTCTATGTAGATTACAAATTGCATAGGGATTGCTGCAATTGTAGTGACAAAGAACATGGTTTGGCATGCGGAATTAAAGTTTGCACAATGAACATGGTGATTTGGGTGTTCAAGAGATGTATTGAATATGTATGGTGTTACACAAAAAGGGACATAGATCTACATCTAAATAAATAACACACACTTACACACTCACTTTTACACCTCTCAAGCGCACCCCTACAAGTGGCATAAACCCACTATTTATAGAGGTGTTTACATGTCTCTCTCCCACTCTCACTAACACATGGGTCTAAAGGCTAATGCACCACATGCAAGTGGGTCTACAAGAGTCAAACCATTACAAAGTCATATATGAAGAACTTCGCACCCCAACATTCTCCCCCTCAAAGTTAGGAATGGATGACCCACTTCAAATCTTCCAAAATCGAGCAACTACGCGGTTCGAGCCTCAAGTGTGACACATGTCGAAACGAACTTCAATCTTCAATTCTTCCATGATTCTTCAATTTGGGCTCTAGGATGTGAGACCATACAAACCGAGCAGCAACGAATGATTAACTCCAAATAATCACCCAAAAGTTGCGCATAAAAACACATCCCAAAAATCTTCAATAAAACCAAACCCATTTCGAAAATAAATCATTTCCGAACTTCCAATTGCATCATTTCGTAGACTTCAAAAATTAAGGTCACTTCGGTCTTCAAATCCGTGTAATATGAAAAATTCAAGTTCGAATTTCCATATAAAACTTCTCCCCCTTTTTATAATCGAAATTTGATTATAAAACACCCAAGGAAAAAGAACGTGCTCTAATCGGAATTTTTCGTGTCAAAACTCCCCCTTAACATGTGGCATAAACTTTGTGCTTCAATCCGGAAAATCCAAAAAATATTGAATTTTTAGCTTCGTTCACGGATCGCCTTTGACAAAATTTCTCAAAAAATGGGTAGAAATTGTCAATTTCAAAATTCTGCAGTGACCCGGTGTGCCCAAAACAGCAAAATATGCAAAACTCTCCCCCTTTTCCAAAGCTGAGTAGAAAGCGTCAATTTGCACAAACTGCAGGGCGTGAAATGCATTTTCTTCAATTTTCAGCAAAAACAGTCCTTTTTCGAATTTGGGTATGAACCACCAAACATTCGAAGCCTCAGGGACTATTTTCGAAAATTCTGCCATTATGCACCAAACATACGAAGAGTTGTCCCAAAAATTCGAAATTTCAGAAAATTTTCGAATTTGGGTGAAAAGTGTCAAATATTCGAAACTTCAATTAATTGTTGAGTTTGCCAAACATTCGAAATTTCAGGGGCTGAATTCGAAAATTCTGCTTTTTGATCAAAACATACGAAGACTTTTGCTCGATCATACGAAGCCTTTTCCCAATTGACAACCATTCGAAATTTGAGGGACTGTATTCGAAAATTTTGGTTTTGCTTCCAAACATACAAAATTTTGCCAAACATACGAAAATTTTGCACGCTTCGTACGAAATTATCAGGTGACAAACATGCGAATTTTCAAGGACCATTTTTGAAACATTTCTTTCTTTTTCCTCAATTCACACGAAATCACAACCCAAACACACGAGAATTTTCTTCCTTCGTTCGCTTCGTGCAAAACTGCCTCCAAACACACGAAATTTTTTTCAACCAAACATACGAAGATTTTCCTTCTCTCTCCTCTTCATATGAAAATCATCTTCCCAAACACACGAATTTGAAGCATTCGAAGCCACTTAATGCACAGTAACCTCTTAATACCTCTGAATCGATTTTTTTTTTCAGTTCGTTGGTTGCCCAGTTCACCAAACCATCGATTCCCAAATCTTCGAATTTTAATCACCAAATCAACACAGTCGATCATTTGTTCACAAACATAATTTCGTTTGTTCAACATCAACTCAAAAGCAACATCAAATCCCAAATCTTCGAAGAAATCGATCGTTAACCCTTCGTTCATTAACCTCAAATTCTCACAGTTCTTTCCAAAATCATCTTTCCTGTTGACGCGAACGAACACACATACAGGCACGAAATCAACTCCAAACATTCGAACAATACGCCCCAATTCCAAAATCGTTGTCATCAACAACAACGTCCAACCCTTCGAATCTTTCTTCTTCACATATCCAATATCATTTTCCCAGTTCACCCAGTTCGTTCCCAAATACAAACTGAATACCAACAACAGTTAATTTCGATCTTCAAAATACGTCACCAAACACTAGTCGACACTAAGAATCAGATTATTGATTTCAATCGACTTCACAAATTTTCGAATCCAGATTCTTGACTCTAACATTTGTTCATCGCTTTTCAGTCATGAACACTCGATCGTTAATAGACTATATCAACCAATTTCATGGCCTTTATAGCATTCGATTTCCGAAAATCATTGAAGATGCAAACAAGAAGTTTATGCGATCTCAAGAACATAACATCAATTTATCATCGAGTTCAAATCATCACTTGAACATCGACATTGACTTTTCCCAGTTTGACTTTTAGAAATCAAACACCAAATTCAAGTTCTATTGTCCGATTTAAGATTAAAAAACATGATGAATGAACTGTTCTTCTCATGTTCTTCACAAAAAGTCCACAGATCTTGACCAATTTCAACAAAATCATGGATTCACATATCGACTTATTTCTACTATCTTGATCATGATCGATCAAAGAGATAAACTCAATACTTATGATCGATTCACAAAGTTGGAATTTCAAACAAGATTAATCAATTTCAACGGATGATAAGAGGAAAACGAAGACACAAAAACACGTTGAAGAAAAGTGATTCAAGAACACCGCCAATGTACAAGTTATTAAGCATAAGAATCGGATAAAACATAAATGTATTGGGCTCTAATTAGATGAACAGTGAATTCGAATTTGGGCTAACAAAAAAAATTGACTCAACAGTTACAAGATTTGGACAATTTGATATTGGGCTGAAGTTTTGATCAAAAAAAATATTATTGGATCAACAATGAGGTTTTTCAAGAAAAATTTGATCCAACGAGTCAAACGATCAAAAATCAAGAACGCAACGCACGATTTCAATGAAATTAAGAGAGATCATAGAGAAAGACTCACCAAAAATTGCTCCAATTGTGACAGATTTTGCCAAACCGAGAATCGTTCTTGAAAAATCACCTTGATCTTGAAGACCCGCTCTAATACCAATTGTAGTGACAAAGAACATGGTTTGGCATGCGGAATTAAAGTTTGCACAATGAACATGGTGATTTGGGTGTTCAAGAGATGTATTGAATATGTATGGTGTTACACAAAAAGGGACATAGATCTACATATAAATAAATAACACACACTTACACACTCACTTTTACACCTCTCAAGTGCACCTCTACAAGTGGTATAAACCCACTATTTATAGAGGTGTTTACATGTCTCTCTCTCACTCTCACTAACACATGGGTCTAAAGGCTAATGTACCACATGCAAGTAGGTCTACAAGAGTCAAACCATTACAAAGTCATACATGAAGAACTTTGCACCCCAACAACAATATTCATGAGTACATAGAAAATGGTATTTTGAGTATTGGCTAAACCCATGCTTAGAGATTACGTCATAGATTCAATCACGAGTAATTCTAAGATGATAATATCTTCTATTCTTCAAACGGAGATACCTAAGTTGTAATTCACGAGCCAGCTGTGCATTGGTAGTGTGTAAATGCATCAGTAACATGATGTTATAAAACGAAGTGTCATGCATTATTTTGTAAGTAAACGATACAATTATATAGTCAAAGTTTATTCGTTCCTTTTTCCCTAACAAGAAAAGTAATATCTTTGGGCCCCTCAGTGATTTGAGTTGATCTATAAGAACCAGGCCTGGTCAAAACTAAATTGATGTGTTCGATTTTGTAGTCTGAATTTGATAATTAAATCGGAGACCAAGAAATAAGCAAATGAACATGAGGTTGATCATTTAATCCATGAATCTGTTCATACAATATCTTGAAGAACGAAGGAACCACTGATCAATTATCTTAGGGCCGACGTTTATTTTGAATCAAAGTTCGGCAGTGGCTTTGGAAAGCACTCTTTGTTGTTTGGTTATACTTGAAATTGTAGTTGTAGACTTATCTAAGTGGGAGACTATTGGATTAGGGTGTCTAAACTCATAACTAAATTGCTATAAACTTGAAAATAGAAGCAAAGTCCTTTTTGGGTTGCCTTCATAACAAGAAATATCTTAAATGATATTGTGTGTGTGTGTGAGAGAGAGAGAGAGAGAGAAATGATTTGCTAATATATTATGTGATTAATATATTAAGTGGAAATAGATAAATGATCTGTTAATTTGTCATGCGATTTGTAAATTAATATGAGATCAATAGCTAAATAATTGATTTATTAATTGTTAAATTAATGAGAAATCAATAAGAATTATTTAATTGTTAATTAGAATTAATCTGAAATTAATTTGAGATTAATTGGAATTAATTAACGATGCAAAGGGTGAATTATAATCTTTTAATAGTTGAACAAAAGACGTAATTCTATAACCATCCATGGTATGGATGGTTTGGCTTGATTCCTAGCTTTTCTAGAAACCTCCTGGATGCAGATAAGGAAATGATTTGAATTGTGATAAAATCTATTATTTAATTAATTCAAATCTAGCTTTTCTTGCAATTTACATAAACTATAAATAGGACCTCAACACCAACAAATTTTTTTTATACCTTCAAGCTTAGGAACAAAATTTCTATCCCTCTCATTTCTATCATCTTCATTATAGGGTTTCTAGGGTTTTGGGTGTGATCCAATAGAGACATCATACTTTTGATGCTTGCTTTCTAACGACACAAAGGAAGGAAATCTAGGAGTTGTTTACAATAACAGTTCTAAGGTATGTAAACCCTAACATTTGTATGATTTTCCAATTAACTAGGGTTTATGCTAGATTTTGTTATTCAATGTATCTTGCCTTCAAAGTGTAAGACATAGATCCTTTTAGCTTTCATCTGCCCTTTTCTTAATTGTTAAGTGATTTTCCACATTAACCCATCAGTTACAACAAGAAAAAATAGGAAGTATATGTAGATACACGGTTTGCAATTTATGATGTATACTATCCTATGGTCACAGTCAATCTTATATAGAATTTGGATAATGGATTTTGTCTTTAGTATTTGGATGAACTCTAGTATGCTGACGACTCTTGGAGAGATTTTTTTGAAAATATGTCTTACTTTTGTTAGATTGTGCATTGTATTGTAATGTGTGCAGGTTGTCGCTAAATGTTTTTTTTTTTTTTCGTATGATAGTGGAAATTACACATTCATATGGATTGTTATCTTGTGGTTTTAGTTGAAAGCTTCCATTATTACTAGAATAAAACTTCAAAATTTTTTGTACAGGTGGCTGAAGCTCTTTCACGTGCAGGGTTCAAATCTTCTAACCTAATTCTTGGTTTTGACTTCGCAAAAATTAATACTCTCAACATCAAACTAAATTTTATTGCAAAATCTTTAATTTACATGCCTTTTTCCCAACTATTATCATTTATAATAAAAAAAATTACCACTTGGCAGACACGAATCATATTCATGTTTCGATAAGATGGATTCAATAAAATCATGAAGGTTGGATTTGGATGAAGAAGATGGAGCTAATGTTTTGCTTTAACACTAAAGAATGCAAGACCAGGAGGTCTTCCTATTATTCTTGAAGAATGTGAAACACTAAAGAAAAAAAATATGCTTTTAAACCTTTAAACATCAATGAGAAGTGGGAGCATTCGGATTTTATAGATTACCTTTGCATCCCTGTGTTATTTAGGCTACCAACTTCTCCGTGTTGAGTGCTCTTTCTATGGATGATATTGGTTCTGATACGATTAGCCAATTTGTGTGGAAAAATAATTTTATATCAAGTTTTATGAATGTTTGGATATGTACAATTGTTTCCTTACATCCTACATTTCTCATTTCAACCATGGGCTTTTTGTTATGTGGAGACTTAAAATCTAAAAAAAAAAGTAAAAGCTTTTCTTTAACTAAAATGATAAGTAGGTTGATAATATCGGTTAAAAAGATAAGTATGAGGCAATTATTTGTTAAAAGGATTTTTTATTAAAAAGATAAAGATAACAATGTACACTACCAAAAGTTCTAGAAATAACAGCGTACTTTACAAAAATTATTGAATACAATAATGTACTTTACAACAATAATATATATGATCTTACATCCATATTTCAAGTCAAGTCACTCTTGGTACACGATGTAATGTATAATCAATTGTATAGATATTGATATTATATAAACAACAATTGATGATTTTTTTATGGTTGATTGAAGAAGAGAATAGGAGGCATGAATTGTGAAAGGGAATATAGGGTTAGTTCAATTAATTTTTTTTTCAATTTGAATAATATAAAATATTAAATAACTAATATTTTTAAGTGAACATTTTTACACCAACTTCAGTAGACTTGACCAGTGAAACTGGAATACAAATGAGTATTTATCCATTTTTTTAACAGAGATCACCTATTAGTTTAAAGACTTGGAATACTTAAAAAAAATATAAGAGTGGCTATATGAGATCAAGTTGGTCATCAATGCGTCACTGAAGTCAGCCGTATTAATAATATAAAAAGTACGCATAACACTACATGTTTATATCAATGATATAATTATAATTGATAGATTTGTCATAACACAATGCTATAATGGGAACAAATGAAAATAAGATACTGTAAAAAAAAAGTAACCAATCAATTGTTTTATATCGGTCACCCGGCCACCTGATAAGTATAATACTAGTTAAGAAGGCTAAAGAAGTAATTTTTATGGTTTAGGGACCATCCGTGTAAATTTTATAGATTATAAGAACCATATTCTTCAAATAATTAATAGGGACAGAAGTTATGATTTTTGATAAATCACAATGGCTCTATATGTAATATTGTCTTTATGTTTTTATTTATTATTTTATGTTGCTATAATAAAATATAATTTTTCCGATATCTTTCCAAATCGGTATATTTTTGTTTTATTTCTAAATGTGGGGTGTGGACCACAAAAAAAAACAAAAAAAAACAAAAAAAAAAAAACAAAGTCTTCTAGTTTTTAGTTTAAATTCTTTAACTTATATGTCATTTTTTAGTTATATCTTAGTAATTTTAAAACATTTACTTTTTGGCCATTAATTTATATATTACATATAAATTTATTTCTTAAGAATAAAGCGAATTACGACTTTTGTCTCTAACATACGTATATTTCTACAGTTTTAGTTATTGTTTTCAAAAAAATAAATTGAAAGTCCTTATATTTTCCAAATCCATCAAGTATGGTATCATAAACTAACACCATCTAAATTTTGTGATAAGTTTAATAGGAAAATATATTTTTTTCTCCTTGGACCATAGTTAACAAAAACTATAAACTTCGGACACCAACTCTACAATTGAGTTAAAAAGACCAATAAAACCCCTAATTGAATAACATCTCATAGTCTCCGTGACTCGATCATAGCCTCTACTCCTAAGAACCCTCTCTCTATCTCTATCTCTGAACATCTCCATTCAGGTCGTTAGAGACCGCTTCCAACATTGTCGACAACTCCGTCAACTACCGACTCTTTGCTTTCCGTCTGCATCCTGCCGACATGTCTCCTTCGTCCTTCACCTTCATCTTTGGCGAAATATCTTTATGAGTTTTTAGTTTTGTCTTTTACGATACCATATTTTTGCTCAAACTATTGATTCATCCATGGTCAAGGTTAAGTAAAGAACTAAGTGAGGGGTCATCCTACTTAAAACAACAACACATTAAAGATATAAGATGAAGGAGTCAAGTTCCCAATCAACACGAGCCTCTACTACATCAATCGTGAAATAAAAATGGTCATTGTAAGATATCACGTCGCTAATCACAAAATCATGACAAGAAAAACTATAAAAACACATCAATCGCACTTTTGACCAGAAATTGTGTCGTGAGCATACAATCGCGCCGAGAAGTATATATGTGGCAGAACACATGAACTTTGTAACACCCGTTCCCAAGCTATGCTTCTTCTGAGTTATAATTATTAATTTTAATGGAGTTAGAGTTGGCTACGACATGGTGTGGGAGGGACCACGACGTGTCAACATTTGTTGGAGGAATTCACATTACGAGGCACCACGATGTGGAAAAGTTTTGGCCACGACGTGGTGGCTGCTATGGTTTAAAACCCTAGATTTTTGGGATTGTACCCTATGTAAAGGCACTAACTCCTAGGTTTACCTCATTTGAAAGCCACCACTCTCTAAGATCATCTTCCACCCAAACCCTTGTTGAATTAAGGTGTCTAAACTCATAACTAAATTGGTATAAACTTGCAAATAGAAGCAAAGTATTTTTTGGGTTTCTCTCAAAACTAGAACTTGATTATAATGATATTTGTAGAGAGTGAATGATTTATTAGATTATTATATTATTAATAAACTAATTGGAAAATTTGAGGAAATGATTTGCTAATATATTATATGATTAATATAATAACTGGATATAGATAGTTGATTTGTTAATTTATTATGTGATTAATAAATTAATATGAAATCAGTTGTTTAAATAATTTATTTGTTAGTTTATACGATTTATAAATTAATATGACATAAATTAGAATTAGTTAATTATTAATCATAATTAATCTGGAATTAATTTGGGATTAATTGGAATTAATTAAAGGTGCAATGGGTGAATTGTAATTATTCATAGTTAAGAAAGGAAAGGCAGTTCTAGAGGGTTCTATAAGGTGAACGGTTTTGTGTGTGTGTGTGTGGGGGGGGGGGGGTAGGGTTTCTGGAAGCCTCCTAAAGTTGATAAGGATAATTGCTTTGACTAGATAAAATCTGAATATTTATTGTTCAAATCAGGGTCGTTTATCCTTGTGATCACTAGCTATAAATATGACCCCAAGGATCCTTAAATTCATACATACACTTCCCTGAAAGGTGGAGAACTAAATTTATACCTCTCCTCCACTCTCATCACCTGTCTTCTAGTTCTAGGATTCAGTGTGAGCCATTAAAGGCATCGTCCTTTTGGTGCTAGCTTTCTAAGCTCTTCATAGTAAGGATTGAATTGATTTGTTTGCTATAATAACTCAAATTTATGTAAACCCTTAACCTTGATTTGTTAATTTCGAAATTGCTAGGTTTCATGTTAGTTTTGTTATTTAAAGTATGTTGCCTTCAAAGTGTAAGACATAGATCATTTTAGGTTGCATGTGTCCTTCTTAATTGTTAAGTGTTTCTTCTGTATTAGGCATATTGTTGTAACCTAATAAACCCATCAGTAGTATCAGAGCTACGTGGTGTTTCTAACATTGAAAACACATTTTTTTAAGTTGAACAAAAACTTTTTCATGAAAAGTGTCTTCACGACGTGACAGTACATCTGTCACGACGTGAACTTAGTTAAGATCAAGATATTCAGAATTTTCTGCCTAATCTAATTTATGTGTTTGTTATTATGTAATTATCTGTTTTGATTTCAAGCAAAATCCGATTTTTTCTTATCTTAGATGATTAAATAAAAACTCTAAATATTAGGAGATAATCTTAGATAAGATAATGATTAATTATGAGATTAATTAATATTATCCTTATGGATCTAATAATTAATTTAATTAAATAATTAATTATAAATATTAAATCCATAATTGGTTTAAATGATTAATTAATTAATTCATTAAATAATTAATTTCAAATGTTTAAATGATTAATTAAATAATCGATTAATTCAAATAATTAGTTTTAAACCTTGTATTATGAAATATTTTTAAATACATCGTTATATATATATATATATATATATATATATATATATATATATATATATATATATATATATATATATATATATATATATATATATTATAAGATTAATTACTATATGTATAATAGAAAGTCAGTCGAATCGCTAGTAAGCTTCATTCACGAAGTTATGCTATAAAGAGGGTATAAGAAAAGGGCTTATAAAATGACCGTTGAATGGATAACCTTTTCACCCACCGCTCTCCTTTGTGGTGGAGAGTGTAACAACCCGTTATTTTAAATCTATGTAAATCAAACTTGTTCAAATAAAATTCTAAACTACAACCGTGTAGAAGTAAATTAACATCATAACAATAATACAATAACAGCTCTAAATACCAAGAATACATACTTTGTAAATCATACTTATTTATAAGTTATGAACACTTATATTGAAAACTATACAAATATAACTCAATATACAAGTCAACATAAGTCAAGGGATTTAAGTTTAAATCACAAAATGACACACCACAATGGTTTACGGTCCAAAAACATCTAGAAAACAAGGTTCACGGTCCAAAAACATCTAGAAAACAAGGTTCACGGTCCAAAAACATCTAGAACATGAGGTTCACGGTCCAAAGTAGCAAACAAAAGGGTGTTCACGGTTGGGACCAAACCGTGAACCCTCTTAAGGAATCACACCGTGAACCCTATTAAGGAATAAGATCAAACCGTAAACTCTTCAAATATCATCATAATCTTATCCAAAGTTAGCTTCCCAATGTGATTATAACCGTAAACATCACATTCACCGCCTCATGAGTTTACTTCATATTTAAGATACAAATGAATTCATTTGACATAAACAGTAAACTCATTTCACTCATATGCTCTCAAAACACATATCAAAGTTCTTCGTATCTGCAAGCAGTTACCCAGTTAAACTTCAAACTTTCAAACTTTCATATGAACATTCAAATCAATACCCAAGAATTTCTTCACTATTAGTAAGTAATATATATGAACTAATATTATTTATCTTGTTAAATAATTAGTTATCTAATTTATACATGTAATTATGTGTATAAATATTATTAGGATACATTTATAATCGCGTGTTCTAAGCAAAGGATCATCACAACCACATCGTAACCAACCAGGAACTCACACACGGGGTGAGTTCATACCCCTACGTTTTCATGATTTTTCACTGGTTTAGGGGGGTAATACAAGTGTAACACAAGAAATTTGTGTTAAAATCTAAATGTTTTCAATATTCGTTAGTTGTTGCCATTATTGAATTTATATATATATATATATATATATATATATATATATATATATATATATTTACATAATTAGGGTTCAACAAGCCGAGAATTGATAATTTGACTCCATTTCCTGTTCTTTGTTTGGTTGTGGGGTTGGGGTAGAATTATTTATTCGACTGTCTATTTAATCATAATTATATAAATATTATATTTATATAAGTATAAAATTATTTTAAACTTGTTAAATAAAAATATAAATTTTTGCCAACTATTTTAATACTATTCGGGTATAAATATTGAATTTCATAGGACAACCATATTACAGATTTTCGATTTGAAACTTACTGAAATATTAACAATATAAATGTTTTCGTTTTATTAAAACATAAACATATAAACAAATAATAGGTATGGTTTATGGAACTTACAAGTTGCTTTTCAAAATTCATATTACAATACAGAAAACAAACATATAAACTATAATAGGTATAGTTTATGGATCATATGTATTTCATTACATATTCAGGATAACTAACAGAAAACAAACATATAAACTATGTTAAATATAGTTTATGAGATATATTTACAGTTTATTTATTTCAAAGTAACTTTTCATTATTCTACACATAACTGTCAATATCGCATTTGTGAGACTTACTTCAAGTACTTATCCAAGTTGTAACATCCGGACTCTCAGGCATGTTATTTATATATTTATTTTTAGGGTTTATTGAGTAACTCGGTGAGTTGGTGCCTCAGCTCGTCGAGTAGAGTCGCGTTGTGCCGCGTGGGATTAATGATCTACTCGACGAGTCAAAGAGTCGACTCGCCGAGTAGACGTTGTGAAGTGAAACCCTAAATCCCCGGGTTTTGGGCCTATTTAAGGGCACTTATAGCCTCATTTGCGGCTCATCAGTTGCTTATCTTCACTGAGATAAACTCTAATCGCCCTTTGAGCTAATAGAGAGAGTGTGAGCTAATATTGAGTATCTTGGTGCATCTTTGGAAGTGAAGAGAAGGATTTTAAGCAAGGAACGAGAGGTGGCTGTTAGATCTGTTGCTATTCATCCAAGAGCTTCTGTAAAAGGTATAAAGTTTATACCTTTCTCATTAGTTTGGGTATATTTCATATTATTGGAGATTAGGACTTCTTTTCTATCTAATATTGGGACTTTGAGGGTATTGTGTTCATATGGAGGTTTGGACTTCAGATCTGGACCTTGTGAGGTCCCTAGAGTCCAAAGGTCCCTGTTTTATTCAGCCTTAATAGAGCTCTTGAGTGAAAAACCCTTATTAGAGCATGTTCTTGGCATTTCAAGCCCAAAGTGCCATGCATGGACGTAAAGCTCGTGGCTTTACGTGATAAACGAGCCTTTCGAGTTTGGATCTAGAGTTTAGGAGGGTTCTATGCCTTGAAATCGTCTGAATGAGAAATGAGTCTGAATGGATTCGCCAAGTCGATGATCCGACTCGACGAGTCGGCTAGGGTTTTCGTGATGAGATTGAACATGCGATAACTCGACGAGTTGACGGGTCAACTCGGCGAGTTGAGTTGGACCTTCACGATACTTCTGAGGAAAAGTGTGACAACCTGAAATTTTCATTTGTATAATTTCTACAGTCACACACTTCAAATAATAGTCAAATACATTTTAAAACATTTTTGGCCGGTTTTAAGTCCGTTTGGGTGTTTTATTTTAAATACGTCAGACGAATAAATAAACGGAAGTGTTTACTAGGAGTAATGTGTAAACAAGTGAGCAACTTACACCATATCAAGGTGTTTACGGCCAAACAAGAGGAGTTTGGGCCGTAAACTCCTCTTCACCTTGAACTCATGCATATAGCATGAGTTTACTCTCCACCCTCTCATTTTACACTTCCAACTTCAAGAACACCCAAGTTTTCTCTCAACTATCATAAGATCATTTCTTCAAATCCGCCAAAATGTAAGTATTTCCTTCCTAGATTCGAACATGCAACACTTAATCTAGTGCTTATACATCATTTCATCCATGGATTCTTCATTTTTACTTAGATCTTCAAGTGTTCTTCAAAACACCAAGAACACCAAGAACACACACTAGTGTTTTTGGGCTCTAAACACTCTTACAAGCTTCATATAAGTAAGTATACTTCTCCTAACTAGTTATTTGCTTAGTATACTTGTAAATCCATGGAAAGAACATCAAAATCCCCAAGAACATATGTGTTTACGGTCAAGGGAGATCCTTGAACCGTAAACACCACCAAATGGTGTTTTGGTGCCCCTAACACCTTCTATGGCTTGAATAAGAGACTAGAACCTTGCATGCATGAACTAGAAACCACAAAACACGAAATGGATGAAGTGGTCATGAATTTACGGCTGTAAACTCATGGGTTTACGACCGTAAACTCCCAAGGAGTGGTCAAGGACCGTAAACTCCAAAAGTGTGCCATTTCGAGCCCTAACCACTTCCTAAGCCTTTGATTCGAACCTAGGACACCTCTTTGTGAAGTATAAGACCTTAAAACACACAAATGCACCATTACCATGAGTTTACGGCCGTAAACTCATGGGGGAAATGGTCCATCAACCGTAAACCCATCTAGGGTTACCATTTGAGGAGTAAACTCCAATGTGAGGCCATACTCTCCTTAGATGCAACCCTTTAACACTCCTAGCACTTGAATCAAAGTGTTTTCATGTATTAGAGTGCCTATACTTGCTTAATTAGTGATTAAATAATTAATTAGATACGTTTATATATCACTGTATGTTACATAGGATCCGTGTGTGTGTTCAAGTCCTCACTTGACACCTAGCATCCTACCCGGCACTTCCATCCAAACCACTCACTGCAGGTGAGTTCATACTCCTAAATCAACCTTTTAAATGATTATAAATGCTTTTATGGGGGGGAATACAAGTTGAATTGTTATAGTTATTGTATCAATCACATGTGATTAATAACTAGAACAGACTACAAGATTTGCTACTGCTTTCAAATTTCCATCAAACTTTGGATTTTCAAGTGTTTCAAACCTTTTATCAAACTCTTTAAATGATAAAACTGTTTTCAAACTCTTTTAAACTTGATTAATTTTCAAACCCATATCTATACTAATATATTTATATAAGTAAGACTTGAAGGACTTAGGACTGATAGCTCACCTTATTTCCTGTTCCTTGTTTGGTTGTGGACTTAGGGTATTTCTGTTATTTGTCCGACTGTCGTTGAATTCTTAGTTATATATCATATATATTTGTGTTGGATATAAAACTCTTCACTTCAGTTCAGTACCTTTGTGTAACAAAGGCATGCAACCAACATTACTATTTAACTATAACAGGTATAGTTAAGGATTACTACTCATTACTACTATTACAATGACACTATCAGAGTCAGTACAGTTATGAGTCAATACATGATATACATTATACAATGAGAACACTATACACCATACAAAGAGAATGCTATACACTATACAAAGAGAATACTATACACTATACAAGGGGAACACTATATACTATTACAGAGAAAACATTACTACACTATGATATACTATACAAACATTGATTTCTCTAATAAGAATGTGACATACTATTTCTCGATACGACACTTCACCATGGTATCACTTTGTAACCAGAGTCTCCTGGAGGGAGAGCGGGCATTGTGTGTATAGATCTATACGGGACAGACACTCCCACATCCCGACTGCTAGCTACAGTCCCAGCCGAAAGGCCAAGGGGTGACAAAATGTCACATCACTACATATGACTCGGAGGGTCATCAGTTATTCGATCGTCAATCAGCATGGTTACATACGAGTTCACATTCAAACCTTTAATTAATACATTAAGAATTAAAGGAAAAACAGGCTCCCCGAGGTGTATTGTACATTTAATACTACATGGAGTCTGCGTTTTCATTACATACAGCCGGCAGTGACTCTGCTGGGGTAAAACACTATTTTCCCACTATTTACATAAATGAAGTCTAAAACTATATTTTCATACTGATAGTTTCACTGGGAAAACTTTTACATTTTTCAAAGGATCAAACATACAAACAGTCGGGTCTGGGTAGAAGACTACAATTTCTGGAAAATATAGGATTTTCTAGGGAGTACACTATTTACAACTTTTGAAATCAATTACTACATTTACACTGTGTTGTTACAAACATTTTTATATACAAGCAATGACACTAAGTACTTATGAACTCACCAGCTTTGTGCTGATACTCGCTTTCAAAATAACTTGTATTCTCAGGTCATCAGTAGACAGGTACAGATGAAAGCAGATACTTAGAAAACCTGGGACGATCCGTGTGGAAAGTATAGATAGATGTGGCAGGTAGTATGGGCCCGTACTACTGAAAGCAGAGGACCCGTACTCGAAACAGTGATAATTCCAGAGGTTCTAAGTAGCAGATTGAGAGGCGATAACATGGTTCGAGTACCATGATTCGTAGCAGATTGAGAGGTGATAACATGGTTCGAGTACCATGATTCGTAGCAGATTGAGAGGAGATCACATGGTTCGAGTACCATGATTTGTGGCGGCTAGTGCTTCTGGTTTTATGAGTTATCCCATTGTGATTGATTAGACCGAGAACAGATATGATAGAGTGTGGGGCCAGAGGGCCATGTCGAACGAGTTTTAATGGAGCATACCTAGAGAGGGAAATCGAGTTAGTTTTGAGAGATTTTCATTGGTGAGATGCCAATTGGAGTTGCAAGACACAGGGTCGAGTAGAGATGAGATTTTATGGAAGAATTGCGACCTGAGTTGAGCAATCGGCCGATAGTTGAGATGTCACTTTTTGTGAGGAGAGTTGCGTTGTTCCCGTTTCCTGGGAGAAGCAAAATGAGATATTGAGCTTCCGGTTTCAGAGTTGGAGGTAAACCCCGTAGGCTAGCATAGGGTTGCAACCTTTTCACCAGAGTATTTGGGTAGTATGTTGCTGCGAGGTATTCCATACACCACGAGAGAGCTATTAGTGGAGACTGAGATGAGGACAAAGAGATGCCTTAGTCGAGTCAGGCATGCTTTTAGCAGCGGTTTCAAGTGATCAAGAGGAGTATACTGGGCGGTGGCCCTCATTGTCTACGCTGTGTATCGACTGTGAGAGTGAGGTGTCGTGCTTCCATTATGATTTCGGCAATGGGAGGCTGGTCTAGGAATCAGAGACGAGGTGTGTGATAGGGCATTATTCCCAGATGGAGAGTCGGGACTAATTCGGAATAGTTGGAGTATCTGACGATGTGTCGGTCTGAGGCTTCGAGATGACTAGAGGCAGTCACGTCGAGAGGATTCTGATATTTTTGTCTGAGTTACAAGATATTTGGAGTTGTTTGGTTTTCGTCGGAAGGTCATCGAGTGTTACGTGGTACGTTCCAAGAGTCAAGCGTGATGTACCTGGTGAAACAGTCTGTAGAGTAGACTGTTGGTATGCCAATTGGTGATGGTTCGAACCCTGTGCGGGGGAGAACTGAGTAATTTATTAAGGGGATCAGAGATTTATTCAGGTGCGGTTAGAGAATTGATTATGGAGATCTGCGGTACGGGAATTATGAGACTTTGGTCATTGGTGGATGAGACAAGGTACATAGTGAGATAATGCAACCACAGTAAGTAGTCGTTGGCTAGGGACCTTATTGTGGTTAGGAGCTCTTCAAGTCGTAGTGGTTGAGATTCGATGCGGTTGGCTCGTTGGGGTCCGGTTTCGACTGTTGAGAATTTCTAGTTCAATATATAAGTTATTATATGCACTCCAAGAAGGGGCAATAGTTGTTTGGCAGTCAACTTCAGAGTCAGTATGAGTATTCTCGCATGGGTTTTGAGCCATAGAGGATGGGGTTTCGGATGGTCGTCAACGTGTTCTTGACATTGACGATTCCTCCGTGTTTCAAGTTGTGAGTTGGAGTATTTTGAGGATGCGAGCTGTGCAAGTGGAAGATCAGTGGATGAGACAAGACATCGTGAGATTTTGTGATGGTGTAACGGGGTATCTGGGTATGACGCCCTAAAATTTTGGATTATTTTGAGACTTGAGTTTGCAAGTGGAGTACCGAGTGACTATTGTTCCAGTGGGAACCCATCAGCTAGCTGTCGCCAGAGCGAGACTGTCTAAGGGTGTACCTGTGTTAAGAAAAGTGCCTTGCTTACGAGAATTTACATCAGGAGTAGTGGTGCATAAGCTGAGTGGGTGTGTACACCTATCTATGGGGTTGTGGAGCACGAGTTAGTGAACTCAGTGTAGTGATGACTTGATGATGAGATTATGAGGTGATAAGGGAGCGAGTGGATCCGAGTGGGGTAATCACTTAGGATCATCAGGGAAGACCATGGAGTGAGCCCATGGCGAGTCAGTGAGTGAGAGAGTGTTGTAAGACTACGGGAAGCCGTAGCATCCATGAGTCAACGGGAGAAAGAGTGTCGTGTGGCTACAGAGAGCCGTAGCATACGTGAGTTAAAGAAATGGTATCATGTGACTGCGGGGAGCCGTAGCATACGTGAGTCAGAAAAAGGGTATTGTGAGACTGCGGGGAGCCGAAACATTCGTGAGTTAGCGAAAGAGAAAGAGAGAATATTGCAAGACTGCGAAGGCTCGTAACATTTGCGAGGCAATGAGAGAGTGCCATAGCACTACGGAGAGCCGTAACACGTGTTAGTCAGTGATAGAAAGTGTTGTATAACTGCAGGGAGCCGCATCCTCATTAGTCAGGGTATGACGCAGAGCGGCTCTTAGGCATGGATAACCTTACCAGAGGAGTCTGTAAGAACCTGGTGACCGAACCAAAGGCGAGACTGGGGTCTCGGCAGTGGTCGAAACCATTGTGTTTTGAGATATAGAGGGCTTGTCGTGAGTCGGACGGATCGAGGTGTAATGCATACGTATAATCGTGGATAATGGGTCATAAGTTGAGTGCTAGATTGGGGCGGGTGGTTCCAATTTTTTGTTGGACCATACTCTGGTGGATGAGTTTGTCTCTATCTGTGTAGAGGACGAACAGGTTGGGATTTCGGGTGGATCTCATTCTGAGAAGGATGTGTTTCTGTCTGATGTTTTATACTTGAGTAGTCTAGTTCGATGGTTTAGGAAGGACCGTGAGACGCATGGAACTAGTGAGTAGTAGACGATAGAGGTCGGGAGTGACGCGACCTCAGATGGGGTTGTAGTATTCGCTTGGGGTAAAGCGAACTTCGTCACTTGTAAGTCACGACGGGCCGAGATAGTCATTGTGAGAAGGAAGCCGGTAAGTCGTTTTATTGGGTGTGCAGTTGGTAGCCTTTGGAGGTTCAACTATTGGGTCGAGAGTTGACCTGGTGCTCAGTGTTGAAAGGGATATGTGAGAGGGAGTTGGGGCTTATGCTCATAGGGGTCCGAGGATACCTCTGAACAGGAACGATCATTTTATTGTAGTGAGAACAGAGTATTAGGGTTCATTTTATGCAGATGGGTTCTGATAAGCAGTGCAGATGATGGGTCTCTGGTGAGATGTGACCCTTTCGTCCCTTTGGAGTATGATCTGGATCGACTGATATGTCAAGTATGAGTGTTTGGTAGTTGTTATGCTCAGTGATCTGATTTCATCAGTCGTAACAAGATGATTAGAGTTGAGGGTATGATTTTGAGATCGGTCACTCGATGAGCGAATGACATGATGATATCATGCATGTGCGGTCGTGCAGGAAGTCAAACTGCTAGAGTCCCAGATTCTGAAGAGTCAGAACTGGAACCGCAACGGCCGGGGGGGGGGGATCCGTCCTGTGGCGGGATGGAGAGTTTCTGTATGGGTTGGGTGTCTTAAGAATGATATTTTTGTATGACATGAGACGATAGTGGTGACATTGGAGGATATTCAGACTGATTATAGCCTGGAATATTTTGTGAGGCTGAATGCGATCTTGCAACCAGAAAAAGGTGTCCTGGTTCAGGTCTAGTGGCAGCATCGGAAGGGATCTGAGTGGACATGGAAGCCGGATCCGAGGTGCGTGAGCAGTACCCAGAGTTATTTCCAGAATATAACTTCGAGGGCGAAGTCTGATTTTAGTGGGGGAGAATTTTAACATCCGGACTCCCCAGGCATGTTATTTATATATTTATTTTTGGGGTTTATTGAGTAACTCGGCAAGTTGGTGCCTCAACTCGTTGAGTAGAGTCGCGTTGTGCCACGTGCGATTAATGATCTACTCGACGAGTCAGAGAGTCGACTCGCCGAGTAGACGCTGTGAAGTGAAAACCTGAATCCCCGGGTTTGGGGCCTATTTAAGGGCACTTATAGCCTCATTTGCGGCTCATCAGCTGCTTACCTTCACTGAAAGAAACCCTAGTCACCCTTTGAGCTAATAGAGAGAGTGTGAGCTAATATTGAGTATCTTGGTGCATCTTTGGAAGAGAATAGAAGGATTTCAAGCAAGGAACGAGAGGAGGCTGTTAGATCTATTGCTATTCATCCAAGAGCTTCTGTAAAAGGTATAAAGTTTATACCTTTCTCATTAGTTTGGGTAGATTTCATATTATTGGAGATTAGGGCTTCTTTTCTATCTAATATTGGGATTTTGAGGGTATTGTATTCATTTCGAGGTTTGGACTTCAGATCTGGACCTTGTGAGGTCCCTAGAGTCCAAAGGTCCCTGTTTTATTTAGCCTTAATAGAGCTCTTGAGTGAAAACCCCTTATTAGAGCATGTTCTTGGCATTTCAAGCCCAAAGTGCCATGCATGGACGTAAAGCTTGTGGCTTTACGTGATAAACGAGCCTTTAGGGTTTGGATCTAGAGTTTGGGAAGGTTCTCTGCCTTGAAATCGTCTGAATGAGAAATGAGTCTGAATGGACTCGCCAAGTCGATGAGCCGACTCAACGAGTCGGCTAGGGTTTTCGCGCTGAGATTGAACATGCGATAACTCGGCGAGTTGACGGGTCAACTCTGGTCAGGGCAAACATGGACTGTTGACTCGAGTTTGACTTCTGTTGACTTTAGGGTTTGGTCAACATGAGTAATGGAAATCCATAGAGGGGTAAAATGGTCCTTTACCCATTCCAAGAGTTTGAGAGAAAGAGAAATAGCCTTTGGTTTGTTTAGAGTCGTGTATAGAGTATTAATTAGAGAATATTTATCGCATGTGTTAGGCGGAGGCCAGACCGGTGATTCGAGTTTGAGGTTGTCCGAGTTCTTACAAGGTGAGTCTTCTCACTATACTTACCATGAGTGTTATCTTTGTGTGACCGAGGTGTCTTATGTGCTTATATTGAGAATTGTGATATCCTACATTATGTCTATGTGATTTATGCTGTGTATTATTCTGAGCTTGCTGAGTTAGGACCGGAGGGTCCACCCGAGTTGTGGGACCGGAGGGTCCCACTGAGACACATTGATTGGAGGGTCTTATCTGAGTATAGCCATGAGAGGCTAACGAGATATGTGTGGTACTTTGGGGAACTCACTAAGCTTCGTGCTTACCGTGTTATGTGATATGTGTTTTAGGTTCTTCTCAGGATCGCGGGAGGGCGCCGGTTTGATTGTACACACCAGAGAAAGAGTTATGATTTGAGGATCCTGGATTATTAATCAAACAATTATGGAGTTGTGTTTTGTAAATTAAATAAATGGGATTTTGTGAAACGTGTTATGAGAATTATGTGATTTTAAATTGAAAATTTTGTTTGAAAATTTACGGTGTTACACAAGTACCAACCAAGTCCTGAAATTATAACCAGAGTCTCCTGGTGGGATAGCGTGACACTTGTGTATAGATCTATACGGGACTGACAATCCCGCACCTTAACTGTTAGCTACAGTTAGGCCGGCACGCCTGAAGAACATCATGTTCAGGCCATCTTAGGTCATCAACTATGGTTATTGTGACAAACCGAAAATTTCTATCTTGTAAGTCAATTCAATCAATCAAAAGTCAGACTTGTTTCTGTTACCTTTTAGCCTTGTTAAGGGTCATTTTAAAGAGTTTCTAACCCTAGTACACTCAAGGATTGTGTGTTAGGAAGTGTTAGCTTGAGATCATTGAGTTGCAATCGAGGCGAAAACACCCTCACAAGTAGTTCACGGCTGTGAACCCATCTTGGGCCGTGAACTCATGTTATATACATGAGTTTTAGCCATTTTTGATTCATTTCTCACCTCTTGGCCATGAACCTCTCAAGTCTCTCTCAAGTATCATCCACAAGAACTTCAATCTTTCACTCTTAAACACCCCTTTCCTTTGCTACTCCATAGAAGCTTACTAGGATCTTCAAACACTCACCAAAACACCAAGATCTTCAAGTTTTCTTCATCATTTGGGCCGTGAACATCAAGTGGGCCGTGAACCCTTCATCATTTGGGTCGTGAACATCAAGTGGGCCGTGAACCCTTCATCATTTGGGCCGTGAACCATTCTTCAATTTGGGTCGTGAACACCCTATCAGCCTCCTAACTTGCTTCTAGCACTCTTTTGGTGAGTTATTCTTGCATCCTAGGTTGTTTCCCAGTCACCTTTGTAGTTAGATTCACTAATTACATGCCTATATGTATCATTATATGTCATTTAGGACTCTTTTGTGCCTGAGGACTTCATTCGTGGAACTTATCATCCTTATTCGAATCTTCAATTGAATCACCCACATAAGATGAGTTCATACCCCTAGCTTTTAAATGTTTTTAAATACTTTTAAGGGGGGTGGGGGGGATACAAGTTGAACACAATGATATTGTGTTAATATTTACATGTGATAAACATCACATTAAGGGATTTCTTATGCTTTTTTAAGTGACTAAAACAATTCAAAAACTCTTTTTAAAAGATGTTACATTGTTGTCTATAAAACTCCGTTTTTAAAGTACACGCATACCTCAGTAGATAATTGAGGCTTTTCTACAAATCAGGGACAGTTCAAAACAAACATACTAGTAAACTATAATAGGTATAGTTTAGGGATTCAGTTCATACTATAACTAGAACAGGAAGGAACATACTATAACAAGAACATAAAGGAACATACATACTATAACAAGAACAAGATAACAATAATGTGAAACTACTACTTCACGGCATATCAATATACTTGTTATGTCGCGTTTTGTAACCATAGTCTCCTGGAGGGAGAGCGGGCATTGTGTGTATAGATCTATACGGGACTGACAATCCCATATCCCAACTGTTAGCTACAGTTCGGCAGACAAGCCGAGGGGTGACAAATGTCACATTAGTTTCGACGACAGCAGGTCGTCGTGTTAAATACTAGTCAATCAGCATGGTTATAACCACATCACATTTTAACCTTAATTAACAATTTGGTTTTAAGGTAGTTAGTGCTTCAGTAGTTACTTTATACAACATTATTGTACACTTTCATTTTCCCATTACATTCGTATAGTGATTTCTCACATAAAAGGTAATTCAAACTATTTTCTAGTAAAGATAGTCATAAACTTGGGAATACATACATTCTTACGAGAGAAGAAACAAACAAAATAGTCGGGTCTTGGTACATTCAGTTAAAAGGGGGCCTATAATGCTAAATTTATGATTCCTCGGTAGATACATTAGGGATATATATTAATCGGATCCGACAGGCAGTAGGATGTGTGCTTTCCTCTTCATTTCCTGTTCCTTGTTTGGTTGTGGGCTTAGAGCAGATTCACAAAGTCTACTATCTATTCGATCGTAGCTATATATATATATATCCTGTATAAACCAAGTAATCATAGGGAGTAACAGGTATGGGTTAGGTCATAGCATACAAATTCAGTATACCACTTTCTAGTACAAAAACATACTTTTCAGATAGAACATTAAGTAGGTGAAACTAGAAACTTATCTGTAAAAGGTTTGATACACATTATTAAACCAGTATAACTTAAAGGACCTTAAATGGTTAATTCTATAATACCTTAGCTTATACATCAGGGTTATATATAATTAATATCTGTTAGGCAATGGAATGTGTGCTTTCCGCCTTACTTCCTGCTCCTTGTTTGGTTGTGGGCTTAGGGCAGATTCACACATTTAACTGTCCGTTTGATATTAGATTATATATAGCTAGCCTAAACTAAGAGATTATAGAAGGAACTATTGTGGTTACCATTTTACTAAAGGAAATATATGATTTTCTTAAAGAATGTTTTCTTCAAATATAAAAGAGCTATTACAGTTAACTCCGTAAGTACCAAATGAATACGCCAGGGTTATATACAATGAAGATCTAACAAACAATGGGATGTGTGATTTCTGCCTCATTTCCTGTTCCTTGTTTGGTTGTGGGCTTAGGGCAGATTCGCACAATCGATTGTCTGTTTACTCTGGATTTTATATAACTTGTATCCATTTAGTACTCATAGAAGGAATTATAGAGTCATTTTTACTTATCATTCATCACATCAGAAAATATAGGATTTTCTGGAGGAACAAATGAACTTTTCTAAAAGAACATAAATTTTACTTTTCATAACTAAAATACTTATGAACTCACCAGCTTAAATGCTGATCTACTCTTTTAAAATAACTTGTATTCTCAGGAAACTAGTAGACAGGTATGCGCTCAGGGATTCAGAAGATGGAGCATAGTAGCTTCATGTCTTGTTTTGTTATTTACTTTGGAGTCAACCTTTTGTGAATCTAATACATTGTAAACACTTTAATATTAATGCAATCGTTGTTTGTTACTTTGATTACTATGATGCATGTGTTGTGATACTACATATGACGTCCTCCGCCCCTGAACGTTTTCGCCGTTCCGGTTTGGGGGTGTGACAGTTATGATAACTCACAATTTGGTATTGAACAATATGATTAGTGTAAGAATAAGTAAACATCTTCATATAGTTTTATTAAATAATAAAAATATAATACAATATTTTACAAGTACAAATACTATTTACTAAGTTAGTACAGAGAAAACATACTTTTCATGGTTTCATACGGATTAAAATGATAGTATACAACATCAGAATACGATAACATTTACACGTTTTTAGTACAACATATTACAACAGAAAATATAGGATTTTATGGGAAAACATGTTTACATTTTCAAAGAACAACGACGGATTTCATTTACAAACAAGCTTATGAACTCACCAACTTAATTGTTGACACTCTTTTCAAAACTACTTGTGTTCTCAGGAAATCAGTAGACAGGTACATCTACGAATTTTTGAGAAGCCGGAGCTTCATAGAATCATGTTTTTTAACTTTTGATATACATTTTGGTGTCATATATACAATGACTTGAACACATATGTAAAACTTATACTTTTTCAATACTTGGTTGTTGTACTTTGATTACCATTATGCAATTGTTGTGATACTGTACATGACGTCCTCCGCCCCCGAACGTTTCCGTCGTTCTGGTTTGGGGGTGTGACAGCGATTCGTTAGCTAAACGGGTTTGATAGAACGTAATCAAGATTAAAAGTATAATATATAAAGTACTAGAACCTTCTTTTATAATCTCACTCTAGTTACTTTAGGAAAAATGTGAAAAGTATGCTAATCCAAACACAAGTCGTTTCTTTAGGAGTCGTTAGTGGAGCGTGCGTGGTTAATCGATACACTAATATCAGACTATAAAGTTGAAATGAGGGCATAACTCAAAAATTATTGTTGTTAATAGAGCGTGTATCATTAATTGGCACATCAATGTGAGATGATAAATGACATCGAGATTGTCAAGCGGGTTTGCATGGTTATTTACATCTTGTTTGTGATCCTTGGCATCCTAGTCACAAAATTAAGAGTATTGTGACAACCCGAAATTTCTATTCTGTACAACCATTCACTTCAATAGAAGTCAGAACTATTTCTGCTAACTGTTAAGCTTTTTAGAGTCAGTTTGAGTGTTTTAAAGCTTAGTACTTCAAGAGATAACAAGAGAGAGGATACCCTAGGGTTTATTGTGCATCAATAAAGTCTCGAAACTCCAAGAGTTTGGAGTTTCCGGCCCAAACATGGTGTTTACGGCCGTAAACCCCAAGGAGTATAAATATGACACTTAGTCATATTTATCACTTTTTCACATTTTCAAGACTAGAACATCAAAATCCTCTCAAGTATCATCCGATTTTCCTTCTTGATCTTCAAACTTTGTAAGTGTTTCTTGCCTTAATTAGTTGATATCTTCCTTAATCTAGTGATCTTACTGATGGGTTTTGAGCATTCTAACACTTCCTAAGTGTACATGCAACCCTAATAACCTTGGATCTATGTTTGTCTAATTATCATACAAAGTTGAATTCCAAGGTTATATTCCTATCTAGCATACATGGGGAACAAATTTTAACTTGCATGAAAGATAGAATAACTTACCTTGTTGTTGCTTATGATCCTTGAAACCTTGTGAGCCTAGCACCCCAAGTGTGATGCCTCAAATGCTTCACACAACACCAAATGCTTTTGGAATGACTTTAGAGAGAATACACACTTCTAAAATCGGCCTAGCCCTCTTGTTTCTTATGTGTAGCCGATTTTGGTGGAGAATGGGTTTCTTATATAGTGTTGACACATATAGGGTTACACCATGTAAACCCTAATGTGTCATGACTCTTCATTTCCATGACCCATGGGTTTGTAACTCCCATGGAGCATCCATGGAGCATCCTATGGGTGGAACCCAACTTGATAATCCATGGAGCCTCTTAGCCCACTATATAAGATATGGAAGATTTACATAATCTACCCATATATTTAATTAGTTATCTTTTGATCACTTAATTAATTCTAAATTAATTCTTGATCAAACTAATTAAATAATATTATTAATATATTAGAACTTATAATATATTAATAAACCATAAGTGTTATTTCTCTCATTTTAGTTTATTCAATTGCATGGTGCCATGCAACCCAAATGGACCATGCCGGGTCGGGTCAAGTACATACCATAAATAGTTATGGACTTAGACACATTATCCAACAGTCTCCCTCTTGGATAAGTCTAATAACTATAACTGCAATACTTCAGGAACCGATCGGCAATCGTAGCTCTTTCAAGGTCTCCCGGAACTGAGAAGATGATGATACGCCATTTAAGATAAGTGATCATATAATCCTCTGTTCTAGATATCAGCCGGACAAATACATGGAACAATGTCTTACTTATTGTCCAGCAGTTTGTTTCCCGATTTCCGATTTGTTTGACAAAGAACTTAATTGAACACATCAACTTAGTTCTGACCGGGCCCGGTACATAGGTCAAAACAAAATCATCGAGGGGCCCAGATATCAGCTTCTAATCCAAGAAGGAACAGATAAACTTCGACTCATATGTTTGTTCTACCACTCATTGAATTATACACAAAAGCACGTTTTATAACATCGAGTTACCAATGCGTTAACGTACAATCAATGCATAACCAACTCATAAGTAACAAATCATATCTCTAGGTTTGAAGACTTATATGATATTACCGTCTCACGATCACTCGAGATAAATTCCATGAAGTGATTCCAGTGAGCGTGGGTTGAGTCCAATGCTCAGAACTTATGAGCACTCATGAGTGTTGTAGCCATGTCCAACAGCTTAGACATCTGCAACCAATCATGACAGTCTTGATTCATACCTACTTCCGACATATGACCGACTGTGGAGGTTCGAATAATATGATATACCAAACATAATTATTCTGGAAGTCAAAACATGCAAAAGAAATATAGTAAACGATCGACAAGAGATAGCAACACTTTACTCATAAACAAAACACCTTTTATTCATCATCTAATGTCAATTACACTTTACAAATTTCAAGGTTATCTAACTACTAAATCTAATATCATCCTTCAGCCCTATGCTCCGAGCATGCTGGATATGCTTAACCCGAGTCAGTCCCTTCGTGAGGGGATCTGCTGGATTCTCATCCGATGATACCCTCTTTGCCACGAGGAGTCCTTCTTCTATTCGATGTATGATGAAATGGTATTTTCTGTCGATGTGTCTGGATCTCCCGTGATCCCTTGGTTCCTTGGCTAAGGCAACTGCACTTTCACTATCACAGAAAATTTCCATTGGCTCTTTAATAGTTGGTACAACTCCAAGGTCTCCAATGAAGTTCTTCAGCCATATCGCCTCCTTTGCTGCCTCGCTAGCTGCTATATACTCTGATTCGCAAGTTGAATCAGCCATTGTCTCTTGCTTGGAACTCTTCCAAGAAATTGCTCCTCCATTTAAGGTAAAGACCCAGCCTGACTGAGAGCGGAAATTATCCCTATCAGTCTGAAAGCTAGCATCACTATACCCTACAACTCTCAAGTCTTCACTCCCACCGAGGGTAAGGACCCAGTCCTTAGTCCTCCGTAGGTACTTGAGGATATTCTTTACCGCAGTCCAGTGTGCCTTGCCAGGGTTCCCCTGATACCTGCTAACCATGCTCAAAGCAAAGGCTACATCAGGTCGAGTACAAGTCATAGCATACATGATCGATCCTACAGCCGAAGCATAAGGTATTCGACTCATTTCTGCTATCTCAGCCTCAGTACTAGGGCTTTGTGTCTTACTCAATCTGGCATTACTCTGGATGGGTAACTCTCCTTTCTTGGAGTCCTGCATGCCGAATCTCTTCAACACCTTATCCAAGTAAGTACTCTGACTAAGTCCAATTAGTCTTTTACTCCGGTCTATCAAGATCCTTATCCCTAGAATATAGGCAGCTTCTCCTAGGTCCTTCATAGAGAAACACTTCCCAAGCCAAGACTTAACTTCCTACAGAGTTAGGATGTCATTTCCTATGAGTAGTATGTCATCCACATACAATACCAAAAAGCTAACTATACTCCCACTGGCCTTGATATATACACAAGATTCATCTTCACTCCTAGAAAAGCCAAATTCCTTGACTTTCTCATCAAAGCAAAGATTCCATCTGCGAGGTGCTTGCTTTAACCCATAAATGGATTTCTCAAGCTTACACACTCTATTAGGGTACTCTGTGTTGACAAAACCCTCTGGCTGGCTCATGTAAACATCCTCAGCCAACTTTCCATTAAGGAAAGCGGTTTTGACATCCATTTGCCATATTTCATAGTCATGAAATGCGGCTATGGCTAACAGAACCCTAATAGACTTAATCTTGGCCACTGGAGAAAAGGTCTCATCATAATCAACTCCCGGAGTTTGTGAGAAACCCTTTGCAACCAGTCGTGCCTTATAAGTGTGTACATTACCATCCATGTCGGTCTTCTTCTTGAAGATCCATTTGCACCCTACAGTTTTACGACCTGGTACATTCTCAACCAAGTTCCAAACTTGATTGTCATACATGGACTGTATCTCGCTGTCCATTGCCTCTTTCTACTTGGCTGACCCAGGGCCTGCCATGGCTTCCGCGTAACTGTTAGGTTCATCCAGACCTATCGGTGTCTCATCACTGATAAGCGTATCACCTTCCGCAGTAATATGGAATCCATAGTAATGCTCAGGTGCATTCCTAACCCTTGTGGAACGCCTCAGAGGTACAGACTTGTCAATTGGCTCAACAGGAGTTTCCTCCTCAAGTTGAGTGCTAGGGTTTGAAGTTCCTTCACCACTTGACTCTTGAATTTCTTCAAGGTCAACTTGCCTCCCACTGTCTCCTTGGCTTATGAACTCTCTCTCTCGAAAGAAAGCCCTCCTAGCTACAAAGACCACATTCTCACTAGGTCTGTAGAAGAGGTAACCAAAGGATTTCTGTGGGTAGCCGATGAAAATACACCTCTCACTTCGAGGTTCGAGCTTATCATGAGTCTCGCGTCTCACGAAAGCCTCGCAACCCCAAATCTTAATGTGGTCTAGTTTGGGTACTTTACCAGTCCACATCTCATGAGGAGTTTTGGTAACTTTCTTTGTGGGAACTAGATTAAGGATATGGGCGGCAGTCTCTAAGGCATACCCCTAAAATGAGATTGGTAGCGAAGCTCGACTCATCATGGAACGAACCATATCCAACAAGGTTCGATTACGCCTCTCAGCTACACCATTCAACTGCGGTGTCCTGGGAGGTTTCAATTGTGAGACAATCCCACATTCCCTAAGATAGTCGAGGAACTCTGAACTAAGATACTCACCACCTCGATCGGATCGAAGCATCTTAATGTTCCTGCCCAATTGATTCTCGACTTCCTGTTTAAACTCTTTAAACCTCTCAAAAGTCTCTGACTTATGCTTGATTAAGTAGACATATCCATATCTACTGTAATCATCAGTAAAAGTCAAATAATAACGTTTAGCATCCCTTGTGGCATGTTTGAAGGGCCCACACACATCCGTGTGTATAAGATCCAACAAACCTTCACCTCTCTCACAAGAACCTGTGAAGGGTGACTTTGTCATTTTTCCAAGTAAGCATGATTCGCAACTATCATCTGACTTTAGGTCAAATGACTCCAATACTCCATCCTTTTGGAGTTGGCCTATGCGTTTCTTGCTTATATGTCCAAGACGACAATGCCATAATGATGCTTTATCCAAGTTATTATCATTAACATAATCAATACACAATACATTATTTCCTAAGTTATCAACCACAGATACAGTTTCATACACACCATCACAAGGTAATTCTTTAAAATAAAGAACATTATTAAAGAAAGCATTAATCGAACCAACTTCATTATCAAATGAAAAGGTGAAACCTTGTTTATACAATGCATGAAAGGAAATAATATTTCTTGCCATTTCTGGCGAATAACAACATTTATTCAAATCTAAACTAAACCCACTACTTAGCGATAAAGTATAAACTCCAATCTTGGTGACAGGTAAAGCTTTCCTATTCCCCATGATTAAGCTTATTCTTCCATGCTCCACATTCTCACTTCTTCTTAGTCCCTGCAAATCAGAACAGATATGAATACCACAACCGGTATCAAGGACCCAAGAGTTAGAATGGGGTGAGTTATTAGATAAGATAGTGTAAATACCTGCATGGTTGGGTTTAACTTTCCCATCCTTCACATCTTGCTGGTACTTTGGGCAGTTCCGCTTCCAATGTGACTTTTCATGGCAATAGAAGCATTCAGCCTCTTTAGGGTTAGAAGAAGGAGTGACAAAACCTTTCTTGGTTCCACTTGAAGAAGAGCCATCAAGGGTCCTAGCCTTGGTACCCTTCGAAGAGCTCTTCCTCTTCTTCCCTCTACCTTTCCCGATTGCCAAAACCGGGGCGGAGTTTGGAGTAGGAGTGTTAACAACCGACTTACCCTTAAGACCTGTTTCTGCAGTCTTGAGGAGTCCCTGAAGTTTGCTGAGTGTGACCTCTTCCTTATTCATGTGATATGTCATGCGGAATTGATCATAGCACGATGGTAAGGAGTGCAAAATGATATCTATTGCAAGCTCCTCAGGGAAGTTCACATTAAGCTTCAGCAACCGATCCACATACCTTTGCATTTTCTGCATGTGGCTCATGACGGATTCCCCGTCCTTCATCATGGTTGTTATGATAGAGCATATGATTTCATACCTCTCTTGTCGTGCACTTTGATGGTATCTTTCCATCAGATCTTGGTGCATTTCAAAAGGGTAGAAGTCCTCATAGGACTTTTGGAGTTCCGCTGTCATGGTGGCCAACATGATGCATGCCACTTTTGTAGCATCCCTTTCATGTGCCCGGAAGTCAGCGATCTCCTGGGGAGTTGCAGTGGTCTCATCAATCTCCTTAAGCTCCTTGTCAAGGACATATTCTTTGTCCTCGTAGCGGGTAATCATCCTGATGTTTCTGATCCATTCATTGAAGTTGGATCCATCAAAAGTGACTTTCCCACACAAGTTCATAAGGGTAAAGGAGCCATTAGGATTAGAGCCAGAAGCAGCATTGTTTGAAGACATCTGAAAGAAGAGGACAAGATTAGTTTAGATATTAAGAGAGTCCTTAATAAAACACCCAAATGTAATATTAAGGCTAGGATCCAATCACAATATATTATAACTTAGAAGAGGTATGCCGTAATCCAAGCTATAACATATTTGAAAGGTAGGTGAATGACGATTCACCAATTTCCACCATGAAAAACGAAATATAAATATTAGGTTTTTAATTGGTTCTTAGAAATTCCTAGATTCTTTTGAGATTCATTGAACTTTTCAAAGGCATGTTTCAATCTCGAGTGTGCCCTCCAAGTTTTGTGACTGGGATACCGAGGATCACAAAACGAGGTGTGAAGTAACCATGCAAGTCACTTGGTACCCTCAAGGTTTATCACTCACCCGATGTGCCGGTAAACCACACACCCTCCACCGATGCTATGGTAAACCTTAAGTCACCCTTTACCTACCTTGTTAAGTCCAAGTTAGTGTGCCGGTTAACCACACACGCTCCACCAACGACTTAAACAAAGTGTAAAGTGTAATTTCATTGATTAGCACCTTATTCACATTTTCCTAAAGTAACTAAGGTTGGGAATTTAATAAAAGCATTTAGTTACTTTATAATATTCATCATACTTTTAATGAGAATTTATAAGTTCTTGTCTTACCCGTTCGGCTAACGACCCTCCACCGATCAAGGAAGCGGTGGGTGAGAGTGGACACCCATTAAGTTGCCATTTTATAGGCAACAACCTTATACCCCCCTTATAGACCGGCTTCGTGAATGAGGCGTACTAGCGGTAAGACGACTTGACGTTATACATATATATATTAGTAACTTATAATATTATAAAGTATAAGGGTTGAATTTTAACTTTTAAAATTCTAAGGGTTGGAACTGAAGTTTTAATCAAGACTTTACTTGTTCCAAAACTTGAGGGCAAGTTTTGTAAACTTCCAAAACTTTTCATATCTTATAACTTATGAATTAATTGAGTAATAAAAATGAAGACTCTTCATTTTTATAACTCTTGTGTTCTTTTAATGGCTTTAATAAAAGTGAGACTTTTGGTTTTCCATAACTTGAGGACAAGTTATGGACTCCATTAAAACACATTATGATCATGAATTAAACTACCATGAAGGTTACAAACAATTCCTATGATCATCTAATCTTCATAAGTTCAAGAACATGAATATGAACACTTTCAAGAATCAAAAATTACACTTAAAAAAAACTTGTAATTTTAATAATTGTCATTGTAAATGGATTAGCATAAACATTACACCATCTAAAACAAGCTTTAAAACATCAAAACAGTTTAGGGTAATGTTTCTAGTCCATTTCCAGCAACAAATGTGCAAACTTTCATACGAGCAGAAAACAGAAAAACGATTTTTTTTCAAGCTGTTTGCACACAAAAAAAAAAAACAACAACGAACCAGTCTCTGATACCACTGATGGGTTTTGAGCATTCTAACACTTCCTAAGTGTACATGCAACCCTAATAACCTTGGATCTATGTTTGTCTAATTATCATACAAAGTTGAATTCCAAGGTTATATTCCTATCTAGCATACATGGGGAACAAATTTTAACTTGCATGAAAGATAGAATAACTTACCTTGTTGTTGCTTATGATCCTTGAAACCTTGTGAGCCTAGCACCCCAAGTGTGATGCCTCAAATGCTTCACACAACACCAAATGCTTTTGGAATGACTTTAGAGAGAATACACACTTCTAAAATCGGCCTAGCCCTCTTGTTTCTTATGTGTAGCCGATTTTGGTGGAGAATGGGTTTCTTATATAGTGTTGACACATATAGGGTTACACCATGTAAACCCTAATGTGTCATGACTCTTCATTTCCATGACCCATGGGTTTGTAACTCCCATGGAGCATCCTATGGGTGGAACCCAACTTGATAATCCATGGAGCCTCTTAGCCCACTATATAAGATATGGAAGATTTACATAATCTACCCATATATTTAATTAGTTATCTTTTGATCACTTAATTAATTCTAAATTAATTCTTGATCAAACTAATTAAATAATATTATTAATATATTAGAACTTATAATATATTAATAAACCATAAGTGTTATTTCTCTCATTTTAGTTTATCCAATTGCATGGTGCCATGCAACCCAAATGGACCATGCCGGGTCGGGTCAAGTACATACCATAAATAGTTATGGACTTAGACACCTTATCCAACACTTACATGATTTCATCCATGAAATCATTCCATTTGTGTAGATCTTCAAGTGTTCTTCATTTCACCAAGAACACACACTAGTGTTCTTGGACTTTAAACACCCTTACAAGCTCCTATATTGTAAGTACTCTTACCCTAGTGTGTTATAAGGCTTGTTACACTTGTTAAACAACTAGAAAACACAAAGAAACTCAAGATCAAAGGTGTTTACGGTCAAGACATGTTCTTGGACCGTAAATCCTAATAAAAGGGCCATTGTGAGCCCTAGTCCCTTACCAAGCCTTGGATACTAGTCTAGATCACATCCTTGAAGTGTTTAGGACCTTAAACATCAAAAATACCAAGAACCATTAAAGTTTACGGCCGTAAACTCATGGAGAAATGGTCCATGGGCCGTAAACTCTATAAGTTGGTGCAATGGTGCCCCAATCACTTCCTAAGGCTTAGACTTCAAGATATGATGCTACTTTATGACCTATATGACCTCAAGACACGAAATGGTAGAGTTACCATGGGTTTACGGCCGTAAACTCATGGGTTTACGACCGTAAACTCCATGGGAGTTGGTCCCAAAACCGTAAACTCCAAAAGAGTTTACCCTTGGACCATAAACTCAAAAGCCAAGCCCTACAACCCTTAGATGCAATCCTTGGTACTTATAACACTTGAAACAAGTGTTTTTCATGTCCTAGGGTGTCTTAAATTGGTTAATTAGTTGTTTAATGACTAATTGGATACATATATGTGTTATTATATGTTAACTAGGATCCTTGTGTGTGCTCAAGTCTTCACTTGACACTTAGCATCCTATAACATCCGTTCATCCAAACCACTCACTACATGTGAGTTCATACCCCTTAATCAACCTTTTAAATGATTTTAAATGCTTTTATGGGGGGATACAAGTTGAACTATTATAGTTATTATATCAATCACATGTGATTAATAACTACCAAACAAGTGGATTTCTTACTTTTCAAACTGTGTTATCAAACAAACTACTTCAAACTGTTTTACAAACTCTTTTACATGTCAAATACTTTTATTAAACTCTTTTAAACTTATATTATGTTAAATGTGTATCTATATAGATATAGTTATATAAGTAGGATTGAAAGGACTTAGGACTGATAGCTCACCTTACCTCCTGTTCCTTGTTTGGTTGTGGACTAAGGGTATCAGTTGCTTGTCCGAAGGTCGTTTGAATCCTAGTTATATATTATGTATATGTATATAGATATAAAAGTTCCTTCTTTCTATTCAATACCTTTGGGTAGCAAAGGTATACAAACATGTTCATACATACAAATAATACTACTAGTAAACTACAATAGGTGTAGTTTAGGAAGTTCCTAATACTATTACTAGAACAATGAAACATACAAGGAATCAGTTCAAACATACATACTATACATTACAATACAGCTAGTACATACTATACATTATACTAGGGAACATACTATTGTGAAAAACAGAGAGAACATACATACATACTAGACAGAGAGAGAACACACAATACAGCTAGTACACACAATACATATACAAGAATACTACTACAGTTATGTGAGCCACGTAACGGGGCATGGCATCACCTGTCATGGCTCGTTTTGTATCCAGAATATTCCTTAAGTGGAGAGCGTTGAGTTTGTGTATAGATCTATACTAGATTGACTATCCTACACCTTGCTGCTCGCTACAGTGGGACTTGCAAGTCTACGGGTGCCAAACGTCATTTCTTCTGACGTCTTACATCGTCGTGTTACTAGTCGGTAGTATGGTACAGGCCGATCACATGATACTTTAAATAACAATTGGTTTAAGGTAGTTAGTACAGCAGTAGTTACTTAATACAACACTACAGTACTATTTTATTTCCCCGTTGCATTCACTTTGTGATCTTCACACAAGGAACCGTAATGTAAAAACTATATTTTTGGTTAATGACAGTCAGATTTGGGAAAATACATACTCTTACAAGAGTCTTTCATACAAACACTTGATGCCTTGGCAGAAGGCTACTTTTAGTAGAAAACACAGGGTTTTCTAGGAAAGTTCAAACACTTACAAACATTTACAAACATTTACAAACTTACACATCACATACTTTCAAACACTTTCATACAAATACAGACACTAAAATACTTATGATCTCACCAGCTTTAAAGCTGATAAACTCTTTCAAAATAACTTGTATTCTCAGGTCACCAGTAGACAGGTACCGGTGCCAGGTTTTGCGAAGATGGAGCTCGTTGAAGACTCATCTTTTATTTTGATTCATATTTTTGGTGTCTATTAACTTGACAGAACACACTTGTATTAAAATTATATTATTAATGCAATGGATGATGTTGTTGCTTGTTTACTACTATTCATTGTTGTGATACTGAACATGACGTCCTCCACCCCCGAACGATTCCGCCGTTCCGGTTTTGGGGTGTGACAGATTGGTATCAGAGTATTGTTTATAGTGAATTGAGTATATCAACCCATAAAAGATATACAAACTATAAATACAATGGGATTAAAATACTCTAACCAGGAGTTTATACTTTTAAATAATAAAATATTTAACTAAGTATACATGCCTGCATTCATACTAAAATCAGTGTCACTAGGACAGAACAAAAGTATTACGATTGTAGGGCAGCACAAGTAGACTTAGAGACGTATAGTCAAAGCTGGGAAGATATAGCCTGATCAACTATATTATCCGAGGATTGACTAGCATGTGCCTAAGTGTGGTTGTGAGGTTGCAACAAGTCTTAAAACTTACCAACACTACTACAATGAAAACAATAGAACAGAACATAAACCTAAAATACTATAGGAGTATTTTGTGTTACTATAAATTACTTATGTGCTTAGTTCTTATACCCATTTTCTCGCGTAGATATCATGGCTGGATTCCATCTTCCCGGAGACCCATGCTATCCCAACCACGGCAATGCTGGATGGCTTGGAGAAGAGCCAGAGGATGATCACCCAATCCCTTTGGATGATCACTATGTTGAGGGTTTTTCTGATGGTTCTGACTCAGAGCCAGAAGTCAACAACCTACCCCCAGCTGCTCAAGACCCAAACCCGAACCCTCGTCCAACATTTCAAGGACTCACACCTTTGTGGGCCACAAAATTGAACAGATGGAGTCAGGAATAGGGTCAACCCATGCCCTACAATGGAGACAAAAGCTTTTACAACCTCACCGAGGGAGGTTTAGCTGATCGTGTCCTGACCATCATGGTCCGTAGGATTTCTCAGAACGCCGAGCAAGGTCGAGCAACTATCGACCGAGTCGTGGATATTGACGCCAACTCTGGCGTTAACACAGTCCGCATTCGTCAGCTGGAAGCTGCTCGTGAAAGGACTCAAGTCCACAATGCAGCCCTACAAAGAGAACTTGCTGAAACCTAAGCTGAAGTCAGGGAACTTCGAGCTCAGCAAGTAAGATCCGAAAGGCGCATGAGGGACATAGAACGCCTTCTGTCAGAGTCAAGAACTCACTCTAGTAGTTCTCGTCGCCGATAGAGTCTCCTCGACTTCTCTTTTGGATATAACCTAGTTTATGTAAAAACTCTAGTCTAATTTCCTACCTTTGTTAGAACTTGGACCTGTTAGGTCTTGATTAGGTCGTAGATCTGTCAAAATTTTCCCATCTTGGTTTGATGTAAGACCTACTTCTAGGTCATTTTTCCCGAACTGGTTACATCTGTAATACCAGTATTATTGACAGATATCTAATCTCATGGGAATTATGATCCAAATGCTAACATCTGTTAGTTCTAGATCAACATTCAATCGTGCTATTCAATTGTGCTGTTGGACTATGGAGAGTTAGTCCATGAGGCATTTTCATCAAATTCTCCCTATTAAATTCTTATCAATATCTTTATCTTTGTAAACTTACAGTTGAAAGAAGCCTCCACTTCGATCAATGAGACGCGATCCTCCGATAACTGCAACACCACCTGCTCCTCAAATCGATACGGCAGCTCTAAATGCTACAGTAGCTGCGGCTGTGGCAACAGCCATGGCTCAATATCATTCTTCTGGTTCCACTGGAGGAGGAACACATGTTCAATCTACTCATGGTGAAATCCCTGTGCACTTAAGAGAGTGCTCCTACAAGGACTTCACCAGCTGCAAGCCACTGTCCTTTAAAGGGACTGGCGGAGTCATTGCCCTCTCGCAATGGTTCGAAAAGACAGAGCCGATCTTCGAGATCTGCTCGTGCCCGGAGGGAAGCAAAGTCAAATTTGCTGCATGCACCTTCGAGACAAAAGCCCTGACATGGTGGAATAGCCATGTCAAGTCACTATCTCTAATAGTGGCAAATGCTATGGGCTGGGAAGCTCTGAAAGAGCTAATGATTGAAGAGTACTGCCCGAGGGGCGAAATCCAAAAGCTGGAGCAGGAACTGTGGAGCCTAACCATGAAAGGCTCCGACATAGTCTCCTACACCGCCAAATTCTGTGAACTGGTGGCCCTCTGTCCCAACATGGTTCATACAGAGGGAAAGAAGATAGAGAGATACATATGGGGGCTGGTGCCTCCATTCTAGGGAAATGTTTTGGCTTCAAACCCCACTACATTCGATAGTGCCAAGTGATTGGCACAGCGGTTTATTGACCATGGGGTTTGTACCCCGGCCGCAACAACAACCCTGGCCATCTCAGAACCTACCAAAACCGCTGATTCCAAGCGGAAATTCTGAGATGACAAAAAGAAGAAGAAGGCTGCCAAAAAGCAGCAGGTCGTGGCAGTTCATGCTGCGATAGCACCTGCCGCTGCTACTCCGGTAAGTCAGTATGCTGGAAGTTTGCCTAAGTGCAACCAGTGCAACTTCCACCACATTGGAGCCTGTCGTGAAATGCAGTGCTCTAACTGCAGCAGGAAGGGGCACACTGCCCGCTTCTGCAAGGCTCCAGCAAAACCAATCACCCAAGTCCCCGACGCTGGTGTGGGCCAAACTTGCTACGGTTGTGGCGAGGTGGGCCACTTCAAGAGGAACTGCCCGAAGGCAGGGAATGCCGGCGGAGTGGGAAGGGTTTTGGCCATAGGCCACGAGGAGGCAATTGCCGACCCCACAGTGGTCACTGGTACGTTTCTCCTCGATAACTCTTATGCATGCATATTGTTCGATAGTGGAGCGGAGAGGAGTTTCGTGAACCAAAATTTTGCTCATTTACTTAAGCAAAAATCACGAGCACTTAAAGAACCGTTCACTGTAGAAATGGCTAATGGAAAGACGGAGAGCATTAGCAGTATATTCATAGGGTGTACCCTAACTCTAGATAGCCATTCATTTTCGATCGACCTCATGCCGGTCTCAATTAAAAGTTTCGACGTCATTATCGACATGGATTGGTTGAGTCTACATCGTGCCGACATCATGTGTTATGAAAAGGCTGTTCGCCTTAATCTGCCGTCTGACGAAACTCTAGTAATCTATGGCGACAAAGCCGGCACAAACCTTCGTATCATCTCGAGCATTCAAGCTCAGAAATTCTTGCGAAAGGAATGTCGCACATTCCTTGCTCATGTGGTCGATGTGAGCCAAGAAACGAAAGACATTCAGAACATTCCAGTAGTACGCGACTTTCCCGACATCTTTCCAGAAGAACTCCCAGGATTACCTCCGCAACGTCAAGTCGAGTTCAGAATCGACTTAGTTCCAAGAGCTACCCCCGTAGCCAAATCGCCCAATCGTCTAGCACCTGCAGAGATGCAGGAACTGTCCTGTCAACTTAACGAACTGCTCAGCAAGGGTTTATAAGACCAAGCTTCTCACCCTGCGGAGCTCTAGTCTTGTTCGTCAAGAAGAAAGACGGATCGTTTCGTATGTGCATCGACTACAGGGAGCTCAACAAACTGACCGTCAAGAATTGTTATCCACTGCCTCGTATAGACGATTTATTTGATCAACTGCAAGGGGCGAACTTCTTTTCAAAAATCGATCTAAGATCCGGATATCACCAACTACGAGTGCTAGGGGAGGATGTTCCGAAGACAGCCTTCTGAACTCGTTATGGGCACTACAAATTCGTAGTGATGCCATTCGGATTAACAAACGTGCCCGCAGTATTCATGGATTTAATGAATAGGGTATGTCGTCCTTACTTGGATCAGTTCGTCATCGTCTTCATCGATGACATACTTATGTATTCTCGTAGTAAGGAGGAGCATGGTCGACATCTGCGACAGGTATTAGAAACGCTGCGTTCGGAGAAGCTCTATGCGAAGTTCTCGAAATGCGAATTTTGGATCCGAAGAGTCGAATTCTTAGGGCACGTGGTTAGCGAAGAGGGAATACACGTGGACCCTTCCAAAATCAAAGCCATTGAGAGCTGGTCTTCACCGAAGACGCCTACCGAAATTCGTCAATTTCTAGGCCTCGCTGGCTATTATCGCAGGTTCATTCAGAACTTCTCACGAATTGCAAAACCCCTCACGACTTTGACCCAGAAGGGCGTGGCCTTTGACTGGGAAGAGAAGCAGGAGAGAGCATTCCAAACGCTCAAGCGAGCCTTGTACACCGCACCAATACTATCCCTCCCCGAAGGGATAGAAGACGTCGTGGTCTATTGCGATGCGTCAAATCAAGGGCTCGGATGTGTTCTGATGCAGCGAGGTAAGGTCATCGCCTACGCCTCGAGACAGCTGAAGACACATGAGGTCAACTACACCACTCACGATCTTGAGCTAGGAGCAGTTGTGTTTGCTCTGAAGATCTGGAGACACTACCTGTATGGTACAAAAAGCACTATCTTTACAGACCACAAAAGCCTACAACATATATTCGACCAGAATGAGCTCAACATGAGACAACGATGGTGGGTCGAGCTACTCATTGACTACGAATGCGAAATTCGTTATCATCCGGGTAAAGCCAACGTAGTAGCTGACACCCTAAGTCGGAAAGAATACTTTGGTCATAGAGTCAAATCATTGACTATGACTATCCATTCACACTTGTCCACGCAAATTAAGGAGGCTCAGCTCGACGCTTTGAAACCTGAAAATGTGGCGGGTGAATCCCTGCGAGGGATGGATAAGAACTTGGAAGTCAAGGGTGGCGGAGCTTATTATCTCATGGATCGGATCTAGACACCGAAACACGGTGGCTTCAGAGACTTGGTCATGACCGAGGCGCACAATACTCGTTATTCCGTCCACCCAGGTTCAGATAAGATGTATCTGGATCTTAAAAAGCTATATTGGTGGCCTAACATGAAAGTAGAGATTGCTACCTTCGTGAGTAAATCCCTCACTTGCGCCAAGGTCAAGGTCGAATACCAGAAACCCTTAGGTCTACTACAGCAGCCGGAGATACCGGAATGGAAGTGGGAGCGGATCACTATGGACTTCATAACCAGGTTGCCCAAGACAACGGGTGGACTTGATACCATATGGGTCATCGTCGACAGATTGACCAAGTCCGCACACTTCCTGCCTATCAAAGAAACAGACAAGATGGAGAAGCTTACAAGAACCTACATTCGGGAAATTGTACGACTGCACGGTGTTCCCATATCTGTTATCTTGGACAGAGATAGTAGATTTACTTCGAGGTTTTGGCAGTCGTTACAAAGTTCCCTAGGAACTAGGATGGACATGAGTACAGCCTACCATCCACAAACCGACGGACAAAGTGAGAGGACTATCCAAACCTTGGAAGATATGTTGCGAGCCTGTGTGATCGACTTTGGGAAAGCATGGGATACTCATTTACCCCTTGTCGAATTTTCCTACAACAACAGTTATCATACGAGCATAAAGGCTGCTCCATTCGAGGCCCTCTATGGCCGAAAGTGCAGATCCCCTCTGTGTTGGGCTGAGGTGGGTGATACCCAGTTAGCTAAAGGACGAGTTCCTGAAAGTACTCTCATGGGTCCGGAGATCATTCGGGAAACGACAGAGAAGATCGTTCAGATTCGTGAACGATTGAAAGCCTCTAGAGACCGACAGAAAAGCTACGTAGATAAACGAAGGAAACCGTTGGAATTCCAGGTGGGCGACCGTGTTCTATTGAAGGCCTCACCCTGGAAGGGCTTAATACGCTTTGGAAAGCGTGGAAAGCTAAATCCAAGATAAATAGGGCCTTTCGAGATTCTCGCAAGAATCGGCCCTGTAGCTTACAAACTTAACTTACCCCGCGAACTCAGTAACGTACATTCTACTTTCCACGTCTCGAACTTGAAAAAGTGTCTGTCCGACGAGACTCTTGTAATCCCACTCGACGAGATCGAGATCAAAAAGAGCCTCAACTTCGTGGAAGAACCTGTAGAGATCATGGACCGGGAGGTCAAGCAAACGAAACAAAGTCGTATCCCAATAGTGAAGGTTCGCTGGAACGCCAAGCGAGGACCTGAATTCACTTGGGAGCGAGAGGATCAGATGAAACTGAAATATCCTCGTCTTTTTACTTTGTTATTTGTAACTACTTATTTGCTTAAACTCTAATTTCGGGACGAAATTCCTTCTAACGGGGGGATGATGTGACAACCCGAAATTTCTATTCTGTACAACCATTCACTTCAATAGAAGTCAGAACTGTTTCTGCTAATTGTTAAGCTTTTTGGAGTCAGTTTGAGTGTTTTAAAGCTTAGTACTTCAAGAGATAATAGGAGAGAGGATACCCTAGGGTTTATTGTGCATCAATAAAGTCTCGAAACTCCAAGAGTTTGGAGTTTACGGCCCAAACATGGTGTTTACGGCCGTAAACCCCAAGGAGTATAAATATGACACTTAGTCATATTTATCACTTTTTCACATTTTCAAGACTAGAACATCAAAATCCTCTCAAGTATCATCCGATTTTCCTTATTGATCTTCAAACTTTGTAAGTGTTTCTTGCCTTAATTAGTTGATATCTTCCTTAATCTAGTGATTTTACATGATTCCATCCATGAAATCATTCCATTTGTGTAGATCTTCAAGTGTTCTTCATTTCACCAAGAACACACACTAGTGTTCTTGGACTTTAAACACCCTTACAAGCTCCTATATTGTAAGTACTCTTACCCTAGTGTGTTATAAGGCTTGTTACACTTGTTAAACAACTAGAAAACACAAAGAAACTCAAGATCAAAGGTGTTTACGCTCAAGACATGTTCTTGGACCGTAAACCCTAATGAAAGGGCCATTGTGAGCCCTAGTCCCTTACCAAGCCTTGGATACTAGTCTAGATCACATCCTTGAAGTATTTAGAACCTTAAACATCAAAATGACCAAGAACCATTAGAGTTTACGGCCGTAAACTCATGGAGAAATGCTCCATGGCCCGTAAACTCTATAAGTTGGTGCAATGGTGCCCCAATCACTTCCTAAGGCTTAGACTTGAAGATAGGATGCTACTTTATGACCTATAGGACCTCAAGACACGAAATGGTAGAGTTACCATGGGTTTACGGCCGTAAACTCATGGGTTTACGACCGTAAACTCCATGGGAGTTGGTCCCAAAACCGTAAACTCCAAAAGAGTTTACCCTTGGACCATAAACTCAAAAGCCAAGCCCTACAACCCTTAGATGCAATCCTTGGTACTTATAACACTTGAAACAAGTGTTTTTCATGTCCTAGGGTGTCTTAACTTGGTTAATTAGTTGTTTAATGACTAATTGGATACATATATGTGTTATTATATGTTAACTAGGATCCTTGTGTGTGTTCAAGTCTTCACTTGACACTTAGCATCCTATAACATTCGTTCATCCAAACCACTCACTACAGGTGAGTTCATACCCCTTAATCAACCTTTTAAATGATTTTAAATGCTTTTATGGGGGGATACAAGTTGAACTATTATAGTTATTATATCAATCACATGTGATTAATAACTACCAAACAAGTGGATTTCTTACTTTTCAAACTGTTTTATCAAACAAACTACTTCAAACTGTTTTACAAACTCTTTTACATGTCAAATACTTTTATTAAACTCTTTTAAACTTATATTATGTTAAATGTGTATCTATATAGATATAGTTATATAAGTAGGATTGAAAGGACTTAAGACTGATAGCTCACTTTACCTCCTGTTCCTTGTTTGGCTGTGGACTTAGGGTATCAGTTGTTTGTCCGAAGGTCGTTTGAATCCTAGTTATATATTATGTATATGTATATAGATATAAAAGTTCCTTCTTTCTATTCAATACCTTTGGGTAGCAAAGGTATACAAACATGTTCATACATACAAATAATACTACTAGTAAACTACAATAGGTGTAGTTTAGGAAGTTCCTAATACTATTACTAGAACAATGAAACATACAAGGAATCAGTTCATACATACATACTATACATTACAATACAGCTAGTACATACTATATATTATACTAGGGAACATACTATTGTGAAAAACAGAGAGAACATACATACATACTAGACAGAGAGAGAAAACACAATACAGCTAGTACACACAATATATATACAAGAATACTACTACAGTTATGTGAGCCACGTAACGGGGCATGGCATCACCTGTCATGGCTCGTTTTGTATCCAGAATCTCCTTAAGTGGAGAGCATTGAGTTTGTGTATAGATCTATACTGGATTGACTATCCTACACCTTGCTGCTCGCTACAGTGGGACTTGCAAGTCTACGGGTGCCAAACGTCATTTCTTCTGACGTCTTACATCGTCGTGTTACTAGTCGGTAGTATGGTACAGGCCGATCACATGATACTTTAAATAACAATTGGTTTAAGGTAGTTAGTACAGCAGTAGTTACTTAATACAACACTACAGTACTATTTTATTTCCCCATTGCATTCACTTTGTGATCTTCATACAAGGAACCGTAATGTAAAAACTATATTTTTGGTTAATGACAGTCAGATTTGGGAAAATACATACTCTTACAAGAGTCTTTCATACAAACACTTGATGCCTTGGTAGAAGGCTACTTTTAGTAGAAAACACAGGGTTTTCTAGGAAAATTCAAACACTTACAAACCTTTACAAACATTTACAAACTTACACATCACATACTTACAAACACTTTCATACAAACACAGACACTAAAATACTTATGATCTCACCAGCTTTAAAGCTGATAAACTCTTTCAAAATAGCTTGTATTCTCAGGTCACCAGTAGACAGGTACCGGTGCCAGGTTTTGAGAAGATGGAGCTCGTTGAAGACTCATCTTTTATTTTGATTCATATTTTTGGTGTCTATTAACTTGACAGAACACACTTGTATTAAAATTATATTATTAATGCAATGGATGATGTTGTTGCTTGTTTACTACTATTCATTGTTGTGATACTGAACATGACGTCCTCCACCCCCGAACGATTCTGCCGTTCCGGTTTTGGGGTGTGACAAGTATAATCTGAGATTAAACATGTCATTGATAAGATTCAATGAATCTCAAAAGATCTAGGAGTTTAATAAGATTGAAATTGTAGTGTTCTCCGTAAACATAAAAGGAGCACTTGTGTGTTGTTCCATGACACTTCTCGTCGAATTGTGGTGATGCGTAGTTCAGATCATTGTCCGAACTTTCTATACCATAATATGCATACCAAAACCAGAAATCCTATGAGGCCACTGCTTCTAGTATCATTATTGGATACTCATGATCACCCCACATGTATTAAGCACTCAATTCAGTTGGATAATTCCTTCTATTCCAATGTCTGCAGTCGATGCTACCAAGCATTCCAGAGAATCCATGTATGTTTTTGTGTGCTTCATACAAGAGTTGAACGTTAGTGGATATTAGACGACGTAGATATTCGGCCTTATCTGGTTGGAAAACACCATAAAAGAAGTTTTGAAGACTTTCTCATGAAGTCTTTATGACATATTCAAATACTCATCAAACAAGTTTGAGTTGTATGCGTATGCAATTTGACGTACTGCTAAGGTGCATTTTCGAAGCATGTAACGTCCCAAAAACAGTGATAAAATTTTTCATTTTCAAAATCATCAATCCCATATATCATGAGTCTCAAAAACAACCATGGTACAAACTATTCAAAACATCTGAGTAAAAGGAATTATAATTGCGAAAACACGAGGGGAGAATTGTTATGTCATCATGTCAGACCCTTTTTTGTACCGAAAGTACCTGAAACCATAAAAATAACTACAAGCAAAAAGCTTAGTGGGCTTCCCCAAAATACCACATACACATACATATAAACATAACAACATGTGGCTATGTTAGGTCTGTATCAACCCACAGGTCCGTATCAACCCCATGTAATAGCAAGTAGCCGTTTCAGGTCCGTATCAACCCTCGGGTCCATACCAACCCCGATTCCATAATTACTTTGAGCCTATATCGGCTCCATGCATATATCATACGTACAATCATATCAATAATAACCACATAGGCACATATATTCTACACATAGAAATTAGTGGGCAGACATTGGTGCCTTCGACCCATTATTGTGGTAAGGAGGCTCACCTCACAGAAAATGCTCTACTGTTATTGTTCTCACTGACAGAGTACTACTGCTACGCACCACCAATTCAGTCAAACCAAATAAACCTTGAGCTCTTCCCCTAAAATAGGTGCTTGACCAAAAGTCAACTCAAGTCAAAAGTCAATGGTTAACATTGACATTAGTCAACCACCACGTCATGGCCACCTATGGCCACGTCGTGGCTCTCCAGTAACATCCAATCGCGAATTTTCCAACTGCCACGCCGTGGCGACCTGAGCCACACCGTGGGCACTGAGTTTTCAGGAGCTTAATGGATTGAGTTGTTTCTTTCGATCCTAAAGGCTCCAAATTTCAGATCTAGTCTAAAACAAAGTCTAAAAGGATGAAGTTCCCAACTTTACCTGATAAGACCATCCAAAAGGTCAAAATCTCAAACCCTATGTTTCCAGTGGGCTAAATAAGACATGACTTTCCCCATTAAGCACTTATTCCGAAAAGTCCATGGATCAACTACTCCAGATCATTCTCTAATGTCAAAACCAACATAAAAGTTGATGCTTTATAAACATGCATGTTCAATGCATGTCTTGAACCCATAGTGGGTCAAAATAAAGGTTTTCTATAGAAGTCTCAAGCATGGCTCAAAATCCATTAAGAATCTTGATCCAAACTAATAATCATACCAAAAGTCCTATAGATTAATAAAGTTGCAAGCTTTCTGACCTCCCATCATTCTAATTCAAAAAACATGAAGATTAAGGGACAAAACATAAGATATAGCAACCTCTTATGATGAAAATCGAGTCTTTGACACTTACAAAGGTCCAGAAGATTACCAACACAAAGGATGATGACCAGTTTGTTGAATCTTAGCTCACTTCTTCTTCTTTCTTCCTTCCAAGGCTTCAAAAACACCATTAAAGGCTCAAAATAAGAGAGGAAGGGATTTAGGGTTTCACAGGTCTGATGAAGGCTAAGGGTGAGCAAACCCTAGCCTCCTCATTCCTTAAAATAGGGAGCAAAACCCGAAAAATAGGGTTTCTCATTTGCAAGCTGCCACACTGTGGCCTATACTGCCATGTCGTGGTGGCTTAAATGAAATACGCGGGTTGGACCTGACTTGCCACGTCGTGGCAAACCTTAAAATGCCAAACTTGAAAACAATATGAAGTACCTCGGGATCCAGATGTTACAACGCGCACTGAAACTTTGGAAACCACTTGCATTGTATGATGTTTGAAAATAAGGATAAGTATTTTTCAGGTCACCAAGAATACACATAAACAAATATTTGTTCATATGGAACCTTCCATGAAATTTCTCTTTCATAAAGATTGAATCACCAGCAAAGTAATATCGGATTTATAGTTGTTCTACCTCTATCTTTATGGATTGAGTTTCTTGCATTAATGCAGGTTGAACTGGCATTATTCTGATACAAAAGTTGTGCGGAACAAGATAATGCAACAAATAGATTACGTCGGTTTCGTCAGCAAATCCTTAGCGAATTAAAGATGAATCGTTTGCAATATTTTTCATTACTATTTTTCGAATGTTTGAATTCATTTTCTTGAAAAGTTGGAGAAAATTAATGGAATTGAATTTTTTTGGAATGGAATTGAAAGAAAATATAATGGAATTAATATAGAATGGAATGGAAATAAAATGAAGTGTGATAGGTTTATATATAAGTTTGTTTTTTTTTTAATATATATTTATTTTCTTTGACCATCGACTGGTAAAAGAAGGAAGAATCAAACAAAAATTTAACACAGTTCTCCTAGCCGTCTGTGCCAATGTCAGGGATCTTGTTTTCTGATCGGACCAGACACTAGGGGTGAACAAACCGGTTTTTTTTCCAAATCGAACCGGTTCGGTTCCGATTCGTGAATAGTAAAATTGGTTCAGGCATAAACCGGTTCGGTTCAAACCGGTTCCGTCTTAGAAAAACTCGAACCTACCAGACACCAATCACCTCGGTACCGCTAGCCCAAAATCACTATTCCGGAGCCACTCGGACCATCCTAATAATTCTTGGTCAACTCTACTTTGTGATATGTAAGTTCCACGGGAAAGGTACTGGGGGAGGCCACCAAATCCACTCATCCACACTACAGGCCCATATTCAGCCCAATGCTCACGAAATGGTGCAATTTCCCAGAACCTATGGTTGAAAGTACTTGGAAGTTAGCTGGAAGAATAATAGGACGACTTAGAAAGTTTTTGTTGTGTGTGGATGACACTAAATCTTCCTTAATTACCTAGAGGTCGTTGCTTGGCACATGTTTCTATATTTTTTTATTCCTAATTTCCCAGAAACTGCAAACAAGTTCTCCTTGTATATAGGAGCAAAAGTACCGCTTACATCTAACAGGAGATATATCATCTCTTATATTCGATTCTTCCTTCCACCAGAAAAGCAAGAACAATGTTTACGAATCTCAGTACTAGTGTCTGGTCTGAAGATGACTTCCATTGGTAATTTTTTCCCTTTTGTCATAAGTTTTACATTCTACTTTTGCTTTGTAGTTCTTTATTCTTAACATATAAACCACATGGCATTGTTTATTATTTATGTATTTGACTTTCAAATCTTGTACTGGTCCGTGCTTCTCATATTCCTACAGGAACTGATTGTCATATCTATCAATTTGGAAAACCGTTAATGTCCTAATTGTTAATTATGCACGTAAGTCCTAGGTTTTTGGAGTTAACATGCCATTTCACTATTTTTGTGTGAATTTCAACATTTTGATATTTTTGACCTGGTAAAACCTGTAGAAGTGCTCTGTTCTTCTTTAGACCCTTTTTTTCACCTAGATAGTATCATAGTTAATCCAGATTGATAAGGAGTTGGAACATGTACTTTTTTGTGTGTCTACATATTTTCTGTTGGTTTATATATGGGATGTTTACTATCGTTTTGTCCAAGTGTATTCTAATTTTAACTTCACCTTTTAATATTCAAATTATCTTTTATATTCATGATTTAATGTTCTTGATAGTCAAGTTCTTGAATTTGTTTTGAAAAATTTTCAACCAGCACTTGAATGTACATAATTCTCAAAAATTATAACCAAAAGCAACAAAAACAGTCAACACAAACACAAGTTACTTTTATATCCTAATATAATAACTATCATCTTAAATCTTTACTATATTTGCTAAATCTTGAATCAGTTCAACTTGGACCACCATTAAAATCAGTAATCAAATTAAAGAAAAACATTATAAAACAGGTAAAGATGGAAATGAAACAACAATCTTGAAATCGGTGGTAGAAAATGATCTTGAAACAGTTAACCTCCACCTAAGTTACTGAATTTCCTTCAAAACAAGAACACAAAAACTCAGCAACTCATCAAGCCATAATTTATTTATTTTTCTATTTTTTAAAAAAAGAAAGAAAAACCCAAGTAAGAGTTCTTCAAAAAGGAAGATGAAGATGAAGACGAATTGACCAAGACCATTGTAAAATTTTGAGATTTGCAAAATGAAGATAAAGATGATAAAAAAAAACTCTTCATGTTTTTAAATCAGTAATAAAAAAACATAACCAGCAGAACCAAAACTAAAACCCCTTCTTCTTTGTGAAACCATAACCATAATCAATAATGGATTGGTATTAAAAGAATAAATTTATTCTCTTTTGGCATGTGTTACCCTATTAGGTATTCTAATTAATGTCATGCCACTTGTCAACTTATTGAATTTCCATTTTAAATTTCAAATTTTAAAATTTTCACTCTAATTACATTAAATTAATAACATTAGAATAAAAAATAAAATAAAATTAAAACAGATTATAAGGTCACATATTTATTTAAATCAACGATTACAATTTTATATAACTAAAAAATATCTCGTAATCCATATTCTAATAAATAAATAGTTTTAATCTCCTTTTGTCAAGTGTCACTCTAATACAACTTTCATTAATATTATGTCATGTGTCATTTAGATATATATTAGGCAACTCATTTCAAAATTCAAATTTATATTTTCTAATTATATGTTAAATTTGAAGTTATAATAACTTTAAAATTTTGATATATCTTTTAATTAATAATTTATTTAAAATAATTGATTAATAATTATAAATTTTTATTATAAAAGTTTAATTAATTTTTTAACCGTGGTTCCCACGGATTATAAACTAGTTAATAATAATAATTTATTTAAAATAATTTATTACTAACTTTGAGTTTTTATTAGGAAAGTTTAATTAATATTGCAATCATGTTTCTTAAGGATTATAAACTAGTATTATAATAAGGAGCAAAGATTTCAAGTTCTTCAAGGATAAAATGACATTGGATAATTAATAACGAAAACTCTTCTTCATTTCTTGGTGATTTCACTGAGCATCGTCCTTAACTTTAATTTTTAAATGGGATACAAATAAAATCCATGGGGACACCATATGAATGCCAAGTTCACAAAATTAATTAGCCTCACATGCATGGATATAATGACATGATCAGACCATGCAAAGTAAATATTGTTACATCAATTCTAATACATACCAACCCTGTAAAAAAATTTAAAATGGTGGAAATGGCAAAGAAACGTTTCGTTATGGCTTGTTGCCTAATAAAAAAATACATAATTAACCGTTTGCAAATAATATAACATTAGTCCATGTCCATAAAATGAATGATAGCCTCAGTATGCTGAAGGTCTTACATGTATATCTTTGTCACTCTTTCTAGGTATAGGTTTGATCATCGCCCTTACTAATCACAGAAAGTTATATGAGCTGATACCAGAACACGTTGAGAAGACATGGAACGATCAGTATGCACTTCAGGGACTTATTTTGATCAGCATTGCTTCACAAATTGTCTTAGTTTTCCTAGGCAACCTTCGGAAACACAATCTAAGAACTCGAATCAGAATCAGTCTCTGGTGTGCCTACTTACTCGCAAATGCAGTTGCAGCAGCAGCTCTTGGTGTTATCACCTAAACTGCCTTATTAGATGTATGCACACTTTCAAAGCATCAAAAACTGAACACAAGCGAACTCAAGTCTTTTTGGGAACCATTTCTCCTTCTTCACCTCGGTGGTCCAGACACAATTAGCGCCTACTCTCTGGAAGACAATGAGCTTTGGTTAAGACACTTGGTGGAACTGGTGTTTCAGTCAGGAGTTGCTCTATATATCCTCTTGTTGTCGTGGCCAGGTTGTTCTCATCTCCCGCTGCTAAGTGTAGTGGTTTATGTAGCGGGATTCATCAAGATATATGAACGTGTTCAGGCTCTTAGGTTAGCAAACACTAAGCATCTCCGAGACTCGATGCTTGGTTCTCTTGCCCCAGGTCCCAACTACCCAAAAATTCTTGAGGAATTCCTCCTGAAAAAGTCGCAAGGGTTTGCTATGAAAGTCGATGAGGTCCCTGAGGGCCCTCCTCCAGTAAATGATTATGCATTTCCTGTAGGTCGAAGTAAGGTAATCTCCAAAGCTTATGATCTGTTCCAAATTTACAAGCGACTCTTTGTTGACCTGATCCTCGCATTTGAAGATAGAGATAGTAGCCAATCGTACTTTAAACGTCTAAAGTCTTGTGTGTTGGGGTTGAAACACACTTTTATTCAGAACTAGAACAAAAGAGAAGAGCTTACACGCTCAATATTACAAGAAAAAGAAACAACCCTCTAATACTCACTCTAAGTATTACACACTACACTCTCTGTTTGTGGTGTCTTACAACTGAGGTTAGAGCCTCTATTTATACTTAAACAAGCCTACAATTACTACTGCTACCATTTATTGTGTTCATTATGTGAACATACGAAGTTGCCATTTGAGTTCTTATTGTCAACATAGATAGAGGCGCAGCTACTGATGTCAGGTTCACACCAAGTCTGGTTTACACTCACATTCTCCCCCTTAAACCGAACTTGGCTAGAGATTCGTCACGCCGATCATGTTTCGCATTTCACTATGTTTCACGTATGCTAAAGCCTTTGTAAATATGTCCGCCCATTGATCCTTCGAGTTGACATATTCCACTATAATTTACCCACGTTCAACACATTCTCGTATGAAGTGATAACGAATGTCAATGTGTTTGCTTCGACCATGAAACACAGGATTTTTCATCAATGCGATTGCTGACTTGTTATCGACATATAAGGTGATAGGCATAATATGATGTCCCGTGAGCTCCTTCACGAGATTAGCAAGCCAAATGGCTTGACATGCTGCTGTTGTAGCTGCCATGAACTCGGCTTCACACGTGGACAAAGCAACAGTCTTTTGCTTTTGGGATTGCCAAGTTATCGCATTCCTTCCCAGATAGAAAATCATTCCACTTGTGCTCTTGCTATCAACAGGGTCACCTCCAAGATCACTATCGGTAAAACCAACCAAATCTTCAATTTCACGACCTCTTCCATAGTTGATTCCATAATCAACGGTTCCTTTTACGTATCACAAGATGTGTTTCACAACTTGGAAATGCAAAGTGGTTGGTTCCTCCATGAAACGACTTGCAATTCCAACCGAAAATGACAGGTCTGGTCGAGTGTGAGTCAAGTACCTCAAACAACCTACCACTCGCCTATATTTAGTTGGATCAACTTTTTCACCATCTTCATCCTTCTTAACCTTCAACTTAGGTTCCATTGGTGACGTTGTCGGATTGCAATCCAGCAACCCAAATTGCTCTAAAATCTTCTTTGCATAAGCCGTTTGTCGCAAAGATATTCCCCACTTCTTTTGCGAAACTTCGATTCCAAGGTAGTAAGAAAGTAATCCCAAGTCACTCATTTCGAATTCTTTCTTCATTTGTTCTTTGAATTCGACAACATCATTAGTGTTCGACCCGGTAATGATCAAGTCATCAACATAGACACCAACAATAAGAATTTTGTCTTTTGAGTTCCTTTTGTAAACAGTTGGGTCTTGTGAACTTTTTGTAAAACCAAGCCTTTTTAAGCTTTTATCCAAACGAATGTTCCAAGCTCGAGGAGCTTGTCGTAGACCATAAAGAGCTTTATAAAGCTTGAACACCTTGTGACTATTTGCTTTATCAACATATCCTTCTGGTTGGGTGACATAAACCTCCTCTTTGAGATCTCCATTGAGAAAAGCCGATTTGACATCGAGATGGTGGACAACCCACCCATGTTGAGCTGCTAAGGCAAGAATGAGCCTTACGGTGTCAAGTCGTGCTACCGGTGCAAAAACTTCATCAAAGTCGACTCCTTCCTTTTGTACAAATCCTTTTGCTACAAGTCGAGCTTTATGCTTCACCACTTTTCCCAAGTTGTCTTTCTTCATTTTAAACACCCATTTCAAACCGATTGCTTTGTGTCCGGATGGCAAATCAGTAAGTTGCCATGTCTTGTTCTTCTCGATTGCATCCAACTCTGTTTGCATAGCCTCCTGCCATGCCTTAGAGGTTACCGCCTCTTTAAAATTCAAGGGTTGATCCGCTGCAATCATCAACAATTCTCCGGGTTCAAGGAACACATTTTCGGTCTCAGAATAAATATCGGTTAACGGACGCAATCCCCTTGGCCCAATCTCACTAGAAGGGCTTTCCATATGGGGCGAGGTTGAAGAAAACGGGGCTGAGACAGGAGTATGTGGAGCTGGTTCAGGCTCGTCAAATTCAGCATATGGTTGTCTAACTTGGATAGCATCGATTCCTGGGCTGTTTGGTTGTTTCGGATTGATTTCGGGGTCATTTTGAGGTGTTTCGAGGTGTATTTGGGGTTGTGGTTCAATTATGGTAAAGGTCTTAGGAGTCGCCATCTCTTCTTCTTTGTTTTTGTACCAATTACATTCTTCTTTTTCGTCAAAAACAACATCGCGACTAACTCGCAACTTTCGGTCTTGCGGATCAAACAAACGGTTGCCTTTAGTTCCATCTTCCACACCTAAATACACCATCTTCTTACTTCGATCATCAAGCTTCTTCAAGTGACCACCTACAAGTTTAGCAAAAGCAACACAACCAAAAACTTTTAGATGTTCAAGGTTGGGCTTTTTGCCAAACCACGTTTCATAAGGCGTCTTGTCGGGAAGTACTTTTGTTGGCAGGCGGTTGAGAAGATAAACTGCATGTCTAACCGCTTCTCCCCAAAACTCTCCCGGAACATTTCTACCTTTGAGCAGACTTCTTGCCATGTCCATAACGGTCCGATTTCGCCTTTCTACAACTCCGTTCTATTGAGGCGAATATGGTGTCGTAAGATGCCTTTGAATACCATTTTCTTCACAAAATAATGAGAATTCTTTTGAAGTGAACTCTCCCCCTCGGTCCGTTCGAAGTGTCTTTATTTGATAACCTGAATTCTTTTCAACCATCAACTTGAACCGTTTGAAAGCGCTCAAGGCTTGAGACTTCTCCGATAGCATGTAAACCCACATCCACCGGCTAAAATCGTCTACTAAAAGGAGAAAATATTTACTCCCTCCAACAGACGTAGGTGTGATCGGACCACATAAGTCCGCATGAACAATTTGTAGAGGTTTTTGAGCTCGAAAAACTGCATGATCCGGGAAAGGAATTCGGGTTTGTTTGGAAAGAACGCACCCTTCACATACTTGGTTTGGGTGCTCAATCTTTGGGACTCCGATTGCCATATTCTTTTCGGACAACTTCTTTAAGGCGAGAAAGTTAACATGACCGAGTCTAGAATGCCATATCCAAGCTGGTTCGTCTTTTGTTGCTAAAAGACAAGTCGGTCTACCGGTCCTTAAAGGAGTTTTATATAACCGGTTTGGGGATCGTTTAACTCTCAAAAGTAGAGTTTTGTTTCTGTCAAACAATGTCAGATCCGACCCATCCATTATGACCCGACTCCCTTCCTCCGTCATTTGTCCAAGACTAATAATATTGTTTTTTAGACTTGGAATGAAATATACCTCATTAAGGAGTCTTTGGTCGCCATTTTTGCTATCGAATAAAATCGACCCTTTTCCCAAAATAGCGATGGTCGAACCATCCCCAAATTTCACATGGCCCGTAACGTGCTCATTTAGTTCGCGAAACTTTGAGCGGTCTCCAGTCATGTGATTGCTAGCACCGTTGTCGAGATACCATACCTCAGACTCGACTTGACTTTCTCCCGATGCAAGAAGATTAACACAAATCTTCTCTCTTAGAGACACTTTTTTGTGTGCATATTCTTGTGAGGTTTCCATCATTAAAATAGCCTCTTCTTCGTTGGCTTGAGTGAGGTTTGCCTCCTCACCTCGATTCTTGTTTGGACACTCCGAAGCATAATGACCAAATTGTTCACAAGTAAAGCATTTGATTTTACTTTTATCCTTTCAAGAAGGATTATGGTCATTCTGATTTGTATTGTACTCGCGACCACCTCCTTGGCCACGTCCACGACCTCGGCCTCGTCCCCGGCCTCGGTTACCATGTCCTCCTCGTCCTCTTGAAGTGTTTGACGAGTTTCTCTCGCCAGTTTGCTTCGAACGAGATGCCCACTCGGCATGTGTAAGCAATAGAGAAGGTCCTTCTTCTTTTTCTCCATAGCTTCGAAGTCTCTCTTCATGGGTCTTAAGACGACCCACAACTTCTTCCACCGTCATATTCTTCAAATCTCCGAATTGCTCGATCGATGTTACGATTTGTATAAATCTTATCGGTACGGCTCGCAAAAACTTCTTCACAACCGTAATTTCTTCAATCTTTTCACCAAGAGATCGAATACCGGTTACGATAGTATTCAATCTCATGGAAAAATCATCTACCGATTCCTGTCTTTCATCCGGATCACCTCGAAGTCACTTCTCAAGGTTTGAGCTTTAGCCTCCTTGACCCGATCGGCTCCCATGTGCATCATCTTGAGCGTTTCCCATGCTTCTTTAGCTGTGTCCTTCTCAGCTAACATCAGAAGTACGTCCTCTGGAATTGCTTGATAAATAGCCGCAAGAGCCATTCGATCTTTACGTTCGTCCGTTTCTGCATTTTTAATTACATCCCATACTCCTTGTGCTTGTAAATTCACTCGCATTTTTATGGCCCACACCGCGTAGTTCATCTTCGTCAGCATTGGATAGTGTAACGTAACGCTACCGTCTTTCCCGGTCCTTTGAAAACTTTCAACTCCGGCTTGAAAAGATGACGAGGTTGGTGTAGTCATTCTTGGCATATACTTGGGCATACACGAGTAAGAATCTATATATATATATATATATATATATATATATATATATATATATATATATATATATATATATATATATTTTTTTTTTTTTTTGAAGTACGGGGACCAATATGAACTTTTCAGAAGTTCAGGGGGCAAACAGAACTTTTACAGAAGTAAAACAGGGGCTAAATTGAAATTTTTCTGAAAAACGGGACCAAAATTGCAATTTTTCTGAAAAACAGGGGCTAAATTGCACTTTCCGGAAGAACATGGGCTAAACTGCAATTTCCAGAACTTTGGTCAGCTGCTGACGTCACTGCTGATGTCACTGCTACAGTGCTGCTACAGTACCGTCTTCTCCGGCGAACCCTGGTTTTTCCGGTGACTTTTCCGGCAGATTTGACCAACTTTGACCGGTGATTTGGAGGCCTTCCGGTGGTCAAAAAATTCAAAAAAAAATATATTTTCGGAATCCTCAGAACGAGACCTTTCCAACGGTGTACTCCGAAATTGTTTTTGAGACAAAAAAAATTTCGACCAAAAAACAGAGAATGCTTCCCCCGGAGCTTAACCAAGCTCTGATACCACTTGTTGGGGTTGAAACACACTTTTATTCAGAACTAGAACAAAAGAGAAGAGCTTACACGCTCAATATTACAAGAAAAAGACACAACCCTCTAATACTCACTCTAAGTATTACACACTACACTCTCTGTTTGTGGTGTCTTACAACTGAGGTTAGAGCCTCTATTTATACTTAAACAAGCCTACAATTACTACTGCTACCATTTATTGTGTTCATTATGTGAACATACGAAGTTGCCATTTGAGTTCTTATTGTCAACATAGATAGAGGCGCAGCTACTGATGTCAGGTTCACACCAAGTCTGGTTTACACTCACATTGTGAAGCTTTCTCTATTATTGAGATCGAACTTGGGTTCGCGTATGACATGCTTTACACCAACGCAAGTGTTGTATACACCTTTGTGGGTTTCCTATGTCGTGTTAGTAGTGTTATCCTCATTGTCATGGTACTGGTGGGCTTCCCTTTTCTGTGTGATAGGGACGATTAACGAATCACTGATATTGTCATTACATACCTATTAATTGCAACAGCAGTTATAATGGAAATTTTTGCAGCTATTACCATGTTGGGCTCCGACTGGACTGATCACTAGTTAAGCCAAAAGAACTACACTCGGAATATCCTCATATTTCCATTCTTGAAGAATCCGACTAAACCACGATGGTGCAACTGTATTGGACAGTTAGACCTGCTGAGTGTCTCCCTTGAGGAGAAGCCCCCTAGTTTTTTACAAGCCCAGAAACTCCTCGGGATAGATAAGTATCGCACAAAGCACCGTTACAAGACTTACAGCAAAGTTTCTGACAAACTAAAAGATCTGATTAATCGTCAATTTCTTGATTTTATGAAAGACAACACTGATCCGAAATCATTATGTAGTCACAAAGGTAGTTTTTCTCTAAGAATGTACGACACTCTCCTATGGAGTACTACTAAAGTGGAATTTGATCAGAGCATCCTTATATGGCGCATTGCCACAGGTCTTTGCTATTACTCAGACGAGCCTGATGATAAAGATGAAGCTGAAAGTGATGTCTGTCGTACGGAAAGCAAACATATATCTGACTATCTGCTGTATCTTCTCACGACATACCCTGTTATGTTACCAATAGGAATTGGGATGATCAGGTATCGAGATACTTGTGCTGAAGCCACGCGTTTCTTCAAAGAAAAAGAACCTATTAATGGAAAGGTTGAAGCATCCAGAAAATTGCTTGAAGTTAAATGCACTGAATTGCCTCCATATAAAGTGAAGGGGGATCGATCCAAATCCGCCTTGTTTGATGGTTGCAGACTCGCATTAACTTTGAGAAATATGGAAAAGAAAGAAATGTGGAAAGTCATGAGTCAAGTATGGATAGAGATTCTAGCTTATGCTGCTACTCACTGCAGAGGGTTTCAACACGAGCATCAGCTTCGTAAGGGGGGTGAGTTTCTGACTCATGTTTGGCTTCTAATGGCACACTTAGGTATCACGGAACAGCTTCAGGTATCTCAAGGTCATGCTAGAGCCAAGTTCAATGTGTCATAGGTGTAACTGTGGTTTAGGAACGATAATTCCATTATTCTAATTAATTTTGTAGCAAAAGAGTAGTATTCACAAACATGTGTTTTTCGATTTATCCCAATAGGAATCTGTTGGGTAGTAATTACATTAGCTCATCATTGTACCATTCTTATCTGTTATATTAGTGCATTTCATCTTTATGGTCCAACATTCAGATTCTTGTTGCCTCTCAAACTTGTTAACCATAGTCATTCATCATTAAATGCATTTTGCAGTATCTGAGTATCCTGAACATAAGCATTTTGCAGTTAAATAACATTCACTACAAGATATTAGAGTATTACCGGTGATAAGCGTTGCCGCTAAAAGTGGCGTTTGTCGCTGCTAATACTATTAGCAGTGACGCGTCGTCGTTAAAAACCTACCGCAGATGCTTTGTTGCTAATACTTAAAATGTCGCCGCTAAAGTATTGTGGCCACTACTAACCATGTGTCGCCAGTAAAGATGTCGCCGGTATTAATATTTTTTTTTTTTTGTATTTCACATTAAAATTGAAAAAAATTGTATCAAAAATATAAAAACCGCTATGCTATTAATTAATCTAATCTTATATCCTTCCATTCCAAAATATTAATCCAACATCCGTTCAAAATACTCATCTAATTTAACATAATGCAAAATACAAGTCTAAAATACTTATACAAATAAAACATTACAAAAATCCTACAACTAGATACTCGTCATCATTGCTCTCCTCGTTTCCTTCGGTTTCATTTCGTTGTGGCAACGAACGAAACCAATATTCAAGTGCAACACTAAATGTTGGATCTTTTAACATTGTTTGAAGCATGTCCAACTACAAAGAAAACAAGATAGTCTTATAAGTTAAACCAACATTATAACATTCTATATACAAAATATACATTCCACATACAAGCAAAGTACAAAATATAGCATTGTACTATAACTAACAATTACCAAACTACAAAATACCATTATAGCATTATACTTTCATAAACTAACAATTACCAAATTATACATATTCATATACCACATTATAGCATTGTACAACTAACAATTACCAACTACAAAATACCATTATAGCATTGTACTTTCATAAACTAGCAATTACCATATTACACATATTACATATAGCACATTATAGCATTGTACTATGACTAACAATTACTAAACTACAAAAAACCATTATAGCATTGTACTTTCATAAACTAACAATTACCAAATTACACATATTATATATAACACATTATAACATTATACTATAACTAACAATTACCAAATTACAAATATTGCATACAACACATTATAGCATTGTACTTTTTTTCATTTTATCCATTATAGCATAGTATTTTCATAAACTAACAATTACCAAACTACAAAATACCAATATATTAAACTATAACGAAACTAACAATTACCAACACATAAACTATTACAAAACTAATAATTACCAACATTTGAAATTATTACTAAACTAACAATTACTAACATTTGAAACAATTATCAAAATTAAAAAGTCTTGTTACCTGTGATTGTGGCAGTAGCTGTGTTAGTGGTTGTTCCTAATTGTACATCGACACAACCGTAAAAGGTTTACGCCCGATGCCTCTGATATGGCCTCGTCGAACACCCAATAATCTTTCAAAACGATTTTGTGTATCCTTTGGTGTTAAACCACTGGCTTCAGAAGAAGCTTGAGTTTGTTGACTGATCTCATGGAGTAAAGCATTCTGTATTTTCAAAAAATGACAAACATCATAAAAATTAGATTAATAAATACCCCTTGACGATATAAAAACTTACACTACAAGAAAAAAGTGATTTTGCTATGGAAGAAATTCGTTGCGAAAAGCTGAAATTCCATTGCAAAAGACGAATAACGACGGAACTTACGACGACCGATGTTTGTCCCAAAAAACCCGTAGCGAGAGTTTGCTAGGGAAACAATCATTCCATCGCAATTGTGACAACGGAATGAAATCCGTTGTAGATGGTATTCCGTAGTAGGATTCCATTGCAAATTTTATGGTAGTTCTTCCATCACAACTTCCGTTGTAGTTAATCTTTAGAAAAATCTGTGGTGATGATTCTCTAGCAAATTACGTGGTGGTGAATCCCTAGTAAATTACATGGTGGTGATTCCCTAGTAAACTCTGTGGTGGTGATTCCCTAGCAAATTCTGTTGTAGTGAATCTCTAGCAAATTCCATGGTTGTGGATCCTTAGCAAATTTGGTGGTGATGAATCCCTAGCAACTTCCGTTTGATGACTTCCTAGCAAATTATGTGGTCATGAATCCCTATAATTTTCGTGGTGTATATTGTATAGCAGATTCCATATCAAATATTTCATATGGACGGATGGATAATTGATTTATAAATTAAATCCAAATTATTTTGTATTAATATATGAAAAACAAAAATAACAAAAAAATCAAATAACATTATATCATAAAATAATACAATAATTATTTATTACATGGAAAATGGAAACTGGCTAATGTTGTTTTGTAATGACATTAATAAGATCCATTTCCGTTTTAAGTTGTTTTTCAAGTTGTCTGACTCTTGCGTTGTTTTGTTCTTCTTGGGCCTTCATTATTTCTTTAAGCTCTTCGTTTTGCTCTTTTTGTTTAGCAACAAGCTCTCAAATTTCTTCCATTTCATCATTTTTTTCGGAATGTAAGATACATCCGTTTTAACGTAAATATTGGTATCGCCTTTGCAAAATAGCCTAATCCATAAAGTCTTCTTTTTTATCAAGACTACCAACAACATCATAAAATAGTTTGTCCTCCTCAAATTCAGCACCTTCAGCTTCCAACTCTTCCCGTTTTTCTGTATAGGCCGCTGAAAAAATAAAAATAATATAAGGTAAACGATATCAAAGTTATGAATGACATTATGGAGTAGCTAAAATATAAAAGTTTAATTGCACTTAAATGAATATTACATGAATTTGTTTATCTTTTTCATCTGTGAATGCGACTCCATCGTGATTCTTCGTGTGTGTATGCAGGAACAATTCACTATGGGATGGATCACTGTTGGATTAGGTGTCTAAGCTCATAACTATAATTCGTATAAACTTGAATTGATAGTAGCATAGTCATTTTAGGTTGCCTTCAAATCTGGCAATTGAATAGGATAACTGTTTAAGAGAGAAGAATGATTTATTAATTTATTACTTGGTTAATAAATTAATTAGAAATCAAAATAAATGAATTTATTAATGTATTATGGAAATAATATATTAATTAGAAATCATATTGTTTAATTAATATTTAATCGGAAATTAATTTGGAATTAATTTTGGGATTAAATGAATTAATTGAAACTGTAGGGACTAAAGGTGACAATATTCAATAGTTGAGCATTGGGCAATTCTAGGACCTCCCTATAGTAGGGGGAAAATGAAATCTAGAGTGTCCCAGGGTTTCCTTGGGCTCTATGGATGCCTTGGATACCCTAGGGAGGAAGTAAAGGGATTAGGGATATCTTGGATTTACCTGCCTTATCCTACACCTTCCCATCACCTATATAATCTCTCCTTAATGAGGAATTTCATCCAAGGCTTCTTTCTAAGACCCTTGGACGATTTTTTGGTTCCTTCTTCTCTCTCTATAGTATTCCTTGGTTTCTTGAGTTTGTTTGTGAACCATTAGAGGTGTGACACTTGCTCTCAAAGTTCAAGATCTTCAAGGATTTGATTGTGATTACAATATAACAATCAAGGTATGTATCCTAACCCTAGGTTTATGTTAATTTCGAAAATTATACTAGCCTCCTAGGGTTTCTAGTTTTTTTGTTCAATGCTTGTATGTCTAATAGTGAAAACATAGATCCTCAAATTAGGGTTGCATGCACACATATGATTGTTTGCTATGTATAAAACTCATCAGCGGTATCAGAGCGTATGGTTTTTTTTTTGTTTTCAATTAGATTTTGGTACAATTGATTGTACTTGACAAAATTAGGGTTTATGGCTCTTAAACCCTGGGGCTTTCAATTTTCACAAATTATGGTTAAAGAACCCTATTTTTTTCGAAAAACCCAAAGGGTTTTCTAACCCTTTTCTCTGGCCACCTTGGAATCGAAATCTAGGGTTTCCTAACTCTAGGGTTTTCGAACATTAGGCAAGGTTGAAAGCCTTGCTTTCCACTCCAAGCAATAGATTTCGAAATCTAAGGAATAAGTTAGTAGGTTGTTATTTTTGGTAATTATCTTCTTAATTGTTTAATTGGATAATTAAGGATATCGCTACCCTCAATTTCGAAATCTACGCATAAAGGATTAAATTAAGTTAATCTGTTTAATTTAAATTGATGATCCTTATGTGATTTAATAATTTAACTAATTGTTTAATTTTTTGGATAATTATTAAATCAAAGATTTTTAATTTTTTAAAAAAAAATAAATTAAATGGTTTTAATTTTCGAAAATTTTAATAAAATTAAAAACCCTAGTATTTTAAAAGTTTAAAATAAACCCTTATACTATATGTAAAATTAAAAGTCTAATAATATATATATATATATATATATATATATATATATATATATAAGACAAGTCAGTCGAACCGCTAGTACGCCTCATTCACGAAGCCGATCTATAAGGGGGTATAAGGAAACTGCCTATAAAATGGTAGTTGGATGGGTGTCCGCTCTCACCCACCGCTTATTTGATTGGTGGAGGGTCGTTAGCCGAACGAGTTTGATAGGACATAACCTCATTAAAAGTATAATGATAAAAAGTAACTAAACTATTTTCTAAAATCTCACTCTTAGTTACTTTAGGATAAATGTGAATTTGATTTTAATCCATGAAATTGCATATTGCACCTTATTGGTCGTTAGTGGAGCGTGTGTGGTTAACCGACACACTAATATGGGACTAATATTGTTGACAATGGGAAACTCGTGAATTATTATTGATTAATGGAGTGTGTATGGTTAACCGGCACATTAATTAGATAATCAATGACATCGAGAGTACCAAACTAATTTGCATGGTTATTCACACCTTGTTTGTGATCCTCGGTATCCCAGTCACAAATGGAAAGGGTATAATCGAGATTAAACATGTCATTGAATAGTTCAATGAATCTCAAAAGATCTAGGAATTTCATTTAAAACCTAATTCTTTCAAATTTCGTTTTTCATGCTGAAATTGGTAAATCGTCATTTACCTACCTTTAAATAATTTGCAATTGGATTATGGCATCCCTCTTCTGAATTGTGAATTATTTAGTTGGATCCTAGCATTGATTTAAATTTTGGGTTTATAATCAAGGATTAAAATCAACTAACTTGAATTCTCTTTTCTCTTATTATAGATGTCAAGTTCTAACACCAATAGTCTTTTTCGTTCTTCTGGAAATGTTTTTCCTTCTGAAGATGATCTTCCACATGTTGATCAAGGTGAAAGAATGTTCCCTTCTTCAAGCAATGGTGGAACTGGAAATCATGCTTCTCCAACTCTTCCTCCACCTCCTCCAGTAATTCTCCCTAAACCACGTTTTTCTTCAAACTAAAAAATACGAAGTCACTCAAACCCTATTGGCAAGTAAACATCAAGATGGAAAGTTTGTGTGTGCATATGTTTTGAAAATGAAATCGCACATTGATAGATTAGAGATGTTGGGTGTCGTTTTCCCGAAGGAGTTGGCCATTGACTTGGTTTTGCGTTCGCTTCCTAAGTCATATGGTCAGTTCATTAAGGACTATTATATGAGGGACGAAGACATGACCCTAATTGATCTAACATATATGTTGATTGATTTTGAAGCAGAAATGCTTAAGAGCACAAGTCAAGCAAAAATGTTTGAAGGATGTGTCTCTAAAATTTCCATGGACATTGACAATGGCAACATTGGTAGTCCAGAAAATGTTTCTCTTCCCAGTGGAAAGGGATAGGCCAAGGTCAAACCGTTTGACCATATGGTAAATAGAAAGGCTAATTCTAAGATAGTTCCATGTGCTAATCCCAAAAGGTCCATGTGTTTCTATTGCCAATTGAAGGGGCATTGGATGCGAAGCTGCCCAGACTACCTGAAAGATCTTAGAGATAGTAAAGTCAAGTTGTGTGACTCTACCTCAGGTACATCCAATATATAACTCCATTATTTTGTTAAGTTCCTATTCATAGATTCTTAATACATGATGTGATAGTCACATTTTGATGTTTTGCAGAATCTAAAAAGAAAGAAGGAAGCTTAAGAAGAGTAAGCTGAATCTAATCATGAGAGATGGATTTCGGTTGCATAGTTCGATGATCAGATTTTTGAGCTGCTGCTTAGGAGTTATAATAGATTGCTTAGGAAATATTTAGAAACATAGTTTTCATATATTTTCCTTGTAAGGACAATTTTTTCCGCATATTATCAATAAAGTGAAATTTTGTTTATTTACTTTGTATTTCCTTACAATGGCATTTATGAGAATTGGTGGTTATATTTCTAATATTAGCAATGTTAAATGTGGGTTGATTCTTAATTATATCGTTTGTGGTAATGTCATCATTAACCAAGTGAAAAATGAATTCTCATCACCCAAGTTTCGATTGGATAGTAACTTGGAATCATACAATTCGAATTGTGTGATGTATGAGAATCTATAGAAGATTAAGACTAATTCATTGATCACATGTTTATGTGAGTCAAGTGAAGGACTAAAGGATCTAATACACATTGATCTGGACTATTTAGATCCACCACAAAGAACGATAAGTCTATTCGTCATGATTTACTGATGGTTCAGTAAATATGATTGTGTTTATAAAAATAAACATAATTTTAACACTTTGAAAAGTTTTCAAAGAGTAGTAGAACAAATATTAAAAATTTGTTAGGCAGAAAGATAAAAGTTTCTCCAATCTGAAAAGAGAGGAAAGTAATTTAGTATCATGTTTTATGATCATCTTAATGATTATGGAACCATGTCACAAATTGATCCTCGTAGAACGTCTTAGTGCAATTGTTTGACTAAGAAAAGGAATCAAATATTGTTAAAATGGTTTAATCGAGAGATGAGTCATACTTCGTTTCCAAATCAAGTTTTGGAGGCATGCTTTAGTAACTTCAAATCGTATCTTGAAGCTTATTTCAACCTAAGTAGGTTTATAACACCTCATGAAATGTGGAGTAGTAATGTTTTCTTACTCTAACACATTTGGAATTGGTAGTTGTAATGTTTTGGTTAAAACAAAAGATGAACTAGGACCAATTCCATGAGATGTTTTCTTGACAAGAATCCACACAAACTTTTGAATATTTGTTTTTGCTTGTCGAGGGATGTTCCTTAACAGAAAAACTTATATGTCAAGAATTCATTGGGGGTCTTGTTAATCTTGAAGAGTTTCAAGAGTCAATCGAGAATAAACATTTTAGTTATCACTAGCACACGACCTGAGGCTAATAACTAATCGTGTTGACACATTCTTGTTTCTATGCACCTTCCAGTTGAGTTAGCAATGCTTATGAGTTCTATGGTTCTCATTTGACTGCAAAAGGCAGAGCACGTTGGTCAGGGATGGTACATTGATCAATATGAGTGAGCTGTTTGACAACTTGGAAGACTTGGTAGGCCCTTGTGCTACCAGATGGCAAAAAATTAAGAATAAGCAAGGTTCAGTCCATGAAAGGAAAACAAAATTTGATTTTGGTTTGTCCTCAACCATATCTTATGATTGTAGGTTGGAATTTATAAATTCATATGGATAGGAACGCATACACCATAAAATCTATGTGGCAAAAGGTTTCGCTCTAGTTCATGAAAATGATTATGAGGAAACACTTTCGCTAGTTGATTTTAAATCTGTTTAATATCATTATGGTTAGCAGTTGTGATAATTGCGTTCTCAAATTCGTATATGATTACAACATCCCTTTTCATAGTTCGAATTGTGAGAAATGGCAAGAATTAGTGTGAACATTCATGAAATATTGCTATAAGTTCTGAAAGGGTTTAGACACACACATATGTTATCTAATGGAAGGTGTATAAGCTTGAGAAGACTGGTTGAAGACTTATCGAAGTATCACGTATTAGAAATCTGAACTTCAGTAAGAAAGTCAAAGAGTATTTATTTCTAGAAGTCCAGTTGATTTCTGGGTACATGTCAAAGCTAGTGGGAGCATAATTCTTATACTAAGTATTGCAGGTTGGCAATACTAGTTGTAGGAAACAAAGATTTCAAATTTTAAAAATTGCAGTATTTGGGAATTGTTTTACTACAAAAGGATTTAGGGGAGAAGGCACTCATACTTCATTTCAAATCTAAAAGTTTAGATTGAAGGATTTTAATGGAACTTAGACATGAACATATATGAATATCATGTTGAAGTGATTCAATCTAGGAAATTTGATATATGAAAATATTATATCAAGAGACTGATCAAGTATCATGTCTTTATATAAGATATTATGCATCGAATCTCATATGCTTCAGATATAGTATTGATTACATATGCTATAATATTCACTTGTTCTAATTTTCCAAATGCCTGGGGCATTAAAAGGGAAAAGGACTAGAACTTGGTATGACTAAAGTTATTGAACAACTGTCAAGAACATTCTTAGGTTATTCAAAAGGATTGGTTGCTTGTGGACAGTTGCAAGTATAGTGATATTCGGACGGGCCATATTGACATAATTCTGAGTTGAAGTGATTCTTATTCAGAATTGATTATCGTATGGAAATATGGAAAGGTTTCCATAGTGGGAGTTGATGATTATAATCTATATGTGAGTTAGGAACCTTAATGCAAGAAGGTGTTCAAGGAGTTATCTTGAATTTGAAACTTCTTTACCATGAAATTGTTTAAAATAACAAAGTTTAAATGGAGCATTTTGTGACATCGTTGGCTAAGTCTCGGTGACTTTGACGTCACATCATCACAAAAGGATATTACATGCAACGTTAGACTTTAACACATTTAGTGGTGACAAGAATTTGGAATTCTCACACTTGTAATAAGGATTTGGAATTGTAATATGAGCATCATTGGAATTATGTCCAATTGATCTGTTCACAAAGGGAGGAGCATAGAGAAACATAGTATGCACGTTTAGAACACGGCATGACAAATGTTTAATTCAAGAATTTAGTTGATTAATCGAAACATTTAATAATTAATAATGTCTAATTAATATGGTGATTAAATAATAAGTGTTTTATTTATATTCAATAGTTTTGAGATTATACTTAATTAGGTTATTATTGTGTTTCACTTTGCATGTTTTACTTCCAGAATAATTGGATTATTCAAACATCCACAGTCGATCATACTTTTGGAAGTAAGTAGTGAATCAAGACTATCATGAATTGAATTGTAGATTGTCTATGGAGATTAGACATAGCAATGGTTTTGCTGCAATGTTCATGAGTACTTGAAAATGGGGATTTTAAGTATTGGATAAACCCATGCTTAGAGAAATACTTCATGGATTTTATCACGAGTAATTTTGAGACGATAATATCTTATATTCTTGAAACAAAGATATATGAGTTGTTGTTTATGATTCGGTTGTGCATTGATAATACGTAAACGCATTAGTAACTTGATGTCCTAAAATGTATTGTTGTGTGTGATTTGATGAGTGAATAGTACAAGCATATGAGTCGAAGTTTATCCATTCCTTTTTCCCTAAACGGAAAAATTGATATATGTGGGCCCCTCGATGATTTGATTATGAAATCTAAAGCGCTTGGCCAAGCCTGGACTGAATTGATGTGTTCAATTAGTAGTCTCAATCAGTTGTCATAAATCAGAAATCGGGAAACAAATATTGGACGGAGAGATTGATTATAATCCATATCTCACGTCCTTACGATATCTTGTAGAACAGAGGAATATTTGATCACTTATCTAAGGACATGTAACCGACTAGGTCAGAGTTTGACAGCGTCTTTGAAAGCAACAATTTGCTAGTCAATTTTTGAAGTCATACTTGCAACTATAGTTATTAGACTTATTCAGGTGCGAGACTGTTGGCGTAGGTGTCTAAGCCCATAACTATAATTGGTATAAATTTGAATTGATAGTAGCACAGTCCTTTTAGGTTGCCTTCAAACCTAGCAATTGAATAGGATAACTATTGGAGAGAGAAGAATGATTTATTAATTTATTACTTGGTTAATAAATTAATTAGAAATCAAAACAAATGAATTTATTAATGTATTATTGAAATAATATATTAATTAAAATCATATTGTTTAATTAATATTTAATCAGAAATTAATTTGGAATTAATTTTGGGATTAAAGGAATTAATTGAAACTGTAGGGACTAGAGGTGACAATGTTCAATAGTTGAGCATTGGGCAATTCTAGAACCTCCCAATAGTAGGTGGAACGAAATCTAGAGTGTCTCAGGGTTTCCTTGGGCTCTAAGGATGCCTTGGATGCCTTAGGGAGGAAGTAAAGGGATTAGGGATATCTTGGATTTACCTGCCTTATCCTACACCTTCCCATCACCTATATAATCTCTCATTAATGAGGACTTTCGTCCAAGCCTTCTTTCTAAGACCCTTGGACGAATTTTTGGTTCCTTCTTCTCTCTCTATAGTATTCTTTGGTTGCTTGAGTTTGTTTGTGAACCATTAGAGGTGTGACACTTGTTCTCAAAGTTCAAGATCTTCAAGGGTTTTATTGTTATTACAATATAACAACCAAGGGATGTATCCTAACCCTAGTTTTATGTTAATTTCGAAAATTATACTAGCCTCCTAGGGTTTCTATTTTTTGTGTTCAATGCTTGTATGTCTAATAGTAAAAACATAGATCCTCAAATTAGGGTTGCATGCACACATAGGATTGTTTGCTATGTATAAAACCCATCAATCACGTCCCAATTTCCTCTTCTACATAAATACCATAAAATGTCAAATATACACATAAACATAAACATTGATGTACCATTAAAAAATTACCAAATCAGAAGCTATCTTCAAATGATTTGCAGATCCAACATTATGGGTAGGTTGTGCTACTCCATCAACCACACCGTTACGCCTATTTTTCTTGTTCTGCTCAGATTTGAGCTTGTATTCATCTGTATTCCATTTTACTTGCAAGGATTTCCAGACTTCTTGTGCAATATGAGCTGTTTTAAAGGCATGTGGGTTTCTTTGTGGGCTCCGCATGTTGTAGAGATATTGACCATAACTTTGTGCCGCTTTACTTGCCCAAGCATGCCTCACCAGCGAGTCTATTGTTTCACCCCAACAACATCTTTTCTACACATTAACAATATAAACAATAGTTTAAATGTAAATTTTTACCAAACAACAATATATCACATATAGTTAACTACCTGGAACTCCTCCCAATATAATTCGAGCATTTCTTTGCTTACTTTTCCCCAAGTGTACCATTGTGGATCTACTCTTTGTAAAAAAGGACCAACTAATAATGTGTGCACAAGGGCCTGGTGGCATGAGCCTACAAATAATCATGTGATCATTTTAGTTTTTAATTCATATGTGCGTGTACACCAAAAGGTTATACATAGAAAAAAGTTGTAAGATATGATTGGTAACTCACGTTTTTTTTTTCAAACATGAACAGTTAAACGTCCATCTAGTCCACAATCTTTAGAGGAATTGTTTTCACCTTCTACATTTTTCACAACATATCCATTCACGGTTGGTTGTTTTAGTGATGGGGTAGATTCCAGGATAGGTGTTGGTGATGGGGTATATTCTAGGGTAGGTGTTGGGATAGATGTATATGTTGAGGATGTGGTAGCTCCTTTAGGTAAGGAGGATTTGGTAGTTACTGTAGTTGTTGAGGATGGTAGTGTCAATGAAGGTTTTGAGGTTGTGGTAGTAGATATAGGTGTTGATGATGTGGTAGTGGATGTCGGTGTTGAGGATGGTTTCGATGATGTAGGTGCTGAAGTTTTGGTTGTAGATGTAGGTGTTGAGGATGGTATTGGTCCAGTTGCTGAAGTTTTAGATGTATTTGTTGAGGATGGTGTGGATGTTGTAAGTGATACTGAGGAAGTGGTATTCATGGTTGCTGTTAATGATTTAGGTTTAGGGGTTTTGGTGCTAGATGTTATATGTGCATTGGATGTGGTTGCTGATTTTGGGAAGTCGACTTCTTCATCTTGTAATTGTCTGCTTATGAATTCTGCAGTTGAAGTCCTGTTGCAGTTCAAAACTTGTGGTGCAATGAATTTAGTTGCCTTCACGCCTGATGCTCCTTTTGGTTTCAAGTTCGAGATCTTTCTTACTTAAAAATAAACAAAAAACTATAGTCAATACCAATGTATTAAAGATGATAAATTATTGATGAGCAGAGAACAATCATACAATAAAAATAAATTATAGATGAAGGCATTACTATGCATGCATACTATTGAATACAATTAATATTACCTACTTCGTTAACATGTGATTAAAGTGCGGCAATCATAGATTATGAAATCAAAACCAATGTAGTTGTAATTTAAGATGATAATATATATGAAGATGATCAGAGAACAAGAAATGATGATCACGACAATAGTAAATTAAATAAAAATAAAATTTAGATGAGTAACAACCTATATCGTCAAAGTCAGTGCACACACGTAATAAAGAAAGATTTCGATCAATTACCCGCCGGAGATGATTCCAGAAAATGTAAACCCTATTTCTAATAAGTTAACTTATCTTAATATGCAGCCTTAACATGTGTAGGTTAGAGGGAAGGAATTGGGAAATATTTTGAAGCTCTGCTAATGAATAATTCAAACTATACAAATTAGCGCTAAATATTTAGTAATTCAAATTTTTTTAAAGTAGCTCCAGCTTGATAGAAAGGGTATATAACGTCCAGAAAGAACAAAGAGTAACGGGGTGTTCATACCATAATTTTAATTTAAAATTATAAACGAGAATGAAATAATAATAAACAATACATCTTTATGTTTCTATGTTTGAACCAAAATTTATATATAAAAGACGTATGGGTCATGGGTCGATGTGTTTGTTGCTTATATTGTAATGGTAACACCCATGGATGACATATGGGTCATGGGTCATGTGGTAGTTGCTTATAGTGTCATGGTAACACCCATGGATGACATATGGGTCATGAACCAAGTTGTAGTTTCTTATAGTCTCATGGTAACACCCATGGATGACATATAGGTCATGGATCAAGTTGTAGTTTCATATAGTGTCATGGTAACACCTATGGATTACATATGGGTCATGGGTGTGATGGTAACACCCATGGATGACATATGGGTCATGGGCTGCTTATAGTGTCATGGTAATACCTATGGATGACATTTGGGTCATAGATCCATGTGGTAGTTGCTTATAGTATAATGGTAACACCCATGGATGACATATTGGTCATGGGTCATGTGGTAGTTGCTTATAGTGTCATGGTAACACCCATGGATAACATATGGGTCATGGGTCATGTGGTAGTTGCTTATAGTGTCATGGTAACACCTATGGATGACATATGGGTCATGGGTTTATGTGGTAGTTGCTTATAGTGTCATAGTAACACCCATGGATGACATATGGGTCATGGATCAAGTTGTAGATGCTTATAGTGTCATGGTAACACCCATGGATGATATATGGGTCATGGATGAAGTTGTAGTTTCTTATAGTGTCATGGTAACACCTATGGATGGCATATGGGTCATGGGTGTGATGGTAACACACATGGATGACATATGGGTCATGGGCTGCTTATAGTGTCATGGTAATACCCATGGATGACATTTGGGTCATAGGTTCATGTGGTAGTTGCTTATAGTGTAATGGTAACACCCATGGACGAAATATGGGTCATAGGTCATGTGGTAGTTGCTTATAGTGTCATGGTAACACCCATGGATGACATATGGGTCATGTGGTAGTTGCTTATAGTGTCATGGTAACACGCATGGATGACATATGGGTCATGGGTCATGTGGTAGTTGCTTATAGTGTCATGGTAACACCCGTAGATGACATATGGGTCATGGATCAATTTGTAGTTGCTTATAGTGTCATGGTAACACCCATGGTGTAGGAAACGTTGTGGACGTGGACTTTTAGTAATGGGTAGATGGGTGAGTAGGTGTGTGGTGGAAGTGGCTTAGGGTGGGTGTGGGATTAGAGGAATGGTTCTTAACCTCTAAGCCGTAAGTCATAAGCCTTACAAGCCATGTGCCTTAAGCCCTAAGCTATAAAATGTGATGTTTCTTCCCCTGTTGTGTCGCACAGGTAAATAAAATACGACCCTACTCCTAATTTCCCTCTCTACAATTTCGTTTGTGATGTTGTTTGATTTGTTCACGTCAATGTCTTGAAACCCCTACTATTTTGATGTTTCAAAAAGGGATTTATAGATGCACCTTTGATAATTGTAGGTGTTTTGTACCCTTGTTCTAATCCTCTGCTTTTCATGCTTGTATTGTACCATAAATGACATAAGCAAAGTTAATTGCACTAACGAAAGATACTCAAAGTAAATGGTTTTCATGCTATAAATATTTGGGCATAAATAATGATAAAGTGGTTCAGTTAATCCATTGAGATCCTTCTGTTGTAAAGCTGCAGCTTTGATTGGAGACTATTGTTCATGGTTAGAGTATGATAGATTATTACATATTCCCAACTCTTGAAATGGGTTCTTCAGATATTTTTTGTTGAGTTGTTCTTATTGTTAACCCTTTACGACCACTAGTCAATGTTGATTTCACGATTTGAATTTTGTATGAGTTGGAATTGTACAATGCCCACCCCCAAATGTATAAATTTAGCAACGTTTAAATGGAAACCATTTTCATTTTATGGCACTACTCATTAGTGGGCATAGTGTCCCCCCTTAAAAAACTAAAGAACGAAGTATTTACGCCTTTAGTGCCAAAGGTAATTGGTAGCTTGTTGAGGGAACGGACATGACTGGATGTTGGTCTTGAGTTGAAAATGTAATTGTGGTTCATAATCCGGATAGAGAATCAAAATCAGGTCCGGCTGTCAACCGACGTCGAGGTGGATTGAGAACCGAAGATGATTGTGTGTCTTCCCGTCCGGATGGTATGATAGAATGATACCTCATAGAACTGGTCTAACATGGAGTAGGGCTAGGAGAGATATCTCCCAACAGTTATCATATCGGTACGTTACCCATGTTCGGAGAATAATCAGGAAAGAAAAAAGTTTGAGGCACCAACAATTGTTGCAGATAAATTGTCGATACTGAGCCCGGAGGTTGAGTGCCAGGGCCGAAATCAAAACTCCATAGCAACAACCGAAGGGGAAAATCTCCAACTCAAAGCGAGGTCTGGTAGCGAGATGATATGCTCACAACACCGAAGGCAATGAGGTTTAAGCAAAATACAATTAATAATGGCATCATGAAGTTCTGCTCAGTGAATAACTAACTGAATATCCCCACTATTTGATTTTCTCAACATTTTTTAGTTGATGTTTATTTCGTTGAAAAGAATTGTAGGCAAATGTATGGTTTTAATATTGAAGGGCAATTTAGTCAATTAGCTTTTTCTCATAAATTAATATGATTAAAAAAATTATAAAAACTGATTAAAAATGTTTAAAAATAGATTTGGGCAAATCCGATATTTTAAAAGATTAAGAATGATAAATACAATATTTAGAGTTTAGATCGGACAAATATGATATTTAAATGTTTATTAAGGGTATTTACGAAATTCTTTCCTTTTTTAAAAATGAAAAATTATAATACTAAGTAAATAAGTTAACTATTATAAAATACATATCATAAGTCATTTTTGATGTCAAACAAATCAATGTGAAAATGCTTTAACAAACCACCAAATATACATGGAATTTCAAATACTAACAATCAAAGTAGTCGACTAACATTCTGTCAAAATCAAATAGAAATGCAAAGTTGGCATTTTATTTTTAACTGTCGTTCTCTTTTTCAAACAATTATGGCACTAAATGCGAATTTTATGTGACAAGTATTTTGTTGCTAGGCTAGTTGGTTAAGACAAGTAGTAGTATCCATCATGTAAAGTTATTAACTCATTTAATTAGCATAGTCTACATTAAAAATATTTGTTTGTTTTGAGAGAAAAAATACAATTTACTCTATTCGATCATTAATATCTTCTATATATAAGTTTCCTCCATCTAAAAAATACAATTTACTCTATTCATTATCTTCTATATATAAGTTTCCTCCATCTCACATAGACATATGCACTGCCTAGTTTCCCTTTCGAGAATACAACACAAAATGTCAACTAGCGAAACATCATATTGGAGAGTTGATTTTCTTCTTGTGTTATATGTGGGGATTTTACATCTATCAAATACAAAAGGAGACATTCAGCCATTAATTCCGGGAATCATGGTATTCGGAGACTCTATTGTTACAGTCGGAAACAATAACCACCTCTCAACCGTTGTACAATCAAACTTCCCTCCATACGGTAGAGACTTCATGAACCAGCTCCCCACTGGTCGGTTTTGTAACGGAAAACTCGCCTTGGATTTCACTTGTAAGTATTTTATTATAAAATTATCACCATGACATGTTACAATTATTGTATATATTTCATACTTTCTGTGCAGGTGAGAACCTTGGATTACCAAAATACCCTCCTGAAATACTAAACAAAGAATTAGCTAAAGGGGAGAATCTCTTAGTTGGAGCCAACTTTGCATCTGGTGGCTCAGGATATTATGAGACCACTGCCAGGCTATATGTAAGACCAAGTTTTCCTTATTACAATGACTTTAACATAATGTAAGAAATTGATATATAATTAGAATATAATCCATTTTAGTTTTTTTGATATATAATCAGAACACGATTCCATTGAGCAAGCAAGTTGAGTATTACAAGGAGTACCAGATAAAGCTGGTGGATGTTGCAGGGTCATCGAATGCAACTTCAATAATCACAGGTTCAATATACCTTGTGAGCGCTGGAACTAGCGATTTTGTCCAAAATTACTATGTCAATCCATTCCTATACGAAGTCTACACACCTTACCAATTTTCAGACATCCTTATACGAGCCTACTCCCATTTCATCCAGGTTAAAAAAATAAAAAAATAAAAAATAAAAAGTTTTTAACACTCGAATTCTGGTTTACATTAATAAAATCAAATGGCGTAACTTTTTTTTGTTGTTGTTTTAAATTGATTGAAATAGTTTGTTACGCTTATGGGGTTACAAACAATAAAGGGTGTTTATCTTTTTCGAAATATATTCCATATATAACTTTTAAGAAACTTGAATTATTTTTCTTAGGAACTATATAGGCTAGGAGCAAGAAAGATCGGAGTATCGACATTGCCACCAATTGGGTGCCTACCAGCATCCATTACAATCTTTGGTAAAGGTTGCAATGAATGTGTCACAAAGATGAACTCGGTAGCCCAATACTTCAATAAAAAGCTCAACGCCACATCTAATATACTAAAGGCCAAACTCACAGGCCTTAATATTGCGGTGCTCAATATCTACAAACCTCTTTATAACCTGGTTCTGAAACCTAACGATTTTGGTATACGATTGAAGCGTAAAATTGGTTAATGCATCTTGTATATACATGTAGTAATGTAATAATTCGTATTTTTAGGTTTCTTTGAAGCACGGAAGGCGTGTTGTGGTACTGGTTTGCTGGAGACTTCGTTTCTATGCAATGAGAAGTCACCAGGGACGTGTGCCAATGCCACGGGATATATTTTCTGGGATGGGTTTCATCCATCGGAGGCAACAAACAAGATCTTGGCAAACGAGTTGCTCCTTGATGCCATCTCTCTTTTGTCATGAATCATAATGGCCTAGATCGGAATTTGTATACAATGGTACAAACATAATGGAAATTCAAAATGGTATTTGCACAAACTTGCTTAATATTAAAAGTGGTACATCCCAAAATCATAATGTAAATGAAAATTACAATTGTATCCGTTGACTCTTCATTTGTTAAAATCAATCTGTGATATCGTCATCTCATCTGGTGCTTGTAGAAACATATCATTCTCATGAAAATAAGCAAACAACCATTTGAAATTTGACCACTCATGTTATTCTAAAACTTATTTTTGACATGACTCGATGTTCTAGAAAATATTCTCTCTATACTTGTCCATATCAACCGGAAAAATCAAAATTAACTTGATAAAAAAAGGTACTAGTGTGCAAGTAACGCACATATTTGTTTTGAGGTCCATTGACAGAAAAATAACGTCATAAATATTTTGAATACAATCAAGAAGCATTAAATCGGAAATTCAAAAGGATAAATTGTAGCAAGCTTAAGTACTTTTTTATTATCGAAAGAAGTAAAGAAATCTTTAAGACCGAAGCAAACCATGCATATAAGCAACTCCATAGTCATTTATGTAAGATATATGGCTATAATTATATATAAATTAACATATAAGTACATACAAAATTATTTAAATGGAATAAAGTAATTAATATACTTATAAGAAATAAATTATTATTTATCAAATAAAACAAATAAATAAATAAATAATTGGTTATTAATTTATCATTTATTATCTAAAAGCAAACTAAATAAATAAAAGAGTTATTTTATTAATTAAATTAAATGGTATCTTTATAAACCATTTATTTATTTAATGGGTAATTAATTAATATGTTGGTTTGATAAAACAGTTATACTAGAAAAGGTCGTTAAGTTGGTCATTAAATAAATTAGGTCACTTACTGTAAAGGTGACAATTTTTTATACAAACTAGTGACACAACGATAAATAGGTTTGAGTTGAGTTTTTCTGATTTATCAACCCGTTAACCTATTTATTATATGGGTCGTGTTCGGGTTACAAATAATTATATTGGTTGACCTGTGAACCTGTTTATTTTATTAGATTATATATATATATATATATATATATATATATATATATATATATTAAATAAAGAAGAGAGTAAGGACTAAGTAAATATATGTTATTTAGAATGCAAATTGGCATGTTTGTGACTAATTTATATTAGGGTTGAAAAGGACGACACAAATATTTCTATGAGTTGCGTCCAGATTAATCTTTTATAGCCCACCAACCTATTAACGTACGACCCTCCAACCTAAAACCACCATGGTTGCCACCCCTATGTAAAACCATAATAATCCTCCTTCAAATCCCCAAAACCAGTGCTCCTTCCTCCGCCTTATGGTTTCGATGACTTCAAAAAAGCGAATAAGGAACATTAGATTTGATGATTTGGTTGTCTAGCAGTTGTCATTTCAGCTTTACACGGATATTAAAAGAGGTAATCATTAATGATTATTGTTCTCCCTCGATAATGGATTTTTACACCCTATAGTTGTTATTAATCATCATTAGTTATCGTTGGATACAAATCTGAGGATAATAAATTTTAAAACTATATTTTATTTTGTTATTTTGATTTTGATTCTTGAAACTCTTTTTGAACGAACCAATATCTTACGTGACAGTGGCATATGTGGTATGGACTCTGATTACCTATGTGCTATGACTCGTCTTCGCGATACGATTCCGGGATTCGACTGTAGCGGTTTCACTAATAAGGACACCCCCCCTAAATCCCACAAGGCATTGGCTTGTGCCCTTTTTAGCAAAATCGTCAAATATATGGAAGTTGACTTCGACATGACTGTTAGACAGAAACCAGTCTTTGAGTGTCTACGGGCACCTCATGCTCAGGATTTTCTGCTAGCTATCCCTATTGATGGCCTTGGTCAACATATGTCTCATGTGGAGTACCGGACTATCCTTCGTTACCGCCTCATGATTCCTCTATTTCCAATTGACAATATATGCCCAGTTTGCCACAAGACATGCTTGGATACCTTTGGGGAACATGTGGTTCATTATAGAGACCTCCCTGGTTTCAAGTACAGACATGATGTCGTTAGGGATGTTCTCTTTGATGCTTGTCGGCGTGCTCGTATTTCTGCGAAAAAAGAAGCGTCAGTGAACTTTTTGACGGACCCATAGGATGGAAGGTCCACACTTCGACCGACTGACATTTTGGTCTTTGGATGAGTAAGAGGTAAGCACGCGTGTGTGGATCTTACTGGGGTCTCTCATCTCGTTGGTTTGAGGAGCGAGGGTTTCACAGCAGGGCATGACGTTTTGAAAGTCGTTGAGTGCAAAGTGGCAAAGCACGAGAATGCATGTATAGAAAATCAGCATGTGTTTGTACCTTTTGCATTTGATACATTTGGTTTTCTCGCACCAGAGGCGGTGGAGCTCCTCAACAGAGTCCAACGGGTCATGCATTCTAATGTCATATCTCCTAGATCCACATATGTTGTTATCAAAAGAGTTAGTTTTGCCATCTAGAAAGGGCTTGCAGCGCAGTTTGTTGCCCGTTTGCCTTCCATCGATATGTATTGAACTTTATTAGTCGAATTATTGATAATATAAATCCCCAACATTGGTTGAAATCCATTTTAGTAGTTATGATCACAAAAATATTAAATTATTTTGATTGTTCTTGATCCATTCTTTGGTTTTTCTTAACGTATTAACGATTTATAATTATAATTTCTATTAAAGTGTTATTATTGTTATTAGTCACATGCATGATTTGAAAAAATAATATCATGAAGCTCCTTCATTTTGAATGTGTTGTTCTTGCCAAATTTAAATTGTGGTTGAATGTCTGAATGTTCTCATTATTTTCCATCTGAATGTGATGTATGTTAGTTGGCCAAATTATGAGCCTAAATCTATGTAATACACTAGTACTTATGGTTCTATTTTCTTGTAATATTACAAATACAGAGACAATACAAATATATAAAGCCTTGTGGGAGATGGAGCATAAAAACAATCGGACCAGCAGCATATAGGCTTGGCTACCTTGGCCCAACAATCTTCACATACCATTGTCAAAGCTGCCAAAAGCCCACTGAGAGGGAGTCCAACCTGTGTTTTAGCCCATCGTGATAGATTGTCCCACCATCAGCAAGCCTAAGACGAAGAAGACACCTATTAGTCCCTCCCTCTCGGCCCGCTTGTGGTTGCAACACCCCACCCGACCACCCCAACATCGGTGGGTGACGCCCGAAATATTTTTCTTACAAATTTTTTTTTCTAATAACCCCTTACATTTAGACCAAAATTATTTCACAGTTCTCATGAAATAATTTATGTATTTGTATTTTATGTTTTTAATATGGGAAAATAACTCGTGAGGGTAATGAACTATCCTTTTTGTTTATATTTTGTCACTTTCGTTTTTTTTTTGTACACAATTTACCATTGAACTTGTTTTTTGAGTTCCAAAATATCATTGCAACCTGCTATTGAAGGTTTACGGCGACTTTATCACCTCGGGCGGCTCTCTGCTCATCTTCTCAGGAGAGCCTCCGACAAACATGAGTTTTCTGGCTATTTCAAACCCACAAATCGAGATCAAAACCCACAAAAACCAATGCTCGATTGTTCTTCTTCTCTATTTTTCAGATCTTCAAATCGAAAAAATGCATAAATGAAATCGATTTTTATTTATGATTTTTCACACCATTTCAGTTTTTAGATCTAATACATCATAACCCAAAAAAATCTATAAAAAATCAAAACCCACAAAAACCAAGTTTCAAAATACAAAAATCGACCTTCAAGAACACATACAATAATCGAAGGCTTTGAGTTTTTCTTGTGTTCTTGAGTTCGGAGTTCCATAAACGAAAACCCTTAAACCCATTCAAATATCAAAGGGTTTTTCCTTGTCATTGAAATCGATTTTCTTTTTGTCTTCTTGAGTCTTGACTTCGTAATTTCCAGAAATGAAAACAGATCAAATGGATTTTTTCCATAAATGATTTCGATTTTCTGGGTAGAATCTTCAAGAACAAATGAAATTGATTTTCTAGGCAGATCATTGTTCATCTGAAATCAGTTCCTGGGTTAAGAAATTAAGATCTTCATTGTCTTCTTGAGTATTGAGTTCGTGATTTCCATAAATGAAAACAGATTAAATCGATTTTTTCAACAAATGAAATCGATTTTCTGGGTAAGAGCTTCATGTACAATTAAAATCGATTTTCTAGGCAGATGTTTGTTCATCTAATGAATGAAGCTTCGATTTTACATTTCAATCTTGGATTTTGAAGCTCGATTTTGAATATGGAATGTGTTCTTCATGTGTATTCTTCAGATTTGGAAACAATGTGGAAAATGCTCTTCGATTTTTGATTTCGATCTTGGACTTGAAGTTCGATTTTGGATCTTGGATTTTGAAACTTGATTTTGGATATGGATTTGTTCTTCGTGTGTATTCTTTCAGATCTGAAAAATAGTGGTTTTGGATGGTGTTTTCTTGTTGATTTTGTGCAGGTAAAATGAAGGGGGTGGTGGTGGAGATGGTGGTGTATGGGAAGATGGTAGCCGAACGTGATGAGAAATGTTTCACAAGAAGAACTCGCCAGAATATTCATTTTTCGCCGAAGCCTCATCGGAGAAGGTGACCGGAGTCTCCGGAGAGGACAAAGACACCGGAAACCTTCGATAACAGGTGATAGTCGGTCAAAAGGGTTATGATGAATACAAACAACAAGTTAGATAATATATTGCGTACAAAAAAAGGGGACCAAATGTGAACAAAATCTTGGTTACCCTCCTGAGTCAGTTTCCCTTTTAATATTCTGGTTAATGTTTCTTTGCGATCCAAATTAAATCATAGAAACAATTTTTTTTTTAAAAATAGTTTACTTTGATAAAATCGAAAATTGGTTTTAGTTCTTTTTCATTTTAAAATTGTTTTAATAAAACAACTATTATTTAAAATTGGTTTTAAACAAATCATGTAACGGGTTTGTATGCATGGAAAATATTTGTAACACATATGTTTGTAAACTTGGATTACTATCAACACTCTAAATTTAAATCTTGTCATATAATGTTGTAACAACTTATATGCATAATTTTAGATATTGTTAGACCTAGCCATACTGCCACCCTAAGGTGAAACTTTTGTGTAACATCCCGAAATTCAGGTAAAGCTATTTAACCCTTCTCTTTTTTCCAAGTTGTCAAGTTAAGTCCCTTAAGTAAAATGTTAGGCTTGTGAGTATGCTGGGCGTACTGAGGAGTACGCTGCGCGTACTCGGGCGCTTAATTTGGACGCGGACTCGCCTGGGTACGCTGGGCGTACCCAGGGTTACGCTGGGCGTAGCGAGCCCAGGTATAAACCCTAATTTGGGGCTTGTGCACTATAAAAGGAATGCTATGGCCTTGACCTCAGCCTCCATTCCAGAGAATGAAACCCTAAAAGAGAGTCCTCCTTCGTTTCTAGCTAGTGTGTTGGTGTTCTAAGCTTCTAAGTGTCATTTCAAGGTGGTGGAAGAGAAGAAGAGGCCATTTTGGAAGCTAGAAGTTTGTGGGAAAGAGTAGATCCGAGCTTTTCAGAGATTGGAGCTTCTTCCTGAGGTAAAAAGCTCAAAACTTGCCTTGTTATTTGTGTTGTGTGCTTCTTGGACCAATTTCTAGGGTTTTTGGTCCCAAGATGGAGACTTTATGAGCAAATGGTCTCCATTGGCCTATATCTATCATATTTCAGGACTATATGAATTGTATGTTCATAAAAATGCAATCTTGGACGTAAATATTGAGCCATGCATGAGATCTAGACCTTTGGAGGAGAAAGGAAAGGTGTTAGAGGGTGTAGCGACCTTTACAGCCATGCAAAGGCTTAAAGGTTCCGACTTTATGGGATAAGAGGCTTAAGGAGAGTCAGATCTGGAAGTTGAAGGAGTGTCTTAACCGTTTAAGACCAAAATCCATAGAATGGCTGAAACTGAGACTTACGCTGGGCGTAACTCTCAGTACGCGCAGCGTAAGGGTCCAAGACCCCGATTCTGGATCGCCGGAGTACGCCCAGCGTACAAGAGCTGGTACGCGCCGCGTACTGCCCCTGTTGACTTTTGTTGACTTTTAGGGTCTTGGTCAATGATGTGAAATTTATCTAGTCTTAAATTTATAAGGTTGAAATTACCGATACTAGAATTTACTATCGACTTAGGCAAGTGTAGCTAATTGAATTTGTAATATAGCAATGGTAAGAACGGATGTCGAACACTTGGGGAAATGAGTATGATTTAATATTAGACTATTTGTCGCTAATTAACTTAAAAGATAAGTAACTTGGGGGAATTTCTAGTAACAAGACAATAATGAGAATTTTAACAATTAAAGTGTAGAATAAATATAGAACAAGAATTGGTTTTTAAGAATCAAGAATGATAAGGATGCTTTCACTTAGATTTAATTCCACCTTTTAGTAATGAATGATTTATATTAAGTGCAATGGATATTATTAGTTATTTACCGATTTCTAAAATTGGTTAAAAATCATGATCTAAATTTTTTACCGTTTTGATAATAAAATTAATTAAAAACAATTGTCATGCAATTAACAATTTTATTAACAATAATTAATTCGTATCATGCAAACATTTGATCAAACTATTCATTTTAGTGGTAGTAAAACAAATAGGAATCGTAAGTTGGTCGTACGATATAAAATATACATGTTAAATTTTTAGTATTTTATTTTGCCCAATTCCTAGAATATTGTCCTTTACTAGTCATAAATATCAATGGTTATGAAAAATTTATGATTCAAGATAATATAATTAAAGTGATCTTTTAAAAATATTAACTTAGTTATGGGAAAATTAATTACAAAAACTTAACATATACAAATAAATGATCAAATATGCATGATAAAATAAATAACAATTAATATCCGAATAATATAAATCAAATCATATTTTCAAGGTTTCATTATCCAAGTGAAAGCAAAGAGAATTTAGCTCATAGTTAAGGTTACAACATACATACAAAACATATTGAGAATGTTAAACATGTCGATAAAACAAACCCGATGTAGTCCCTAATGCCACTGCAATCTTTAATTCCTTAGCTTTTTGACTCTTGAATCCCCAATTGTGGTTCAAAGGTTGGATGGAATTTGGTATAGTGGTGATATGGTAAGAAATTGTATGGAGAAATTTGTGTATCAAAGTGTATGATGGATCTTTTTGTGGTGAAAAATGGTGGTATTTATAGTAAAAATTTGGAAAATTAAATACCAAAAAGAAATAAATTGAGATTGGATCTAATGAAAAAGAATTCAAAAGAAATAAAAAGATGGGAATAAATGGTTGGAAAGTTTAAAGGTGGTGAATTATTGAGTATTGGTTGGAAAGAAATGGGTTTAAAATAGGAAAAAGTGGGAAAAATTGGTTAAAAAACGTAAAGGAAATGAATTGGCAAATCTGGTAACCAAAACGACGTCGTTTAGAAGGATGAACAGTGCGAATCGGATTTTGGGTCGAAACCGGGTCAAGGCGCGGACCTTGATGTGAGACGAAACGGATCGGAGTTCGGGTCGGATCGGGCACGGATCTGGGCGTGGATCGGATCAGGTGACGTCACGGATGACGTCACAGGCTAAAAAAAACGCGGATCTAAACCGGTTCGGATCTCTGGGTCGGGTCGGTAACATCGGATCTTTCTGTGAGGGAAAATGGAAGCGGGGCGGAGCGGTTCGCGGGTCGGATCGGGTACCGGATTGAGGTGGACGGATCAGGCCTTGTTTTTGTTGGGCTCCGGGTTTTGGGCTAAATCCTGATTTTTGGGCTCTTTTTCTTTTCCTTTTTAATTTTTTATTTTTTACAAATTAAATTAAATTAAATTAAATTAATTAATATAAATTATTTAGAAATTAAATAATTAATTCCCAATAATTTATTTTAATTAAACCTCATTAATTAATTTAAATTTCTTTTTATATTTTTATTTTGTTTTCTCGTCTTTCCAACGCGGCTATCTTTGAATTCTTTGACTTTTTGATCTCGATTTTCTTCGTGTAATTTCTTTCACTTCTTTTTGCGGATTTTTGCACGTTTTCTTCTTCTTTTTTCTCAGAAATGCTTTTTAGCTGTAAAATGGAAATTCAAACTTTATAAGTACCTTTTATCTTAAATCATACCAAAATATAGCTAAAAATACATAAATATCGCTCGAAATATATGTATAATTATTACGATATCAAAATACCCCACACTTGAACTTTGCTTGTCCTCAAGCAAAACTAACTTTAGCATGTCATCATATCAAAACCTTCATCACCAACATTGTTTAAGACAATCCAACTTGAACCCAGCCATTACATCGAAACCTCAATGCATACATTTGTGTCTAATGATTCTTAAAACTTCCCCAATCCTAAATACTCACAATCTTCATAAACACTTGCCCACTTCTTTTGAACAACATTCATTTTATGCATCCCTCTGAATATATCCTCAGAAATCTTTTCTTAACCTCAAAGTATTTTTACTAAGTCCCCAAGCATACATATGGAAAAATAACCTAGAAATAAAAATTACAATAACTAATAACTTGGCAAATTGCCTTTATTCTAGAGTCTTCATTGATTTTTGGAATTTTTCTTCATGATATTTCTTGATCTTCATAGCTTTGTAGACTTTTCTTTTTTTTTTTTTTTTTTTTCTTTCTTTTTTTTTTTTTTTTTTAACTAAAAATCCTAAAAAAAAACATTTGCTTAAGCAAGGGAACTTAACTTCAACCATTATTGGTTAGAGATATTAGTCTAGAGTGCAATGACTTCATAAGCTTTCCTGGATATATTTCTGGTACACGATGCTAAACATATTATGGCCCTCAAACTAAGCAAGGTTGTGTTTTTGTTCCATGATTTCACTAGGATAGGGAAAACACAAATGTACTATAACATACTATTGGTTCAATTAAACATTTGAGTTCGCATTGGATCATCCTACACAACGTTAGTAAATTGGTTTCCTTATTCGACCCCCTACCCCACACTTAAATCATACAATGTCCCCATTGTATGCAAAAGTAAAGAACATAAAGGTAAAAATGGAGAAAAAGGAACAGACTCCCCTGGGGTATTGTAGTGGCGAGGTCGAAATTCTGATCTGCGTGGGACAAGTGTTTGGTACACTTTTCTGTTTGTGCTGTTGAAGTGCATGTAACTCATTTCTTTTTGAACCAGCTGGATATTTAGGAAAAAGTGGCATCTGAGTCTTTTTCCGCACAATTTCTCTAAACAGGTGCATTTACGTGTCGCGTATAATATTTGAACACGTCGCGTAATGCAATTATTGGGATCCTCTATGCGTTTCTTGAATTTAACGTTGTGTATACTGGCCAAGTACACATTGCGTTATTAGAACAATTACTTCTTTTCGCTGAGTGAATTTGATTTGACTTGTGTCGGCCGAACACTTGCTTTATCCTTCGAATAAAACTCTCCCGTTGGTCAGTATCAGCTTCAGTTCTTCATCCTGTTCTTTGTGGGGAATCACCCCACACTTATGTGATGCCACTTCTCCTATTGTAATTTGCATTTCAGAAATTTACTTTACACCATTCTGACCATCACCTGTTTCTAAGCTGAAAAGTAACTTTCACAGAAAAATAAAACCATTAAAAAGCACTTTTATTGAAAACACAAACTAAAAAGAAAATTCACACCAAACATACAGAAAATAAACACACCAAATTTAAAAATCAAAACAAACATCGGGTTGCCTCCAGCAAGCGCTTCTTTTTAACTGAGTCATGAGCCAGACTCTACCCCTCACTTAATTGTTTTCAGTGAGTTGGAGGGGTATATCCTCTTTCTCTTCTTCTTCTAACATTCCTTCCTGGTAATGCTTCACTCGATGTCCATTTACCTTAAAGCTTTCTCTATCTTTTCCAATTAGTTCGATTGCACCATGTGAAAAGACTTCTTTTATTGTGAATGGACCGTACCAACGCGTCTTCAGTTTACCTGGAAAAAGTTTCAACCTGGAATTGAATAGCAATACTTTTTCTCCAGGGGTAAACTTTTTGTCTCTGCTTAATCTTTTATCATGCCATTTCTTTGATTTCTCTTTGTAGATTTGAGAGTTTCCATAAGCTTCATCCCTTAATTCTTCCAGAGCATTCATCTGCATAAGACGGTTAGTTTTAATTTCCACAGGATCAAAGTTGCATGATTTCAATGCCCAAAATGCTTTATGTTCGATTTCGACTGGCAAATGACATGCTTTTCCAAAGACCATCCTATATGGTGTACTACCAATAGGTGTTTTGTATGCAGTTCGAAATGCCCACAGCGCATCATTAAGTTTATCTGCCCATTCCTTCTTGTTACTTCCCACTGATCGTTCCAGAATTCTTTTTAAAGTTCGATTTGTGACTTCAGTTTGCCCACTGGTTTGTGGATGATAGGCCGTTGCGATTCTATGGTGAACACCATATTTTTGCAAAACCTTTTCCAGTTGGGTATTGCAGAAGTGTGTACCCCTGTCACTGATCAGAGCTTTAAGGAAACCAAAACGTGAAAACAGATTCTTTAAAAACTTGACTACTACACGAGCATCGTTAGTGGGTAAAGCTTTCGCTTCAGCCCACTTTGATACGTAGTCAACAGCTACCAAAATATATTTGTTTCCTCGTGAGGAAGGAAATGGTCCCATAAAATCGATTCCCCAAACGTCAAAAATTTCGCATACTTGGATGCTGTTTTGGGGCATCTCATTTCGGGAAGAGATGTTACCGGCCCTTTGACATGCATCACATTCTTTCACGAAGATGTGAGCATCTTTGAAAATCGCAGGCCAGTAAAATCCAGCATCAAAGATTTTTCTTGCTGTGTAATTAGCACCATGATGCCCCCCAGTCGGTCCAGCGTGACATCCTTTCATGATCTCACAACTTTCTTTTCCGAATACGCATCTCCTTACTACATTATCCGCGCAACTTCGGAATAAGTAAGGGTCATCCCAATAATAGTGCTTGAGGTCCGAAAAAAATTTCTTCTTCTGTTGATGTGTCATTCCTTTAAAAAGAAATCCTGCAGCCAAGTAGTTTACAATGTCTGCATACCAAGGTACCTCTTCACCTATCATCATCAAGGATTCATCTGGAAATTTGTCATTTATTTCAGACTCCTTGAGTTCTTCGATGTTGGGATTCTCTAATCTGGACAAATGATCAGCAGCCACATTTTCCATGCCTTTCTTGTCTTTAATCTCGATGTCAAATTCTTGGAGTAACATGATCCAACGAATTAATCGTTGCTTAGAGTCTTCTTTCCTGAATAAATACTTCAAGGCAGCATGATCAGTAAAGACAATAGTTTTTGACAAGATCAAGTAAGAGCGAAATTTCTCAAAAGCATAAACCACAGCAAGCAATTCTTTTTCAGTTGTGGTGTAATTTGCTTGAGCGGGGTTTAACGTCTTGCTGGCATAGTAGATTGGCTGAAAATGTTTCTCAATTCTTTGTCCCATAACTGCTCCCACTGCAAAATCACTAGCATCACACATTAATTCAAATGGCAAATTCCAATTTGGAGCGACCATTATCGGGGTTGTTGTTAATTTTTCTTTTAAATTGTTGAAAGCATTTAAACAATCTGAAGAAAAATTAAACTTTGCTTCCTTTAACAGAAGTTGAGTCAAAGGGCGCGTGATTTTTGAAAAATCTTTTATGAACCTTCTGTAAAATCCTGCATGACCTAGAAAACTTCTGACCCCTTTGACGTTGGTTGGAGGTGGCAATTTTGATATTGTCTCTATTTTCGCTTTGTCCACCTCAATCCCCTCCTTGGAGATTTTATGCCCTAGTACAATGCCTTCTTGCACCATGAAATGACATTTCTCCCAGTTCAAAACCAGATTTGATTCTTCGCATCTAGCAAGCATTTTGTCTAGATTAGCTAAACATGCATCAAAGGAATCTCCAAACACTGAAAAATCATCCATAAACACTTCCATGAAGTTTTCCACCATGTCGTGGAAAATGGCTGTCATGCATCTTTGGAAGGTTGCAGGAGCATTGCAAAGTCCGAATGGCATTCGTCTGTATGCAAAAGTTCCGTATGGGCAAGTGAATGTTGTCTTTTCTTGATCTTCAGGAACGATAGGAATTTGAAAGTATCCTGAGAAACCATCTAGGAAACAATAGTAAGCATTTCCAGAAAGACGTTCTAGCATCTGATCGATAAAAGGAAGGGGGAAATGGTCTTTGCGGGATGCATCATTTAACTTTCGATAATCGATGCACACTCGCCACCCTGTAACTGTTCTTGTTGGTATCAGCTCATTCTTTTCATTGATTATGATGGTCATTCCTCCCTTCTTTGGGACAATGTGAATGGGGCTTACCCATGGACTGTCTGAAATAGGGTAGATCATTCCTGAATCTAAGAGTTTTACGATGTCTTTTCTCACAACTTCTTGCATTTTCGGGTTCAATCGCCTTTGTGGTTGGACTGCTGGTTTTGATCCTTCTTCCATCAAAATTTTGTGAGAACAATAGGATGGATTTATTCCTTTGATATCAGAAATATTCCATGCTATAGCTTGCTTTCTCTTTTTCAAAACTTCAATCAACCTCTCTTTTTCATGCGGTGAGAGATTTGCAACGATGATCACAGGGAATTGCTCATTATTTCCTAGGTATGCGTACTCCAAATGATCAGGTAAAACTTTCAACTCACTTTTGACATCGGAGTCAAAAGGTGTTTCTTTGTGGTGTGCTTCCTCTTTTTCTGATTTACTATCCGTGTAGTCTTCTTTTTGATTAATCTCCTCCAGCAGCTTTTCCAGTTCTTCCAGATCTTTTTCAGCATCAAACGTATCTTCTCCAAGTTGCATTATGCTTTCAATGTCTTTATCTTTTACTTCCAATATCTCATTTTCCAATAAGTTATCAAAAACATCAGCAAAGAAAACTTCATCATCACTCACCTTGGAGTGCTTCATTGCTCTATCAAGACCGAAGGTGATAGCATCAGTTCCGACTCTTAGTGTCAACTTTGATCCATGAATGTCAACTAATGCTCTTGCAGTGCTTAAGAATGGTCTTCCCAAAATAATAGGAACTTCATTGTCTTCTTCCATATCAAGCACTACAAAATCTGCAGGAAATACGAACTTGTCAACTTTCACCAGTAAGTCCTCCACTATCCCTTTTGGATACGTCACTGATTTGTTTGCCAGATGGATTGCCATTCGAATTGGTTTTGGTTCAGGTAAATCAAGTTTCTTGTAAAACGAATATGGCATAAGATTTATACTTGCTCCTGAATCAGCCAGAACATGGCTGAGACCCAAATTACCAAATTGGCACGGTAAAGTCAGACTTCCTGGATCTCTCATTTTCTGAGGAAGTTTGTTCAACATGGCTGCTGAACATTGTTCGTTTAATACTACACTTGAAGCTTCCTCCATTTTCTTTCGGTTAACAAGCAAATCTTTCAGAAATTTTGCATATTTGGGCATTTGAGCCATAGCTTCAATGAATGGGATGTTGATATGCAAGGATTTGATATGATCGATGAATTTGCGATAGTCCTCCTCCTCTTTTTCCTTCCTCAAGCGTTGAGGGAAAGGAATTGGTGGCCTATATGGTTTGACAACTGGAGTGGATGTAGTTGTCTCAACCGGAACTGGTTCTTTTTCCTTCTCTTGGAATTGTGAAATAGTAGAAGGTTCGTTAGTATGAACTGGAACTAACGGCTCAAGATTTTTTCCAGTTCGAGTTGTTATTGCTTTGACATGAGCAGTCGGATTTGTCTCAGTGTTACTTGGTAATGTTCCAGGAAATCGCTCTTGTAGTACTCTCGAAATTTGCCCGACTTGGTTTTCGATGTTCAACATCGAAGCTTGCTGATTTCTTAGAGCAGTTTCAGTTGTTGATCCGATTCTTTTCACCAACTCTTCTGTATCTCGATGTCTTTTATCAGATGCTTCTGCAAATCTGGTCATCATTTCTTCGAAAGTTGGCTTCTTTTCTTGCACAATTTGCTCCAATGGTGGGTTTTTTTGGTAGAAACCTTGACCGCTTTGTCTCCATTTCCCTTGCATCTTCATTTCCTTCTTGTATTCATCGAATGGTTTCCAGTTGTTCCGAGGCTTCCTTTCATCGTATCTATCTCCAGATGAGTAGCATACATCAACCTTTTGATTCCCATCTTGATCTAATGGACAATCTCTTTCAAGATGTGGTCCACTACAGTTGTCACAGCCGACTTGGATAGCATGAATTGTCTGATTGACCTTTTTCATGTCTCTTCCTAATGCATCCAATTTTGCATTTAATGCTGCCAAGCCATCTGAGCTCTCTCCTGTTGATCTTTTTCGGAAAGATGAATCTCGTGAAGAATGCCACTGATGTGAGTGTTGGGCGAGTTCCTCGATTATTGCTTTCCCGTCAGCTGGATTTTTCTTAGGAATGGGTCCTTGAGAGTCAACTAACTGACGGGTACAAACATCGATCCCGTTATAGAAAGTCTGCACGACCTGATGTGGATTTAGATCATGTTGTGGACAATTTTGCAGCATTTCTTTATAACGGTCCCAAGCATCATACAGTGTCTCATCTTCAAGCTGCTGAAAATTTTGAATTTTCATTTTCATCTTCGCAATTTTGCATGGTGGGCTAAATTGTTTTGTAAATTTTGATCTTAAACCTTCCCATGTGGTAATCGTAGGTTCAGATTTTATCCAACGTTTTGCAGCTCCTTGTAGTGTTATTGGAAACACTCTAAGCATGACTGCATCTTTGCTTACTCCAACAATGTTGAAGTAGTCAGCTATTTCGAGTACAGCTTCGACATGTTGGTTCGCATCTTCATCTTCTCTTCCGGCAAAAGGAGTTTCTCGTAGAAGGTGAAGAAATTGTCCTTTTAATTCGAAATTTGTTTGGGCTGGTATCGCTGGACGAACGACTCCATGATCATCTCCGTCTCTAGTACGGCTTGTATATTCCTCTAATGAAAGGAGGGCTAGATCGGTCATTGTTTGGTTTTCTCGGATTAGTTGATGAAACGTGCGTTCGGGCTCTTCTAAAGGTGGAACGAAAGTGAAATTTGAACTTCGGGTCATATATTAAGGAAATTCTATCTTTAAGCGAATTGATTATACTGCATAAATTATTTATCTAATTTTTTTGTGTAATACTTTGACTATCAAATAGAGAACAGACAGAGAGAGACAGCCGGGAGGCAGGATCATTTCGGTGTATATTATAATTATAACTTTTCTGGAATCCAACAATCAAAGCCAACGTACCAATTCCAAACATTGTTCTGGTAAGTAGAATTACTCGTATTACACGCGAATTAAATAAGGTTATTAATGCAATATAAACATGGCTCTGATACCATATATATATTTTTTTAATTTTTTATTTTTTTATTTTTATTTTTAATTTTTTTTTTTAAGTAAATTTAACAATCTATTATTAACTAAAGGAATTTAACAATCTACAATTATCTTACAACTAAGGAAATGTATGCAATACTAAATAAATATTTTTTTTTTTTAGTAATTTAACAATCTATAATTAACTAAAGGATTTTAACAATCTATAATTAACTAAGTGAATTTAACAATCTATAATTATCTTACAACTAAGGAAATTTATGCAATACTATATATATATATATATATATATATATATATATATATATATATATATATATATATATATATATTTAGTTAACTAACAAACAATAAGACTATAAATTTATATATATATATATATATATATATATATATATATATATATATATATATTTTAAAAAAAAAATTTTTATTAAAATTTTTTTATAGGTAAATTTAAATCAATTTCGTCCTTTTTTTTATTAATTTTTTTTTAAATTTTTTTTTTTTATATATATAAATAATATTTTTTTTTAAATATACGTTAACTAACAAACAATAAGACTAAAAAAAATTTTATATTTTTTTTTTTAAAATTTTTTTTTTATATATATATATTTTTAAATATATGTTAACTAACAAACAATAAGACTAAACCAAATAAAATCGTTTCCCCGGCAACGGCGCCAAAAACTTGATGTGAAATTTATCTAGTCTTAAATTTATAAGGTTGAAATTACCGATACTAGAATTTACTATCGACTTAGGCAAGTGTACCTAATTGAATTTGTAATATAGCAATGGTAAGAACGGATGTCGAACACTTGGGGAAATGAGTATGATTTAATATTAGACTATTTGTCGCTAATTAACTTAAAAGATAAGTAACTTGGGGGAATTTCTAGTAACAAGACAATAATGAGAATTTTAACAATTAAAGTGTAGAATAAATATAGAACAAGAATTGGTTTTTAAGAATCAAGAATGATAAGGATGCTTTCACTTAGATTTAATTCCACCTTTTAGTAATGAATGATTTATATTAAGTGCAATGGATATTATTAGTTATTTACCGATTTCTAAAATTGGTTAAAAATCATGATCTAAATTTTTTACCGTTTTGATAATAAAATTAATTAAAAACAATTGTCATGCAATTAACAATTTTATTAACAATAATTAATTCGTATCATGCAAACATTTGATCAAACTATTCATTTTAGTGGTAGTAAAACAAATAGGAATCGTAAGTTGGTCGTACGATATAAAATATACATGTTAAATTTTTAGTATTTTATTTTGCCCAATTCCTAGAATATTGTCCTTTACTAGTCATAAATATCAATGGTTATGAAAAATTTATGATTCAAGATAATATAATTAAAGTGATCTTTTAAAAATATTAACTTAGTTATGGGAAAATTAATTACAAAAACTTAACATATACAAATAAATGATCAAATATGCATGATAAAATAAATAACAATTAATATCCGAATAATATAAATCAAATCATATTTTCAAGGTTTAATTATCCAAGTGAAAGCAAAGAAAATTTTGCTCATAGTTAAGGTTACAACATACATAGAAAACATATTGAGAATGTTAAACATGTCGATAAAACAAACCCGATGTAGTCCCTAATGCCACTGCAATCTTCAATTCCTTAGCTTTTTGACTCTTGAATCCCCAATTGTGGTTCAAAGGTTGGATGGAATTTGGTATAGTGGTGATATGGTAAGAAATTGTATGGAGAAATTTGTATATCAAAGTGTATGATGGATCTTTTTGTGGTGAAAAATGGTGGTATTTATAGTAAAAATTTGGAAAATTAAATACCAAAAAGAAATAAATTGAGATTGGATCTAATGAAAAAGAATTCAAAAGAAATAAAAAGATGGGAATAAATGGTTGGAAAGTTTAAAGGTGGTGAATTATTGAGTATTGGTTGGAAAGAAATGGGTTTAAAATAGGAAAAAGTGGGAAAAATTGGTTAAAAAACGTAAAGGAAATGAATTGGCAAATCTGGTAACCAAAACGACGTCGTTTAGAAGGATGAACAGTGCGAATCGGATTTTGGGTCGAAACCGGGTCAAGGCGCGGACCTTGATGTGAGACGAAACGGATCGGAGTTCGGGTCGGATCGGGCACGATCTGGGCGTGGATCGGATCAGGTGACGTCACGGATGACGTCACAGGCTAAAAAAAACGCGGATCTAAACCGGTTCGGATCTCTGGGTCGGGTCGGTAACATCGGATCTTTCTGTGAGGGAAAATGGAAGCGGGGCGGAGCGGTTCGCGGGTCGGATCGGGTACCGGATTGAGGTGGACGGATCAGGCCTTGTTTTTGTTGGGCTCCGGGTTTTGGGCTAAATCCTGATTTTTGGGCTCTTTTTCTTTTCCTTTTTAATTTTTTATTTTTTACAAATTAAATTAAATTAAATTAATTTAATTAATATAAATTATTTAGAAATTAAATAATTAATTCCCAATAATTTATTTTAATTAAACCTCATTAATTAATTTAAATTTCTTTTTATATTTTTATTTTGTTTTCTCGTCTTTCCAACGCGGCTATCTTTGAATTCTTTGACTTTTTGATCTCGATTTTCTTCGTGTAATTTCTTTCACTTCTTTTTGCGGATTTTTGCACGTTTTCTTCTTCTTTTTTCTCAGAAATGCTTTTTAGCTGTAAAATGGAAATTCAAACTTTATAAGTACCTTTTATCTTAAATCATACCAAAATATAGCTAAAAATACATAAATATCGCTCGAAATATATGTATAATTATTGCGATATCAAAATACCCCACACTTGAACTTTGCTTGTCCTTAAGCAAAACTAACTTTAGCATGTCATCATATCAAAACCTTCATCACCAACATTGTTTAAGACAATCCAACTTGAACCCAGCCATTACATCGAAACCTCAATGCATACATTTGTGTCTAATGATTCTTAAAACTTCCCCAATCCTAAATACTCACAATCTTCATAAACACTTGCCCACTTCTTTTGAACAACATTCATTTTATGCATCCCTCCGAATATATCCTCAGAAATCTTTCTTAACCTCAAAGTATTTTTACTAAGTCCCCAAGCATACATATGGAAAAATAACCTAGAAATAAAAATTACAATAACTAATAACTTGGCAAATTGCCTTTATTCTAGAGTCTTCATTGATTTTTGGAATTTTTCTTCATGATATTTCTTGATCTTCATAGCTTTGTAGACTTTTCTTTTCTTTTTCTTTTTTTTTTCTTTCTTTTTTTTTTAACTAAAAATCCTAAAAAAAAACATATGCTTAAGCAAGGGAACTTAACTTCAACCATTATTGGTTAGAGATATTAGTCTAGAGTGCAAGAGGTTACGGACCGAAAGGTCAAGATGATATGGACCGGAAGGTCAAGATGATATGGACCGGAAGGTCAAGAGGTTACGGACCGGAAGGTCGATACGGGTAGGACAGGAAGGTCTACCAGGATTTCGGACGGAAGTCCCTGAGACACATGGATCGGAAGATCCTATAGAGTTATGGCCTGGAAAGGTGTATGTGTGGTATGTGGTATTTTGGGGAACTCACTAAGCATTTATGCTTACAGTTGTTATGATATGTGTTTCAGGTACTAGCGAGGATCGCGGGAAGGCGCATGATCCGTACACACTTATGGAGTTTATGTTATTGAGATTCTGGGACATGTTTTGTTATGACACAGTAAATACATTATGTTTTATGATTATCGTGTGATTGAAAGTATGATTTAAAAATGAAAAATTGTTTTGAAAATTCACGTTGTTACAAGTTGGTATCAGAGCCTTGGTTTGAGGGATTCGGGTGCATCTTCAGATGAATCTGAACTCAAACTGAGGAATTGAGAAAGTTTTCATAAAATAAACAATTTTTCTAAGAAAGTAAAAGATTTTGAGAAAGGCAGAAGGAAGCAGTGTGTACGATCAGCCAGCGCCCGAACGGTGATTTCCCAAAATACCCTTACATTATGTGTTATGAGATATGTTATGATATGATATGCATGCTAGAGTAGGCTAGCTATTCATATTAGGACTAGAGTGGCCTGATTTGTGATGCCTTAGCCTAGGAAGGATGTTGCTGCTATGTGATGCTTGAGAGCGAGTAAGTAGCAGTGAGGAGCTGATGAGAGATCTACCGAAGGGTAGCCTATGCCAGAGAGATATAGAGTACTTGTGATCTGGGATCCAAGGAGGAGGACTTAGGGTGAATACTGATGCGGTGTGCACGGTAGTATAGGGCCCGTACTACTGAAGGCACCAGAGCAGTGCGCACTCTAAGTAAGAATCCTTTGGGTACTAAGGAACAAGTAGGGTTGAGTTATCGAGTGCGAGTATGCTCGAACGAGTCTCTGATATTATTATGTTGTATTTCAGAGACATCATGGTTGGGACACGTCACAGACCTGAGCCGAGTGGCGTGAGTGACGAGGAGCTTCGTCAGATGATCCACGATGAGGTGGCGGCGGCGATCAGGGCCGAGATTCCGGAGATGTTTGGGTCTATCAAGACCACACTGATTGAGACTTTCGATGAGCGGTACGCCGCGGTGACCAAGGCTGCTGCTGCTGCAGCTACTGCACCTGTGGCTGCTGCCAGACCTCAGGGAGGTGACTTGTTGTTGCTTCGAGAGTTCAGCAACACGAAGCCACCAGAGTTTGATGGGACACAGGATCCGATCGCTGCGATGAGATGGATTGCTGATATCGAGGGATGCTTCTACACGTGTTCATGTCCGGAGCATCTGAGGGTACGGTTCGCGTTGAACCAGCTTCGATTGGGAGCGAAGGATTGGTGGAAGTTCGTGACGGCGAGCTTCACTCTTGCAGAGATTTCAGCGGTGACCTGGGAGAGGTTCACCACCATGTTCAGAGATGAGTATGTTCCCCCGGTGGAGAGGGAACGGTTGGTTAAGGAGTTCTTGACCCTCAAGCAGGGTACTGATTCGGTTACTGTGGTTACCAGGAAGTTTCATGAGAGGGTGATGTTCTGCCCTGAGCAGGTGTCTACTGAGCAGGCACGCATGAGCCGGTATTTGGGCGTTTTGAGGAGGGATATACGGGAGTTCGTGTCGAACTCGACTTACCGGACATTTGCTGAGCTTCAGGAAAATGCCCGGAAGAGGGAGATTGAGTTGGAGACTCAGGCCAGGAAGGAGGCCGAGTCTCAGAAGATGGATCGGCGGCCGGCACAGTCTCAGCCGGTAGCCAAGCGGGCCAAGTCCGCTGATACGAGATCTGGAGGCGAGAAGGGCCGCACTTGCGGAAAGTGTGGCAAGGGACATGATGGGGTCTGTCGATCGGGTGCTTGCTACAAATGTGGCAAGGAGGGGCATATCGCCAAGGATTGCCCCAAGGGATTTATGTTTTGCTTTCATTGCAACCAGACTGGCCATCGGAAGGCCGAGTGCCTGCAGCTACATCAGGGATCAGTACAGGGATCTGCACCTGCTGCTAGGGCTACCGAGGTTCGCCAGCGAAGGCCGAAGCACCGAAGGCTCGTGGGAGAGCTTTCCAGTTGACAGCGGAGGAGGTCCGCGCAGCGCCCGATGTTGTGTCCGGTATGTATTCTTTATTTGTTTATGTTGAGTTGAGATATTATGCTTATATGATGATATGCGTAGGTACTTTTCTTGTGAGTTCTGTACCTGCCTTAGTGTTATTTGACTCAGGTGCGAGTAGATCATTTGTGTCGATAGCGTTTAGTCGGCACATCAGTAGCAGATGAGAGGCGTTGAGTCGACCTCTACGAGTTTCCATAGCCGACGAGCGAGCGGTGTATGCTACGAATGTGATACGAGGATGTGTACTCGAGATCTTCGGTGTTGAGTTCCCGATAGATCTGGTCCCGATAGCGATGGGGGACGTGTGTGTCATAGTGGGCATGGATTGGTTGAGCCGATTTGGGGCTGTTATAGACTGCGAGCGACAGTTGGTGACGATACGAGACCCTAGTGGGGGAGTACTTACGGTGTACGGCGAGGGTACTCGTTCTGGGTCAGCATTTTGTTCGGCTGCCAGAACGAGACAGAGTTTACAGCAAGGCTGCAGCGGGTTTGTAGCCTATGTGATGGACACACGAGGGGCCGCTGAGGGGCCAAGTTCGATGGATGACGTTCCGATAGTGCGTGAGTTCCCGGATGTTTTTCCCGAGGAGTTGTCGGGTGTGCCTCCCGAGAGGAAGGTAGAGTTCCGCATTGATTTGGTTCCGGGGGCAGCGCCTATCGCCAAGGCACCTTATCGCCTTACACCGCCAGAGATGCAGGAGTTATCCTCGCAGCTTCAGGAGCTGCTGGGGAAGGGGTTTATTCGACCGAGTAGCTCGTCATGGGGAGCGTCGATCCTTTTTGTCAAGAAAAAGGATGGTTCACACCGGATGTGTATTGATTACCGGGAGTTGAACAAGTTGACGGTCAAGAACCGTTACCCATTACCGAGGATCGACGATTTGTTCGATCAGTTACAGGGAGCGTCTTGGTTCTCCAAGATTGATCTGAGGTCTGGATATCATCAGATGAGAGTGCTGATGGGATTTGAGCATTCTAACACTCCTATGGTGTACATGCAACCCTAGAAACCTTGGATCTATGTTTGACTATGATACATGCAAATAATTATTTTTCCAAGGTTCTTATCCTATCTAGCATGGCATGGGGAACTTGAATCAAATAAAGCTAGTAGAATTACTTACCTTGTAGTTGTAGTTGATTGCTTGGAGTTTTAGAGCCTAACACCAATAGTGTGGATGCCTCAAATGATAATCACAAATCACCACAAACTTGGAACTTTGAGAGAATAGTAATCACCTTCTTGAAATCGGCCCTCTTACTTTACTCACCACAACTCATGTGTTTTCAAGAACCAAATCCTCCTTTATATAGTGTGGTGGATTAGGGTTACATTCATGTAAACCCTAATACCCATGTCTTTTCATTTCCATGAGATCCATGGGTTAAAGCTCCATGGAGTATCCATGGACTTTCCATGCAAGCCTAGCCCATTCCAAATAAGCATTAGCCCACACTATATTGTCCAGCATTTGTTTCCCGATTTCTGATTTGTTTGACATAGAACTTAACTGAACACATCAATTTAGTTCTGACCGGGCCCGGTACATAGGTCAAAACAAAATCATCGAGGGGCCCAGATATCGCTTCTAATCCTAGAAGGAACAGATAAACTTCGACTCATATGTTTGCTCTACTACTTGTTGAACTACACACAAAGGCACGGTTTATAACATCGAGTTACCAATGCGTTTTCGTGCAATCAATGCATAACCAACTCATAGGCAACAAATCATATCTCTAGGTTTGAAGACTTATATGATATTACCGTCTCACGATCACTCGAGATAAATTCCATGAAGTGATACAAGTGAGCGTGGGTTGAATCCAATACTCAGAACTTATGAGCACTCATGAGTGCTGTAGCCCCGCTTTGTCTAACATCTTAGACCTCTACAAGCCAACCCATGACAGTCTTGATTCATATCTACTTCCAACATATGACCGACTGTGGAGAGTTTGAATAATATGATATAAACCATAACATAATTATTCTGGAAGTCAAAACATGCAAAAAGAAATAATAGTAAATGATTGACAAGAGATAGCAACACTTTACTCATAAATAACAGCTTTTATTTATCATCAAATGTCAATTACATTTTACAAATTTCAAGATTATCTAACTACTAAAACTAATATCATCCTTCAGCCCTATGCTCCGAGCATGCTGGAGATGCTTAGCCCGAGTCAGTCCCTTCGTGAGGGGATCTGCTGGGTTCTCATCCGATGATACCCTCTTTGCCACGAGGATTCCTTCTTCTATTCGATGTCTGATGAAGTGATATTTTCTGTCAATGTGTCTGGATCTCCCATGATCTCTTGGTTCCTTGGCTAAGGCAACCGCACTATTGTTGTCACAGAAAATCTCCATTGGCTCCTTTATAGCTGGTACAACTCCAAGGTCTCCGATGAAGTTCTTTAGCCATATAGCCTCCTTTGCTGCCTCGCTTGCTGCTATATACTCTGATTCACAAGTGGAATCAGCCACTGTCTCCTGCTTGGAACTTTTCCAAGTAATTTCCCCTCCGTTTAGAGTAAAGACCCAGCCCGACTGAGAGCGGAAATTATCCTTGTCAGTCTGAAAGCTAGCATCACTGTACCCTACAACTCTCAAGTCCTCACTGCCACCGAGGGTAAGGACCCAGTCCTTAGTCCTCCGTAGGTACTTGAGGATATTCTTTACCGCAGTCCAGTGTGCCTTGCCAGGGTTCCCCTGATACCTGCTAACCATGCTCAAAGCAAAGTCTATATCAGGTCGAGTACACGTCATAGCATACATGATCGATCCTACAGCTGAAGCATAAGGTATTCGACTCATTTCTGCTATCTCAGCCTCAGTACTAGGGCTTTGTGTCTTACTCAATCTGGCGTTACTCTGGATGGGTAACTCTCCTTTCTTGGAGTTATGCATGTTGAACCTTTTCAACACTTTGTCCACATAGGTGCTTTGACTAAGTCCAATTAGTCTTTTACTCCTGTTTCTCAAAATCCTTATCCCTAGGATATAGGCAGCTTCTCCAAGGTCCTTCATAGCGAAACACTTCCCAAGCCAGGACTTTACTTCCTGCAGGGTTGGGATGTCATTTCCTATGAGTAGTATGTCATCCACATACAGTACCAAAAAGCTGACTATACTCCCACTAGCCTTGATATAGACACAAGATTCATCTTCACTCCTTGAAAAGCCAAATTCTTTGATTTAACAAAACCCTAATAGACTTAATCTTGGCCCTTTGCAACCAGTCGTGCCTTATAAGTGTGTACATTACCATCCATGTCGGTCTTCTTCTTGAAGATCCATTTGCACCCAACTATCTTACGATCAGGTACATTGTCAACCAAGTTCCAAACTTGATTGTCATACATGGACTGTATCTCGCTATCCATAGCCTCTTTCCATTTAGCAGCCTTAGGGCCTGCCATGGCTTCCGTGTAGCTGTTAGGCTCATCCAGATTTACCAGTGTGTTATCACTGATAAGTGTCTCACCTTCTGCAGTAATATGAAAACCATAATAATGCTCAGGTGCATTCCTAACTCTGGTGGAACGCCTCAGAGGTATAGATTCTTCAGTCGGCTCAACAGGAGTTTCCTCCTCAGGTTGAGGGCTAGGGTTTGAGGTTCCTTCACCACTTGACTCTTGAATTTCCTCAAGGTCAATTTGCCTCCCACTGTCTCCTTGGCTCATGAATTCTCTCTCTCAAAAGAATCCTCTTCTTGCTACAAAGACCACATTATGACTGGGTCTGTAGAAGATGTAACCAAAGGATTTATGTGGGTAGCCGATGAAAATACACCTTTCGCTTCGGGGTTCGAGCTTATCGTGAGTCTCGCGTCTCACGAAAGCCTCGCAACCCCAAATCTTGATGTGGTCTAGATTGGGAACTTTTCCAGTCCACAACTCGTGAGGTGTTTTGGCAAACTTCTTTGTAGGGACTAGATTAAGGATATGGGCGGCAGTCTCTAAGGCATACCCCCAAAATGAGATTGGTAGCGAAGCTCGAATCATCATGGAACGAACCATGTCCAACAAGGTCCGATTGCGCCTCTCAGCTACACCATTCAACTGTGGTGTCCTAGGAGGTGTCAATTGTGAGACAATCCCACATTCCTTAAGATAGTCAAGGAACTCAGTACTAAGATACTCACCACCATGATCGGATCGAAGCATCTTAATGTTCCTGCCCAACTGATTCTCCACTTCTTGCTTAAACTCTTTGAATTTCTCAAAGGTTTCTGACTTATGCTTGATTAAGTAGACATATCCATATCTACTAAAATCATCAGTAAAAGTCACATAGAAACGATTAGCATATCTTGTGGCAGTTCTGAAGGGTCCACACGCATCCGTGTGTATGAGGTCCAACAAACCTTCACCCCTAGCACAAGTGCCAGTAAAAGGTGACTTTGTCATTTTACCAAGCAAACAAGATTCACAACTATCATCTGACTTTAGGTCAAATGACTCCAAGACTCCATCCTTTTGGAGTTGGCCTATGCGTTTCTTGCTTACATGTCCAAGACGACAATGCCATAAAGATGTTTTATCTAAGCTAGTGGAAGAGTCAATACAGAATACATTATTTCCTAGATTATCTACAACAGATACAGTTTCATACACACCATCACAAGGTAATGGTTTAAAATAAAGAACATTATTAAAGAAAGCATCAATACTACCATTATTATTATCAAAATAAAAGGTAAAACCTTGTTTATACAATGCATGAAAGGAAATAACATTTCTTGCCATTTCTGGTGAATAATAACATTTATTCAAATCTAATGTAAACCCACTATTTAGCACTAAGGAATAAACTCCTATCTTGGTGACAGGTGAAGCTTTCCTATTTCCCATGATCAAGTTTATCTTTCCTTGCTCCACATTCTCACTTCTTCTTAGTCCCTGCAAATCACAACATATGTGAATACCACAACCTGTATCAAGGACCCAAGACTTAGAATGAGGTGAGTTATTAGACAATATAGTGTATATACCTGCATGGTTGGGTTTTACTTTCCCATCCTTCAAATCTTGCTGGTACTTTGGGCAGTTTCGCTTCCAGTGCGATTTTTCATGACAATAGAAGCATTCAGCCTCATTAGGGTTAGCAGAAGGAGTGACAAAATCTTTCTTGGTTTTTCTTGAAGAGGAGCCTTCAAGGGTCTTACCCTTGGTACCCTTAGAAGGGTTCTTTCTCTTCTTCCCTTTGCCATGCCCGATTGCCAAGACATTGGCCGCAGTTGGAGTAGGAGTAGGAGTAGTAACGACCGACTTACCCTTTAGACCACTTTCGGCGGTCTTCAAGAGTCCTTGAAGTTTGCTGAGGGTGACCTCTTCCTTGTTCATGTGATATGTCATGCGGAACTGATCATAACACGATGGTAAGGAGTGCAAAATAATGTCTATTGCTAACTCCTTGGGGAAGTTCACATTCAGCTTCAGTAAACGGTCCACATACCTTTGCATTTTCTGCATGTGGCCCGTGATGGGTTCACCATCCTTCATTCGGGTTGTTATCATGGAGGAGATTATTTCATATCGCTCTTGACGAGCACTTTGATGGTAGCGGTCCATCAAGTCCTGGTGCATCTCAAAAGGATAATAGTCATCATAGGACTTTTGGAGCTCGGCTGTCATGGTGGCCATCATGATGCATGCCACTTTTGTAGCATCTCTTTCATGTACCTCATATTCAGCAAGCTCTTAAGGAGTAGCAGTTGGCTCGGGTACCTTCAGCTCCTTGTCGAGAACATATTCTTTGTTCTCATACCGAGTGACCATCCTGATGTTTCTGATCCAATCTGTAAAGTTGGACCCATCAAAGATGACTCTCCCACAAAGATTCATGAGAGAGAAGGAGCTAGTAGGGTTTGAGCCAGAAGCATTGTTATTGGAAGACATCTGAAAAGAAGAGGGAATAGATTAGATTAGATATAGAGATAGTCCTTAACAAAACACCCAAATGTAATATTAAGGTTAGGACCCAACACAATATTTTATAACTTAGAAGAGGGATGCCGTAATCTAAGCTATAAGATATTTGAAGGTAGGTGAATGACGATTCACCAATTTCCACCATGAAAAACGAAATATTTAATTAGGTTTTAATTGGTTTAGAAACTCCTAGATTCTTTGAGATTCATTGAACTTTCTTCAATGGCATGTTTCAATCTCGAGTGTGCCCTTCAAGTTTTGTGACTGGGATGCCGAGGATCACAAAACAAGGTGTGAAGTAACCATGCAAATTACTTGGTACCCTTAATGTATTACCCCTCAATCGATGTGCCGGTTAACCACACACGCTCCATCGATACTATGATAAACATTAAGTCACCCTTTACCTACCTTGTTAAGTTCAAGTTAGTGTGCCGGTTAACCACACACGCTCCACTAACGACTTAAACAAAGTGTAAAGTGTAATTTCATGGATTAGCACCTTATTCACATTTTCCTAAAATAACTAAGATTGGGAATTCAATAAAGTTTAGTTACTTTAGTATTATCATTATACTTTTAATGAGAATTTACAAGTCCTTGTCCTACCCGTTCGGCTAACGACCCTCCACCGATCAAGGAAGCGGTGGGTGAGAGTGGACACCCATTAAGTTGCCATTTTATAGGCAACAACCTTATACCCCCCTTATAGACCGGCTTCGTGAATGAGGCGTACTAGCGGTAAGACGACTTGATCTTATACATATATAAATATTATTAAACTTATAATAGTATAAGGGTTGAATTTTAACTTTTAAAATTCTAGGGGTTGGAACTAAAGTTTTTAATATGACTTTACATGTTCCAAAACTTGAGGGCAAGTTTTGTAAACTTTCAAAACTTTTCATTTCTCATAACTTATGAGTTAATGGTTATTAAAAATGAAGACTCTTCATTTTTTTTGTAACCTATGTGTTCTTTTAATGGTTATTTATAAATGTGACTTTTGGTTATCCATAACTTAAGAACTAGTTATGGACTCCATTAAAACACATAAAGATCAAGAATTAATCTAATCAATTATTAGCACATAATTTCTATGATCTTCTAAACTCATATGTTTATGAATGTTCATATCAAAAATTTCAAGAATCGTAAGTACATATACAAAACTTGAAATTTTGATACGAGCTTTTGAACAAAACTTCGATTTTCAAGTTTTTTTTTTTTTTGCATCAAGTATCAAATAAACAAACCAGACTCTGATACCACTGATGGGATTTGAGCGTTCTAACACTCCTATGGTGTACAGGCAACCCTAGAAACCTTGGATCTATGTTTGACTATGATACATGCAAATAATTATTTTTCCAAGGTTCTTATCCTATCTAGCATGGCATGGGGAACTTGAATCAAATAAAGCTAGTAGAATTACTTACCTTGTAGTTGTAGTTGATTGCTTGGAGTTTTAGAGCCTAGCACCAATAGTGTGGATGCCCCAAAATGGAAATCACAAATCACCACAAACTTGGAACTTTGAGAGAATAGTAATCACCTTCTTGAAATCGGCCCTCTTACTTTACTCACCACAACTCATGTGTTTTCAAGAACCAAAGCCTCCTTTATATAGTGTGGTGGATTAGGGTTACATTCATGTAAACCCTAATACCCATGTCTTTTCATTTCCATGAGATCCATGGGTTAAAGCTCCATGGAGTATCCATGGACTTTCCATGCAAGCCTAGCCCATTCCAAATAAGCATTAGCCCACACTATATAAATACAAGAGCCCATATTTAATTAGTCATACTTTTGATCTCTAAATTAATTCTAGATTAATTATAGATCAATACTAATTAAATAATATGATTTTATATTAATATATTAGGACTTATAATATATTAATAAATCATAACTTATACTATTCTCAAACGATTATCCATAAATTGTTCGGGTGAAGTACAACCCAAATGGACCATGCCGGGTCGGGTCAAGTACATACCAAATATAGTTATGGACTTAGACACTATCTCCAACAAGTGCGTGATGAGGATATCCAGAAGACGGCGTTCAGGACTCGTTATGGGCATTACGAGTTCGTGGTGATGCCTTTCGGGCTCACCAATGCACCAGCAGCGTTCATGGATCTCATGAACAGGGTGTGTAGACCGATGTTGGATCGTTCGATGATCGTGTTCATCGACGATATACTGGTGTATTCGAGATCTAGAGAGCAGCACGAGGAGCATCTGAGAGAGATTCTCGGGGTATTGAGGACGGAGAGGCTTTATGCCAAATTCTCCAAGTGCGAGTTCTGGTTACGGGAGGTCCAGTTCTTGGGGCATCTCGTCAACCAGGATGGGATTTTGGTCGATCCGGCCAAGATTGAGGCGGTTATCAGAGATTTCTCCAAGATTGTCGTGCCTCTCACCAGGTTGACCCGGAAGGGTGTTGCTTTTTCATGGGGTCCGGCGCAGCAGACCTCGTTTGAGACACTTCGCCAGAAGTTATGCGAAGCACCTGTGTTAGCCCTCCCGGAAGGGATGGAGGATTTTGTGGTGTATTGTGACGCATCGATATCGGGGTTGGGTGCAGTGCTTATGCAGAGGGGGCATGTGATAGCGTATGCATCGAGGCAGCTGAAGCCTCATGAGACGAGGTATCCCACCCACGATCTGGAGTTGGGGGCAGTGGTGTTCGCCCTCAAGATCTGGCGTCACTATTTGTATGGGGTTCGGTGTACCATATACACGGACCACAAGAGCTTGAAGTATTTGATGGATCAGCCCAATCTGAATATGTGTCAGAGGAGATGGTTGGACGTGGTAAAGGATTACGATTGTGAGATCCTGTACCACCCGGGCAAAGCTAATGTTGTAGCTGATGCGCTGAGCCGTAGGGCGGAGAGTGCCCCGATTCGAGGCACTTGTATGAGATTGACAGTGATGACCCCGGTGTTGGACACCATTCGGGAGGCCCAGGCAGAGGCCGTGATACCGGAGAACCGCAAGAGGGAGCGGGTGATCGGGCAGGTGTCCGAGTTCGTTACCGATAGTCGAGGGCTGATGACCTTTCAAGGTCGGATTTGGGTGTCGTATGCAGGCGGGGCACGTACCATTCTGATGGAGGAGGCGCATAGATCGAGGTTCTCGATCAATCCCGGGGCCACTAAGATGTATTTGGACCTGAAAAGAGACTATTGGTGGCCCTGTATGAAGAGGGATGTCGCGTGGTTTGTCGAGAGGTGCTTGACTTGTCGCAAGGTTAAGGCCGAGCACCAGCGTCCGCATGGCAAGTTGCAGCCGCTTGAGGTTCCCCAGTGGAAGTGGGAACAGATTTCCATGGATTTCATTACCAAATTGCCGAGGGCCGCGAGGGGTGTCGATGCAATTTGGGTGATCGTCGACCGGCTGACGAAGAGCGCGCATTTTCTTGCTATCAGTGAGAGCTCTTCTGCGGAGAGGCTGGCAGAGTTGTATGTGAGGGAGGTGGTATCACGACATGGGGTGCCGATCTCGATTGTGTCAGATCGAGATGTACGTTTCACTTCCAGGTTCTGGAAGAAGTTTCACGAGGAGTTGGGCACGAGGTTGCATTTCAGTACCGCTTACCACCCCCAGACGGACGGACAGAGTGAGCGGACGATTCAAACGCTCGAGGACATGCTTCGAGCATGTGTGTTGGACTTCGGAGGAAGTTGGGACACGTACTTGCCGTTGGCTGAGTTTTCCTACAAAAACAGCCACCATTCTAGTATTGGTATGCCTCCCTTCGAGTTGTTGTATGGGAGGAGGTGTCGGACTCCCATTTGTTGGGGAGAGGTAGGGCAGCGCGTGATAGGTAGCACTGAGATAGTGCTTCAGACGACTGAGCAGATACAGCATGTTAGGCAGAGGTTGTTGACGGCCCAGAGTCGCCAGAAGAGTTATGCGGATAGGCGACGATCTAAGCTTGAGTTTCAGGTGGGAGACTTCGTACTCCTGAAGGTGTCTCCTTGGAAAGGAGTGATCCGATTCAGGAAGAGGGGCAAGCTGGGGCCCCGGTACATTGGTTCGTTCAGGGTGACCGCGAAGGTGGGCAGGGTAGCGTATCGTTTGGAGCTACCTGCGGAGTTGAGCCACATGCATGATACCTTCCACGTGTCTCAGTTGAGGAAGTGTATTGCCGACGAGACGGCAGTGGTACCGCTAGAGGACTTTCAGGTGGATGCGAGCCTGAATTATGTTGAGTGGCCGATCGCGATTGTGGATCGAAAGATCACGGTTCCGAGGAACAAGGAGGTGCCCCTGGTTCAGGTCCAGTGGCAACATCGGAGAGGGTCCGATCTGACTTGGGAGCCAGAGTCGGAGATGCGGGAGCAGCATCCGGAATTGTTTTCGACATGAGACTTCGAGGGCGAAGTCTGGTTCTAGTGGGGGAGAATTGTAACATCCTGAAATTCAGGTAAAGCTATTTAACCCTTCTCCTTTTCCCAAGTTGTCAAGTTAAGTCCCTTAAGTAAAATGTTAGGCTTGTGAGTACGCTGGGCGTACTGAGGAGTACGCTGCGCGTACTCGCGAGCTTAATTTGGACGCGGACTCGCCTGGGTACGCTGGGCGTACCCAGGGTTACGCTGGGCGTAGCGAGCCCAGGTGTAAACCCTAATTTGGGGCTTGTGCACTATAAAAGGAATGTTATGGCCTTGACCTCAGCCTCCATTCCAGAGAGTGAAACCCTAAAAGAGAGTCCTCCTTCGTTTCTAGCTAGTGTGTTGGTGTTCTAAGCTTCTAAGTGTCATTTCAAGGTGGTGGAAGAGAAGAAGAGGCCATTTTGGAAGCTAGAAGTTTGTGGGAAAGAGTAGATCCGAGCTTTTCAGAGGTTGGAGCTTCTTCCTGAGGTAAAAAGCTCAAAACTTGCCTTGTTATTTGTGTTGTGTGCTTCTTGGACCAATTTCTAGGGTTTTTGGTCCCAAGATGGAGACTTTATGAGCAAATGATCTCCATTGGCCTATATCTATCATATTTCAGGACTATATGAATTGTATGTTCATAAAAATGCAATCTTGGACGTAAATATTGAGCCATGCATGAGATCTAGACCTTTGGAGGAGAAAGGAAAGGTGTTAGAGGGTGTAGGGACCTTTACAGCCATGCAAAGGCTTAAAGGTTCCGACTTTATGGGATAAGAGGCTTAAGGAGAGTCAGATCTGGAAGTTGAAGGAGTGTCTTAACCGTTTAAGACCAAAATCCATGGAATGGTTGAAACTGAGACTTACGCTGGGCGTAACTCTCAGTACGCGCAGCGTAAGGGTCCAAGACCCCGATTCTAGATCGCCGGAGTACGCCCAGCGTACAAGAGCTGGTACGCGCCGCATACTGCCCCTGTTGACTTTTGTTGACTTTTAGGGTCTTGGTCAACATTTGGACTTTTGGGTCAGGAAGGGGTAAAATGCTATTTTACCCTTCTGTGGGATTGTAGAAAGGGATGTAGTCTAGCCTTGAGAGCCGTTAATGATTTGAAATAATTACTTTATGTGATTAGGCGGGGCTAGGTCGTTGTTTCGAGATTCAGGGATATCGAGCACGTGAGTTACTAGACATCATACGAGGTGAGTCTTCTCATTATACTGTACCTGGAAGGGTACCTATGTGTGACCGGAAGGTCTTGTATGCTAAGAGATGTATGAGCTATATGCGGTTATGTGATATGTATGTGTTATGTATGTTATGTATGATAAGGATCGGAAGGTCATGATATATGTATGTGCTGTGTATGTTATGTATGGTATGGACCGGAAGGTCAAGATGATATGGACCGGAAGGTCAAGAGGTTACGGACCGGAAGGTCGATACGGGTAGGACAGGAAGGTCTACCGGGATTTGGGACGGAAGTCCCTGAGACACATGGATTGGAAGATCCTATAGAGTTATGGCCTGGAAAGGTGTATGTGTGGTATGTGGTATTTTGGGGAACTCACTAAGCATTTATGCTTACAGTTGTTATGATATGTGTTTCAGGTACTAGCAAGGATCGCGGGAAGGCGCCGGCATGATCCGTACACACTTATGGAGTTTATGTTATTGAGATTCTGGGACATGTTTTGTTATGACACAGTGAATATATTATGTTTTATGATTATCGTGTGATTGAAAGTATGATTTAAAAATGAAAAATTGTTTTGAAAATTCACGTTGTTACATTTTGGCTTTGGTTAGACCTAAGCAAAAGTTCAAACGTTCTAAATTAGACGATTTATAGATGACCATGATCAAACCTAAGCACAAAGCAAGGACACAACTAAACATGTCATTCTTGACACTATCTTTGTTTAAAGAGTCTCATACACATATAAAAATTATATAGGTATACAATTGGTACTTACTACCTATTGGTTCAACAAATCATGGGAATAATATGAATAAAATATTCAGTGCATATCTTAGCCTTTATAAAGTTTAGACAAAACATCAAAAATGGTCACTGTGGTTTCACGAAATCTGAAGTTTGGTCCCTAATTTTAAAAAACCTCACGGATGGTCCGTGTGGTTTCAAAACTTTTAATATTTAATCCTTTCGGCTCACTCCGTTATCATTTAGCCGTTACGTAAAGGGTATTTTCATCATTTCACTACATAGGGACCATTTTTGAAGTTTTGTCTTATTTTTTTGTTTAAAAAAAAGAAAAAAATAAAATTTAATATTCTCTCTCTCTCTCTCTCTCTCTCTCTCTCTATGTGTGTGACATGAGTTGTGCGCATATCACATTTGGATCTTTAGAACCAAAGTAATTATCGCATTGTTCATATACCTAAATTCAACATACCCACCCACCCACATCTCTCACACACATACACATATACACTCATTGGACCATCTCTTCTTCCTCTAATTACGATACCTTTGATCTACCATATTTACTGGTCCTATTAGCCCTTTCTTCTCCTCTCAATCAAGCATCAAACCTAATTGCCTGCTCGAATTTAAAGGTCACCGAGGAGAACAAGGCCCATATCTTGTCGGAGTTTCCAAATTTGGAGATTATTGTTATGAAATCATTGAGTCAAGAACAACATAAATCGAAGCAGATCTTTACAAGAATCAAACCCAATTGGAGAAGTCGGTGATTGCTATAGGTTTCAGACATTAGGGGCATAAACCCACTTGATTGGGCGCCTGGGCAGTCATCATTTCATTAATAGAGGTGAGCGGTTTGTCGATTTTGTATCACAAGTGTGGGTGGTCACTCAGAGATGATATGGTGGCCCTAGGAGTTACTGCCAACAGGTGAGCAGTACACATCAATGTCGACTACTGCCATGGTATCCTTCATTTTCAAGAATTTGGTTGTAAACTGTGAATCTGAAATTAATCTTTCTTATGTTATCGATTGGAATTACTATCTCGTTATCATCAATCAATTTCAGATCTTGGTTGAACTTATTCATTATCTGCGATTTTAGGATTTTTGTTTTTCCTCCCCTCATATCCTTCATTTTCCAGGATTTGTCAGCTCACGTTTGTTTAAATCATTTGGATCTTGATTAAGGGCTTTCAATTTGTTGTCAGTCTCTATGGTAGTATCGATTTGGATGTTGGACTTGATTGTAGTTCATTTTGAGAAAAAAAATTTGGAACAACATGATACTTTATGTCACACCCCCAAACCGGAACGGCGGAAACGTTCGGGGGCGGAGGACGTCATGCATAGTATCACAACAATTAAATAATAGTAATCAAATCAACAACAATCATTGTATTAATAATATAGTGTTTACATTGTCTTCGAATCACATAGGATTGAATCCAAATGTAATTAGCAATAATAAAGACTTGAAGCTACTATGCTCCGTCTTCTAGAACCTGTGCGACTACCTGTCTACTAGTGCCCTGAGAATAAAAGTGGTTTTGAAAATGTCAACATTAAAGTTGGTGAGTTCATAAGCATTTTGTTTTTGAAAGCATGTTCTTTGTTCCTTGAAAACCTTAGTGTGTTCCTCCAGAAAATCCTATATTTTCTAATGTAATGAATGTAAGAAATGTGACCCATGCTAGTGAAAGGTTTTATACAAACAATCCTATGTGTGCATGCAACCCTAATTGGATCTATGTTTTCACTATAAGACATACAACTTTATGAACACATAAGGAACCCTAGCATGCTTCTACTATTTTCGAAAATCATATAGAAGGGTAGAACACATACCTTTGTTGTTATATTGCAATAAGAACTAATTTCCTTGATCTCTTAGACTCTTGAAAGCAAGCACCACAAATGTAGTACCTCTAATGGCTCACAAACACCAAGAAGCAAGAAGGCAATTATGAGAGAGGAGGGAGGATGCTAATTTCCGGCCCTAGGGTTTCTCTTGGAAGCAAGTGGCCGAAAATTGCAAGCAAGGGTCTCTATTTATACTGTAGGCTGCTAGGGTTTCAGTCTAAACCCTAATGGACAGCTTAGTCACCAAGCAGCCCAAGGAACCTTCTAGAATAAGGCCTTGGACGAAAATATGATGATCCTTCATCATAATTTCGTTCCCCCTTAGCCCATTAGGTTTCTCAGCCCAAAACTCAACTATCACACATTTGACAGTTTAAGCCCCTTTATTTAATTAATCTCTTTTAGTCACCAAATTAATTCTTAATTAATTTATGACTAATACAAATTAAACAAATATGATTTCTCCTTTAATATATTATTCTTATAATATATAAATAAACCATAATATCCTCTCTCTTTCCTTAAATTACCTTGTCAAGTTGCTTTGGTGAAGGCAACCCAAAAGGACTATGCACAATCGGGTCAAGTACATACCAGATATAGTTACGGACTTAGACAGTAATCCAACAGTCTCCCACTTGGATAAGTCTAGTAACTATATCTCACATATGGCTTCAGCATCCGATTAGCAATCGTAGCTTTCAATAGCCGCTGTCAACTCTGATCAGTAATATGTCCTTCAGATAAGGGATCGTACAATCCTCTGTTCTAGATATCATGTTGACAATACTAGTTGTTCAGCATTTGTTCCTCGATCTCTGATTTGTTCGACATAGAACTCAGTTGAACACATCAACTTCATCCTGACCGGGCCCGGCACATAAGTCAAACCAAATCATCGAGTGGCCAAGATATCGCTTTTATCCTCTTAGAATAAAAGGAACAGATAAACTTCGACTTATATGCTCTTATTATCCACTAGCTAAGTTACACACAATAATACGTTTTATAACATCAAGTTACTGATACGTTTTCGTATTATCAATGCATAATCAACTAGCAAACAATAACCATATCTCTAGGTTTAAAGATTATATGATATTATCATCTTGCGATCACTTGTGATAACTTTCATGTAGTGATACTTGCAAGTGCGGGTTTATTCCAATGCTCAAATCATATTTCATAAGCACTCATAAACTTTGTAGAAAACCTTTGCTATGTCTAAAACCTTTTAGACAATCTACAAACAAATTTATGACAATCTTCTTTCATATCTACTTCCAACATATGAGCGATTGTGGACCGTTCGAATAATCTTATTATTCAGGAAGTCAAAACATGCAAAATAGAAACAATAGATAAATAATCAACACAAGATAGTAACCTTTCTTATAAATAACACACCTTTATTTAATCATCAAATGTTGAATACAAAATTATCCATTACAAGTTTCCTACCTATCTAATCTAAACTAATATCGTCCTTTAGCCCAACGCTCCTAGCGTGCTGCAAATGCTTGACCCTACTCAATCCCTTCGTAAGGGGATCTGCTGGGTTATCTTCTGATGATACCCTCTTCACAACGAGGAGTCCCTCTTCTACCCGATGTCTAATAAAATGGTATTTCCTGTCGATATGTCGAGATCTGCCATGATCCCTTGATTCCTTGGTCAAGGCAACCGATCCTTCATTATCACAGAAAATTTCCATGGGCTCCTTTATGGATGACACAATTCCAAGGTCTCCTATGAAGTTCTTCAACCATATGGCCTCCTTTGACGTCTCGCTTGCCGCAATGTACTCTGATTCGCACGTTGAATCAGCTACGGTCTCTTGCTTGGAACTTTTCCAAGTCACTGCTCCTCCGTTCAGGGTAAAGACCCAGCCCGACTGTGATCGGTAATTATCCCGATCCGTCTGGAAGCTAGCGTCACTATACCCTCGCACCCTTAAGTCATCACTCCCACCGAGGACTAGAAACCATTCCTTGGTCCTTCGTAGGTACTTAAGAATATTCTTGACAACAATCCAATGTGCTCTACCAGGGTTCCCTTGATATCCGCTGACCATGCTCAAAGCGAAGGCCACATCAGGGCGAGTACAGGTCATAGCGTACATAATTGAGCCAACTACGGAAGCGTAAGGTACTCGGCTCATATCAGCTATCTCTGCCTCTGTACTCGGGCTCTGAGTCTTACTCAGTTTGGTATTGCATTGAATTGGCAACTCCCCTTTCTTGGAATTTTCCATACTAAAACGCTTTAGTACCTTTTCCAAGTATGTATCCTGACTGAGTCCTATCAGTCTCTTACTTCTGTTTCTCACTATCCTTATTCCCAGAATATATGCAGCCTCTCTGAGGTCCTTCATAGCGAAACATTTCCCAAGCCAGGACTTGACCTCCTGCAAGGTTGGGATGTCGTTTCCTATGAGTAGTATGTCATCGACATACAATACGAGGAAGCTCACTATACTCCCACTGGCCTTGACATACACACATGACTCATCTTTGCTTCGTAGAAAACCAAACTCTTTGACCTTCTCGTCAAAACAAAGATTCCATCTGTGAGACGCTTGCTTTAATCCATAAATGGATTTCTCAAGCTTGCACACTCTATTGGGATGCTTCGCATTGACAAAACCCTCTGGCTGATTCATGTAAACATCCTCAGCCAACTTCCCATTAAGGAAAGCAGTTTTAACCTCCATCTGCCATATTTCATAGTCATGAAACGCAGCTATTGCGAGCATTACCCTAATAGACTTTATCTTAGCAACTGGCGAGAAGGTCTCATCATAGTCAACTCCAGGAGTTTGAGTAAAGCCCTTCGCGACCAATCGCGCTTTATAAGTGTGCACTGTCCCATCAATGTCCGTCTTCTTCTTGAAGATCCACTTGCACCCAACTGTCTTACGACCTGGTACATTATCAACCAAATTCCAAACTTGATTGTCATACATGGACTGAATCTCGCTGTCCATTGCCTCTTTCCATTAAGCAGACTCCGGGCCTGCCATGGCTTCCTTGTAGCTATTAGGTTCGTCCAGATTTATTAGTGTACTATCACTAATAAACGTATCCCCTTCAGTAGTAATATGGAAGCCATACAACTGGGGTGAAACACTAACTCTACTCGAACGTCTAAGAGATAAGGACTGGTCAATTGGTTCAACAGGAGTTTCCTCCTCAGGTTGAACGCCAGTGTCAGAGGTTCCTTCATATCCTGACTCTTGAAGCTCTTCAAGGTCAATCTGACTCCCACTGTCTCCTTGACTTATGAGTTCTCTTTCTATGAAAACCCCTCTCCTAGCAACAAAGACAACATTGTCACTTGGTCTATAGAAGAGATAGCCAAAAGACTTCTGTGGATAGCCGATGAAATAACACTTCTCACTACGAGGTTCTAGCTTGTCGTGAGTCTCTCGTCTTACGAAAGCTTCACAACCCCAAACCTTGATATGTGCTAACGAGGGAGCTTTCCCTATCCACGTCTCGTGAGGTGTTTTGGCAACCTTCTTGGTGGGAACTAAGTTAAGGATATGGGCGGCTGTCTCTAAGGCATACCCCCATAATGAGATTGATAACAAAGCATGACTCATCATAGAACGAACCATGTCCAACAAGGTTCGATTACGTCTCTCAGCCACACCATTCAATTGTGGCGTTCTAGGAGGCGTCAATTGCGAAACTATTCCACATTCTTTTAGATAGTCGTGAAACTCAAGACTTAGATACTCTCCCCCTCGATCAGATCGAATCATCTTGATTTTCCTACCCAGCTGATTCTCTACTTCATTCTTAAACTCTTCGAACTTTTCAAAGGTTTCCGACTTTTGCTTGATTAAGTAGATATATCCATATATGCTATAATCATCTGTAAAAGTTACGTAGAAGCGACAAGTGTCCCTTGTGGTGGATCTAAAGGGTCCACATACATCAGTATGTATGAGATCCAATACACCCTCACCCCTTTCATATGTGCCAGTAAAGGGTGACTTGGTCATCTTCCCAAGTAAAAAAGATTCACACACGTCATCGTCCCTAAGGTCGAATGACTCCAAGACTCCATCCTTTTGGAGTTGGGCTATGCGTTTCTTGTTAACATGGCCAAGGCGACAATGCCACAAGCATGCTTTGTCCAAACTATTGGACGAATCAATATTCAAGACATCATTTCCTAAATTATCTACAATCAACACAGATTCATAAATCCCATTACAAGGTAATACATTGAAATAAAAAAAACCATTCAAATAAACATTAATAGAACCATTGCTATTATCAAATGAATATCTGAAACCTTGTCTATATAATCCATGAAAAGAAATGATGTTCCTTGCCATATCTGGCGAATAGCAACAATTATTTAAATCTAGCCCTAACCCATTACTCAACACTAAGGAATAAACTCCGATCTTGGTGACTGGTGATGATCTCTTGTTTCCCATGATCAAGTTTATTCTCCCATGCTCCACTTCCCTACTTTCTCTTAGCCCCTATAAATCAGAACAAATGTGGAAACCACATCCAGTATCAAGGACCCATGAAGTAGCAAGTGATGAGTTATTAGATTTAATTGAATACATACCTGCAAAGGTGGGCTTTATCTTCCCATCCTTAATATCTTGCAGATATTTAGGGCAGCTTAGTTTCCAGTGGCCCTTCTGGTGGCAATAGAAGCACTCTGCTTCCTTGGGGTCAGAAGAGGGCTTAACAGAACCTGCTTTGGTCCCACTAGAAGAGGAACCATCTTGGGTCTTACCCTTTTGGTGGCTCTTAGAAGGAGCCTTCCTCTTTTTACCCTTTCCTTGGCCAATTGCCAACACAGGAGCAGCTACAGTAGAGGATGATGCAATAGATTTGTCCTTGAGGTTGCTCTCAGCAGTCCTCAGGAGCCCTTGAAGTTTACTCAGGGTGACCTCTTCCTTGTTCATATGGTAGGTCATTCTGAACTGGTTGTAGCAGGAAGGCAAGGAGTGGAGGATGATGTCGATAGCCAAATCCTCATCAAACTTAACATTAAGTTTGAGAAGACGATCAACATACCTTTGCATCCTCTGCAAATGAGCGGTTAGGGATTCTCCACTCCCCATCCTAGCGGTGATCATGTTGGTAATGATCTCATAGCGCTCTTGCCTCGCGCTTTGGTGGTACCTGTCCAGCAAATCTTGATGCATCTCATATGGATACATGTCCTCATAGGACTGTTGGAGTTCGAGGTTCATGGTGGCCAGCATGATGCAATGAACTTTCGTAGCATCATGCTCGTGGGCCTCAAAGGCGGCCATTTCTTCAGGAGTAGCAACTTCTGGGTTGATCTTTTCTAGTTTCTCATCGAGGACATATTCTTTGTCCTCGTAGCGAGTTATCATGCGAATGTATCTCATCCACTCGTTGAAATTCGACCCATCAAATGTCACCTTTTGACACAGGTTCATCAGCGAGAATGACCCAGAAGCGTTGTTGTTTGCGTTTGCGTTAGACATCTGAAACAGAAAGGAACAAAGTTTGATTAGAAATGAATCCCCAATTAACACCCAAATGAGAAATTGGGGCTAGGATCCAACAACATTATTTACAACTTAGAAAAGGGATGCCGTAATCTAAAAGTAAATAATTTGAAGGTAAGTGAATGACGATTCACTAATTTTCACCATGAAAAACGAAAAGAGATTAAGTTTTAAATGTATTTGAAAATTCCTAGATTTCTTTTGAGATTCATTGAACATTTCAATGGCATGTTTAAATCTCGATATGCACTTCAAATTTACGACTGGGATGCCGAGGATCGCAAACAAGTTGTGAATAACCATGCGAATCAACATGGTGCACTCAATGTCTCTATCACCTAATCAATGTGCCGGTTAGCCACGCACGCTCCATTGATCTATGATAAACATCGAGCCATCCTTTGCCACCAATGTCAATCCCAAATTAGTGTGTCGGTAAGCCACGCACGCTCCACTAACGTTTGACAAGGGTACAAAGTGTAATTCCATGGAATAGCATCATTTTCACATTTTACCCTAAAGTAACTAAGATTGGGAATTTATAAAACATTGTAGTTACTTTATTATTTCCATTATACTTATAATGAGGAATTAAGTGCCCTATCCTATCCATTCGGCTAACGCCCCTCCACCAGTCAAGCAAGCGGTGGGTGTGAGTGTACACCCATTAAGCGCCATTTTATAGGCAGCAACCTTATACCCACCTTATAGACCGGCTTCGTGAATAAGGCCTACTAGCGATAAGACTAGCTTATTCTTATACATATATAATAATTAATCTTATAATAATTATATAAGGGTGTATTTTAAACATTTCAAAATACTAGTGTTTTAATCATATTTAAAATTTTCGAAAATTAAAACTATTTAATTTTAAAATTTTAAACACCAAAACTTTGATTTAATAATTATCCAAAATTAAACAATTAATTTAGACTATTAAATCTTGAAGGATTATCTTTAAATTAAACAATTAATTTATCCTAATCCCTTTATCCCCTAGATTTCGAAAATTATGGAAAGGGATAATTCAAAATCTTTAATTATCTAGTTTAAACAATTAAATTGATAATTACAAAGATGGCATTATCCAAATCCCTAAAATTTTGGGATCTTATCTTGGGGACATGTGATTTTTGAAAAACCCTAGGGTTACTCAACCCTAATTTCGAAAATATGGAGGCAAAGGAAAAAGGTTTAAGAACCCTATCAAAAATCGCCAACTAGGGTTTTGCAACCCTAATTGCGAAAATTACCAAGCCTTAGGGTTTACTAGCTAAACCCTAATTTGTCAAGTTCATATTATGTATCAAATCCAATTAAAAACAAAACCAAAGGCTGTGATACCACTGTAAGGTTTTATACAAACAATCCTATGTGTGCATGCAACCCTAATTGGATCTATGTTTTCACTATAAGACATACAACTTTATGAATACATAAGGAACCCTAGCATGATTCTACTATTTTCGAAAATCATATAGAAGGGTAGAACACATACCTTTGTTGTTATATTGCAATAAGAACTAATTTCCTTGATCTCTTAGACTCTTGAAAGCAAGCACCACAAATATAGTACCTCTAATGGCTCACAAACACCAAGAAGCAAGAGGGCAATTATGAGAGAGGAGGGAGGATGCTAATTTTTGGCCCTAGGGTTTCTCTTGGAAGCAAGTGGCCGAAAATTGCAAGCAAGGGTCTCTATTTATACTGTAGGCTGCTAGGGTTTCAGTCTAAACCCTAATGGACAGCTTAGTCACCAAGCAGCCCAAGGAACCTTCTGGAATAAGGCCTTGGACGAAAATATGATGATCCTTCATCATAATTTCGTTCCCCCTTAGCCCATTAGGTTTCTCAGCCCAAAACTCAACTATCACACATTTGACAGTTTAAGCCCCTTTATTTAATTAATCTCTTTTAGTCACCAAATTAATTCTTAATTAATTTATGACTAATACTAATTAAACAAATATGATTTCTCCTTTAATATATTATTCTTATAATATATTAATAAACCATAATATCCTCTCTCTTTCCTTAAATTACCTTGTCAAGTTGCTTTGGTGAAGGCAACCCAAAAGGACTATGCACAATCGGGTCAAGTACATACCAAATATAGTTACGGACTTAGAAACTAATCCAATAGCTAGTTCCTTGAAGCTACTATGCTTCGTCTTCTAGAACCTACGCGACTACCTGTCTACTAGTGCCCTGAGAATACAAGTGGTTTTGAAAATGTCAACATTAAAGTTGGTGAGTTCATAAGCATTTTGTTTTTGAAAGCATGTTCTTTGTTCCTTGAAAACCTTAGTGTGTTCCTCTAGAAAGTCCTATATTTTCTAATGTAATGAATGTAAGAAATGTGACCCATGCTATTTCCTTCTACGAGTACTTAGTGGATACAAGCTATATACAATTTGGATCGAGCAGACAATCGATTGTGTGGTTCTGCCCTACCCACAACCAAACAAGGAACAAGAAATGAGGCGGAAATCACACATTCCACTGTCTGTCGAATCTTCATTGTATATAACCCTAACACATTCATTAGGTACCTATAGAGTTAACAGTAATGGTTCTTTATGAAATGTAAGCATATTCTTCCAGAAAATCCTATATTTTCTGATGTAATGAATGTAAGTTATGTTGACTCGTACTTGGAAAAATAATGTAATACGGTTGTGTTTGTAATGCAACCCTTTTTGTATGCCTGTACCTTGTTATACGTTCTTTCAGAAAAGTATGTTTTGTACTAGAAAATAGCGTACTGTACTTGTATATAGTGACCTGACCCATACCTGTTTCCCCCTATGATTACTTAATGTATACATGTCATGTATAACCAAGATCGAATACATAGTAAACTGTGTGAATCTGCTCTAAGCCCACAACCAAACAAGAAACATGAAATGAAGCGAAAATCACCCATTATACTACCTATCAGACCCTATAAATATAAATAACCTTTAACGCATAAACTAAGGAATCATAGTGTTAACATTATAGGTCCCTTCGGATTTGTATGTTCATATTACTTGTAAGACGGTGTGGCCTTATTATTAGAATAAAACCTATGAAGTAGTGTTAGTCCCGTAAACATCGTTTAGTTGATACTATTGTGAGTTTCATATAACCATACTAAATGACTAGTGACCTCTACGACGTTCTTCACGCGTCGGAATGTTATGACGTTTGTCACCCCAGGCCTGCCGGTCTAGCTGTTGCAAGCAGCTCAGGTGCTGGTTTGTCAGTCCCGTATAGATCTATACACAAACTCATGCTCTCCTTCCAGGAGACTCTGGTTATAATTTGTAAGACTTGAACCTATACCTTGGTGGGTACAATGAAGTAGTGCCTCACAACCCTGTATTAACTAGTTTACGTGTAGTTTTATAGTGTTCTCTTGTATTTGAAACTGTTTGTATACCTGGTAGTCGTGTACTTTGTATTGTAAAATAATTATACTTCAAAATTATTTAGTAGTGTATCCTTGAATTGGCAACATAGAGTAGTGTCCCATAAACTATACCTATTATAGTTTAAATGTATGCTCAGAAATAATCTGTATGCATTTGCAATTTAAGGAAGTTAAATAAGCAGTAGTAAAAGATTTGTGAAAAATACCCTTTTGCTCGACATGTTACAAAAGGGTTGTAAAATTTAACGAATAATATTTTATATTCATATATATATTCACAACATATATAATTAAGAATGAAAAGACAGTGAAATAAATAAATCTACCCTAAACCCATAACCAGACAAGGAACAGGATTTAGGACGGAATTGTTAATTCTAAATCTTTTGAATCTTATATATATATATATATATATATATATATATATATATATATATATATATATATATATATATATATAATGTAGGAAATAAATCAGTTTGAAATAATTGCAGATGGTTTGAAACCGATTTAAAATCATTAAATGTTAACACAAAAGTACTTGTACTTTACTTGTATCCCTCCCCCCCCCCCCCCTAAAAACATTGAAAAATAGTGAAAACGTAGGAGTATGAACTCACCTCGAACGTGTGTATTCGGTTGAGTCGCGAAGTGCTAACGATGATCCTTGGATTAGAATACGTGACAGTAGTCGTATCCTAAAAATAATTATACCCGACGTCGTATTTAAATTAATACAATATTAATTTAAATAATTAAGTAATGGCTAAAAGTAATAAATTAAGTGTTAGACAACACTTAATTAAATAAGAAAATTACTTACAAAAGTCTTAGGAATTATTTGGAATAATTCTAGACGTTTTCGGTGCACAAGTGGCGTTTTCGGTGGAGGCTAGTGTTTTCGGTTGGAGGCTTGAAGATTTGAAGATTTGGATGAATGTTTTTGGTGTTCTTGGTGGATTTATGAAGATCTGGGCAAAGTTTTATGGAGATATGAAGGTTCTCAAATGAGTTTTGAGAGCAAAATTGGCAAGGAATTCGGTGTGAAAAGTGGGAAATGAATTGTGTGTTCGGTTGGATATAAATATATAGGGAGTAGAATTTGGTCTTAATAGGCTAGGCTATTAGTGTGTTCGGTCCTAATGGGCCTTTTTCTTTGTGTGTTCGGTCATAGCAAGACCGAAAACATCCCTGGTTGATTGTTATGGCCGAACACATCATTTAAGTTAGATTCCGAAAACCGAATTCCTAACTTGGTTTGATTCCTTGACCGAAAACACCAATATATGGTGTTTATTACTGCTTTAAACCTTAACCTTTTGTCATAAGTTGAATTATACGAACCTAAATTAGCTTAGGTTTCAAACTATACTTAGTTATTAGCTTATAAACAAGCCGGCTATAGAGGCTACAATGCAACAAGAATTGCAATGTGGATTCACTTGTGCTAGATCAAGGTTTAAACTTTGCTAGGTTTAAAATTTCGAGTTGTGACACTTTGATACCCTGTGCTTGATCTGAAATTATTGTTTGTGTTTAATGGGTTGAATCGAAGAGGCCATGTTGCCGGAACACATTTCACTACGTTGATTCGATGATTTTTTGGAATATGCGAATGAATTTGCAGGTCAAGGAAGAATAAGTTTTCTGTACCGGACAGAGGAGTACCAAGAGATGAAGATGAATTAAGAAACATGAGAAATGCGTTTGAATTGAATACCAAACCATATGATCTGAATTGTGATGTATGTGAATAAAGATGATGAAGAAACGAGTTTTCTTTATATATATATATATATATATATATATATATATATATATATATATATATATATAGAGAGAGAGAGAGAGAGAGACCCTTTAATATTAAATAATTATATGTTTTTTTCTTTTTTTTTTAAATAAGGAAAAACTTCATAAGTGGTCTCCCGTGGTAGTGAAATGACTGAAATGCCCTTCACTTAACGACCAAAAGCTAACGGAGTTAGCGAAAAAGACCATTTGTTAAAAGTTTTGAAACCATAGGGACCATCTGTGAGGTTCTTTAAAATTAGGGATTAAACTTCAGGTTTCCGGAAACCATAGGGACCATTTTTGAAGTTTTGTCTAAAGTTTATTGTTTAGTACCTCTCAAAGGAGGGAGACTGTCTCGAAGGTCTTCAAGCATAATGTTCTTGAACTCGAATATGACTTGTATAATTTTGGTGGCATAACACCACTAGGTATGTCGTCCCACTTGACCCTTTGGTTACTATGACAACCATCATTATGACTTCTTGTAAATTGAGAAACAAATCTCTTAGATATTTTATTTGTAAATAATGAACGTGAATGACATTGTTAACTATGTTTTTGAGTATTTAAAACAATAATAATTTTTTGTTTTGTTGGAAACAATGTATTATATATGGAAGTTTTGAAGTAAATGGTCATCAATGTTTCAAAATTATCATAATTTAACCACCTAAGTTCAAATCATGCTAATTAAGCCATTAAAGACTCAAAATTGTCACAATTTAACCACTAAGACATGTTATAGTAGGTTCAACATGTTATCGACCCACATGACATGCCATGTAGACAATTTCTAACAATCTTCGTCCTCGTGGAGCTAACATGGCATCCCCATGGAATTGAAGAGGTTATCGTGAGCTTGATAAATATATGGAGTTACCGAATAAACCTTGTTTCCAGGTATCTTCCTTCTTCGTTCGATTATTTCATCATGAATACAAAAATATATGATGCAAAATTTCCTATATCCTTTCTGAGGTATCATGAGCTTTAAGTACCATCATCCACTATAGCCACCACCATCATAAGCTTCAAACCTCTTTCTTCTTGAACTCAATGGAATCATTAATGCTATCAAGAAGAGGAGTGAATTGGGGATATTCCAGCAATACTCTTAGAAATCGGTTTGAATCAAATCGAACACGTTTCAACAAGAACCCTCAATGAATCTGGAACCCGAGTTCAGCAAGAACCCTTATAAGACTGGTGGGTGTCATATCACGCTCACCACACTACTTCAGTATCACGTCATCGCCACATCACTTTTCCACTCACCTCACAAAACTGGTGGGTGTCATACCACAACTTGCCACATTTTTTATTTTTTTTTAAATTGAATGTAATTTAATAAAAATAAATTTTTTATAAAATTAAGAAAAATAAAATATTTCATTAATTTAATTAAAACAATTACAATGATAAAACGATAATTTAAATAAAACGACTACATAGATAATGCGAGGATTGCAATAAAACGACTACAAAATACGATTAGTTGTATTATTTTTTCATGATATCCGCTCTAGCCCTCAAAACCATATTGAGCTCGCTGTCGGTGAGATGATCGATTGGTTTTGTTAAAAATTCTAAATCACGTGTTTTTTGTTTCTCCTCACGAGTTTTTTGTTTCACGTCTCTCACTTTCTTTTTCTCTTCCATCTTTTCTTTCTCAAAATTCAAGCGACGCTCGAAATTCAAATTATAAATTTCAAAACTAGATGCGGCCTTCTGAATGTCAGAGCCACTTCCAACACCCGGTGTATTTGATGAAGACCCTTTCTTTTTCGCTCTATCTCGTCCCATAGGTCGAACTGCTTCTTCAAGTTTGAGCTCATCCACACTATTCAAATCAACCCCAAAATGTGCATCCGATGAAGTGGTGTAACTTGTCTCCGAAAATTTGTTCTTTTCTCACCACCTTCTTCTTCCCCATAGTCTTTTATCCATTTTTGGGGATGCGGATAAAAATATCCAAACAAAAATAAATTTGGAAGACTTTTTAATATCGAAAAAATATATTTTAAGCGCCGTCTCGAAAATTTGATGACCGCTTTCCCCGCTTTTCTGTTGAGTAAGCAAGTTCTTGTAAATGTCGTTGAATTTAGTAACCGGCTTGTTCATCTCTTGAAACTTGCTACAACATTGGTGTTTTGTACAGTATTCCCCACGACCCATGACACTAAGAAACCGCTCCATAATGTGTCGCCAAAAGTTCTCATCATTTTGCGCATTTCCAGTTTGTGAATCCTCATAAATGTCGACTCATGATTCGGCTAATGTCATCTCTTCATCCGGTTGCCGTTGTCGAGTCGGGGCCTTCTTTTTTACCAAAACCGACGCTTTTCCTTTCCCACATCTTTTGCGATTGGATGGCTCGGCTTTTGTTTCGTGAACAACATCGGGTTGGTTTTCGATTACTGGTTCGGGTTCGGTTACCAGTTCCGGATCGGTTTGTGTTTCCCGGGCAAATTCAAAATCCAGGATATATTCGGGAAATGGGGAAAAATTTTGAAACATGTTTGGGCTTAGAGATTGCATGGGGTAATAGTAAACTTGTTGGGGACGGGGTTAGGGTCGGGGCAAAATCATGGATGGATCAAGTTGGGGTCAGTATATTGACGTATCCAACGGTCGAACATTTGGACGCGATTTACCCCGAGCCGTAAATTGAGGATTGTTTTGATTAATTTTTTGGAAGAAAAAGGTTTCAAAACTTGTGGAATAGAAAGTGTTATGTGTGATATATGTGTGAGGTATGGTTTTAATTTATAGTTAAATTATTAGGAAAAAAAATCTGAAAAATTGACCGTTGTCAACGGTTAAATGGATCAAACGGTCCAAATCAACAGCAATAAGATCACCACCCGTAGTAAGGATCTCAAGTGCGATAAGGGGGGGGGGGGGGGGGGTCAGATTTGTGTTCGCCGCATACTGCGGTGCCAAATCAGCTACTGCAGTGTGCGGTAGAGGGTGCGCCGACCGGCCTAAGTCGACAATGAATTTGGAACTCAAAAAACGGAAATGCCATACAAATCGGTTTAAATCTGGAATCCTAAATGAAACATGTTTCTTGCTGTTCTCAACGAATCCAGGGACTCAATTTCAACAAAACCCTAAATCGAAATCTTCTCTTACTATTTCTCAACAACCCTAAATCGAACATGTTTTTTGTTGCACCTTGAACTCGATTACTGTTCTTGTTGTGCTTGAGCTTTTGCTGAATCTAGAACTTGATTTTTGTTCTTGAAGCAAGAAAAGGTTGATTGAATTAAAGCTTTGGCGTTTGCTAGAAATTTGTTTTCTTTAAGAAGATTAAATGACAAATTATCCATTGTACAAACCGATATATCAAAGGAAAAGTTAGGTGTTGTTTGTTTTTTTGAAGCAAAAATTTATGAAGTCTGCGGATCACCTCTGCAACCCTCTGCAGTAGAAGCAGTGGACCAAACATATGCAGACTGTAATAAAAAGTGGGTTTGTTTTTTTAACATCTGCATGTTGCTGCAAATATTAAAAAAATTAAAATAAACTGATTTTATAAACCGGAAATAGTTTTTTTAATACCGAAAATTTAATAATGTATTACATTTCAGCAAAAAATAATGATATGTCAACAAAAAAAAAATGATATTTTAGCAAAACATAATGATATTTCATCAAGAAATTATAATTATTCAATATAAAAAACGAAAAAAAATCAACAAGAATAAACAAAAAAAAAATGTGAAATAAGATTTCAGCAACATATAATCAAGATTCATCAAGATTTCAACAAGAAAAAAAAAGGTTGGAAGAGGCAATACAAGTGTTGCGTCAAACAGAACACACACAAATGTCTTTTACTCCGAAGACTTCTAAAAAACAAACAACTACGAGATGAAAAGTGTTGCGCGTGTGTTGCGTCGCAACAATAAGAGGTTTGAAAAGATTTTTTACAAAAAAAACAAACAGCACTTTAGACTTCATTGTGAAAAACGTTGGATGAAAACAAGAACGCAAGAAAAAAATATATGTTTTTAAATTTTGTGGATGTCATGTCAACACCACCTGAATGAAAATGGTCAGAAATTACATACTTGTTATTCCACGTAGGTCGTTAACCTATTGAACCAGCTATAGTATGTCCCAACAGCTTAATAGTGACGATTTTAAGATTTCATGGACTTAGTTAACACAATTTGAATTTAAACTAGGTGGGGAACCCCCGCGTTGCGGGGGTCGGATGCGACAAATTTTTCAGTTGTTTGTTCTTTGTAAATTTTATTTGATCAACTATTTGTTTATAGTTTGAGTATTGTTATGGGACAGTAATATTGTTTCGTCATGGATAATTTTTTTGTCGTCGGATAAGCTATTTATCGAAATATATACTTAATGGGTTTATCCTTTGGTTGATGGGATGAAACTGGAGAGTCGGATTCCACGGACCAAATAAAATGCCTCCAATATCAAACATTAAGAGGAAAGGTATAGAACTATTCATAATAAAGTGTATCCAATATGAAACATTAAATGAACAGAAAAAATGCAACTAAGACTGAATGTAATTTTTTTATCTATAAATATGTTTGAAGTAACATACAAATCACACGGAACAGGTTTCTGCGTATGTCATCAGAATGCACATGAAAAATATGAAAAGCTTAAGTGTTGATCTCTATTAAGCGTGAACGTTACAGTCTATGACCTGTTTCGTTTCTTTTACGTGTATGTTTTAGAAATGGAGTTGTGTTTTTTATTTAATGTGTTACTGGCGTATATATACAAATGGATTATAGTGTTAATGGTTACGATTGTATGGAATGGGAATCAGAGAATAAAGAAAAAACATAGGTTATATTTCTTAGGCAGCACCAGTCCAACTGCTTCCGCTCGTGGGTAGTGCTCCAATTGCTCCTCCTTCACCTTTATCAGGTCTCCCTTGTAGCTTCAAACCCAATGGAACCTATAAATGAAGGAGAATGAGAAAACATATAAAAAAACGACCAATATACCCTTAAAAAAGTTGGAATGCATAAAAATGCATTTTGTGAACCTCATTCTTTGTTATTACCTTCTATGCAATCGGCCAACCACCAAAGTTACATCAAACCTGCATTTATATTGCACCTAATAGTTAATACACAATATCAATCGATCATAAGTCTAATTTACTAAATGTTGGTTGGATTGAAGTATGAATCCATGGCAACCACCAAATTTTCATAGTTTTCAAGATTCCAAATACGGGAGAGCCTTTTTTTGATGTAATACAAAGTAAATTGGGTACATCCGGAGCTTCCTCTCGTTTTCTTTAGTGAAGCTCCCCGGAGATATACGATATATGACGGGTCTCTGAAGCTAATTTTATCTAAATTTGATTTCAATTAAATTTTTTTATCCATTTTCCAAGAATTATTATTTTATCAATTTTTTTTAAACATAATTATCCATATAGCAGTTTATGTGAACAAACACTTAATGAGATTATGAGAATAAAAAATAAACATTTTCTTACACTAAAAAAAATCCTTATCTTGAGTTTCTCCATAGTTAAAGGCTCAATCTAGAATGCTCTTAGATGTGAAACTGCAAATAAATATGTAAAAAATAAAGAATGATACAAATTGGGTAGGTAACCTGAATTCCTATGGGACATTGATAGGTTCGATGGATGTGATTGAACCCGTTTTGGTTATCGAACAGCGGATGGGATACAACCTAGTAAAGCAGACACCTTTGAATTTGCCTGAAATAGCAATGTACTTTCACTTATTAGTATCTTACTTATATTTCTTCCTAAAATTGATACATTTTTTGAAGTACAATGTCCTAATATGAAAAAAATAATAGTACAACCTTACAATTGGGTGGACTTTTCAAAGTATACCACCTTAATAAGAGAAAAATTAAAAGTGCAATGTTGTAATAGAGAGAAGTGAAAGTAAGATGCTATAATAAACAAAGAAATAAAAGTATCTTGCTATTTCCTGCATTTATCCCAGTTTTGGAAAATTTCATAGAAAGTTTGCAATTCATTACCGCGAAAATAACACACTGGTTCCTTTGTAGGAAAAGAATAATAAAGATTCAAACTTTAATTTAAGATTTACATATCAATGATTAGTGGAAGATGTGTCACTCGCCTACAAATTTCAATTGTCATATCTGACCGCTAAACGCCTCCCCAACTTGGAACACAGTACGTTTGCAACAACACAAATACCGAGTACAGGGCAAAAAAATTAGAAAAGTGGTTTTTAAAATGGGCTAAAAGAACATAATGGTGTAATCATATAACATAAAGTAGTTAAGTGGCTATATCGATTAAATAGTGAAAGTGCAAATATTTTTTGTATTTTCCTTTTAGAATTAAAAAAAAAATTTAATAGATTTTTCACCTTCCGAGTCGAGTGTAAATCGACCAAGCTGTTGCAAGTCTGAATTTCTCGATGTATATCTTATTACTCACCTGGGGAAAATATTAGAGAAACAACCATAAAAATTAATGTCATTCAGCAAATTTAAATTTATAAACAACCAAATGACAGTATTTATAAAATGGTAATTTAAATAATATAAAGATTTTACAGTATATACAATGGTTCTAAAAGTAAATAGACATCTAGGGGAAAAAGGAAAAGGTAAGAGAAGAATGTAACAATATATAAAATTGATATGTTAAAAGGGCAAAATGGTCCTTTTAACAAATATGAAAACTAAGCTGAACACGACAAATGATAAAACCACCATTCTTGACAAAAAGCACCTTCTTTATTTGTTTCCTGGTTTTAGGATCAACTTGATGTATGAACACAATAATCTCACATTCCTCAACAACAGAGTGAATATGCAATATAGCTTTGTATCCTGCAGTGAAAATAGCATAGAAAAATCCATAAAAAAATAACTGATGAAGCATAATAATAGATCCAAGATGAAAGATTTATCTAAGTTCAATACATTTTCTAGCAATTCAATAATTTGGAACTCAGCGATGAACTCCTATTTATTTTTCTTCAAAAAAAAAAAGGGAAAACATCAAACTCTAGAAAGATATCCAATATTAAAAACATTATTACATTTTTTTTTCATAAATATTTGTATACATTAAAGATAAACTTAATTAAAAGAAAGCATAATACCAATACTGGAAAGAACAAAGTCGGTTAGTATGTCTTCTTCTTCAATACAAGTTTGAAAGAGAGTTCTTATTACTTTTCATAACTATTCATCAAGAACAGAAAGTGTAGAAACGTGAACAAATAAGAGTTCCGCATCCAGTTCTAGTATCTCTACCACTCCAGTTGTTTTTTTTTGGATGTTGTTGGACTATTTTACCCCTGCCAGTTGTAACATCTCCACACAATGATCCACCAAGTTCATGGATTCAGAAATAAGAGCCTTTAAGATATAATCAAACATAAGCATTCAATTTGTGAAATGAATTAAAAGAAAGGTATAGATGATGGATTTGTGTTACCTTTCCGGATCTTTCCATTATGCAATAGGAATCGGTGGCAGTCCTGTCAAAATCTATCATTGCAGATCCATGCCAACCATAACTTCAGATATCTTGGCATTGATATTCCACATGTAAACGTTAAATTAGAATTAATACAATTCAGAAAAACTAAAAACTTATGAAATGCAGAAACAAATGGTGGAATAAGGCTGATCCAACGATATTTCTATTGAAATTGAGAAGAAATCAGAAAGCAAAGAGAAAGCTACGTCATTTGATTGCAGAGATTTAATAACATCTAATCTCATCTAGATTTAGTATCCAATTCACAAAGCTTAAAAGTGGTAAATATATGAAACCTGAAAACCCCGTGTAATATAGGACAGCCTCCATGGGATTACCTGAGGATTGCTCCTGAACAAAGAAAATACACAACATATATATATATATATATATATATATATATATATATATATATATAATGAATGTAATAAGTACAACAACATGTATGTACACGAAAAAAATGGACTTAGATCAATAAACTCACCTGGGAAGTTCGAGTCACTTTTGGCGAGTGCGCGATGAAGGCAACCGCGATTTCCCTTCTCTCTCTTCTTGGGCGATTTTTTTTTCTTTCCATTCAGAGTTTAGCCCTAGCAAATACACACAAATGACATGAGAAGACAACTCGTGGCTGATTTTTTTGTAATCGAGTTTGGAAGATAGATAGCATTAGAAACAATCAAATCATACCTATAGGGTGCAATTACGATTTCTTGGTAACAGAGTCTTTAAATTCCCTTGCTCAGCCATTTCACTGTTCATCAGCTATACCAGTCACATATGCCAAACGACAAAATCATTGGCTTCAAACCTGTACTCTACATAAGCAATAGATGGTGATTAAAAGAAATTAGGGTTTGTGAGAGTTTGTTGTGATCAGGCACGCATCTTCAATGGACAGAAATTAGATACGTCATCGGAAACAATAGTGGGTTGGGGAAAGAGAATAGAAAGGGCTGTAACAGAAATAGATGCATATGAATAATTCTCGTACAAAGTTAGGATTTTGAATTGTTTGCTTCTGAATCTATATTAAGTAAAAATTTAAGTACATACGCAGTTTATTGTTACTGATCTGCTCGGATTAGCTCTCAAATATGAAAGAAGATGAAGATGATGTGTTACCTACCGTGAAGGAATCTACTGCGACTCACCGGAGACCTGTAATTCTACTTCCAATGGAGACGACGACCACTCGAGAAGCGGCGGAGGAGGCATGTGGTATTAAAGAAAACACCACCTACAAATCGTGCGATTCTTATGTGTAAAAAATCAAAATGGACAGTCAACCATTGGAGGTGGATATTAGCGAAAGCAGGTGATGGTGGATATAAGAGAAAATGGGTCACCGTCCGGACTTAGGGTGAGAGAGAGAGAGAGACAGGAGAAGAGGAGGGGAACATAATCGGTGAGAGGCGGTGGAACTGGAGATTGATCGTCTCCAAAAGACCGAAACAAATAGAAAGCGGTAGAAGCAAGCGTATGTGATTGGGCGAGGGAACGGTGATAGGGCGGTTACCATGGAGGTAAGGAGTCTGATGCTCATCTGAACTTTTGAAGAAATCAATTGGGACAGGGGATGGAGCTGGAATGGGAAGATATTGGATAAGGACGCTGGGAAGGATCCAGAAGCGGATAAACCCAAACGATGATAACACCTGTATAAAAGAATGTAAATATTTTCATAAAATGCCCACAAACACAATTGACAATATACAAATAAATAGGGACTACTTTTGCCAACCATGTTAAAATTTTTCACAATCTTAAAATATATATATATATATATATATATATATATATATATATATATATATATATATATAAAATATAATAATGGCTAAATAACAACAATCTTGATATTTTCATAGTCAACTAAGTCAAAATTCTATATAATGATAAAAACTTTGGTGTGTGGGAGTGAACTCTTTTTAAAAAGATAGCGGTAAAGTGTCACGAGGCTGCTGTGGTGGATAAAATCCACGTGGACACAAGATAACCACCAAAAACCTCCACTGTCATCCTCCTCTCCACCAACCACCAACCACCACTACCACCACCACCACCACCATCACCGGATTTCACACAAACAAATTCACGTAGAATCAGTTTCCCAAACATGATATCGATCAGCTCGACTGATTGACTTTAGGTTACAAAAATGGCATTAAAATCTACGCCTCCAATTTCTTCCTCCTTACACTTCCCGCATTTATCAGTGGTTCGTTCGCCGCCGTACATTCTGTTTACAAGATGCAAATCGATCAGGTCAACATATCCGGCGATCTCTCTGCGGAAGAGCTGCTATTTTCTGTTCCCAATTCCACTGGAAGTCTTATCGACCGGTAGGTCTAAGCGTTATACAAAATCAACGGAAGATAGTAGACAGGAAACTCCTGCTGGTGATAATGACGACGATGATTCCATTGAAGAGACTTATCCCAGCTCAGATGATTTTGATAAAGTTACTTCCAGTGATTCGAGGAAAAGTATCTCGTCCTTGTCTGATGCTCTTAACCTTGGGAGTCGTGATCCTGTTTATGAGGTTTGATTCGATTTCAAAAAAATACATCGTTTCAATCTTATGCAGCTTAGGTTTAATTTTCTCAATATGCTAGCCTGTAACACTGAAAACTTATCTCTAATACAATGAGATGCACATTTGATAATCTTCATCTGACATACTGCTTAAGGTATAGAAACAAAATTGAGAAAGGGTGAAACTATTTTCTGTAAAATGTAAGTAATGTATGCATAAATGTTCCAGTAATTGTATCCACAAAGTAGAAATATTCTCACAGAGTCAACATATCTGGCTGAAAACTGAATATTGTATGCATGTTTCAGCATCATTGGTTTATTTAAATAAAAAAAAAAGTATTTTCAGTCATCTATCTCATCATAAGTTCATCAAATGTTCTTCTTTTTCTATCTTAAAGGTTGTGGAAGTTAGTTCAAAAGGAATGGTCTCAACCCGAAAAGTTAACAGGAGGCATCTACTAAAATCAAGTGGTGAATAATATAATGATTTGTTTCCTACTAAAATAATTGATCATTCTATTATTTCAATCAATCTCAAGATTCACATAAGAATGCATCTTCTTAATTTAAGTTTCTGATTACAGGTCTTCGTCCACGTGACATACGAAGTGTTGATCCCTCATTATGGTTGACAAACACAATGCCCTCTTTACTGGTATATTCTGTTTTCCAATAAAACATTAACATCATAATTTCTCATCATCAAAAATATATACATGTGTTTTTATATATTTTATAGGTTCGTGAAAATGCGATACTATTGAATTTAGGCTCATTGCGTGCAATTGCAATGCAAGAATGTGTCTTTATATTCAACTACAATCGGTAACTATCAACTACTAATAATTTCATACTGAATCAAAGTTACTAAATTGACATTATTCTTTTCTGGTTTATCTTTTGAGAATTACAGTAGAGGAGGAAAAGCTTTTATAGATGATTTGTTACCTCGATTAAACCCTAAAAGTATGATTGGAGGAGGCGTAATAATGCCCTTTGAGCTTGAGGTTTAATTATTTTTTACTTTACTAAAGATTCAGATTCTAGATCTACAAAGACTTCACAAAAACTTTAAATTTTTTAACTTTCAGGTAGTTGAAGCTGCACTTAATTCACGAATACAGCACTTTGAACACAGACTAATGGATTTAGACCCACACGTGAGTATAAAAAAACATAAGGATTTAAATTTCTAGCATATTTTAATCTGTAGATTTAAAAAAAAAACTTTATATTGTGTTTCAGGTTCAAGATTTACTCAAGGTTTTACCAAACCGATTAACAGCTAACATACTGGAACAGCTTCGTATATGCAAGCAAACTTTGGTAACCATAAATTTTAACCACTTTTCATTTTTTTTTTTTATAAAGTTAATTAGTTGCTATTATGAACCAAAAATAAAAAGGATTTTTATGGAAGGTGGAACTTGGATCAAAAGCAGGAGCACTAAGACAAATGCTGCTTGATATGTTGGAAGATTCTCAAGAAATTCGTCGACTTTGTATTGTGGGTAGAAACTGTATATTGAGTAGAAATAGCAATGTTGAATGCTCAGTTCCACTTGAGAAGCAGATTGATGAGGGTAAGTGTGTCTTTTGCATAAATTGAGATAGAGTAAAAAAAATAAAATCATCCTTGATTTTATTATATGCAGAAGAGGAAGAAGAAATTGAAATGTTGTTGGAAAATTATCTTCACAGGTAGAAGTTATTAAAATTGTGCTTGTTAATAGGTTTTTGAGTAAATTACATTTTTGGTCCCTCGGTATAGCTAATTTTTGCAATTTTAGTCCAAAAAGTATAGTCATTTTACATGGAAATAAGTTAAGGATCAAAATTGCAAGAGAAAACTTTTAGGGAGCAAAATGGAAAATATCGTCTATACTCAGGGACCAAAAGTGTAATTTTCTCTAGGTTTTATTAGTTGAATGTTATGTGTACGATTGCAGATGTGAGTCATGTCATAATCAAGCAGAAAGGCTTCTTGATTCCGCAAGAGAAATGGAAGATTCCATTGCTGTTAACTTGAGGTTTACCTTGTTAACAATATTACAATTTCCATTACACAGAAGGATATACTATATAGTTATATAATGATGAAATAATTGGTTTTTTACCGTGTTTAGTCCAAAATTAAAACATTTTTTTTCAATTTTGGTCCTTATTTCCAGGTCTCGTATTGATTTTGGTTCTGGGACTTTCTGATAATAACGCTCCAAGGACCAAAATCGATATTAAACATGAAATAAGGACCAAAACTGTAAAACATTTCAACTATGGACTAAAATGTTAAAAAGAAAAAAGCAAAAGGACCAGTTGTGTAATTTACTCTATTTCTTTTATCAGTTCACGGAGGCTTCAGGTGAGCAGATTTGAATTGCTTCTTCAGGTTGGGAGCTTTTGTCTAGGAGCTGGTGCTCTTGTTTCAGGTCAATAACTCTTTTTACTTAAATCATACATGAAAAAGGTGCAAATTTCAAATTTATGCATGTGTCAAAAGTCTAAAATACCCTTCAACAATTGTCTGTGTAGGTATATTTGGGATGAATTTAAGATCCTATATTGAAGAACATGTGGTACTTTCTTCTCAAGTCCTTAAACTTTTAATATCCTTCCAAATTCCAATATTGTCCACATTTTCTAAGACTTGACGATTTTAACCCTTGCAGTTTGCGTTTTGGCTTACAACAGCCGGAATTATCTTCGGTGCTTTAGTGGCATTTTTTCTCACATATTCTTACTTGAGGGCAAAGAAAATATTATAGGCGGATCTTGCAAGGTACATTTACATCTCATCATTTATTACATAGCTATAGATCAAGAAATACAAAAGTAACATACAGATTTGACATGATAATATCATTTGAACAAAAAAGATCAAGGGATGATAATACCATTTGAGGTGAATATGCAAGGTTTTAGCAAGATGGAAGAATAGATATATTTTGTGTATAATTGTATGTAAATTCTAAATGTTCATTGTGTACACACCATGATAGATAAATACGATACAAGATTTTTTGTCGATTATTGTTTGGATAAAGTGTTGTCTGGATAAATAATATTTTAGAAAATAAAAATGTACTTTTAAGAAATGTAAGGAAACAAATGCAAAAATAGCAATTTAGTTTGTAAGTTTTTGTAGAGTAAAATGAAAATATGGTCCACGTGTTCTTAATTTTTTCGGTTTGAATCAAAAGGATTTATTTATTTATTTATTTATTTTTTACTTTTGGTTCTCGTTTTGAGACTTCTTTTTGGTTTTGGCCTTTCGTACTCACATTGTGAATTTAAAACTTTGTTTGGCAAAGTAGCTGAAAAGTTAGTTTTTAGCTAAAAAACTAACTTTTGTATGGTAGCCAATAAAATAATAGATTTTGTTATATAAAATGACATAAAAAAATATTTAGGGTATATTTGAAAAACCTGTAGAAAAGAGCTTCATGAACTTATTTTTAAGGTATCTCAAATACCTTTTAAAAAACTGGTTTTAGTTTATAAGTTACTTTTGATGTTTTACCAAACACAACATTGTCATAACCTCAAATGCTCTTTAAACCATATCATTGTCCTTGTAAAAAACCCTCTCTATTAAGTTGTCTATTCTGCATTAAGTCAAAAAGAAGTGTACTCATATGTATAACTTACTGGATTAAATCATGTCAAACACTTTTTCATGTCATCCCAATCATAAAATGAGCCACAAAACCGAATAAAATGTACAATTTGTGCGACCACATTACAAGTTCAAATCCAATACACAAACATCCCAAAACAGAAATCCCCAAATTGTACAAAGAATAATTAATCACCTGTAAAACTCATCAACTTTACCTTAATTCCGAATTGTCAACTCCCCCCAATTGCTATTTTCCCAATTCCAACCACCATAGCTTCCCTCTCATCTCTCTCTCTACTATTCATCTGAATCTGACCAGTGATCCAAGGATGATTAAGACACTCTGCAGCAGTGGGCCTTTTCTCAGGTACAAAATCAAGTATAGGAACAAGAAAATCAGCCAATTCATTTGCATCTTCTTCACTAAACTCATATTTCTCCATTAACACCTTGTTTAATGGCCAAAATTTCAACCTCCTGATATGCCTCAAATCACCATGTCTGTTGAAAAAGTCTCGTGAATACCTTCCACCTAAAGCTACCTTTCTAGGCATCGTTCCCAAAAGCTCCATCATTAAAGCCAAATGATCCTGTAAACCATAAACAAAATTCAACAATGGAGTATAGATGACAGATGAACACTAAGAATGAATGAATGTACATTACATACCTCATCTCTGTCATAATTTTCACCACTATGAGGATCAAAGAGAACATCACCAGTTGCAAGCTCAAAACAAATGCAAGCAAAAGACCATAGATCTGCAGAAGTTGAGTATTTGGATCCTAGCAATACTTCTGGACATCTGTATTGTCTAGTTTGTATATCACTTGTGAATTGTTTATAAGTCCAACATGCGTTACCAAAATCAACCAGTTTACACTTGACATCAACCTCTGTTAACAGCTTCTTCCTTGTTGAACGGCTTCTTCTCCTACTTCCATGGCTGGAATCCATTGATTTCTCTTTACAAGCTTCAACATCATCAGATTCTTCCTTTCCGGAAGAATTTTGGGCGGCTTTCTTAGCTTTTTTCCTGATTTTCTTCTTCTGATTCTTTGTAAGATCACCATTCGAAATCTTACTATCTTTTGAAGCTCCGGTGTCCGGTGGAACTTTTTCAGATGGGAGAATGAGAGGTTTGCCTGTTTTTCGTGGATCCTTTTCTGGATCGATCGTGGATAAAAGCAAAATGTTCTCCGGTTTAAGGTCGGTGTGGATGATGGAAAGCTCCCGATGCAAGTAATCCAAACCTCCTAAGATGTGGTAGCAGATTTGTTTAACTTTGTGAAGAGGAATTCCTCGATAATCTGAATACTTGATTAGAGTTAAGAGATTATCCCCCAAATACTCGAACACCATACACACATGTTGTCCGTTTGGGCCGGAGTGCTTGAAATGATCTAAAAGCTTCACGACGGATTTCTTATCGTCAGGATCTCCCTCCGCTATCTGCTTTAAGATTGTGATTTCATCCATTGCTGCTTCAGTGTAATGTTGAGCGCTTTTTTGAACTTTCAAAGCTACATATCTCTACAAAACAAAATCAAATAGATCATGTTTGAAATCCTTCACTTCAATCCTCAAATTAGAGAAGGAAGAACACAAAGACAGAAATCGTACAGATTTATGAGTGTCCCAAGCGAGCCAGACAGTCGAAAAATGGCCCCAACCGAGTTTGCTCTGAACAACATATCTAGAGTGCTTAAACGTATCGCCAATTCGAACAGCGTGATAACCTCCACGCCTGTAATCCTCTGTTCCTTCGTCTTCTGAAGTGTAATCGCTTGCTTCGCTCCGATCATCGACATCGCCGGCGCCGGAATGTCTTGTATCATTACTATTATTTTCCTCCGCCATTAAAAGTGTAAGACTGTGCGATTAGGAGCCCGGCAGAAAAGATGGAGGGAGTTGAGCTTTCAAATCAACCGATTACGATCGATCTGGAATGAAAAGTGCAAAGTAAAGATTGTATCGCCTTTTTGAAAATTGAAAGAGTGTATCTTGGAAGTTGGATTCTAGGGTTTATATTTTATTTTCCGGGGAGAAAACGTATGACACATGAACTAAATATATGAACAGACGACATATTTTTTCAGTGTACAGAGGGGACAGGTTCTGAAACATAAATTATGTGGTCTGATTTATATTTCCTTAAAAAATTAAGGTTATATATTTAAAAAACGTTCCATCCATTTATTTTTATTTTATTTCGAGTGATTTTCCAAAATGTGAAACTCGAGTTCCATTTTATAAATGTTGGGGTCACAACCAGCTACGAACATTATTTCTTGTAAATATATAAAGATGCAAAATCAATGGAGAATATGTTTATAGGAGATAACTAGGAGAAGCTTTTATATAAACTGAAATTTGATATCAAATTTCAGTGAGTATGACTTATATAAAAGTAATTGTGTCATACCCAATACAAGAATGAAATTTGGTGTTAAAATTACATGTGGATAAAAAGTTCGGAAAAATTTGCAAAAAAATCCATAAAGTTTGGCTTATCATTTTATTTTATTTATTTATTTTTTTTCAGGTAAGCCTAAAAACTAGTAAACATTTGAAAAAAAAAATCATGTTCCCCATTAATGACCGATTTTAGAGTTTTTCAGAAAATTTTAAGGACTTTTTGAAAATAAACATTTATAGATGATTTTTCGTTAATATGGTTAAAATTTAAAAACATTTTTGAAAAAAAATTCTTTTTATATATATTAAATTAATCTGAAGAAAAATCATATTTATTTATTAGAAATTTTCAGAATAAAGATACCATCTACATCATTTTCACTAAAAAAACTCATTTTTATTTATTAAAATCACAATAATGATAAATTATATATCATTTTTTGGTTTTTTGTGATAATGATAATTTATATATCATTTTTGGGTATTTAGGTTATGTGTTATAGAACAACTTGAATTTAATTTGGTCACTTTTAAAAAATAAAAAAAAATCCTCCATTATCATTCTTTATATCTAAGTCACTTCGTTTTTATACAAAAGACTTGAAAATTCAACAATAAAAATTATATGTTATCTTTATTGTTGATTATTCAAGTCTAGCTGTAAAAATGAATTAACTTAAGTATAAAAAATGACAATGTTGAGAGTTTCTACTTTTTTAGAAGTGACCAAATTATATTCAATTTGTTCTACAACACATAACTTAAATGTCAACATGGTTAAATAATTGCAAAGAATGATATAAGAGCTACAATAGTTATATATGTTAAAAAAGATATATAGTTATGATATTTATTGAAAAAATCACAAAAAACCCAAAAATGATATATAAATTATCATTATTGTGTTTTTTAATAAACAAAAATGAGTTTTTTGAAAGATCTACTATGTCCAAGAGTCATTATAGAATGATATTGCTAATAATATATGATCCTATTGGGTCACACCATATAGCAAGTTACCGTCAATTGATTATTTATTAGTATAATTTGATTATTAATAAATATATCAACACTTGTATTTAATTGGAAAATTATTAGTTCATGGAAATAATATTTTACTAATTAAGAATTTATTATTTGTGTAAATAATATTTATTGGAGAAATAACAAGTTATGAAATATATCATAAAGTATGATTATTTATAAGTTATATTTATATCTTAATAAACTAGTTCAATTTATATAAAAGATAGTTTTATATAAAATAAGATATTTGTATATGACTATATATATATATATATATATATATATATATATATATATATATGTTGGGATTTTTTTTATAAAAATGATTGATTTTTATAAAGATAATATGTATGTGTATATAAACTAGCCATGAGACAATTTTTGTCTTCTTTTGTGCCTAGCTTTTTTGAAAATTGTAAGGAGACCAAGCATAATATTCTTTTGCCATGCTTGGGAAAAAGTTGTCTCTCATTTTACTTTATGATCTCCTTTTACTTTTTGACCATTATATAAGAGAGAGCATGAAATGTTTTTTTATACACTTCTTGCAAGCTTCTTCTTCTTCTTTGGAGTCCCAAAACCGTGAGCATGAGAGGCTCAAAGGGGCTGCCAAATTTCAAAAGTTCAATCCCTTATTCTTCTCCATTCTCTTGCATTTTGATGCTAGACAAAACCTCTTTGTTGCTTCACCTTTGAACATATATTTAGCATATATTTCAAAGGCTTGTGAACAACAAATTACAAGTGAATACTAGCATGTGTTGATGGTTCTACTCTTGTTTGGTGGATACTTGTAGAGAACTCTTACTTTAGAGTTTCATGTCACACTTCATCAACTTCCAACCTCTCACGAGGATCAAAGTCTTCAAAGGTTGTTATATTTTCCCTTCTATGGTTGTTTTAATCTTTCTAACTCTTACGAAATGATCATTGGTGGGTAAAATATTTTTAGTTTTATTCAACATTTTTAAAGCTTCCGTTGTCAATTTTACCGGTTGTGAAACTGGATTTTGAATAAAAACCCAACAATTGGTATCAGAGCCACTTTTGCAAGATTAGTTAGATTATTTCTTTAGTTGATGAAATCTTTGTTTTTGGAAAACATGGATGGTTTTCTCTTTGCAAGAAAAATTCATACATATATTTCTATGACAACTTTAAAATGTTTATAATTGTTATTTTTTGACCAAAAGTTTACATGCATGTTTTTGGTCATAAAAGTTGTCTTAGAAAACTATTACTTGATAATTTTGTGATGGCTCACAAAACTATTACTAGTTAATGTCTTGGTTTTTTTTGTGGAAATGGAACTTCCCTAATGAGGGTTTCCAGCTTTCGCGCACCGACTAATCATCCGCTTATAATTGTTATGCATGCTTGTGTTGTTTTATGTTATTATTATTATTATTATTATTATTATTATTATGTTATGGTTGATAAATTAGTTTTTCAAATGCAAAATAATATTTGAACATAAATAAACATCACACGGAGTTTGGTTTTAATGAAATTTACCTTTTAACATAAGATGCAAAAAAAAATTGTTTTACAATAAAACAAGTTTTATCGTTAAAACTAATAACCGGTAAAATTTCGGGATTAAAATTGTATAAGTTTAAAATTGAGATTTGTAAACTTATCAAACTCCAAACCTTATTTTATAAAAGAAAGTTTTATTAAAAGGTTTCCAAATATTCTAAAGCGCTCAAACGATATAACTTAATACTAGTTATTAATTTAAAACCTAATCGCGCCAATTATATAAAACCGGGTTTTATACATAGAACACTGTTAAAATGTGATTTTTTCATAAAATAAGATTTTCAAAAGGGTATACCATGGTTTATTGAATGCATGCAATAACCATGATATAACATGTTTTTTAAACTACAATTATAAAAACATCAAAGACCCCTTACATACCTCAAATCTATGCAATCATTTTTTTAAGAACACTCGCACGTCTCTTGTATGCACTAGTGGGATAAAAGATACATAACCGCTTAGTATTATCTTTTGATGGCCGAGGTGTTTTCGCGATTTCTGTGACACCAGTCAAATTTTGGTCAAAAATAAATTGATCAATAATCGTAATTGGGATGAACCAAGTGGTAGAGTTTCTAACAAGGTTTCCAAAAACATAAAGAACACTGAAATCCGAGTTATAACGAAGAAGTTATGGCCAATCGAAAATCCGCGATAAAACCGGCAAAACACTGTTCAGTGTAAAAAGTGAATTTTCGATAAAAGGCTTTTTAGCCTTAACAATATAAATGAAACTTGTAGAATATGTTAAACCGAGAACGTTCATAAAAAGAACGTAAAAATCTGACTTCGTATGAGGAAGTTATGATTTTCCGAAGTTTCGGTTTAGCAGTAGACAGCTAAGAATTCGAAATATAAATCAATCGATATTTAGCCGACGCAACTTAAACAAGAATCGAAGGTCTCGTCAAAAGTAGCACAACGGTAAAAAGACAGACGAAAACGGACGTCGGATGAAGAAGTTGTAACGACCTGAAAATCCTTCTGGTATCGATGTTAGCTTTCTGTTACTCGAAAATTAATTTTTGTAAAGATAATTCGATTCTAAGGGTATAGAATGAAATAAACTAAACAAAAAGGGTGTCAATAAATACCTAAATTAATTAATCGACATATTTAACGAGTATATAATTTAATTAGTTGTGTTTTTTTAAGAAATAAGGTATATATATAATTCATTAAAACGTATGAATGACATAGAGGGGTTAAAATGTCATTGAATGAAACTTGATTTATTAAAGAAATTGTTAAAAGGTTAAAAGAATTATTTTGAAATAAATCGAAGGACTTAAAGTGTAACATTTCTATTTTGAATTCAATTTAACCGATAGTTACGTATGTGTTTATTTTCTTCCGTTTCCTTCGAGTATAGTAATTACTTATAACCTTCAAGGAAATTGGATCGATTATTCTCCAATCCGTTTCCTCAGCATGTGGAATAAGATGCAACCCAAAAATGAAGCTTGCTTACTGTTCTTGCTTGGCGTCAACTGGGAAGGAACGAAAGAAAAAAACAAAAGAAACGCGAATACAGGAAGGAGAAAGGAGACGGTTGTGGTGGCTTAAAGTGGTTTCAACAATGGAAACCGACAGAGAAAAACAACGGGAAACCCAACTCCGATGAGATCTTGATGCGGTATTGCAGTGAACCACGAATGGGAAGAAATATTTACACAAGCATGGTGCGAGGTGGGTAGGAGTTCTGTGGAAGGCGTAGATAGGTTGCATATTACATGTATTGGCCACTGTGAAGGACAGTGAGAGACACGTTGCTTCCTGTGAATATAAGGTAAAATCTTTCTACATGTATTAGTTACAATTCATGGGATTAATCACATGCATGGATATATACATATATATGATGAATGGATGGTGTGTGATTGGTGGAGTAAACAAGTAGTTTAACAAGATTTGTTAATTGTTTTTATGGACGGTGGATTATCTCATTTAAAATACAAATCGTACAAAAATTGTTATATAGATTCAAGAGTTTGATCAAGTGGACAGTGAGGTTTGGTGTTTAACAAAAGATAACCAATATTCAAAGTTTCTAGCAAACTACGAATTACTATTCAGGGAGCAAACCATGAGATCTTAATGCACTCATTCAAGGCCAAATTGGTGAAAATTTATGTATTCTTAATTCATTGGCTAAAGCCTTTACGTGTTTGTGTATTTTGGCAAATACTATAATTCTGCACAGCAACTTTGTCCCATATTGCGAGGGCTGTATCTGCTAATATCAGCAGGATTGGCCAATACCCCTCTCTGGATAAAATGTAGGAAATCGAGTCTAGTTTTCCGAAAGTCCAGATTCAGCTCAACCGGAGTTACGGATTCTGTTTTATACCCAAAACACTGAACGGGGGTCGGGCAGGGAAAATATAAAAATTCATATAAAAGTTGGAATAATTTTGAAACATATACTTTATTTGTTAATTGAATGTTATGTGTGGTGTTTAGGTGGAGCCTTGAGAACTTCAAGTAAGTTCAAGACTTGGAATTGATGGAAGATTTCATCAAGGCTAAAGATGAGTTCATAGTTTTAAGTCACTAAGGTTGCATTATTGAAACGTGCAATTCGTAGATGGTGATTTGATTCACTTTAGGATGACCATGTCATTACTTGTGCTTGATGATGATATGATATTTGTGATGCTAATATATGCTTTGTGCTAATGCCATGATATGACGTAATTGCTATGTTGCTTACACTTTGATGTACTTGATGTATATGACATGCTAGCTTAAGTTGCTTGAAATATGATGTATGGTTATGTTTTGATGTGCTGGTTATGAATGCATTGCTTGTTTAATACACATTCATATGGTATGCATTATATGACTTGCTTAATTTATAAATGACATTGCGAGGTTATGCGTAGAGGGTTTGGATAGTTCATGATCTTTGCCTAAAACCTTATCCGGATCATTGAGGGTGCCTACTAGGTTGAAAGAGTACCTATAGGAAGAGCTATAGCCACAACGGTGATTAGTTGCCGGTCTTTCTAGATGACCGTGTGACACATGGTTTGCGGGCACTTCGGTGTTCGTGGGCTGGAGTGATGTTGGTCCCTCGTTCGCGGCCAGCGCAAACATCACGTGGGAATCGGGAGGTGTATCGGTGGAATTGGCACCGTTTGTACCGATCCTGAACGACACCGCGGGATACTTGTACTTTGCAACGTCGGAGTAGCGAAAGTGGAGTCACGGGGTTGGTGTTTCGGGTGGAAGTCATGAGCCACTTAGAGCATTCGGCTGGCCGTGCACACAAGTAGTGAACGGGGTGTTTCTCTTGGGTTAGGTAGCACTAAGAGACACTTTTCTATCAATCGGTTGGATAGATATAATGAAAGGTTGAACATGTAACAAACGATTGGTTGCATATTAAAAGGTTGAATATATAACAAAGGTTGGTTATTAATAAAAGGTTGAACATGTAGCAAAAGGTTGGTTGTATATTAAAAGGTTGAATATATAACAAAGGTTGGTTATTAATAAAAGGTTGAACAATTAAAGGTTGCTCAAATATGAAATGTGATTACTTATATGCTATGCGGTTGCTTATGTGGTATTTGGTTGATCATGTATGTTATGTGGTAGAATTGTGATTAAACATATATGCATGTATGCGGTTGAATAATTATGATATGCGGTTGTTTTCTAAGTGGTATTTGTCTATCATTTTTATGCTTCATCATAAAATAAATGATTGACCCATTTGAGGTTTGTATGTTTTATGTGCAACTTTATGAACGCACTCAGCAGGGGCTGACACTTGTATCTTTTCTCTTTTGTGTCTTATGATTGGTACAGGAAGTTTAGAAGATTGGCCTTGGTGAGAGGGGTTCTTATGGGTAGTAGATTTGTATTAACGATACCACTCTTGGACACGTTTTTGATTATTTACTTTAAAAATACTTTTGTTTACAGTTTAATGGTTTGGAATTATGTTTGAATTTTTGAAGTAACGTTGTGGTTTTGAAAATGTTCTGATTTAAAAAAAAAACTAAGTCTTCCGCTAACGTATTCTGTTAAATAAATGTTTTAAAAAGAAAAAAAATTATGGTAAAAATCACGACGTTACAGAAGTTATGAATTTTTAACGGATTTCCTGTCCCGGTCTGTTAAAAATAATAATATTAAATATAAAGTCAAAACCAGCCGACGAAGTATAAATGAAAGTCGTAGAGTATGATTTTACCTACGCGTGCATATAAAGAACGCCAAAAACGGAGCTCGTATAAGAAAGTTGTGATATTCGCAAGTTTTTGGCACAAAAATCAAGAAAATGTTGAAAACCGGGAAATTTTGCATGAGTCATCCTTGGACACGTCATCCTCGCATGCGAGGCCTCCACGTGTCACCTCCTGATAGGACCGAGCTTTGCGTTTCGCCTTCTGATTGGACCAAGTCCGCGGTCCACTAAGCTTCAAACACCATCGCATGAGACACGCCGCGGATGACCCTCGGACCCTCGTGCCCTCCTCCCATTGGACCGAAGTTGGGTCCAATCCGAAGCTGCCATCTGCGAGCCAACTGTCCGAACCGAAGCCCCGCCTCGCCATCTGTCCGAGTCGAAGCTCCCTTCGCCACCTGTCCAAGACACATGTCTCGTTCTCCTTGCTCCGGATCCGAGGCTGCGGCCTATATAAGGCATGCGAGCCTTCTCGGATTTGAAGGATTTTTCACCCCAAAATTCACCCAATTTCACATTTTCACCCCCTCGACTTTCTCACGACCCCCCAAGGCACCGGTATCATGTCTAAAGCCCGAAGCAAGCCCCGGAGCCCCGGAATTCTCGAGAAGTTATCCTCTCTCCAGTCGAAACTCTGCCCGATTTGAGCTGGTTTCTCGTCAAATAAACTCTTTCCGGGAAACGAAACGCTGCCTGAATCACCGCTTATCAAAGTGAGTTCATACCCCTATAATATACCTTTTTAAATGGTTTTATATGCTTTTTAGGGGGGAATACAAGTTTAACACAATATTAAATTGTGTTAATATCTGTATGTGATATTAATCACACAAAGAGTTTCCGTATGCTTTTAAGAATTATCAAATACTTCCAAAATAACTTAAAGTCATGTTAAATCTTTAAAGTCATGTAAACTCCGTAAAATTATTTGAAAAATGTTTTATAAACTATTTCAAATTGTATATGCCAAAATCATGTTTATATATGTATAAATATATAAATAAGATTTGAAGGGCTTAGGACTAATGAATTACCTTGTTTCCTTTTCCTTGTTTGGATGTGGAGTTAAGGTGGTTTTATTTGTCCGAAGGTCGTTTTCTTCTTAATTATATATATATTATACATATATGAGTATAAAAGGTTACTCCTTTTGGTATCATTACCTTTGTATCAGGCTGAGCAAAGGTGTTCATCCATGAGATATCATGCTAATCAGATAGAACATATAAATTATAATAGGTATAATTTATGATCCAAAACTAAATATACAAGTATGATTCACGACTGTACACTTTCCAAGGAAAACCAAAAATTCATTCAACTATACCAAGATATGTATAATACCTTTAATATACGAACACCATATTAAAGAAGTAAAGATACATCATACCGGGTTTGCATTAGCAAAGGTACTATACAGAGTACCAGAGTTAGCAAACACGAGGTAATAATACATCCTACCGGGTTTGCATTAGCGAAGGTACTATACAAAGTACAAAACACGAGGTAATAATACATCCTACCGGGTTTGCATTAGCGAAGGTACTATACAGAGTACCAGAGTTAGCAAACACGAGGTAATAATACATCCTACCGGTTTTGCATTAGCGAAGGTACTATACAGAGTACCAAAGTTAGCAAACACGAGATAATAATACATCCTACCGGGTTTGCATTAGCAAAGGTACTATACAGAGTACCAGAGTTAGCAAACACGAGGTAATAATACATCATACTGGGTTTGCATTAACCAAGGGTACGATACAAAGTACCAGAGTTAGCAATCACAGGGTAATAATAATACATCGTAAATCTCGTTGAAACAATAAATTTGTGAGACCCTTCACGGTGTACTTATCTAAGTACGACTTTTAAGTCCTGAACTATTGACCAGAATCTCTTGTAGGGAGAGCGTGAATTTGTGTATAGATCTATATGGGACTGACAATCTCGCACCTCTACTGTTCGCTACAGTTTGGCCGGCAGGCCTAGGGTGTCAAATATCATACCATTCCAACGCCTGAAGAACGTCGCCGCAGGCATATCAGTCATATTAGTATGGTTAATAGAACTCACATGAATAAAACAACGAGTGAATTACAAAGTAATATACTTTTCTTATAACAGTAAGAAAAGATAATTACCTCCCGAACAAATATACCTTCTGTAGTTTTTACTTACAGTATAAGCTACGTATCATGAAATCAAGTATTGTACTTCTGGTTTTGAACATTTAAGATCACAAGGCAGTATTATGGATAATACAATATTTTCCAGGATTAATACTAAGGTTTTTACTATAGAACAGATATAACTAAGAATACTTTTACAAAGGAAACGGTTTATGGGATTAAACCACTTCTACAAATGAGACGGTTTATGGAATTAAACCACTTATACAAAGGAAACGGTTTATGGGATTAAACCACTTATCAAATGGAACTTAGTCATTTACTTTCGGTAAACTAGTATAACATAAAGGACCTTTAGTTGTTAATTCTATAATTCCTTAGTTGCCACATCAGAGTTATACATGACAGTGAAATGTGTGACTTCCGCCTTACTTCCTGTTCCTTGTTTGGTTGTGGGCTTAGGGCAGATACACCCAATTGATTGTCCATTCGATATTGTGTTATATATAATCAGTATAAACTAAGTAATTACAGAGGGAAACTATTGAGGTTATCAATCTAGCACCTCAGGAAAAATAGGATTTCCTGGAGAAACCAGTAAACTTATCCAAAGAACTTAGGGTATACTTAACAGAACTAAAATACTTATGAACTCACTAGCTTAAATGCTGATCTACTCTTTACAAATAACTTGTATTCTCAGGAATCCAGTAGACAGGTACACTCCCGAAGCTTTTGAGAAGACTACCTAGTACCGTTCTGCGACTCTTGTCTTCTACTGTACCTACTTTGGTGTTTGAATATGTAATGTTTAAACACTTATGTAAAACTTATACTTATTAATGCAAAGGTTGTTTGTACTTTGATTACTATATTGCATGTGTTGTGATACTTACCTAAAGTCCTCCGCCCCCGAATGTTTCCGCCGTTCCGGTTTGGGGGTGTGACAATTTCTATAACCAAGTTATAGGCCGATTACACAACTTTTTCATTGGACGATTTGATCGGAAATTTTTGTGATAAATGATACCTAAGTAAGAGAGTTCCGAGACATAGATGGGATCAAACATGTCTAATTAAATTTGTTAGTAGCGATCCCATCAATCTAGGAATTTTATGGCAAGATATAATAGATAATCGATATCTACCGGGTTGAATTCTGATGAATGAGATAAAGGATACCTAACCATTTATTTGTTTTGCAACTTGGATCCTAGACTTTGATAATTAATGTTTTTAGAAACTAAAAAGGGTATTAATTATTAAAGATTAAATATTGAAAATACTAAATGAATTTTGTTAAAATTTTGTATATATATAATCCACTCTCATAACCATGAAATGTCATTTCTCTTTAAATGACTTAATGAAACAATAACATTCAATAGATACAACTTCAATGAATGAGTTCATGCCTTAAGAGACAATGTCGTAAGAGATGTGAAATTGTATACACTTAAAGGTCCTAATCCTAAACAAATTACTTTGAGTAATAAACCTAAATATGTTACCTAGTAAAGGCATCACTGTGACGCTAAAGATGCTTCTAACATCAAGCTACGAATAGTTATTCATGACTTCTAGGAAGTTTTGGATAATTTAAACATATATCTGATGATATAACAGGTCAAGCAATATTCCAATAAATACAGTGATATTTTATTTAAAGCAAGTTTAAACATTGGAATAATGCAAGGCTAAAAGAATCACCTTATGTAATCTAAAAGACCCATGTTTTATGGAATAAACACCTTTAAGCCCAAGAAATCCAATAAGGACCACATAGATGGATCTTGTTTCTTTTGTGAAGAAACTAGACACTGGTAGAGGAATTGCTCCTCTTATCTAGAAAGAAAGTCTGAAAGAGACTAGGACTTCAGGTATCTACTGGATAGAACTCATACTTTTCGAGTAACACTTAAATACTTGGTACTTAAATGTTAATCTAATATTTGTAACTTGATTGCAAATATTTACAGAAGAGTAACTAGTTGAGCACAAGCAAGCTGGAACTACACTCTCGAAGTTTAGTTTATTATTTATGCTTAGAACATAAATTGCTTGTAATATAAAACAATATTTGTTTTGGAACAATGTATGTTTTAAATTTAGCATGTCTAAATATTTATGTCTTAGTTATTTGTTTAAATGTTTGATTATTTACTAGATCGTTTTTCATAACGATAATACTCATATTCTGAAATGGTTGACTTCAATTTCTGAGACTAATCTCTTAATAGAATTACAAGGTAAATATCAACATTTTATAAAATTAAGTTTTATATGCAAGTACTTTTGACTTAAACTTGTTTTAAATCAAACTTATCCATGACATTGTTATCTTTATTGTATAAATGAAATCCACATATTCCAACTTCAAGAAAGGGATTTTTGAAGGGAAATAATGTAGTTTATTTGACATATGTGAATCTTATTTATATATAAAAGATTCCTAATAATATTTTCACTAAAGTGTAGAGAAAATAATTATTAAGGAACTATACACCTTGGTGTATGACTTCCTTTCTAATGAATGTCTATGATTAAGCACAATATACAACTCAGTAGTGCCCTCTAAAGCCTTAATGATAATAAAGGATGAATTAAATCTTACTTGGTATGTTTACTTTCTAATCGGTAGAAATGTCCTCCTTTTTCAACCTTTTGGGATTATACTTCAATCACTATTAATTGTATCTAGAATACAAACAACAACAAATTACATAATTGTAGAATATTCTAAAAGGGCATTTAGATTATTATATACAAACCCACCAAGAATAAGTTCCTTTATTCCTCTGAAAGCTGAGTTAACAGAAAGCAAGCTTCTAATGACAAAGCAAGTGGGAGGCACGTGGAACTTGAAGCAGCTCAAGAACCATAGTCGGATGTAACAATTGTTGGCACTAGTTTCAACAAGGAATTGTTGAACATGAATAATAGCTATTCATAAACACAAATTGTTCACAATAATGGTAAAATCATCTATGACTTGAGAAATGTGGAATCTCTCATTGACGAGTTCTTGATGGTTTCTAGTTAAACCATCAACTACCAAAATGTTATATCAGATTATGAATCTGAAAAATGACTTAGAGTCATGAACATTGAGATGTAATCCATGTTTAATAATCAAGTATGGGCTTGATTAATCTTCCTCTCTGTAACAAGGATAGAAGGAGTAAGAGATTCTTCTAGAAAGAATATATATAGATTTATATACACATTTAGTAATACTTGTTATATAAGGATTTTCTCATACTCATGTCGTTGACTATGGTCCTTATCATACCCATGACATCGACTATGATCAAACCGTTTCACAAGTAGCTATGATTAGATCAATAAGGATATTATTTACTATAACTTCATATTCTTAATATGAGATATATAAAATAGATTTCAAGAAAGACTGCTTTTCTTAATAGACATCTACTAGAAGATATATATATATATATATATATATATATATATATATATATATAGCTTAGCCTGGAGGTTTTCTTAAGCCATGTTATCCTAACCAAATGTATAAGGCTTAAGATCCACGTGTGGATATAAAGCAAACATCTCAAGGTTGGAATAATCATTTTAATATAAAGATACAAGGTATGCTTTTATATCAAAATGAAAAAGAGCGTATGTGTGTGTGTTTACTAAGAACTAGTGGGAGGATAGTGATATTCATAATCTTGTATGAAAGAGACATACTTAATCATTTGAAATGACATTCCGACTATGCAAGGTGGTTTTCACCTTGATTCAGAAAGTATTTCTAAAATGAAAGACTTAGGAATGACAAGATACATTCTTGGAATGTAAAATCTATAAGAGATAGATAAAGATTAATGTTACAGGTTTTAAAATTCTTTTTGCATGAAATGACGATATCTTGAAAGAGGTCAAGATACAAGATTCCTTTGGAAGATTCTTGACATTGTCACATGACACTATTTTTGAGTCTGTCTCAAATGGATCTAGCACATAGGTTTGAGCTAGATAAAATGATTTATATTCTATTTGCTTGACAAATGAATCCATCATTTATGTCATATAATGAGATACAAAATTGAATACATGGTTAAGTCACTAGATAACTCTGAGAACATTCTAAGAGTACTTAAGAAGAGCTAAGAGAATGTATATGAGATAATCAGTTTAGATTAAAATCTTAATGTAAAGAGCTACATATGATTTTGATTTCTAAATAAATATAGATAATTATTAATTATAATTGGATTATGACTTCATTATGGAATAAAGAGTAAGTTTATTTGGAATGAGGTCGAAGCAAAACAAAATAGCACAATCTACTAAATAAGAATACACTACTTTTCAGAAGTAGAAATCAAATATAATTGGATGAACTAGATCATTGAAAACCTAGGTTGAATCCTTCCATTCAGGGATAACCTAGAAATCTTTTGTGAGTAATAGAGTGTACTTAATCAAGCTAAGAAACTCTATGTCACATAAGAGCAACAATTATATTCTCCAAAATATTTAACTATACTTAGAGTAATGTCAAATATGGAGATAATTGTATTTGTAGAATTCACACAAATTAAATTTAGTCGAATCCATTAATAAAGTCTTTCCTTTTTAAGCTAAGTATGAGTGGTCACACTTCATCCATAAGACTTTTATTATTCTAGTAATGGGATTTTGATTTGAATTTAGTATTTGGATATTGGAACATTGTAACAACAACTATTAAATAATGTTTTGATATAATGGGATATGATCATTACATTAATACATGTTGTGTTCTATATTAACATGTTTAATCCATGAATAATCTTATTATTCTAAAGGTTCATAGTCGGTCATGATTGTGGGAGCAATTATGAAGTAAGACTAATATGAAATGAATTGGTTGACTCTCACTTGATGAAAGTAGGCAAGTGGATGTACCCAAGTTTCATAGTTACTTGTCAGAGAACTAGTGCTGAACAGACCCGCATCAAGATCATCTCATAGATCGCAGTTATGAGTGATACTTGATTAAAAGGTATTATCTTTGTGTCCTTAACACCTAAGACACATAATGGGACTTAAGAATAGGGAGTACTGTGCTTTGATATGGCCAAATGTTGTTCCTTGACTGGGCAGTTATAAAAGTCATTTTCAGGTATGGTGTGAACTATGCAAGAGGCTTATGTAGTCAAGATGAGATTTGTTCCTCTTAAGTGTTGAGAGTTAGACATATAACGTACGTTACCCAAAGTTGAATTACAAATGAGATTGATTGCGATCGAAGGCTCATGTTCAACAGGATGTCTGTAACAAAGGGATAATTGATAAACTTACCTTAATACATCAATTGAAGCTTAAAGCTTTTAGGAATTAGATGTTGATGAATGATATTCTACGTCATATGTTATTGGCGGCAGTGAAATGTTGCTTGTCGTTCACCACTGTCTATATCAATCTATGATGAGTCTTGTGCAAGTGGGAGATTGAAAGATCTAGTATGCCCAAGAGTCATTATAGAATGATATTGCTAATAATATATGATCCTATTCGGTCACACCATATAGCAAGTTACCGTCAATTGATTATTTATTAGTATAATTCGATTATTAATAAATATATCAACACTTGTATTTAATTGGAAAATTATTATTTCATGGAAATAATATTTTACTAATTGAGAATTTATTATTTGTGGAAATAATATTTATTAGAGAAATAACAACTTATGAAATATATCATAAAGTATAATTATTTATAAGTTATATTTATATCTTAATAAACTAGTTCAATTTATATAAAAGATAGTTTTATATAAAATAAGCTAGTTACAATTTATATAAAAGATAGTTTTATATAAAATAAGATATTTATATATGACTAGTTATATAAATATATATAAATATATATATATATATATATATATATATATATATATGTTGGGAATTCTTTATAAAATGATTGATTTTTATAAAGATAACATGTATGTGTATATAAACTAGCAATGAGACAATTTTTGTCTTCTTTTGTGCCTAGCTTTTTTGAAAATTGTAAGGAGACCAAGCATGGTCTTCTTTTGCCATGCTTGGGACAAAGTTGTCTCTCTTTTTACTTTATGGTATCCTTTCACTTTTTAGCCATTACATAAGAGAGAGCATGGAAGGTTTTTTTGATACACTTCTTGCAAGTTTCTTCTTCTTCTTCTTTGGAGTCCCCAAACCGTGAGCATGAGAGGCTCAAAGGTGCTGCCAAATTTCGAAAGTTCAAGCCCTTCTTCTCCTCCATTCTCTTGCATTTTGATGCTAGACAAAACCCCTTTGTTGCTTCACCTTTGAACATATATTTGGTATATATTTCAAAGGCTTATGAACAACAAATTACAAGTGAATGCTAACATGTTTTGATGGTTCTATTCTTGCTTGGTGGATACTTGTAAAGAACTCTTGCTTTAGAGTTTTATGCCACACTTCATCAATTTCCAACCTCCCATGAGGATCAAAGTCTTCAAAGGTTGTTATACTTTCCCTTCTATGGTTGTTTTAATCTTTCTAACTCTTGCAAAATGATCCTTGGTGGGTAAAATAGTTTTAGTTTTATTCAACTTTTTTATAGCTTCCGTTGTCACAGAAAATTTCCATAGGATCATTTACAGCTGGTACAACTCCAAGGTCTCCAATGAAGTTCTTCAGCCATATTGCCTCCTTTTCCGCTTCACTTGCTGCTATGTACTTTGATTCACACGTTGAATCAGCTACAGTTTCCTGGTTGGAACTTTTCCATGTTACTGCTCCTCCATTTAAGGTAAATACACAGCCCGAATGAGAGCGGAAATTAACTCTGTCAGTCTGAAAGCTGACATCACTATACCCTGTCACTCTCAAGTCATCACTCCCACCGAGAGTAAGGACCCAGTCCTTAGTCCTCCACAGGTACTTAAGAATGTTCTTTACCGCAGTCCAATGAGCTCTACCAGGGTTCCCTTGATATATGCTGACCATGCTCAAAGAAAAGGCCACATCAGGGTGAGTACATGTCATAGCATACATGATCGACCCAACTGCCAAAGCATATGGTACATGACTCATATCTGATATATTTTTGTCTGTACTCGGACTCTGAGCCTTGCTCAGTTTGGTATTGATCTGGATAGGTAATTCGCCTTTCTTGGAATTCTCCATGCTAAAACGTTTCAACACCTTGTCTAAGTAGGTACTTTGACTAAGTCCTATTAGTCTTTTACTCCTGTTTCTTAATATCCTTATCCCTAGAATATAAGCAGCTTCTCTGAGGTCCTTCATAGCGAAACACTTCCCAAGCCAGGATTTAACCTCCTACAAGGTTGGAATGTCATTTCCTATGAGCAGTATGTCATCTACATACAATACGAGAAAGCTAACTATGCTCCCACTAGCTTTGACATATACACAAGACTCATCCTCACTTCTTGAAAAACCAAACTCTTTGACTTTCTCATCGAAATAAAGATTCCATCTGCGAGATGCTTGCTTTAATCCATAAATGGGTTTCTCAATCTTACACACTCTATTAGGGTATTTTGCATCTACAAAACCCTCTGGCTGATTCATGGAAACATATTCAGCCAACTTCCCATTAAGGAAAGCGGTTTTGACATCCATTTGCCATATTTCATAATCCTGAAATGCAGCTATGGCTAGCATAACCCTTATAGATTTAATCTTCGCTACTGGTGAGAAGGTCTCATCATAGTCAACTGCAGGAGTTTGAGTAAAGCCCTTCACAACCAATCGCCTTATAAGTGTGTACTTTCCCATCCATGTTGGTCTTCTTCTTGAAGATCCATTTGCACCCGACTGTCTTACGACCCGGTACATTGTCAACCAAGTTCCACACTTGATTGTCATACATAGACTAAATCTCGTTGTCCATAGCCTCTTTCCATTTTGCAGACTCGAGGCCTTCCATGGCTTCCTTATAGTTGTTAGGTTCATCCAAATTTACTAGTGTACTATCACTGATAAATGTATCACCTTCAGTAGTAATATGGAAACCATAAAACTCAGGTGCCATTCTAACTCTAATGGAACGTCTCAGAGGTAAGGACTCGTCAACTGGTTCAACCGGAGTTTCCTCCTCGGGTTGAGCGCTAGTGTTTGATGTTCCTTCATCACTGAACTCTTGAAGCTCTTCAAGGTCAATTTGCCTCCCACTGTCCTCTTGGCATATGAGTTCTCTCTCGTGAAAGATTCCTCTCCTCACAACGAAGACAACATTGTCACTTGGTCTATAGAAGAGATATCCAAAGGATTTCTGTGGGTAGCCGATGAAAATACATCGCTCACTACGAGTTTCGAGCTTGTAGTGAGTCTCTCGTCTTACGAAAGCCACGCAACCCCAAACCTTGATATGTTCTAACGAGAGAACCTTCCCTGTCCACATTTCACGAGGTGTTTTGGTAACCTTTTTAGTTGGGACTATATTAAGGATATGGGCGGCAGTCTCTAAGGCATACCCCCAGATTGAGATAGGTAACAAAGCTCGACTCATCATGGAACGAACCATGTCCAACAAGGTTCGATTGCGCCTCTTAGCCACACCATTAAGTTGTGGTGTCCTAGGTGGCGTTAATTGTGAAACAATTCCACATTCCTTAAGATAGTCGTGGAACTCGATACTAAGATACTCACCACCTCGATCAGATCGGAGCATCTTTATCTTCCTGCCGAATTGATTCTCCTTTTTCTTGTTTAAACTCTTTAAACTTTTCAAAGGTTTCTGACTTATGCTTGATTAAGTAGATATAGCCATATCTTCTGTAATCATCAGTAAAACTCAAATAGAATCGGTTAGCATCCCTTGTGGTGGATCTGAAGGGTCCACACACATCGATGTGTATGAGATCCAACAAACCTTCACCCTTTGCACACGAACCAGTGAAGGGTGACTTGGTCATCTTTCCAAGTAAACAAGATTCACATGTGTCATCCGACTTTAAGTCAAATGACTCCAATACTTGATCCTTTTGGATTTGGGCTATGTGCTTCTTGTTGACATGACCAAGATGATAATGCCATAAGCATGCTTTATCCAAACCATTGGAGAATCGATATGCAACACATTATTTCCTAAGTTATCTACAACCATCACAGTTTCATATATACCATTACAAGACAATGCTTCAAAATAAAAAATTCCATTATAATAAGCATTTATTGAACCAATTTCATTATTAAATGAAAAGCTAAAACCTTGTTTATACAAACTATGAAAAGAAATAATATTTCTCGCCATATAAAACGAGTAGCAACAGTTATTCAATTCTAATTAAATTTAACCCACTACTAAGCAATAAATAATAAACTCCAATCTTGGTGACATACGGCTTTTTCCTATTCCCCATGATCAAGTTCATCTTCTCGTGCTCCACATCCCTACTTCTTTTTAGACCCTGCAAATCAGAACAAATGTGAAAACCACATCCTGTATCAAGGACCCAAGAATTATCATGTGATGAGTTATTAGACAGAATAATATAAATACCTGCAAAGGTGAACTTGATCTTCCCATCCTTTATATCCTGCAAGTAGTTGGGGCTGCTTCGTTTCCAGTGCTCTTTTTCATGACGAAGGAAGTACTCTACTTCCTTTGGGTTGGGAGAGGGTTTAGCAGAACCAACTTTGGTCCCAATAGAAGAGGATCCATCATGGGATTTTCCCTTGTGGCTATTAGAAGGAGCCTTCCTCTTCTTTCCCTTCCCATGTTCAATTGCCAAGACAAGGGTAGCAGCAGTAGGAGTATGTACAACAGATTTGCCTTTCAAACTACTTTCAGTAGTTCTTAAAAGACCTTGAAGCTTGCTTAGAGTGACCTCCTCCTTGTTCATATGATAAGTCATACGAAACTGATCATAACAAGAAGGCAAAGAGTTTAGGATAATGTCAATGGCCAACTCTTCATCGAAGTTGACATTCAGCTTCAGCAAGCGGTCCACAAAGCTTTGCATCTTTTTCAAGTGGGCCGTGATAGACTCTTCATCCTTCATTTTGGTAGTAATCATGGAGGCAATGATTTTATACCTTTCCTGCTGAGCACTTTGTTGGTACCTTTCCATTGAATCTTGGTGCATTTCATAAGGCCAAAAGTCCTTAAGACTTTTGAAGCTCAGCAGTCTTGGTAGCAATCATAATACCTGACAACTTTGTCGCGTCTCTCTCATGAGTCTTATACTCAGCAATCTGTTCGGGAGTAGTAGTGCTTTCATCAATCTCCTTTAGCTCTTTGTCTAGAACATATTCTTTGTCCTCGTACCGAATGGCCATTAGAATGTTTCGAATCCAGTCATTGAAGTTCGATCCATCAAAGATGACCCTTCCACATAGGTTCATGAGGGAGAAAGAGTCGGAAGAGTTTGAAGCAGTGTTTGAAGTAGACATCTGAAAAAGAAAGATAAAGTTTAGGTTCAATTAGATAATGATCCTTAATATAACACCTCCTTAATATTAAGGCTAGGACCCAACACAATATTTCACAATTCGGAAGAGGGATGCTGTAATCCAATTGCAAAATATTTGAAGGTAGGTAAATGACGATTTACCAATTTCCACCATGAAAAACGAAAATATAGATTTGGTTTTAAATGAATTGAAATTCCTAGATTCTTTGAGATTCATTGAATCTTATCAATGGCATGTTTAAATCTCGATTATGCCCTTCAAGTTTGTGACTGGGATCACAAACAAGGTGTGAATAACCATGCAAATATGCTTGGTACTATCGATGTTACAAATCACCAAATCAATGTGACGGTTAACCACACACGCTCCATTGATCCATGATTACATCAAGCTACCCTTTGCCACCCTTGTTAGTCCCAAATTAGTGTGTCGGTTTACCACACACGCTCCACTAACGACTTAGCAAGGTGCAAAGTGCAATTTCATGGAATAGCACCATTTTCACATTTTCCTAAAGTAACTAATATTGGAAATTTATAAAAGTTTAGTTACTTTATAATATCATTATACTTATTAATGAGGATTAATGTCCTATCCTACCCGTTCGGCTAACGACCCTCCACCAATCAAGGAAGCGGTGGGTGAGAGTGGACACCCATTAAACCACCATTTTATAGGTAGTAACCTTATACCCCCCTTATAGACCGGCTTCGTTAATGAGGCCTACTAACGGTAAGACTGACTTGTCTTATACATATATATATATATATATATATATATATATATATATATATATATATATAAGTATTAAACTTTAATATTATAATAGTATAGGGTTGAATTTTAAACTTATAAAATTCTAGGGCTTGGAATTAAAGTTTCATAAGTGAGACTTTTCAAATTCCAAAACTTGAGGCCAAGTTTTGAAACTCTTCAAAAACTTTTGAGTTTTAGAATTCATGTTACATGAATGAGACTTTCCAAGTTCCATAACTTGAGGACAAGTTATGAGACTCTTCAAGACTTTTGGAATTCTATAACTTAAAGATTTAATGCTTCATGAATGACACTTTTCATATTTCATAACTTGAGGACAAGTTAAGAAATTCTTCAAGAAACATTTAGATCAAATTTAAACTAATACAATTATTAAATAATATGTCATTTACCAATTTGACCTAATTTAGTTCATGTAGCATGATAATTTCTAATTCTACAAATAATTAGTTTTTTTCACAAAATCAAGTAATTATCTTAAAATTGTCAATCATCATGTTATTGGATGGGGATAATCATTACCATATTAGCAAAATCAAATTTTATGAACCAAAACAATTTGTGGTAATGATCCTAATCCAAAACAGGCCAAAATCTCGAAGTTTCTGTCAATAGATGAGCCAACTCATTGAGCTAGGCAATGGACTCGTCGAGTTCATGGCCAAATTTTTACCAACTCGTCGAGTCCCTTTTAGGACTCGTCGAGTCCATCAGGCAGTGGCTAGAAATGTCATTTTTTCAACTTTGAAAATCAAATAATTGCATCAATATAATAAAAAACACCCTAGGCTCTGATACCACTGTTGGGTTTTATGTACTCTAACAATCCTATGGTGCACATACAACCCTAATGCTTTGGATCTAAGTCTTCTCTAATTATACATGCAATATTGGTTTCCAAAGCATGAAGCCTAAACTAGCATACAAAATTTGATATATGAATCATAAAACTAGTTAGAAGATTACCTTTTGATGTAGCTAGTAGAACTTTGGCCTTTAGTAGCTTAGCACCTCAAGTGTGATGCCTCAAATCTCTTACAAAAAACCAAGAACAAAAAGAAGAACTTGATATAGAGGTTAGGGAGCACAAAACCGGCTAGCTTCTACTTTAGTGTGCATTGGGGGGGGGGAGTTTAGGGAGTTAGGGGTTACTTTTATAGCCTAGGGTTTCATCCATGCAAACCCTAATTCACCATGACTCTTCATATTACATAGGCCTTTTGGGCTAAACCTTTATGGACTCTCATATAGGTTTAGTCCAACCCTAGTCAACATGGATCATGGGTCCAACTATAACTATTACTGATTTACCTAATCGGTCCCCGTAACTTTAATCAGTCTCTTTTGACCACTAAATTAATTCCAAATTAATTCTTGACCAATACTAATTAAATAATGTGATTTCTCAATTAATATATTATACTTATAATATATTAATAAAACACAATAACCTCTTTTCAAATATTCATCCTATCAAATTGTTCCAAAGAGTTGCAACCCAAATTGACCATGCTACTTTCGGGTCAAGTACATACCAATTATAGTTATGGGCTTAAACACCTAATCTAACAGAGCATCCCTCTGTTTTAGGTTGAGGACCATTGGGGTAGGAGGTGGAGTCGGGCCTATGTAGCTCTAGATGGGTGGGACCTGTGGGCGACATCGCTCCGTGGTATAGTTTGGGTGGGACCCGTGGGCGAGGCCCGTGTGTGTATGTCAATGCAGGTGGGACCTGGTAGAGAAAGTTGGGTCAAGGTATTGTATCTTGGGTCACAGGACTGAGTGTGTGGATAATAAGTGGCGTAGAGGGATGTTTGGGTTGGGTAGCCTTGTTATTTGGACTCTTAGGAACTTGGTGGCTGGACCAGGTGCGAGACTGGTAGTCTTATTGATGGTTTGGGAATCTCTATATCCCAAATTAGTGAGGGGTTGCCGTGAATCAGAAGGTTTCGGGTGAAATGCAAATGTAGATCTTTGGATCTCGGATTATGAGTTGGGTATCGAGTTGGTTCTTGGTGGGAGCTCGTGCGGGGAATCGCGGGTGTTTTTGTGAAAGGTCTTCATTTCAGTAGGATATGAATTAAGGAATGTGTATACCAAGGGTATCAGTTGAAGGGTTCAGGGTTAAAGGGGGTTTTCAGTTTTGATGATAGATCGGGCTCTTGTGATTGTATTTTGGTTTGGTTCTATCTATGTGGGGGTCGGGAAAGTATGGGGTTTTGGAATTTCAGCAACAGTGTATTGGTTTGGTAGTTAAAGGAAGCAGTGTCTTGTTTAGCACTAGAAGGTGTATCTCCCAATTGTCTCGAGTTGTTCCTTATATTCATGGAATTGTTATCATCGGGATGAGCCTTCTCTCGAGGGAATATCTAATCCCTTTGGTCAAGGGAGAGATTTTCGGCAGTAGCGTTTGGTCTATAATTCTGTTTTCTAGTGAGAACCTCCGGTTATCAGAAGTTGAGTAGTCGGTTGGGGGATAAGTAGAATGGAATTAGCAATGGTTTAATATGGGCGGTCTGTCAGGGAGTCATGCCAATTCGAGATTTCAAATTTCAGGATGTGTAGATGTGATTATTTTGTGTGGTTATTTTACAGGGGATTGTTTTACGCTGAGAAAGGATTCATTCATCTTCGGGTTGGAGAACCCTACTAGGATAGGTTTCGATTGCCTTGGGAAGGTTGTGGTATGCTCGGGGTTGTGGCCGTGTTGCTCAGGTTGGCGTGCCGGGGATGGTAAAGAATGATTTCGAGGACGAAATCTAATTTAAGTGGGGGAGAGTTGTAACGCCCTGTCCCGAGTCATTACTCATTTAGGTGTGGGTGATGTAATTTAGTTGATCCGGGTGTTCGGATTGGGTTTTGGAGCCAATGGGTATTTTGGTAAAGCGACAACACATGTTTTTATGGAAATTGGATTTTGTTCGGGAAATTTTATTGCAGGCACGAGTTGATAAAAGCGTAGAGCTTCTCGTTACCTTTTCGTGGATATAAGGATCGTCGGAATTGGATTTATAACGAATAAGTTATGGCCTTCGGAGTATTTTAGGGTTTAAGGGGAAACCCTAGTACGCGGGGCGTACATAGGGAGTACGCGAGGCGTACTGTTGCGAAGTGTAGTACGCAGAGCGTACACTGGTGTACGCATAGCGTACCAAGTGGGAAGGATTTAGAAGCATTGGCCTCGTACGCTGGGCGTACGAGGGGTGCAAGAAACCCTAATTTTAAGTGTGTATACCCTATTTAAGCATCTTAAGTCTTTAGGGTTGACCTCTTTACCAGCCCCCAAACCTCCAAAAACCCTGAAACGATCCTTAGCCTTCATATTGGTGTTCATGAGCTTTTGAGAAGGATTTGGTGGTTATTTTGGCATTTGTGAAGGAAGTGAAGAAGATTGAGGGTGCTTTGCTGTGACATCCCAATTTCACGGTCAGAAAAGACCGATCTAAAATTCGATTTTCGGGCTGTGCACTCCTATGCTAAATCTTAAAAAAACAATAACTTCCTCATACGAAGTCAGATTTGGACATTCTTTTTATGCACGATCTCGGTTTAACGTATACTACGACTTTCATTTAGATTACTAAGGCTAAAAAGTATTTTATCGTAAATTCACTTTTTACGATTCCCGGTGTCGTGCCGGTTTTGCCGCAAAACTTCGACATGACATAACTTCTTCGTTATAAGCCGGATTTCAGCGTTCCTTATATCCCCGAAATCCTTGTTATGACTACTTCAACTTTCTTCATAGATATTAGGTCTATCTATTAGTTTATTTTTGACGCTTATTTTTATTACTATTTTATTACGTCGTTATAAATAAGTATAATGCACATAAAATCACATAAATCACATAATACTCAAATAATTCTTCTTTATTACTTCGAAATAGGTTACAATTGTTGACCCGAACTATTATATCATCATACTAATGCTTAGCCAGAAACACGGGCGTTATAATTCTCTCCTCCTTAGGATGATTCCGTCCCGGAATCATGCATCAACAAACAGATGTGGATAGCGACTCATCATGTCACTCTCTATTTCCCAGGTGAGGTTCGGCCCATTCGTATGTTTCCATCGCACAAGCAATAATTCGACCATCTTGCGTCACAACTTCTTTGTCTTACGGTTAACAATTGCTTCAGGCTTTTCGATTAACCTCTTATTTTCATCCATCCTTAACTTCGAAAGTGGAATTATGTCGGGATTTGCTTTACCAGGGTGGTAAAGTATCTCACACTCGTAATCCTTGAGCAACTCTAGCCAGCGTTGTTGCCTCATATTCAATTCTTTTTTATCAAAGAGATACTGGAGACTTTTATGATCAGTGAAGAGTTTGCACTTTGTGCCATAAAGATAATGCCTCCATATGTTTAATGAAAATACTACCGCTGCCAACTCCAAATCATGAGTGGGGTAGTTCTTCTCGTGCTCTTTCAATTGTCGAGATGCATATGCTATCACGTTATCTCTCTAGGTCAGAACACAACCTAACCCAACTCCAGATGCATCGCTACAGACTGCAAAGTCTTCAACTTCTTCAGGTAAAGAAAGAATCGGTGCTTCACACAACTTCTTCTTTGGCTTCTCGAATGCTTCTTCATGTTTCTCACTCCAGGTATATGTAGCTCCTTTATGGGTCAAAGCTGTCAATAGAGCAGCTATCGAAGAAAAGCCTTGGATAAACCTTCGGTAATATCCAACTAATCCAGAAAGCTTCGAATCTCGGTGGGACTTTTTGGTCGTTCCCATTTCATCACAACTTCAATCTTTGCTGGATTAACCATTATTCCTTCCTGGTTAACCACATGACCCAAGAATTGGACTTCTCGAATCCAAAAATCACATATGGAGAACTTTGTGTACAACTTCTCCTTCTTCAAAACTTCTAATACTTCTCGCATGTGTTTTCCATGCTCCTGTTGGCTCTTTCAGTAAAGCAGAATGTCGTCTATGAACACTATCACGGATTTATTGAGGAATGGGTTACAAAACCTATTCATCAAATCCATAAATAGTGCTGGAGCATGGGTTAGTCAAATTGACATAACCAAGAACTCACAGTGTCCGTATCTTGTTCTGAACGTGGTCTTCTCAATATCTTGCTCTCTCACCTTCAGCTGATGATATCCTGACCTAAGATCGATCTTTGAGAAATACCTTGAACCTTGCAGTTGATCGAACAGGTCATCAATCCTTGGCAATGGGTACTTGTTCTTACTGTTGCCTTGTTCTGCTCTCTATGGTCTATGCACATCCTCATGCTTCCATCCTTCTTCTTCACGAATAACACCGGAGCTCCCCATGGTGATTAACTAGGTCTAATGAAATCGTTGTCCAACAACTCCTGAAATTGCATCATAAGCTCCTTCATCTATGTCGGTGCTAACCGATATGGTGTTTCGCTATTGGTGTTGATCTTGGCAACAAGTCTATTCGAAACTCTACTTGTCTATCAGGGGGTAATCCAGGAAGATCTTCGGGAAAGACCTCCAGATAGTCACACACCACTGGTATTCTTTGTATCTCCTTCTTCTCCTTCTTTTCTTCGATCAAAAATGCCAAGTATGATGTGCATCATTTAGACAAATACTTTATATGGCTTTCATCAGGGAAATGATTCCAGATGTCACTCTACGTTTGTTCCCGTATAGCATAAATGAATCTTTTCCAGGTGGGTTTAATCTTACTATCTTCTTCTTGCATATTATCTCGGCATCATTGGCACTAAGCCAATCCATTCTCAGTACGATGTCTAAACCATTCAACTCAATGGGTAACAACTCCTCGTGGAATTCATTCCCGTTCAAATCGATGACGATGTTTTTAATGCAATCACTAACAGGTATGAATTTGCCACTGAAAACTTCTACAACTAGAGCATTATCAAGTTTATCTACAGGAAATGCTAGTCTTCCACCAAATTTATGTGATATAAAGGAGTAATTTTCTCCCGAATCAAACAATATATTGGCAGGCAATCTATTTATGAGAAAGGTACCTGAAGCGACATCTGTTGCATCTTTTGCGGTTTCCAATGTCATCTGGAATGCTCTTGCTTTTGGCTTTGGTGGAACATTAGGCCTTGTCGCCTCCTTTTTCTTCGGGCGGTCCCTCGAAATCCGCCCTTCTTCATTACACCCATAACAGACCTTTTTGTTGCATTGGCATAATGCCTAGACTTTCCACACTTAAAACAAGCGACCTCCCCATCACATTTTCCATAGTGCTTATTTTTGCACTTATCGCACCACTTCGCTTCACCCCATCCTCCTCTAAATTTCTTCGAACCAGACTTCGAGAATTTGCTCTTCTTGTTGGACCTTGAACATCCATCAAACTTCTTTTTCTCGCCCACTTCAACCTTGATGACGGCTCTTCCCTTGATCATCTTCTCAACAGACTTGGCAGCCCAGATAGCTACCTCAAGAGTAGGTGTATGGCATATTGGCACGATATACTCCCATGGTAGTCCCTTCGTATAGTTATCGATTTTCGGTATCTCGTTAGGGACAATGCGTAAAGAAAACTACACTTTGTCTGTGAAGGCATTGATATACTCGTCAATGGACATGCTGCCCTTCTTCAGTTTTAGAAACTGATTCTCTAGTTCCAACATGTTTTGGGCTGAGCAGAACTTGCGTTTAAAGTGGACCAAGAACTCTGCCCATGTCAGTTGTAGTGGCTCATTAGGTCTTATGGTCTTCCACAAGGTGTTCCACCAGCGAACAACGCTAACCCTAAACTGACGCACTGCAAAAGTGGTTTATAGCTTGCCCTTGCAACCACACGTTATGAAAGCTAGCTCCATTTCAGATATCCAGTCCATAACTCCGATTGGATCTTCTTTCCCAGTAAAAATTGATGGCTTGCAAGTCGTAAAGTCTTTGTACTTGCATCCATTCCTTTCAACCCCTTCATCTTGGTTATTTCTTCTAACCACTGACGGTTCAGCTTGGCCAACAATACGAACGTAGTTTCCTTTTTCTGACTGACCCTCATTCAGTTCAGGTTGTTCAACAGGCACAGTAGGTTCATCCCTAATCTATTAAAGTAGACGCCTTATCTCTTCCATCTGCCAATCCAACATCATTTGAATCATGGCTTGTACTCCTGTCATTGTGATTGGCTCGGGTGCAGCTACTACTTCTGGTGCACGCTCAATCACAGGTGGCTTAGGCTGATGGTTCCCATTAGCGTTTCCTACTCCGCTTCAAGTTCTCACCATGTCGATCTATACACCAAAGTAGGTGAATTTGGATCTTTATTTACGATAGACGTTTAATTGCTCCTTGTCACTCCGAAAAGTTACATGCTAGTTCTAATACCATAATTTATACGTTTAGAATTCTGAACACATAAAGTTTCCAGATCCGGTCGGAAATAGACCATAGATCCGATCAATTAATAGCATATAAGGCATATTTATAGCTATAACATAAATCATTTTGCACATAATAGCAATTTAGGTATCTTTCCTAAAATAAGCCAGTGCTCGTGTCTAAAATATAGCAGACACTCATCTCACAATCATCGCTTAACATTCTAAGTTTAAGTCTAGAAATCCTACAAATTCCTAGTTTGCTTAAACTAATACTCTGATACCAACTGTGACATCCCCAATTTCACGGCCAGAAAAGACCGATCTAAAATTCGATTTCCGGGTTGTGCACTACTATGCTAAATCTTAGAAAAATCATAACTTCCTCATATGAAGTCAGATTTTGACGTTCTTTTTATGCATGCTCTCGGTTTAACGTATACAACGACTTTCATTTATATTATTAAGGCTAAAAAGCATTTTATCGTAAATTCACTTTTTACGATTCCCGGTGTCTTGCCGGTTTTGCCGCTAAACTTCGACAGGTCATAACTTCTTCGTTATATGTCGGATTTCAGCGTTCCTTATATCCTCGAAATCCTTGTTACGACTACTTCAACTTTCTTCATAGATATTGGATCTATCTATTAGTTTGTTTTTTACGCTTATTTTTATTACTATTTTATTACGTTATTATAAATAAATATAATGCACATAAAATCACATAATACTCAAATAATTCTTCTTTATTACTTCAAAATAGGTTACAATTGTTTACCCTAACTATTACATCATCATACTAATGCTTAGCTAGAAACACGGGCGTTACATTTGTTTGATGAGGAGTTCATAGATCCAGAATCATCGTCCTTTTTGCAAGACTTTGGAGGTATCAAGTTCATACCTTGGCTTGTAGATGTTTAGATCTCTTTATGGCTTGATTTGTTATGTTTTTGGTCCCTTTTAGGTTGGTTGTTGAGTTAAGACATTTTAAGGACAATTTCTTTTGGATATGAGCTTATTGAGACTTCCTTATGCATAAAGGTGCCAACTTTATGAGGTATTGGGTCTCATGCATGCATTAAGTCACATATTCAGTCCTTTTAAAGCTTAAGAGCTTCTTTTAGCCATGCATGAACGTAAAGTTAGTAACTTTACATGGTAAATCAGTCCAAGGAAGCCAGGTCTAGGTTGTGGTGTAAAGTCATTATGGAATAAAAGCTTAAAATGGAAGTTGGTTATATGCGAGGGTATGTTGGGCGTACAAGCAGGTACACTTAGCGTACAAGCCCTAAGGTAAGTACGCTACATGCACAAGATGAGTACGCCCCGCATACTCAACAGAGTGGACCTCAGATCGTTTGGGCTTTGGTTTGGGCCATTCTTGTGGACCTAGATGTTTAGGGCTTTGTTGGGCCGACTGATTTCAAGTGTTATTTTAGTCTGGGAACATTATTGGGCGTTGGGTTAAGGCCATGGAAGGGAATTGGGCCTAATTTGGAAAATTGGGCCATGATTGGGCCTTGTATGATAAATTGGTTTTTGGGCCTTTTGGATAGTAGGTTTGGGCCTTAGTTTTGGACCAAGCTAGATAAGGGGTAAAATGGTCTCTTTACCCTAATTGTGGGATGATAGTTATGGATTGGAATCCAAGTATTAATTGGATGTTATTTGATGTTGATAACTTGGGATTTGTCGGACCAGCAACCATGGATTTATCAGTATGGTTCAACAATTCGAGGTGAGTTTTCTCACTATGTTTAGCGGGTTGAAGGCACCAATGTCGTCCCATGGTTTGCTATGTAGGGTGCTAGATGTCTACATGATTCTTGCATATGTATGTGCTTGTATGCTTACTGGGCAGGGCCCAATGGTTATTATGTATGCTAGTATCTGGTTATGCATATATGATTTGTATGTGGGCGGGGCCCGATGATTTTAGGGTATGCTATTATCTTTGTGATTTTTGCATGTGTTTGAATGATTATATGATTATATTGTTATATGTTTAGTAGGCGGGGCCCGTTATATGAGTTTGGGTGGGGCCTGTTATACTCAGTGGGCGGGGCCCGTTATATGAGTTTGGGTGGGGCCTGTTATACTCAGTGGGCGGGGCCCATTGTATTCAGTGGGCGGTGCCCGTTATATGAGTTTGGGCAGGGCTCGTTATACTTAGTGGGAGGGGCCCGTTATATGTACGATATGTATGGTATGTGGTATCTTGGGGAACTCACTAAGCTTTGTACGTACGGTTTTCATTTGTTTCACGTACTTCTGGTTTCAGTGGGAAGAGTTCGGGATGATTGGTACACTTGTTTTATTGGGATTGCAATGATGATGTTTTTGGAATACTGATTTTATTAAATTAAAAATGGAACTTTTGGGTCTTATTTTTGGGACGTTACAATTTATATCATCATTGCTCTGTTGATAATGACTAACCTATAAGTTAAATTTAGGTTGACAAATAGTCCATAAAGGTTGATATGCCCATGTTGAAGAACCCATTATCATAGCATTGAACTCCTTGATGGAAGACACACATATCCTCATGATGCCTTTAGACCCAAATGAAAATCATGGGTCCTTCATGCCTACATCCCCATAGCATGGGTGATTCCCTTAACGATGTCATTATCGTCATATATATCGTTAGGAATAGACAAGTACTAGTTCGGCCACCATTTTTTCATGAGCAGGCGACAATGCCTTTTTAGGATTCCACTTTTGGGAACTACGAGCATGGATATTTTTGGTTAAAGATTTTCTAACTCTTTATATGTGTTAACACTTAACACATTATTATGTTACTGAATGTGTTAATGTTTATGTCCATTGTCTACATATTATGATATGGGTGCCATTGTTTATCAAGTGTAGTACATGTAATGTTTAATGGATGACTGTACCGACCAGTTTTTCAGTACCCTACGCTTTGGATCAGAGAAAAATTTATTGGTCGGACAACTTACCCACCTTGGTGTGATGTTGACTTAATATGTATGAATATATATTACATAAATACCAAATAGCTTCTAGCCCAGCGATTAGGTGTTGAGGTCGAAGGTTTAAGTTCCCTCTGGGACATAAAGCGGAATTCAGAATAGTTTATATGTAGATTGGATTTTTCGTTCAAAAAAATAATTACATAAATTTATACTACTAATAATATAATATCCAAATTCTGATTCCCCCCTTCCCCCCTGAATTGTGTTAAATAATATAGGGTTTGTGGTGGAGATCTGAATACCAACTTGGATCGTGAGAGCACTTTCCGAACTGATATTTCTACCTTATGCCTGGGTTGCAAGAAAGTCAACCTAGGATAATCCAAGTGAACACTTACGATACTAGGTACAGAAATTCTAAGCCAAATTGCTAGAAGGATTCTGTGAAAGTTTGAAGAAAACGAGAGCTAAAGTTCGTATCTCACTTCACAACAGGAAGTGTCGTTTTTATAATAAACGAAATTAGGGTTTCATTAGGGTTGGGCCGTCATTAGTTGCTTTGTAAGCAAGTCAGGGTAATCCGGATTAATGAGGATTTAGGGTTACCAAAACTAACGAGTTTCGTTAGTTTTACCATAATCACCCTCAAGAATCTGAATTTTCCACCTATGTTCCCATATGTAAAATTCGGTGAGGTTTTGGGGCGCTGCCCCTCAACCCCAGCTAGGGGCTCTGCCCCTAGTCCCCGCCAAAGGGGCGCAACCCCTTTGGAAACCCCGGACCCAGGGGCGCTGCCCCCAGACCCCCGACTTGACGTCGAACCGGCTTCTAATTCGATCTTATACATGCATGCACTCCGCACCAACCCGTACATATTTTAGAGTACAAATTAAGAAGCCCCTTAGCTCACATGTTAGTTCCAGTTACATAAATAAAATGACATGGTGACACTAAAATCACCAACAAATTGTGCATGTACATTGTAATATTTCAACATACCCATTGGTTTTTGGGTGTGTTTGACTTGTGTATATGGACTTTGACCTTATACAACAGTCATACATCGATGAATTATTTTTTGGATACCTAGCATGGTTTACGACTCTCCAGCTCTGTGGTGTGCAACCTTTTAGGTGATATCGAATATTGCACGAAGGTAGGGATCTATCCTATCCCGAGGAAGAGCTTCAGGAACTACCTTGTTTTCTATTTCCTAGAAGGGTACCAACAATCCACCCAATGGGGTACCACAATATTTACCAAAGGGCCTTTGGCCTAGCGGTAAGGAGTGACTCTCTCAAATGAGAGGTCATAGGTTCAAGTCTTATTAGGAGACATAGGTGGTGTTTAGAATTAGATTAGGACTAGAATAGTTTGCCGTTTCAAAAAAAAGGTACCACAATGAGGGAACTATCTGGTTTTGCTTTTGTCATTCCGTGACCATACATGTTCCATAGTTGATTGGGTTGGAGAAACTTTTTTAAGAAATTTTTTTTTTCCTAAAACTGTCATATAAGGTAACGAGCAAACCCTTAACTTTTTTCTTGATTTAGACATAAAAAAAAGATTCACTTCTTAATTTTTATGAAAACACATATTTTTAAAACCTTAAAAAATTTATAAGATAAAATATTCAGTAAAAAAATTCCAATTAGATATTACAACAACATATAGTAAGATATTATTTACAAAATTTATGATGTACTTCGTTGCAAAGTTTTTGCAATAATTTGCAGATTCAGCAACACTTTTGATCACAACTTTATGACTTCTTCAAACATGTACAACACAATTTTCAATTGAATGCAAGACTTATGTTATCACCATCTTTTTTACGAGTCTTCTAAGTAGGAATGGATGGAGATTTCTCTTCTCTTTGATCAGCATTGCAAGAAATTTACAAAATACAATGAATTGTTAAACATAAATACAATTTGGGTTTTGGTTTGATCATCCTTAAACAACGAGAGATTGGGAAAATAAATCAACAATTGTACTACATGCCATGTGTTATCTTAACTGTTGTGCAAAAGAGGCAACCATAGACAGAATAATCATATGCACGGTGATTTCTTGTGTATCTACCATGTACTTATGTTATGTATAACATCATCCATGAATGTTGTTGATAAGCACATATGTCACCTATAAAATTTGATTTTTAGATGATGTATCATGTAGTACTACCGGTGGTAGTCTGATAATTTCAATCAATTATATTCGTTTAGAAAGATTATACAATGAAAGGGAATTGCTGTTATAAAACTTTACAATGAACTATGTGTAACTTATATATACTTGTGTCACATATACAACAAAAATTTTGTACATGAATTTGTTAGTCTGTTATTTCCTAGCTCACTAAGATCGAAAATTGACATACCTACCAATAAATAAATAAAAGGTGCCATGTGTGTGTGATGATTAATACTATATAATATATATCACACAAACAAAAATATTTACTTCTAGAAAACTAAGATGTTACGATGAGAAACAATCAAATACCAATAAATGTAGCATGTAAGCAAGAATCATGATGAGGGTCAGTTGATAAGGTTTGTGCTGCAGTGAACTGCTGCTACTTGAGATTCTTCTGCGACCACTTGATGTAGCAGACACGTTAACAGGTGTTCTACCTGATAACAAGATTCAAAATATTACAATCTTTTTTGTTTGTTAATATGTATAGTGCATAATGTGTAGTTTAAGGACTAATTATGTCAATCATGTATAGTTGGAATAACAAATGTAAAATCCTACTCTTCTAACTAATCAAAATTAGAGAACTAGTTTTTCTATTTTCATCTTCAATCAATCAAGAATTTTATGTTAAAGGACTTACAATCGTGGTCTACCCATCCAATTCGTTGAGCGCCCAAGTCATAAACAATAGCCTTGTCTTTCAAAACAATGTCTGCATGAAATAAGAACATATAATTAAAAAGGTAATCAAGAATATAAAAAAATTAAATTTAGATAAAATCTTCATATGTCACTGCTTGTAAGTTATACCTCCTAAAATCGTAAGTCCTTGACCCTTAACCTTCTGAAACCCTATACACCATGCCAATCCACCATCCTAAACATATTTAATTCTTGTTTGTATATTCCCTCATTTTAAAATTTTAAAAAAAATAACTTATGATAATATTTAGCATGGAAATACCACAGTGTTTTGTTCCAAAAGGTAATTATCTGGTTTTAAATTCATGGAAGCATCACCCTCAAAATTTAAGCTCACAGTCGGAAAGATCTCAGAGACACTGAAATGAAATTAAAATATGATTAAATGGAAATACTAAATTCATTAAAGAGCTATGAAGTTTCAAGATGAAAAAAAAACCTATCGTTAGTTAGATAACACTGGTATCCCTTTGCATCAAAAGCTTTTACAGATTGAGGAACAAACTTTGTAATCTAAACATTATGCAAACTCATTAGTCATCAAGATCAGCAACATAAAGTTTATGACATATTTGCCCTTTTCATACTTACAGCATCCACAAAAGGATTGTAGGCCTCTTCTGTTAGGTATCCAAGTGTTGTTCCAGAATCAATTATGGTTCCTTTTCGGTGTTTTGATATTTCAAAAGCTGATGGATCAATTGGCAATGTTTTGTCATTGACTGAAATACTAGTCATATGTAGATTATAATGTGGCCTACATGCACAAAAAAAATGATCAAAGAAGTAATATTTTGAGGAACCCTAAAATTTATTTTGAGTGAAAGAAAACTTACTGTGATGGAATGAGTGGTGAATAGACCATTTTTGGATTCATTATTTGACCAAGAACTAGAATGCCACCACCATCACCACCACCATTAAGGCAATGAGAGAATGCATCTGGAGCTGCCCCTTTTGAAGCAAGTTGTGAAATTACGGATAAACCCTGTTGACCAAAACCAAAGATCCCGTTGACCGCTCTCTCGGGTTCGGATAACTCCCCAGATTGAGATGTGCTACAACTGTTCTATAAATATGTTAGGGTTTGTTTGATATGATGGAATAGAATCATAAAAGATTTGAAAGAACAATGTAATTGAAAGAACAAGGTAATAGAATGCATCTTTACCTTCCATCACCATGCTTGATTGACTTAAAGAGTTAAGGGAATGGAATGAGTTATGTTTGACATGTTTATTACATATAATTAGAAAACTAAATGAATTTAAATTAATAAATAAAGAAAATATGTTGTTTTTGAAAAATCGCTTTAATGAAATAGAGATGTGTTGCTAGATATATTGCATATAAAAATATTTTATATTGTTTGAATATATGCTATATGTATTTGAAATAGTAAACAAATCCACTTAAAGAAATTTTTTTATAAAAATAAAAAATTAAATACCACGAAATCTAAAAATAGAATTCTGACAAAAAAAAATTTTTTTGTTAACTTTGGAAAAAAAACAAAAAAAATAATTTAGTTAGAGTTTCCATTCCATCAAAGAATGTAAAAATAATAATAATGCTGATAAAAAACCTTCTCCAAAATCACCCAAGGAGAAAGGAATCACTTTCTATGAGAAATGTCACATTCCATTTTTTTTGTTGTTGTAAACAAACATGAATTTTCATTCCAGTGCAACGTTTAATTCCATTCCCTCTTCGATTCCAGGATACCAAACACTACCTTAGATCAACAAGCATCATTGTAAACAAGTCATTAGCTGCTCACCCGAATATCACTTTGGATGAAGCATTTGATGAAGGGTTTGACTCATCTGACATCATTTCTAAATGAATTAAATCAGACGCATAATAACCCGATGTTGCACTTCCATCTCCATATTTAAATTTGTAAATACAACGAGTGCTTGTATGTGAACAATCTGCATCACCAAATTTCATTCCTACAAGACACATATCATCTGAACATTTGACCAAAGAAGATGTTTTCGAGCTTTCATGATCATAAAACTCAATTGGAACCTGTTTCAGTATGGAAGGAAAGAATAGTGTCACAGTTAGTTATTCAAAAGTCAAAGTCAATGAATCTTTTTACAAATGAGAACTTGAGTAAGTAATACTTTGAGTCCACTAGATGTAGGGCAACCTTTACAGTCTTTACAACTGACCCACAACACATCACTTCCCGTGTCCACTTGTACATAGTATTCCTTTGGAGGTGAACCCAATTGCACTTTTGTATAATAAAGCCTACATATACAAAAAAAAAAATATCTTCAAAATAAAGAAACTGACATATCAAACAACAAAACTGTGGTCCCTTAATTTGAGATGGAAAATTTTGATCTAACGGGTCAACCCGATCAACCCGTTTTATTTAATAGGTTGTGCTAGGGTTGAACTTTCCGATCTGATGCCAAGCCGCCAACCCATCTAAATATATATTTTATTTTTATTTAATCTTATAACCTAGAAAAATACAAAAACAAAATCCTAAAGTCTTAAAACTTTGGAAAGTTAATCTGTAGTTGTGTTTTTTAACTTTAAACAATTACTGGGTTTTTAACTAATTTAACTAGGTTTAAACATTTTTCATACTATGATCCATAAGGAAAATGATGTTGAGGATAACGTTACACACTGCATAAATGTGGGATGGTTAAAGTGGAGGGCAATGACACGAGTTTTGTATGACAAGAAGGTGCCGCTGAAAGTAAAGGGAAAACATTGTAGGATGGCAAGAAGATGAGCTTTGTTGTATGGATTCGAATGTGTTGGCCAATTAAAAAGGAATATGAGAGAAAAATGGAGGTGGCAGAAGTGAGGAAGATGGTATAACATTGTCGTACACGTCAATTAGGAATTCGTTGGGTGTGGCATCGATTATCGAGAAATTGAGAGACTGAAGATTATGGTGATGTGGTCATGTCTATAGGAGACAATCGGTTGTTGTTGTTAAAAGTGTGGAGTCCATTACAGTTGAGGGTGTGAGGAGGAGTGGTTGGTCGATATGGAAGTGGGAAGATAGCATGAGGTTAGACTTGAAGGAGTTAGCCCTTACCAAGGACATGAGCTCAGATAGTAGAGTGTGGAGTGTGGAGACTTAGAATTAAGGTACCAAAATAGTATTAGCATAGTCTAGGGTCTAGCTCCCTCTTCATTGTTAGTTCTTGTCGGCCAATTCTCACTTTCTTACTCTTGTTTTTCTATTTAATTACATCATGTATTCATGTGTAACTAGTATATTCTTTCTAGTTACTCCTTATATATGGATCCATTACTAGCATATTTATTCATGTTTTACTTGTTCATCCTTGCTCCTCTTTATGTGTGTAATTTCTTTTTTGTTTTCGGTCTCTTTATACGGACATACCATTTTATCACTCAATAGCAGTTGACGTTTTATATGCAAAGATCTTATGAAAGGATATCTTTGATGTGGGCATGATTACGAAACTTTTCTTTTACATATTTATTTGTATTTGCATTTTTATTTTCTTTTTTGCCAAAGGCTTCTACAGAACATGTCTCTCAACCCTATGGAGGGGTTGTCGACCATCCTACCTCCCTCTTACCTCATTTGTATGGGACTCGATGAATGTTGTTGTAAACATTTTTTATCCTACTTAAACTTTGAAATTTAAATAGGTCAACCAAGGTCCAACCGTTTATCATATAACAAATTGGTTTGAGAAAAAAAAAAGTAAGCTAAGGTCAAACACGGGTTGAACCGTTCATCTAAGAAGTTGGGTTAAGTCTCATTTTAAACAAGTTGGGTTGGGTTGAAAATCTCAATCCGCTTAATTATACAAATCAACCCAACCCGACCCATTTCCCTCCCACCCTTAACTGGTCGTCTTTCCAATGAAAACGAGGAAAAAAATTGCATTTTCTATAAAGACGCGGAATTGAGGCACCTAAATATTAAAGGAAAAAAATTGCATTTTCTTATGAGTAGAGGAGATAAAAAAAAAATTACGAAAATGTGGAGAAATTTTGAAAAAAATTGGGCACGAAATTCATTCAATTTAAGATTGTATACAAAAGAAATCAAACTAATTAAATGAAGAAACATAGTATATCACAATCGAGAGGATGTATTAAGAAGAAATAGATTAAGGAAATACCCAACACGATAAGGATCAAAAGTGCCCTGAAGTGGGAAGTCAATAACATCTTTTGTAGAAGACGATAATTGCTGCTTCAAGAATCTACTGTGCCTTAGATTATCTCTATCTCTAAGTTTGCTCAATTCCATCCGTTGATTGTGCGGAAAAGCTCTTTCCAGTTTAAGAGTCGCCGGAGCCTTACACAGAACAACCACTCCCTGCAACAGAACGGCGACAACAATGCCGGAAAATGTCCAAGTTGCCGGTCTTCTGGCCATTACAGAAGCCCGCATCCCTAGTTCCTCCTAGCTTTTACCCTTTTTCTTTGAGACCTTTTATCAAACAGCAAAAACATAGACTTGATCAATTATACACGTCGCATGGATTGCGAATGTGGGAAATTCGTTAATAGGACAGATTCAAGATGATGAAATTTAGTGGAGAGGTTAATTTGGGGGGTTTCAGAAAATGGATTACGTTTGAGTGATGAAATGTGAAATCCATATTCGCTTTGTATAAATCATTGGTGTTTGATCAACAATGACATGAACCCCAAAATTTGAAAAGGCAGCGAGATCACACCCACCAGAATTTTCTGAAGACGATACGAATCCCGTTTTGATTTCCTAAAAAATCTCTCGCCATGGATGCGTTATGTTTTCTTGGATTTGCCATAACGAGAAGTTCGTTCTTGCTACAATCCTTGACTTTGAGTAAATTTACATAAATGGCCCATCATTATTCATCGACCTTCACTTTTCATCTACATATTCTTGATTATGTTGCTACAGTCCTTCAATGATATTTAATCATTTCATCTTTAATATTTTTATTTTTTTATGTTGGTGAATATCACCAAAAATAGGGTGTAACAATAATCAAATGTCAGTGACTAATATTTCGATTATTAATTGTGTGGATGTCTTCGAGCATCGTAGTAGCTATTATGTCCCGTCAACAAAACAAATGTTTAGTAGTGAGCGAATTGCTTTAAAGATATTGTGTTGCATACATGAACACATGAATGAACATATTTTTGATATGTTGCTTCGTAGATCTCTACAACTTAATCTTACAATATGTTCAACACACATGTCCTAAAATCCAACCTTGTAGTGTCGTCTAACGGATAACCCAATGTGCATCAATTGAGGAGCACCATAATTTTTCGATTTATATATAGTATTTACGAAAGAACTACATAACATTATGAACAAAAAGTGCAAACATGACACGTTTTTATGTAAAATGCATGTGTATAATACTTTAGATGGTTAAACTTGTAATACACGTATTTAATAGTTAAAATAAAATTAACATAAGAGCCATATGATGTAACTACGTCATACATTTTCATAAAATGTATAATTAATGTGTTTAGTATTTTAAGATGAGCATTGTATGAGTATATTTCATAAATTTAAAATCGATTATTTGATGTATTGTAGGTTAATAATATCTAAATGCATCAAATAATAAATCATGTAATCAACTCTAAAAGGGCCGTTTCATAAGAAAATAATAACGGGTTAGCATTTAAATGTGAGATAAATCAAAATATGATTATTTTGATTGTTGTGAGAATGAGTCGAGTGGATAAAAAGGGTAGATCGGCTCACGAACCAACCGCTATAACAATAGTAGAAGTGAATAAAAAGTTCATTATCAAGCATTAATAAGTAAGTCTTAAAATATGAACTAAGTATAGATTATTATTATGGTTGTTAGGTGTTTAGAGAGTTGAAAATCTATTTTAGCCATTTTCAGTGGTTTGTTTGTGTGTTTGCTACTTCAGGTGAGTTCTTACGGACTTACTTACTATGTAGATTATTTGTTATATGTTGGTCAGACTAGAGATAGACCTGTTAGAGGGAATCTAGTGGATTCATGATCGTGACAGACCTCTCTAAGGGAAGTGGTCAAGACAATGATAGACCGATCAGAAGGAAGTGGTTAATACCATGTCAGTTACAGATAAACTGCCAGAGGGAATCTAGTGATCGTGGTTAGCTATGTTAGCATGCTAATAGCTTTATGTGTTAGTTATATATGTTTGGTTATATATGCTCAAATTTATATGTGTTCAATTATAAGTTTATGTGATCAGTTAGATGTTATGTGTATGTTTGCTTATCATTTATATAATGATTAAGTGTTGTGATTACTCACTAAGTCTTAGATTTACAATTGTTACTTTATATTTTTAGACGCATGTCCTTCTAGTTCGGAGGGCGAGGAGCAGACATGATTGAGATATCTAGACATTCTCGGAGGTGCATGTCATTTAGTTTATCTAGTTTATGTTACAATATTATTTTCAAAACAGGACCTAACTTCTGCATTTTTACTATGACTATGTTGATGTAACGTAAAAAGATGATTTTAATGATTTATTAATGATTATGAATAAAACCTTTTGTTAAAACCTACATTTTGATTTTAAAATTTTTTAGGGTTGATTTTTGGGATGTTACATGAGAAAGTACATATTTATCTATTACATCGTATTAATAAATAAATAATCAACCAACACAACACAATGGTCCTAATAGTTTGTTTATACACAACAAACATCATATGAAATATACAAAAAAACACGTTATTTTTATAAGACACTTTATACAATCAAATGAATAAAAAAACCGGTTTCATAAAAACAACTAATTATATAAACTACCACTTGCCAAAGAAAATATATTTAGTGATTTCTTTGCCAAAAGAAATACCAATCATATTTACCAAAACCAAAGGTTGTCAAACATTTAAAAGAAATCTTTGTAAACATGTAAAAGAGTCTTTGATACATTTGATAGGTTTTGAGAAGCTAAAAACATATTTTTATAAAACAAATTAAACGGAAAATGAAAGACTTTAAAATAACTAGTTTATTTTTATAATCATTTTAACAAAACCACCAAGGGGATTCAAATACATGAACTAGAAATATTATGAAAACCATAGTATGTTTAGAAATAATCCCTTTGAAGACTTTGATCCCTCTTAGGTTTAAGGAGTTGATAAAGATGACAAAAACTCAAGAATAGAGTTTCTATATAATGTATCCACCAATAAGAGTAAGCTACCAAGAATGTTAGTTCTCTCTCTTGTATGTAGTTCTTAGCAAGCCTTTAAGTGCTTATCACAAATAAACACTAAAGGAGAAGCACTTCCAAGCACGATATCTTCACTTAGCTTCAAAAATACAAAAAGGAGGAGAAAGGAAAGAAAGTTCTGGCTTTCTTATGAAAGAGATAAAGAGTTCACCTAAAAACTCACTCCAAAATGGAAGCCGTGGGTCTCATTTTATACTTACATGCAAGCAGTGTTGTGAAAATCCAAACTAGGTCCCGATTAATCTCTGATTAATCCCTAGGCGTTACACGACAAACTGGAAGGCGTCTAGCTATTAATCCCTACCTACAAAATGAGAGAAACTAGTTGATGAATTATTAGTGTCGTATTAATCATATTAACCTATTTTTGTTTATGATATTAGTGGTATTTACGAACTTTGTTATGATATTAGTCATCTTTAATTTTTTAAAATTCAATGAAATAGCAATTTAAGGTCTCCGATTAATCATTTCCTAAACGATTAATCACTTAACCTCAGTCCACCAACTATCTAACTTCAGTGTTTTTTACAACCTTGCATGCAAGTAGTAAGCTGCAACCCTTATAAATGAAAGCATGGGACAAAGGGAAGAGTTTTGGATGTGTAAGAAGTTATTTCACAAGCAACCTCTCTTATTTACTAGAAAGCTACAACTTTGACCTCAGAAGGTCAAATCATGGTGGTCTTCCATTCCTTATAATACACTAGCATATGCACCTTTTATTTATATAAACTAACTTTAAATAAATGGAGTACAATAGGTCCAAAAAGATGTACACAACATATAAATCATACATTATAAGTTACTAGTTGTTATTCTTTCTTAGAAAATATTCTTTCAATAAATAATAATTATTTCCTAATTACATATAAGAGTTGGATATATTTATTAATAATCTTATTTATATAAATACTCAATAACTGTCTACTTGCTAAAGGTGTTACCTTATAGGATCATATGTTATTGGCAAACATCACTCTAAAATGATTATTGAGCGTATAGATCTAACGTATTGGACATACGTGAGCATAATGACTTCGAAAAACTCATAAATCAACTTAGGTAAAGGAAACTTAAGACCAAGGGTAAAAGGAAACTCATGAAAGCAAATTCATGCATGAGAAACGAAGTCTAGCCTAATCCTTGAATCAGAAGGTCGAAAACGGTACCAATAAGAAATCCATGCTTCGATCTTAACAAATCGATTTGTTGCTCAGAAAAAGAACAACTCTCATCGTTTGGTTTACAAGAAGGAATTGATCCACAAAGTATCCATAATCGATGAAGTTAAAGATTAAGCGAAGACACGAATATAAAATATACTTGAACACTATCACTCTTGACGCCTTAGGATTTATTTGAAGATAAAGTTTATGAAATGACAAGGATTAAACCTTATTTATATTGCCTCAAAAGGATAACTACATCATCAAAAACGTTGATGTTTCATGATAGCAGTGTCCCATCATGATTTATCAGTTTAATTTTGATTTTTAAAATCTCATTATTCGAAATTCCCTTTGGATGCAATTTTAGAGGCAATCGTTGGGAGTCATATTTCGCATCTTGCATCTTGCATCTTAAAGTTTCTTAGGATCTTAAATATGTATTATCAAACAAGGGAAATCCTATATATACCCTAATTGCTTTGTGTACCCCCAGTGTGAGTGTAATAGTGCTCGTGTACCCTTTATGATGTGACAATTTATGTGAGTGAGAGGGGGGAGGGGGTACATATAGTAGCACCCCAAAAGCTTATGATTATTATTATCAATATTTATCTTTTTTACATGAGCAACTATAAATGAAAAAGACCTAAGTCAAGTCAATATCTAGTCAAACACAACTTGATAATCATAATAAGAGTCAATAACGTTTAATAGAAGATCAATGATAATCCTGGAGTTCTAGCATACTTTGTTAACTAATATGATTTGTATAAATAGCATATCAGATGACACAAAAACACACACATCCTAACAGTTTAAGACTGATCACTCAATGACACAAAAACACACACATCCTAACAGTTTAAGACTGATCACTCAATGACACAAAAACACACACATCCTAACAGGTTAAGACTGATCACTCAATATACTCTCACTCTCAAATATTATGTACTAATAATTCTTATCAATAAAGAAAGATAGGCAATATAATATTTTCATCTCATGAGGTTTTATGACGGCCGATATCTTAATTGATCAAGGGATTTCCTTGCCATATCTTTTGTTGTTTGCTTTCTACATCATTCCAACATCTCAAAACTTTTAAAAACATCATAACGCTATAAACAAATTTATCTTGATTCATTTTTTTTTTTTACCAAAATTCATACTAGTACTTAAAGCTTTTGCGTATCTTTAACATTTTCAAATTTTACATCTAACATATCCCAAAGCTTTGGGGACAAATAACTATTAACGGTTTAAAAAAATAAATACTATCACAAAAAAATACCACGATAAAACTGCAAAAATTTATAAAATTAATTTAACGGTTTAAAAAACCATTAATTTTTTTTAGTTATTAGTAGAAAATATGAGATAAATCATCCAATACTTAAAATCTTCTTTAATCACTCCCCATTAAATTTAAACCGAATAGCCTATATGCCAAAATTATGGATGCTAGATTTTGATGTCGATACAGAAAGTCGTTGCTTTAATTTCCCAATGTCGTCGCTGCCGACATCCAGGCCCACTGTTGTCTTCTTCTTAGTTTTCCACCAGGTAAACTATCGGCGGTTCTCAGCGCATGTCTTCTCTTCCTATATGTTCTCCATTTATGTTCCTGTTGAGATTTTCTTAATTGACATGATAAATTAGATATGTTTATTCTGAAACTTTTCTAATTGATATCATAAATCTGTTCAGGATATCAAATGCTTTGAGGATAGGATGAATTGTGAATCGTGCTATATGGGCATTAACATAAAGTGTTTAATTAAGAAAGGATGGGGAATACGATATTCATGAAATAATTGCTGATAACTTGGGGTCAATTGACACAATTCAATGTATGCGTCTACATTCTTATTTGCTTGTATAGTTGTATTGAATAAAGGTTTTGCACTTTTGCTCTACGTAATTGATAACAGTTCCAAAATAAACAGTGATTTTTATTTAACATCACTTTTATACATCGAATCATGACCATCATTGGTAAAAGTGAGGGTGATGGGGAAGACGCAGATGATTAGGGGTGTTCGTTTGGATGGATCGGTTTGATCCAATCCAATCAAGTGAATCCAAATTAATTTCGGTTTTCAAAACATGGATCCGAATAATCCAAACCAAATTCAAATCCGATCCGATCCGATTCAATTACAATTCGGTTTTTAAAAAACTAAAACATTTTAAAATGACATATAATTATAATATTACCGAATTTTAGACAAGAAGCAAAAACAAATTATTTAGTTACGCTTTGAAATACAACTATTAAGAAGGTATATTATATTTTTAATATTTGATAGATAAAAAAAACTTTTGAGAGAAAATGCATATTAATATTTTTTATTAGGTGAAACTTTTTGAACCTATTTCAAAAAATAAATTACAAAATTAATAAATAATTATAGATATATATTAAAAATAAATAAATAATAAACTGTTATTCGTTTTTTTTGGACTATCCGGTTCTTATTTTATAAACCATAACCAATACGAAATCCAAAATAATAATTCGGTTTTGTCGAAAACCAATCTAAAAATCCAAATATCCGAACCAAATAGTCAAATCCGAATTGTCCAATTGGACAATTCGGTTATATCCAAATACTGAACAGCCCTACAGATGATGAAGTCATGGGATGGTTTTATATTGGTGGGGGAATGGGTTTTGCTATTGGATTTTGGATTGCATTTGGGGCTTTACTTCTCAACCGTTCGTGGGAGACATGCATTTTTTCAGCTTTATTAGAGCTTTAAAGAATGGGTTTGTGTGCAGATGGGTGTGTTGATTGCAAATTTGCAAAAGGCTACACATACCTAGTTTGTAATCTAATTTTTTATTTTGTCTTCTTATTTCCCGGTATATAATGTAAGATGTGAGTGGTTTTTAATCTCCTAATATCAATAAATTTGCCACTTAACACCGTGGATGAAAATTAGAGGTGTACAAAAAACCGTTTTGGAAAAAGAAAAACGGAAACCTATCCTGACCGATTTGATACAAACGGATATGGTCTGAAGCGAACCATCGCTTTAGTACCATTTTGAAATATAATAGTTTCAACCATGGTTGTCAAAATCGCGATCCTGATCGTAGGATCATACGATCCTACGATCCTAGGTATGAAAAACGATCCAGATCGTAAAAGGATCGTATTTGGGGTAGGATCGTAAGATCGTAGGTAGGATCGTAGGATCGTAGAATCGAGATCCGATCCGATCCTAGTCATCCTACCTTCCCTTGATTTTTTTTTTTTTTTTTTTTTTTTGCAAATGATTTTTTTTGCCACTTATGTCTTTTACCCTTTACCAATTTACCATTTATCATTTTGAATTGTGGCTTATGACTAATATTTTGAAGTTTTTATAACTTTTGAACGAAAAATTAAATTTTGAAATATTTTTCATGATTAAAAATTATAAATTAAAATTATATTTTATTTTGTGGGATCTTAGGATCCCGATCCCAATCTTACGATCCCGATCTTGCAAACCCAAAATCGATCCTAGATAGGATCTTGATCTTGATAACCTTGGTTTCAACATGTGAAATTATAAAATATTTAATTATTAATTATTTATATATTAAAACAAAACAACCCATTTTTGGCTTCCACATAAAACCTGGCCAAACCTGTACTCCAATCATTAAACATTTCTAAAACTGGATCATCTATCTTAACATCCACCGTAGTATAAGATTATGAGCGAATCACATTATTGGTCCCTGAGTGTAACTTATTTTTCAGCTTTGGTCACAAAAAGTTTGCCTCTTGCAATTTTGTCCATGTTTGAGGTTTTTTAACGTTGTTGTTCCTATTCCAAGTAAAATAAGTATATTTTTTGGGCCAAAAGTGTAATACATCAGCTATTGAAGAGACCAACATGTTTGGGATGTGGAAAGTCTATGAGAGGAGGCTCAAGCCAACTAAAAGGGAAGTGATAGGATGAGTTAGTTATTTTGTTGGAGGAATATTATTTAGTGGAGCATGATTGGGAGGTGCACCTCATGATTTGATTTCCTAAAAAGATTATTCTTAGTGTCGAAGAGTCAAATGGAGGACCTTCAACTTAGGAAGAGCTTTGAATTCATGTGACCATTCACGGAATATGGTTAATAAACAATTTTTTTTGACAATTTATTAGCAAAACGTAACAGTGAAAATAAATTCATGTGTCCATTCGGTGAAGATGGTCATAATTCGCTTAATTGTGCGTCTCTAAAAGATAATCAATAATCATAATAAACAATTTTTTGTGTGACAAATTATTAACAAAAGGCCAAAGTGAAAATAAATTCATGTGACCATTCGGTGAAAGACATTGACTAAAATAACTAAAATGTGTATAAAAAGGGCTTACGACCATAAAATATTGGATAAAATGATTGATTACATCAAAAAAAATCCCTATCCAATAGCCACACTTTTAGGCTATGATCATAGTTTTTCATAAAGTAAATTACACGAATGGTCCCAATGGTTTTGGGTAATTTGCACGCTTGGTCTCTAACTTATTTTTTTAACTCGGAAGGTCCCTACTGTTTATTTTTGTTACACGTTTGATCCCTACAGTTTGTTTTTGTTACGCGCTTGGTCCCTATCTTACCTAAAAAGAGTATTATTTAAATAGAGAAAAATGATGAGGTAGGTAAGGTAATGTGAGGGGGTGGGGTTGGGGGTGTGTTTATTTAAAGAAATTAGAAAATCAAGGGCAAAATAGTCTTTTTAGGTAAGAAATGGACCAAACGCGTAACAAAAACAAACAGTAGGGATCTTCCGAGTTCAAAAATTAAGTTAGGGACCAAGCGTACAAATTACCCTAAACCATAGGGACCATTCGCATAATTTACTCTTTTTCATATGATACCACTAAACTTTAAAGTATATATATGTTGCCTAAAATGGCACGACCTTCAGTGTCGCTTTAGATGAAAAAAATGTCTATAAGCACTTTGGATGAAAAAAAATGTTTATAGGCATGTGATAACCGTTATTTGGTGTAACCATTGCTCATTTTTGTATTAGTGTAACTTAAACAAGGGTTGTTATGGTTGTCGGATTGTTTTTAGTTAGTTTATAATTTTTAGTCAATTTTTGAAAAACCATAACTTTCTCATATTAGGTCAGAATTTTTATTTTTCTTACAGCAAGTAATTTTCTATCTTAGCTACATGGCTTAAAAACCGATTTAAATGGTTAAGAATTACCTAAGTTACATAGACCTAAACATTAGTTGTAAGGGTTGTTGCACTGTTTATGGTCGCAAAATGACCAAAATCGATGGCATCATTTAATAAATATCTTTTTAACAAAACTAGATTATAGCCCGCATTAAACGCGGGAAACACATAAAAAAACATATAATCGTTTACAGATATTGCATAATGATTATAAAAAAAATTATGGTTATTTGTATTATTGAAATGTGTAGAAAATACATTGAAAACGACAAATATCTATAATCATTGAAGGACCTCTTTGTAGACAATATTTTTTGTTTTATTAGTTGAACGACCTTCCTCGTCTCATATAGTTATAATATTGTTATATAATTATAAGCATTTTAATTAGACGTTCCTTCCATAATAAGGTTACATAATTTAAACATATATTGACAACCAATATACCGTTTTCTACTGCATTAAATATTGACAACTATTTCATTTATTCAAATAAAGTTATATAATATAATTTATAGAATGTTAAATGTTATATGAATTTAATTTTAGTATATCATCAATGGAGATTCTTTTCTAAATCAAAATTGGTTTATTTTAAATTGATTATGAATATAAATGTTAGCTTTTATGTTTGTTCTTATTTATTTAGTGTTCGCAAGAACTTTGCATTAGTTTTGGCACAATTTTGAATATTTTTAGTATATCATCAATGTAATCTGGTATATATTTCAATTATATGAAATATCAAATAATGACATTTCATTACTATTGTGATAATTTAGTTTATATACTGTATTTTTACTAATTTTAACGGTCTTATTTTTTCTAATAACTGTAACGCTTTTACTAATTGTACTTTTTACAAATCTCCTAATATCTTATAATTTTTATCTTACTTTATAATTTTTCATAACTATGTTATTTTCAAGATTGACTGCCTTAATAGTTTTTTTTTTCAGTTAATTCAATTTTATATTTCATTGTACAACATCATCGTTTGTATGTATTCTGAAATTTCACTTTAAAAATACTTAATGTTTACACCTTGATATTAATTTTTTTTAATAAACCCGTGTAATAATTATGGAATATATATCTCATTTTATTTAACATTTAATTCCTTCATTATATCAAATTCCTCATTAAACGAATATATTTTTGGAAAGTAATAATTATAATGAGGCAGTATTATCTAAGACATAAATGCTTGATATACTTTTGGAGAAAAAAATCAAGATCATTAAAAAAATTTACTTAAAGAAAATACAAATTTAAATTTAGTGAAATTATGGATGAAATTACTGGCGAAAATTATTTTGGAAGGAGTTGTATTTTGTAAGGTATAATAATATTACAAAATTCGAAATATGTATATTTGTTGTGTAAATTTATAAATTTTATTGTTACTATATAAAGATAAAAAAGTAGGTTGATATGATATACAAAAACATAATAATTTCAATGATATTTTAAAATAATGCCAAAATTAACCGGATTCTTATGACATAAAAATTAAAAAAAAAATCATAATCATCTCTAATATATAAAAGCAACATTTTCGTAATTAATGTTAGTTCCCAAGATAGTTAATTTTTGTTTTGTTAAAGGTATGTAATATATTTTCCTGTTTATTTGAAAAGTTTCAGAAAAGTAGTTAACTGATTTCATGTAATTTGTGACAAAAAAAATCGAAATATATGAATACATACATTTGATATAGGAACAAAAAAATAATCGAGAAAAATATAAAAAGCGAAAGAAGGTACTGACCTTCTAGTGCACAAGAGCGAATGTTTGAAGCAGAGAATGGTGATGGAAGTTATAAGCAATAATAATAATGTTGTAGAAGGTTTGAAGAAAAGAAACGATTGAAAATAAACGTGAGCCGCGGATTCAAGGATGAATCGTATATGTACGTGATAATTTGAATATGATTTTTCGGTATTAATGATTTCCTAATAAAAATAGATTTTATATTAATGGTTTACTAATATAAAGAGATTTATAGTAATGGTTGATATTAATGTCTTGATTGAAATGGTTTGTTATTAATATGTTTTTAAAATTGACCATATTAAAATCTATATAACCGGAAATTCAAGATTTAAAATATAGAAAACTTTTATTGTAATTAAATATATTCCATTTCTACGAATGTACGTTATTGTTTGATGATTGGAAAACATTTATTGGAAATAAATACATTCCATATAGGGAAGATAATGTCAGCAATTTGATCTAAGGGTGGAAAAAATAAAATTGAAATACAATCAAGGGTCCAAATTATTTAAGATGATGTTAAAAGATTCTCTTTTAGGCCCTGTTTGGTAGCCTCTTAATTGAAAAATTAAGAGGCAAGCTCTTAATTTTTCAGATAAAGACTGTTTGGTTGCATATTATTTTATGCCTCTGAATTTATAAGTTGCCTCTTAAACTTTCAGATCTAAAGACATATCTGAAAAAATAAAAACATCACGCGTTCCCTTTTTTCCTAAATACTTTATCTCCTTCCCTTTTGTCAGACCCTCAAACCAGACGACGGAAACGTCCGAGGGTGGAGGATTTCATTTGTAGTATCACAACACATGCATCATAGAAATCAAAGTACAAACAACCATTATATTTAAAAGTATAAGTATTTACATGTGTTCAATCATTGTATATTGAAACCAAAATAGTTATACAAAAGAAGAAGATATGACTCATAATGGCTCCATATTCTCAAAAAGCTCGGGGAGAACCTGTTATTATTTCCCTGAGAATACAAGTAATTTGAAAAGAGAGTATCAACAATAAGTTGAGTGAGTACATAAGTCTTTATGTTTGAAAGGGTGTCTTTGTATCTTGATTAAGAAAATTGTTCCAGAAAATCCCATATTTTCTGTTGTATATGAAAATTAGTTTTATTCCCATAAAACCGTTCTATTTTGTAAACCAATGTTCTGTATTTGTAAAACTTGTAACTGAGAGTGTGCCTGGCTTCACCAGCTGTTATTGAAAACTGTAGAATACTATTGTACTTTGTATTTTGTAAACTGGTACTTTGAAGATGTACTTACGTTTAGTTGTTTATACATTAACGTGTTGTTAATATCTTTTTAATGAGTTATTATAACCATACTAAGACATGAACGCCTGAAACAAACGCCTTGTGGGCGTTTAAACTGTTGATAACAATTGCCACTCATTGGCGTGTATGTCTGACTGTAGCTAGCAGCCTGAGTGCGGGGTTGTCAATCCCGATATAGATCTACACACAACTTGTTTCGATCCCCGGGCTGGAGATTCTGGTTATAATGTCAGGGCTTTACCTTGGTTGTCTAAAATGAATTAAACAACCTGAATTGAATGTCTCATAAAAAGCATGTAAACGTTACATGTATAGTAGTTATGAAAACCCAATCATTCTGAAATAAATGATTGACAGTATGTTCTTGAATTAGTATTCCGAACATGTATTTGACAAGTGTAAACCCTTGATTTGTTCAGAATCAAAACCCTTGTTTCTTGTAAAACAGTGTATTCTAGTATACTTGAATAATGAATTATTGTTCTATGTATCATAAATTATACCTATTATAATTTATGTGTACTTTATGAATTGGTAATTAACTATTTTTGCATGTAATCCTTTGCTCAACATGTTACAAAGGGTAATTAAACTGATGAAATAACTTTTACATTTATATACATATACAATTTTATATATAAGTAAAATTTAAACGACCTTCGGACAAATAACCGGTACTATAAGTCCACATCCAAACAAAGAAAATGACCTAGAAAGAGTTATTAGTCCTAAGCCTTTTAAACCTTTATATATATATATATATATATATATATATATATATATATATATATATATATATATATAAGTTTATAAAAGAGTTCAATATTTGGAGTATTTTTGATGCTTTAAAATCATTTTATCGTGATTTGAAATCATTTATTTGTAACACAAAGTTCTTGTGTTATACTTGTATTCCCCCCCCCCCCCCTTAAAACAGTAGAAATTATGAAAATACGGGGGTATGAACTCACTTGATAGATGGTGAATCGGACAGAGTTTCGTTTCACGAAAAGGAGTTTATTTGTCGAGAAACCGGCTCAAATCGGGCAGAGTTTTGACAGGAGAGAGGTTACTTCTCGGGAATCTCGGGGATTCAAGGCTTGCTTCGGGCTCGAGTCTTGATACCGGGACTTTAGGGGTTGTATATGAGCTTATGGAAGTGGAAAATGTGAAAGAGAATGAAATTTGGGGTGAAAAGTGTAAAAATAGTCGGACCCTCGCATGCCTTATATAGGCCGAAGCCTCGGATCCGAGGCTTATGCGAGGCTGACAGATTGCGAAGGGAAGAAACTTTTGTTTGGAGGTGGTAGGCTCGGATTGGACCAGACCTCGGTCCAATGGGAAGAGGGCACGTGCGAAGGGGGTGTCCGAGGAGCGTGAGAGGGTGATGTCCGGTGTATCTCATGCGAGGTTGTCCGGTTCTTACTGGACCTCGGACTTGGTCGAATCAGAAGGCGACACGTGAGGCTGCGGTCCAATCAGAAAACGCCACATGGAGGCTCGCATGCGAGGGTGACATGGCGAGTACTGTTCATGCGAAATTTCCCGGTTTTTCCTATTTTTCTTTATTTTTGTGCCAAAAACTTGTAAAATTCATAACTTTGGCATACGAACTCCGTTTTTGACGTTCTTTATATGCACGCATAGGTAAAATTATACTCTACGACTTTCGTTTAGACTTTGTCGGCTAAATTTGATATTATTTTTAATATTATTATTTTTAACAGACCGGGACAGGAAAATCCGTTAAAAATTCATAACTTCTTCATCCGACGTCCGTTTTTGTCTGTCTTTTTACCATTGTACTACTAATGACGAGACCTTCAATTCTCGTTTAGATTGTGTCGGCTAAAAACCACTCGATCTTTATTTCGAGTTTTTAGCTGTACACTGTTATACTGAAACTTAGAAAAATCATAACTTCCTCATACGAAGTCACATTTTGGCGTTCTTTTTATGAAAGTTCTCGGTTTAACATAAACTACAACTTTCATTTAGATTGGTAAGGCTTTTATTAAAAATTCAGTTTTTACACTGAACAGTGTTTTGCCGGTTTTGTCGCGGATTTTCGATTGGTCATAACTTCTTCGTTATAACTCGGATTTTAGTGTTCTTTATATTTTTGGAAACCTTGTTATAATCTCTATCACTTGGTTAATCCCAATTGAGATTATTTAATAATTTATTTTTGAGGGTCAATTATGTAAATATACATAGTATGCTAAAATTTCTCTTTATTAATTTAAAAAGAAGTACAAATTGACCTACACTATTACATAGGTTTGAAATAACGGTTTGTTACATTATACCCCCGTTAGAGAGAATTTTGTCCCGAAATTTACATTACAGATAGACTAGGGAAAAAGATGTGGATATTTTTGTTGCATTTGATCCTCCCGCTCCCAATTGAATTCAGGTCCCCGTTTTGCATTCCAGCGAACCTTCACTATCGGGATACGACTTTGTTTGGTTTTCTTAACTTCCCTGTCTAGTATCTCTACGGGTTCTTCCACAAAATTGAGGCTCTCGTTTAACTCGATCTCCTCGATTGGTATCACAAGAGTCTTGTCGGATAGACACTTTTTCAAGTTCGAAACGTGGAAGGTAGGATGAATGTTACTTAGTTCTTGGGGTAATCGAAGTTTGTAAGCTACAGGGCCGATTCAGGCAAGAATCTCGAATGGTCCTATGTACCTTGGATTTAGTTTGTCATGCTTTTCAAAGCGTATCATGCCCTTCCAGGGTGAGACCTTTAATAAAACGCGGTCACCAACCTGGAATTCCAAGGGTTTTCTCCTTTTGTCAGCGTAGCTTTTCTGTCTATCTCTGGAAGCTTTAAGTCGCTTCTGAATTTGAACGATCTTCTCGGTAGTTTCCCGAATAATTTATGGACCAGTGAGAGCACTGTCAGGAGTTTGACCTCTAGTTAGCTGTGTATCACCCACTTCAGCCCAACACAGAGGGGATCTGCACTTGCGGCCATAAAGGGCTTCGAATGGAACAACCTTTATGCTAGTGTGATAACTGTTGTTATAAGAGAACTCAACAAGGGGTAAATGAATATCCCATGCCTTTCCAAAGTCTATCACGCAAGCTCGTAACATATCTTCTAACGTTTGAATCGTCCTCTCACTTTGTCCATCGGTTTGTGGATGGTAGGTTGTACTCATGTCTAGCCTAGTTCCCAGAGAGTTTTGTAAAGACTGCCAAAAACGAGAGGTGAATCTACTATCTCAGTCTGAAATAATAGATATTGGCACACCATGCAGTTTAACAATCTCCTAGAGGTATGTTCTTGTTAGCTTCTCCATCTTGTCGGTCTCCTTGATTGGTAAGAAGTGTGCGGATTTGGTTAATCTATCGACGATTACCCAAATAGTATCATAACCACTTGATGTCTTGGGTATCTTGGGTATTAAATCCATTGTAATCCGCTCCCACTTCCATTCAGGGATTTCAAGTTGTTGTAATAACCCTGAAGGTTTCTGGTACTCTACCTTAACTTTGGCGCAAGTAAGGCACTTGACCACAAAGGTAACGATTTCGGCCTTCATGTTAGGCCACCAATATAGTTTCTTAAGGTCCAGATACATCTTTTCTGAACCTGGGTGGATGGAGTATCGGGTTTTGTGTGCTTCATTCATAACCAGATCTCTGTAACCACCGAACTTTGGTGTCCAGATCTGGTTCATGAAATAATAGACTCCATCATCCCTGACTTCGAAATTCTTATCCATTCCTCTCAAGGTTTCACCTGCCATGTTTTTGGGTTTCAAGGCTTCAAGTTGAGCTTCCTTGATCTGCATGGACAGATGCGAATGGATTGTCATAGTCAACGACTTTACCCGGCATCCCGAGTATTCTTTTCTACTAAGGGCGTCAACTACTACGTTTGCTTTACCAGGGTGATAAAGAATTTCACATTCGTAGTCGTTAAGTAGCTCCACCCATTGTCGTTGTCTCATGTTCAGCTCTTTCTAATCGAAGATGTGCTGGAGACTTTTATGGTCCATGAATATTGTGCATTTCGTGCCATATAAATAATGTCTCCAGATCTTCAGAGCAAACACCACTGCTCCTAGTTCAAGGTCATGTGTTGTATAATTGACTTCATGTGTCTTTAGCTGTCTTGAGGCATATGATATAAACTTTCCTCTTTGCATAAGAACACATCCAAGCCCTTGATTAGAAGCATCACAGTACACTACGAAATCCTCTGTCCCTTCAGGGAGAGACAGGATCGATGCACTACATAAGGCTCGCTTCAGCGTTTGGAACGCTGTTTCTTGCTTTTCTCCCCAACTAAAGGTAACACCCTTTTGGGTCAAAGTAGTAAGAGGCTTAGCTATTCGAGAGAAATTTTGAATGAATCTGCGATAATAGCAAGCAAGACCTAAGAATTGACGGATTTCTGTAGGTTTTTTGGGTGCTGACCAGTTTTCAATTGCCTTTATTTTGGAAGGGTCGACGTGTATTCCTTCCTAACTAACCATGTGACATAGGAAATCTACCTTCGTGATCCAAAATTCACACTTTGAAAACTTAGCATAGAGCTTCTCTGATCTAAGAGTTTGTAATATTTGACGAAGATGTTGGCCATGTTGCTCTTTGCTTCTTGAGTAGATAAGGATGTCGTCAATGAAGACTATAACGAATTTGTCCAAGAATGGATGACACACTCTGTTCATTAGGTCCATGAACACTGCAGGTGCATTCGTCAATCCGAATGGCATCACTATAAACTCTTAATGACCATAACGAGTTCTGAACGTGGTTTTGGGAACGTCTTCCTCCAAAATTCGTAACTGGTGATACCCGGATCTTAAGTTTATCTTCGAGAAGTAGTTCGCCCCTTGAAGTTGGTCGAACAGATCGTCAATGCGAGGCAGTGGGTATCGATTCTTGATGGTAAGTTTATTCAGCTCGCGGTAGTCTATACACATGCGAAATGATCCATCCTTCTTCTTTACGAACAAAACCGGTGCTCCCCAAGGTGAGAAGCTTGGTCTTATGAAACCTTTGCTTAGGAGTTCGTTAAGCTGGCTGGATAATTCCTGCATTTCAGAAGGTGCAAGACGATAGGGAGATTTGGCTACAGGGGTAGCTCCAGGGATTAAGTCAATTCGGAATTCGACTTGTCGTTCGGGAGGCACCCCTGGAAGATCATTGGGAAATACATCGGGAAAGTTGCAGACCTCGGGAATGCTCGCGATGTCTTTCACTTCTTGCTTTTTGTCTACCATGTGAGCTAAGAATGCAGAGTACTCCTTGCGAAGGTATTTCTGTGCCTTGATGCAAGAAATGATCTGAAGGTTCGTTCCGGGTTTGTCGTCGTAAATAACAAGAATTTCATTAGTTGTTAAGTTCAAGAGAATAGATCTTTCATAGCATAGGATGTCGGCATGGTTGGGGCACAATCAATCCATGCCTATTATGACGTCAAAACTTTTGATAGAGACCGACATAAGGTCTATTGAGAAAGACAAGTCATTTAAGGTAAGGGTACATCCTATGTATATATCATTGGTGGATTTGGATTTCCCGTTAGCCATTTCTAATGTGAAAGTTTCATTTAGTGGTTGGGAGTTTTGATTTAGTAGATGTTTAAAGTTATGGCTCACGAAGCTCCTCTCAGCACCACAATAAAAAAGAATGCATGCATAAGTATTGTTAAGAAGGAACGTACCCGTGACCACTACAGGGTCTGCCACCGCTTCTTCGTGACCCAGTGCTAGAATTCTCCCAACCCCACCGGCATTTCCAGCTTTTGGACAATCTTTCTTGAAATGCCCCACATCACCGCATTGGTAGCATGCTCGACCTACTCCAGCGACAGGTACTTGGTTAAGGGGTTGTGGTGGTGTTCTATAGAATTGGGCAGTATGCCCTTTCCTGTTGTAGTTACGACACTGCATTTCTGGGCAATTTACGGTGTGGTGAAAATTGCACTTGTTGCATTTAGGGAGGCTACCAGCATAGGGTTTAGTTGGTGCTGGGTTGTTAGGGGCAACAACAGGCACAACAGTTGGTATGGTAGCAGGTATAGTAGTGGCATGGACTGCCACTATTTGTTGCTTCTTTGAAGGTTCCAGATGAGATTTTCCCTTCCTTTTGTTCCAACCCTTCTTCTTGCTGTTGTTGTTCTCTCTAGGTTGTTCTGGGGCAGTAACCATAGAGTTTTGACGATTTCCGTGGTCAATAAGTGACTGTGCCAATTCCTTGGCACTGTTAAAGCTAACATGCCTAGATGCAATGACACTTGCCTGTATCTGGGGCGACAATCCCCAAATATACATTTCAATCTTTTTGCTCTCTAGAGCAACCATTTCCGGACACATAATCGCCAATTCACATAACCGATTCGTGTAAGTTGTTATGTCTGCACCGGCCATGGTAAGACCCCAGAGTTCTTGCTCCAGTTTCTGAATTTCTCCTCGCGGACAGTATTCCCGCATCAACATGGTTTTTAGGTTCTCCCAACTTATAGTATTAGCCACTATCAAAGTCAGTGACTTAACATGGCCATTCCACCATGTTAGGGCCCTATCTGAGAAAGTACAGGCAGCAAATTTAACTTTGCTACTCTCTTGACAGGAGCAAATTTCAAAGATTGCATCTGTCTTCTCAATCCATTGCCTTAAAATCATCACTCCTCCAGTTCCATTAAAGGTCCTGGGTTTGGCATTCGAGAAGTCTTTATAAGTGCACTCTCGCGAGTGCTCATGACCCTCGACATGGTTAGATGGATGTGCACCAGCTCCCGATCCACTAGCACCAGGAGTATTGATATGAGACAAGGCAGCCGCTACAGCTGCCGTGACTGCTACTTGGAACATAGCAACATCGAATTGAGGGGGTGGTGGTGGAGGTGGCGTCGGTGCTTCATTTTCATTGTTACGTCTTGGATTTCTACTAGGATGCATCTTTTTCTATAAAAGTCAATAGATAAAAAGATAGTGAGATATCAAGAATGAATATGAATTTGATATCTCTAAACTTAAACACTTAATTCAACAAGAATCTTGTAAAGAATTGAAAATGGATGTCCACTGCAAGTACAACTTGCAACATGATAGTATAAAATGAAGTGGTTATTTTTCAAAGAGTATGAAAATACATGTCGATTGTAGGGGTATATTAAGTATATGTAATCTGGATACTTGATCCTAAAGCAGGTCTTTAATAAACCACAATATTGTGAAAGTATCGACATCAAACCGACCTACCGAAAATAAAAATTTTTGCGGTCGTATTGAAAAGTATGAAAACTAAAACATATTCGTAATCCCAAAACTTTGGAATGGAATGTTTACGAAAATTGTAATAACTCTTGTTAAAGTAAAGTGCTTATTTTTTTTATTGATACTTGATTTTGTACATATCCTGAAAGTAGTCTATACATTCAGTATATTAAACTAGAAAGTAGTGTAAACACTACTTGCGGCAGTTGCTATGACGGTTACTGGGTTCTGCCTCATCCTGCGTCTTCCAGCGCCTTTCTTGTGCATCCTGATGCTCTCTCAACTCCCTTATATCAGATTGAGCAGCATTAAGTTGCCTTTGAAGGGCTTCAGTATGGTGCTGGGTATCATCTTGCATCCCGTCAAGACGAAGGATATCTGCAGTGTTAGCCTGCGCAGCCGCATTCACTTTTAGGATTCGATTGATTGACATCCTTGATTGATCGAATTGTCGGGCTATTCGGTTCACTATAACTGGAAGAGCTCTGTCGGCTCTTCCTCCTTCTGAGACGTTATAGAAACCCCGTGCCATTCCGTAGGGAGGGCGTTGGCCATCTTGTCGACTCCAATAGTTTATGTAATGGCACCACTCGAGTATGGGTTCTGCTTCCTCTTGCCTTGGGGGACGCTCCCCAGGGTTGCAGACTTGTGGCTCTAATACCAATCTGTCACACCCCCAAACCAGACGGCGGAAACGTCCGGGGATGGAGGACTTCATTTGTAGTATCACAACACATGCATCATAGTAATCAAAGTACAAACAACCATTGTATTTAAAAGTATACGTATTTACATTTGTTCAATCATTGTATATTGAAACCAAAATAGTTATACAAAAGAAGAAGATATGACTCATAATGGCTCCATCTTCTCAAAAACCTCGGGGAGTACCTGCTATTATTTCCCTGAGAATACAATTAATTTGAAAAGAGAGTATCAACAATAAGTTGAGTGAGTACATAAGTCTTTATGTTTGAAAGGGTGTCTTTGTATCTTGATTATGAAAACTGTTCCAGAAAATCCCATATTTTCTGTTGTATATGAAAAGTAGTTTTATTCCCAAAAAAACGTTCTATTTTGTAAACCAATGTTCTGTATTTGTAAAACTTGTAACTGAGAGTGTGCCTGGCTTCACCAGCTGTTATTGAAAACTGTAGAATACCATTGTACTTTGTATTTTGTAAACTGGTACTTTGAAGATGTACTTACGTTTAGTTGTTTATACATTAACGTGTTGTTAATATCTTTTTAATGAGTTATTATAACCATACTAAGACATGAACGCCTGAAACAAACGCCTTGTGGGCGTTTAAACTGTTGATAACAATTGCCACTCATTGGCGTGTATGCCTGACTGTAGCTAGCAGCCTGAGTGCGGGGTTGTCAATCCCGATATAGATCTACACACAACTTGTTTCGATCCCCGGGCTGGAGATTCTGGTTTTAATGTCAGGGCTTTACCTTGGTTGTCTAAAATGAATTAAACAACCTGAATTGAATGTCTCATAAAAAGCATGTAAACGTTACATGTATAGTAGTTATGAAAACCCAATCATTCTGAAATAAATGATTGACAGTATGTTCTTGAATTAGTATTCCGAACAAGTATTTGATAAGTGTAAACCCTTGATTTGTTCAGAATCAAAACCCTTGTTTCTTGTAAAACAGTGTATTCTAGTATACTTGAATAATGAATTATTGTTCTATGTATCATAAATTATACCTATTATATTTATGTGTACTTTATGAATTGGTAATTAACTATTTTTGCATGTAATCCTTTGGTCAACATGTTACAAAGGGTAATTAAACTGATGAAATAACTTTTATATTTATATACATATACAATTTTATATATAAGTAAAATTTAAACGACCTTCGGACAAATAACTGGTAGTATAAGTCCACATCTAAACAAGGATGTAAGTCCCTAATTTTCCTGTGTATCAATCAGATCCGTTTGATGGTGCGGAATCCCAATCAAACGGATGATGCCAGATCACAATAAGAAGAGAAGGAGAAGAAGAATATTAAGAATCTTGATTGTATTGATGATATGAATGAAATTCCTTACAATAGATTCTCTCACACAATATGCTCTCTTTTCCTCTCTCTCTTGGCCGTACAATCTCTAGGGTTCCATCAATCTATACTCCTCACCCCTAACACCTATATATATACAAGGGGAACATGGGCCGAATAACATGGGCCGTAAATGGGTTTACGGCCGTAAACCTGTTTACGGCCGTAAACACAGCTGTAAACACCTTACGGCCGTAAACACCAAGTTGTTTACGGTCCAAGACAAAAAATACATTTTTCTAGAAAAGTAAAGTATAAACCATATTTTGACCCAACAATCTCCCCCTTGGTTTATAGCTTTCTTTTCTTAATTGACCCAACAAGCTCCCCCTAAAAAGTAGCTGGCTTTTCTTGTTAATCTTCAATGGGAGCTTTGGCTTCAGCTTTAATCTTCGATGACTTCACGGCATCAGGATGAACATATGAATTTTCAATGAATGACTTCATCTTGAGCACTTGATCTTTTCTTCAAGATTTAACATTGAACGCACATTGGATGGGGAGGCTTCTTGTACTGATTCTTGAAAGATAACTCTTTCAGCTTGAGAATCTTCAGAGAGAACATCAGAGAGAAATAATCTTCTGGATCGCTTCAGCAGGTTTAAGATAGCAACAGACTGATTGAGGAGGCTTCAATGCAATCTGTCACATAATCTTCAATTTCAGCTTCACCCTGCTTCTGGGGTTGAAGGATTGAATGTCGAAAGAATAATCTTCATTTCTTGCTCCTTCGAATGAGAATTCTTCGATGCTCACGGACGAAGCCTTTGGCTCAGAAATCTTCAACACAAACTCCATGAGTTTCATCGTCACCTGAAATCACTTTTCAAGACAAAACAAAACTAAAAGAAAACTTAGAACAAAAAGTAAAACAGAAATAACACTATTTTTGATTTTGAATTTTTTTGATTTTTGTTTTTTATTTTTGTTTTTTGTTTTTATTTATTTTATTTTATTTTTAGTTCTCCCCCTTATATTTAAATTAGAAGAACACTATGAACAAACTTAACAAAAACAAAAATAATAGCTAACTTTAAGAGTGATTTGGGATCAAAGTTGTTGGACAATCTTATTCCACTTGTCGGTACCCTTATCTTCACATCTTCGTCTGGTCGATCGCCAGTATTGTGGTCCACTTAAACACGAAAAATTTGTGACAATTTTGGACAGTTTACCAATGACATGACTTATGCATATACCTAATTGTAATTTTATCATCATTATTGGCCCTATTTCTTAAATAAATTTTTCTTAAGACCATTTAACTGACTACAACCAGGGATATTGTTGTCCACCTAAATCGAGCAGCGAGATCTATAGACAATCTGTATGTGTCCAATTTTAAGTGTACTAGAACGTGTTTCCCACTTCCTGGCATGCCCCATCCATCAAGAACTTCCAGAGTACTCCTTACACCGGGTGAGCAGAGGGGTTGAGAAGTAGAAGGTTGCATATGATGTATAACAGGTCGGATTGGAAGTCACGCAAACGAGACAACATATGGCTAACAGATAAGAGGAATTTCATATATATAACCTGTAGAGAAATAGAGTTGCATATGTTGTGTACCATGTCGGATTGGAAGTCACGCAAAGGAGACAGCATATGACTAACTGACAGAAAGAAAGAAAATGATATTCTACAGACCTAATTTATCGGAATTTACCAGTCGCCCCATCCAACCGGAATTAAGGTCAGAATCCGCACATTGAGGAAAAGTGAAACCACGGTTCTAGATACGGGTTATTTAATGTGATCGGTAGATACCCATGAATATCTCCCTGCTCAATCTATCCGAGCGTCGTGAAATCAGGTTAAACGGATCTAACTAGGTCAAAGTTTGTCAAGTCCTTAAGTTCATTAGGTTCAACTCTCCCTAGTCAAGTCCATTTAAAATTTTTCATGCCTACCAGCGCATCAAACACAGAGCGTAGACGATTCAACTTAGGTACGTTACGCCGATTCAGATTTCCCGTTATCACTTGCTAATTTCATTTCCCAAAACAACACCTACAAATGAAACTTTTAGCACTATTATTTATATATATATATATATATATATATATATATATATATATATATATATTTTATTTTCTGAGTTTTTTATTGTTTTTGGATTTTTTTTTATTATTCCTCCCCCTAAATTTGTGCATGGGTGAGAGTAAAAATAAAAATAAAAATAAAACACAATGCGCAAATTTAATCTATCCTAAAAAACAAGAGACCAAAAGGAAATAAAATAAAATAAAAAATAAAAAATAAATAAAATTATGAGTTGAAGAAAAAAATAAAAAAATAAAAAAAACTTAATCCTCAAAGCGTATCATTTTCAGAAAACCTACAAGCACATCGAATCGAGCTTTGTTAAAAGGCTTTGTGAATAAGTCCGCCACATTATTATCAGTGTGGACCTGTTCCAGCCGGATTAGTGATCGTTCATAACAGTCTCTGATAAAATGAATTTTAATGTCGATGTGCTTGGTTTTAGAGTGTTGGACTGGGTTTTTGGCAATTTGAATGGCAGCTTCGTTATCACAATAGATGGGGGTAAATAATTCAAACCGTAATCCAACAGCTGATGTTGGATCCAGATAACCTGAGAGCAGCAAGTTGATGCAGCAACGTATTCCGCCTCTGCTGTGGAAGTCGAGACAGTGTGTTGCTTCTTGCATTGCCACGAAACTAGCCTGTCACCTAGGTACTAACATCCTCCTGAGGTTGATTTCCTGTCAAGCTCACAGCCTCCATAATTACTGTCAGTATAAGCATAAAGATCAAATTCAGAATTTTTCGGATACCAAAGACCCAATTTAGGGCTTCCTTTGATATATCGAAAAATTCTTTTGACAGCAATAAGATGTGAAAGTTTAGGATTATCCTGATAGCGTGCGCATTGACACACTGCAAACATGATATCCGGTCGGCTTGCAGTAAGATACATCAACGATCTGATCATCGATCGATAGAGAGTTTGATCTACGGATTCGCCTTCTGGATCTGGAGTTAGAAGAGGTCGTTCAGCCATTGGTGTTGTGGCAGACTTAGCATCGCGAAACTCGAACTTCTCAAGAATATCCTCCACATACTTGGCTTGATGTAGCAGGATTCCGGTTGAATTCTGTTTAACCTGAAGCCCCAAAAACATGGTCATCTCTCCCAACGAACTCATTTCGAACCGTTTCTTCATTACACCTTCGAATTCTCTGCAGAGCTGTGGACTGGTTGATCCGAAGATGATATCGTCGACATAGATTTGCACAAGAATTTGATCATCTCCAACATGCTTGATGAACAAAGTCTGATCAATGGTACCACGTGAATAACCATGCTCGAGCAAGTGCTTTGTAAGAGTCGCATACCATGCTCTAGGAGCTTGATGTAACCCATACAACGCCTTATCCAGCTTGTAGACATGATTAGGAAACTTCGAATCAACAAACCCAGGGGATTGATCAACGTAGATTTCTTCCTTTACCTTGCCATACAAGAAGGCGGTCTTGACGTCCATTTGATAAACGGTAAAGTTCATGTAGGAGGCATACGCCAGGAAGATACGAATAGCCTCCAGACGTGCTACTAGAGCATAGACTTCTGTATAATCAAGACCCTCGACTTGTCGAAACCCACGAACCACTAATCGAGCTTTATTTCTTACAATAACCCCTGAATCATCCTGCTTATTGCGATAAACCCATCGTGTGTCAAGAGACTTTTTGCCCTTCGGTAACTCAACTAACTTCCAAACACCGAGTTTTTCAAATTGGTGCAATTCCTCATGCATTGCATCCACCCAGCTAGGTTCATTTAGAGCCATTTCAACATTCTTGGGCTCTATTTGAGAGATAAAGCAAGAGTAAAGACAGGCATTAACATCTCCACTCTGACTTCTGGTTTTTACACCATCACCTAGCTGACCAATGACGTTATCGATCGGATGATCGCGTTGAATCCTTGAAGGTACTTCTTGGCTGATGTCATTGAGAAGGACAGGAAGAGTGTGAATATTGATACCTCCTTCATTTGCTGATTGAGCCGCTCCAGACGGCTCTGCTACAAACTCATTTGAGATAAGCTCAGGAAAGAGTAGTTCCTTAAAAGTTGAAGAGACAGTGGAAGCATCATCAGGGAATAACTCTTTCTCTATTGAAATATGAGGTGTAGTTTCAGCATCTGGAGAGTCAATTTGGTCTGAAGATTTGGGACTTTCATGTTGCATAGAAGACTCCCCTTGAGGCGTAGAGGTGGAATCCCGCTCAGGTATAGCAGAAAACTCCCCCTCATATGAAGCAGAAGGCTCCCCCTCAAATGAAGCAGAAGGCTCCCCCTCAGGTGTAGCAGAAGACTCCCCCTCAGATGAAATCGGAGACTTCCCTGTAAATGAAAAACGGGATTCAGAAGGAGATCTGTAAACAACTTCTTCGTCTTCGTCTGCAGAATACTTCTTCAAACCAGAAACTGATCTAGATGAGCCATTTAAGGACACATCTATTGATTTGAACAAGGATGTGTAGTCAAACAGCCAATCCGGACCCACTCTCGCGTCCGTCTCGTTTTCTTCCAACCAACGCACGTCATATGACTCCACAATTTGTTTTGTCTTCTTGTTGTAGACTCTATAGGCCGTGCGAGAAGCATACCCTACGAAATAACAATCATCGGCTTTTGCATTGAACTTCGGGTTGGCATCTAAGTGAAGGAGGGTGCAAGGACAGCCAAATACACGGAAGTGACTGACTGATGGCTTGTGACCATAAAGAATTTCGTACGGAATTTTCATCTGAGCTTTGTTGATTAACACTCGATTCTGAACGTAACAGTTAGTGTTTATCGCCTCGGCCCAAAAGAAAACTGATAGTTTTGAATCACAAAGCATCGTTCTTGCGGCGTCTTTTAACATTCTGTTCCTTATCTCTGCAACACCATTTTGTTGGGGTGTATGAGCAGAACTAAATTGATGTAGTATACCCTTTTCTGTGCAAAAATGATCGAGAACAGAATTCTTAAACTCCGTTCCGTTGTTAGTACGAAGCGCCTTCACCCGACTGTTAGTTTGGGTTTCAACTAATACAATGAACTTCTTGATCAAGTCAGCAACTCCAGCTTTGTTGGGTAGAAAGAAAACCCACGTAAACCGAGAGAAATCATCAATCACAACCAGACAATAAGAATTTCTGTTGATGCTGAGGACGTTTACTGGACCAAACAAATCCATATGTAGCAATTGAAGCACCTGACTAATCGAGTTGACTTGTTTTGGCAGGTGCGGCTTTCTATGATGCTTTCCTTGAGCACATGACACATATTTTTCAAACGTAATGAAGTCCTTGACAGGCAATCCACGGACCATCTCATTCTTCGCAAGACGATTCAAGTTCTTTGCATTGGCATGACCTAATCTTCTGTGCCACAGCATTGCAGATTGTTCGGAGATCTTTGAGAAAAGATACGTAACTTGTTGGGGAAGATTGCTATTCATGTCAATGATATAGGCATTCCCATCCCTTTTAGATTTTACAAGAATCCACTCGTCTGGGATGACAAAGCCTGGCTTGAGAATCATGCATTCCTTGTCAATGAAATGCGTAGAATAGCCCTTGTCACAAATCTGAGAGACACTTAACAGACTATGTTTCAACTCGGGAGCAAAATTAACATTTTCGAAACTTAAAACTCCATTTGAGACAGTCCCTCTTTGAGTGATTTGACCACCATCTCCACCCGCAAAAGAGATATATCTCCCATTAAAGGATTGAATGTTTTGCAGTTGGGCGATATCTCCCGTCATATGCCGGGAACAGCCGCTGTCGACGAACCAGGGTCTGACGACATTTCCCCGCAACTGTCCCTGCAAAATGTGCGGGTTTAATTAGATTTGGGTACCCAGGTCATGACCTTCCTGGGTGATCCCGATACCTTTTCAAATTTATCACATTTAGATTTTTCCGAGGACACAAATGATGTATTGGGAGCAGGTTTGGGCAGCCATTTATAATTAGGTTTTCTAAACATCCCGGTTGATTTAGAAATAGAATGTTTATCAATCTGCTTAAAGCCTGTGTGACTTCTACCAGAGTTGGTTGAAGACCCACTGTGGCTTCGTGACGAGTTTGACCTTGGCTTGGCCGTGCTCGGTTTTGGCAAACTGCCTGGGACTTGGTGATGAAAAGCCTTTTTATGTCTTTGAAAAACAACCCGTTTTCTATTCCGTTCATCTGCCCAATCATCATGTCGAGAACGACTTCTAGAGGACTTTCTATTTAAAGACCTTCCTCTGAACTCGTTCTCTCCTCTTGGGAGTTTGAAATGTACAAACGTACGATTTTGGCAGTTTCTTGCTATATGACCACCAACACCATAATTAAAACAAATCTGTTTGTTACTGTTATAACTTGTGCTACATTGATCAGATTTGTTTTCCATACTATCACCCCTGCTTCTCTCACAAGAACATAAACATGAATTTGGTTGTGAGGCAGGCGAGGGTACATTAGATGGAAAAGCTTGTGATGTTGATGGTTTATCAAAAGTATTATCACACACATTCAAATTATCAACCAAATTGTTCAAACTAGACTTTTTCAAAACATTCAAACTAGTATCAGAAGTCATAAAAACACCATCACAAAAAACATTGTCTTTAGAAATATCAGAAAACGTATTGTCTTTATTAAAAACTAAAGCTTCAGGTTTAGACTCGATTTTATTTTTAGAAACACATCCTTCAACTTCGTGCTTTGACTGATTCAAGGATTGATCTGCAGGAGAAGTAGAAATGTTAGTACTTTCAACATTAATAAATCCTCCCGAAATAAAACCGGAGGGCTTGCCATAAACCATAAATGATTCATTGGCAATCTCTTCTTTGGACAAAGGCTTGGGCACATATGAATGGTTGAAGGGAGGGGGTACATGGTTATACCCTAGACCTTTTGATTGATTCCTTTTAAACTGCATGCTTTGGTCTATCATATTTGCAACCACCTCACTTGAGAAGTCATATTTTCTAACATCAAGTTTGGCAGTTTCAAACTTTCCTTTCAAAGAGTCAACTTCAGCCACTAGCTCAGCGTTTTGTTTGACTACATAATCATAGTTTTCACATTTATTACTGTAGTCTTCCTGGAGTCTCCTAAAGTCCTTAATTTTCGATTCCAATTGAGCTTTGAGTGGTTTTTGTCCTTTTCTAAGTTGGTACCCTTCATATCTAAGGTCTTCTACGTCTTTTATCAATTTTTCATTAAGTTCACGAAGAATCCTAAGATTTTCTACTTCACTGCCTAATGTCTCAATTTTGTCATGTAAAGTTTTAACATAGTCAATACAGGCTTGAGAGCATGATGGAAGACTTACCTTGGCTGAATTAGGTTCTTGAGAAGAGGATACCATCAATGCAAACTACAGCTCTTTCATCCCACTTTCGGCTGCCACAATCTCTGCTGGTGCATCATCAGAAACTTGTGCCAGGTGGGCAGCTTCACGTCCAGACAGGTTCAGCGCTTGCATCTGATCCTCCCAATCAAATGACTGAGCGACCATAGCCTTCTCGTTGTTTATTTGACCGCCACTACGATTGTTGCCAACTGTAACCACTGTCCTATCATTATAGAGTCTTTTGTCTGGCTGCGGACAATCACGAGCAAAATGCCCTGGCTTGTGGCAGTTGAAGCATCGTAGCTTGCCTTTGCTGAACCCAACCTTCTTGTCAGCATTCATTCCCCAGTTATTCTTCCCAGTTTTCTTGGCAAATTGCTTCGCCCTAAAGACTTCCATGGCAATTTGCCAAGTGATGTCCATCTCCTCAACATCTTCAGGGTGAATTTGATCAAGATCAGAAAATGATAGTTGAGGTGGAAGATCCCCGGCTACAAGCGCATTGTAGCAATTGACTAATCCCGTAGCGAGAGCAAAATTCTCATCGCCCTCCTTTCCTCTTGAAGAGGAGGCTCCAGTTGAGGATGAAGCAGCTTGAGCGGCCACAAATGATTGATTCTACGATAGGGGAATGGCCGTGGCAGAGGAAGCCGATGGAGTTTGAGTCTGAGCTTGCGAGGGAGGTAGATTAAAAGATGAACCTGCAAAGGGATGAGAGACAAAAAAGGATGAAAGAGCATTATTAGAGGAAATGCCAAGATTCGCAGCTGAATACGAGTTCACATGGTTCATTTCCCGCTGCTTGTCATCAATATCACATGACTTGATGACAGCCATCACTTCAGCGAGCGAGAGGCGGCTGAGATCTTTAGTTTTCTTAATGACAGCTTGTGACATCCCCAAAATCTCAGCCAGAAAAGACCGTTTTCATTTATGCTTTTTAAATATTTTCAGAGTAAACCTTCTTCATTTTAAAAGAGATGCGGAATTTGTTCCTAAAAACAAAACATGATAAAATAGAATTTTATCAAAACATTTCATAAAGAGATATGATTTCATTTCATAATCCAAAAGTCGGGATGTCATGTTCCGATACAGATCATAAAGCATAAACGACAATCTTACAAGTCATTCAACAAATATATACATATACAGACTTGTAAAACAAAACAACTTGATGATTCATCCATCCTATGCTCTTGCGCCACTTCCTGTAATACAATTAAACTGAGTGGGTCAGGCTTGGGAGCCTGGTGAGCATATAGGGTTTTCAACCCACAATAAATAATTATATTTAATTCAACGTTCAACAATAACCCGATTACCCATTCCCGTTATCCTCACTTTACGTCCCTAAAACATCTATTATAAGGGACCTAATCTAGGATTTTCATCGGGACGGACATTACTGCAAAGGGGCTTCCTTAGCAATAAATATCCTAAAGGCAACCATGAGGGGGATAGAGTACACCGGTGAACACGTCGTTCACAACACCTACAGGTTATGAGCCTGCTAGTGTTCCACAGGACTGTCTAGAATAGTCTGTGGTCGTCATCCATACTCTGCTGAATGACTGGAATAACACCAATAACACCGAGGCCTCTCATCTGTTTATTACACACCAATTATCTACCCATGTTCTACCCAACATATTAGTAGATAAAAATATACATTTTTATACAAAGTTTAAAACCTGTATAACATGCTCGATCAATACATTTTTTTTCCACATAACAGATGAGGCATACCCACGTAACACGTATTTCATAGAGAATAAATCAGATCTATGAGATATAAGAAAGTGAATATACATTCACACATATAATCAACAAAGTATACACGTAACACGTATTTCGTATAAAATACTTCATAATAATGTGTTAGAAGAAAATGACTACACACTCACATGATCAGAAGATGATCGGACAGCACTACGGCTTGCAGAAGTAGTGTTTCTCCGTAGATCTGGAAGATCTTTCACAAAAACCGGGCTCCTCGCGGGCTGAGCTTCGGCTCAGAAATCTCACTCTTCGGGATCCTCGGGCTTCGGATCTCGCTTCGGGGCTCGGGAATAATTCCGGGGCTTCGGGGTGTAAACGACACGCAAATCGAGGCAAAGTCTAGAGAGAAAAGGAAGAAATTTGAAAAGTGTAGAAGCTGCCTTCGCATCCCTTTTTATAGGGCTGAGCTTCGGGGTTACGCTGGGCGTAACTTCGGAGTACGCTGGGCGTAATGCCCAATCGTCATTGCCTGCATCATCGGAGGTACTCGAGTGCTAGACTTCGTCACGCTTCGCTGTACGCTGGGCGTACTTCGGATGAGTCCGGAGACTCTTCTTCTGATAATATCGAAAGTTTGAATTAAAATTTAAATATAAATTTATTAATAAACTTCAAAATTTCGTATCTCCCTCATACTAACTCCGTTTTCGAAGTTCTTTATATCCACGCGTAGGTGAGACTACGCTCTACAACTTTCGTTTAGACTCCGTCGGCTAATTTTGAATTTATTTTTATTATTTATTTTTAGTAGGCCGGGACAAGAAAACTTCGTTATAAATTCATAACTTCTTCGTCCGATGTCCGTTCTCGCCTAACTTTTTATCGTTTCGCTACCAACAACGAGATATTCGATTCTCGTTTAGATTGTTTCGACTAAAAATCGCTCGATCTCAAATCGAGTATTCGGGCTGCATACTGCCAGGTCGAAACTTCAGAAAATCATAACTTCCTCATACGAAGTCAGATTTGGGCGTTCTATATATATTCGGAAACCTCGTTTCGGCCACTACAACTTTATGCAAAGATATCGAGTTTATTTTACACTTAAATTTTGATGCTCATTTTATTCTTAATTCATTAAATTATAATAATTAAGAAAACACACACATAATTCACATAATTCACAAATAATACATTTTTATTATTTCAAATTGGGTTACAAGGGTTAACCTAGACTATTACTTTGCTAAAAAATGGCAAGCCCAGAAACACGGGCGTTACAATTCTCTCCACCTTAGAATGACTCCGTCCCCGAAATCACACATCAACAAACAAATGCGGATAGCGACTCATCATGTCACTCTCCGTCTCCCAGGTGAGATTCGGCCCATTCGCGTGTTTCCATCGGACAAGCACTAACTCAACCATCTTTCGTCGCAATTTCTTAGTCTTTCGGTCAACGATTGCCTCTGGTTCTTCAATCAACCTTTTGTTCTCATCGATTCTCAACTCCGAAAGTGGAATCATGTCGGGAACTTCTCTCGTGAACTTCCTCAAGTAACACACATGAAAAGTGTTATGAATTCCATTCAGTTCTTCGGGTAGTTCGAGCTTGTAAGCTTGGTTCCCAATTCTCTGAAGAACTTTAAACGGTCCAATAAACCTTGGACTTAATTTTCCTCTTTTACCAAATCTTATAAGTCCCTTCCACGGAGAGACTTTAAGCAAAAACGAATCTCCAACTTCAAAAGTCATCGGTCTTCGCTTTTTGTCAGCATATCTCTTTTGACGGTCCTGAGCGGCTAACATTCTTTCCCTAATTATTTTCAACTTTTCAGCAGTTTGATGGACTATCTCCGGTCCCATAAACTGCTTTTCCCCAGCCTCAAGCCAACAAGACGGCGTACGACACTTCTGTCCGTACAAAGCTTGATAAGGTGCCATCTTAATGCTCGAGTGGAAACTATTATTATAGGAAAATTCTACCAATGGTAAATGTTCATCCCAGTTACCTTGGAATTCCAGGGTACATGCTCTTAGCATATCTTCAAGTGTTTGTATCGTCCGTTCGCTCTGACCATCAGTCTGCGGATGGTAAGCTGTACTTAAACACAACTTGGTACCCAATTCCTCTTGTAGACTTTTCCAAAATCGTGAGGTGAAACGGCTATCACGATCCGACACAATCGTTAACGGAACACCATGAGGCCTCACAATTTCCTTTACGTAAGAATTCGCAAGCTTTTCCATAGACCATTTCTCATTGGCTGCTATGAAATGCGCACTCTTAGTGAATCGATCAACGACCATCCAAATCATGTCGTGACCATTCTTTGTTCTGGGCAGTTTAGTGACAAAATCCATAGCAATGTCTTCCCACTTACCCATAGGCACAGGCAATGGTTCTAAACTCCCGTATGGTTTCTGATGTTGTGCCTTTACTCTCGCACAAGTCACACACTCCGCCACATACTTCGCAACATCAAGCTTCATCGTCGGCCACCAGTAATAGGGTTTCAGGTCCCTATACATTTTTGTGCTACCGGGATGAATAGAGTACATGGTCTTATGAGCTTCTTCCATCAGAAGATCTCTTATTCCTCCTGACTTAGGTACCCAAATACGATCTTGGAATACCTTCAGTCCATGACCGTTTGTATCGAACACCAACGTTTTACCCAAACGTTCCTCTTTCCGGTCATTCTTTTCAGAAGCTTCCCTTTGAGCTTTCTTTATACTCTCCACAATTGTCGAGACAACTTCAATTCTCAACGCTCTTGGTCTTTTCCTTTCAAGATTGACTTTCCGACTGAGAGCATCAGCAACAACATTTGCTTTACCAGGGTGGTAAAGTATCTCACAGTCGTAGTCTTTAAGCAATTCTAGCCAGCGTCGTTGCCTCATATTCAATTCTTTCTGATTAAAGAGATATTGGAGACTCTTATGATCAGTAAAAAGTTTGCACTTCGTGCCATAGAGGTAATGCCTCCATATTTTTAGAGCGAAAACTACCGCTGCCAACTCTAAATCATGAGTCGGGTAGTTCTTTTCATGCTCTTTCAGCTGTCGAGATGCATACGCGATCACCTTATCTCTTTGGGTCAAAACACAACCCAATCCAACACCAGACGCATCGCTATAAACATCGAAGTCTTCAACTCCATCGGGTAGAGAAAGAATCGGTGCCTCGCATAGCTTCTTCTTTAGCTTCTCGAATGCTTCTTTATGCTTATCACTCCAAGCATAAGTAGCTCCTTTCTGGGTCAAAGCTGTCAATGGACTAGCGATAGAAGAAAAGCCTTGGATAAACCTTCGGTAATATCCGGCTAATCCCAAAAAGCTTCGGATCTCCGTGGGACTTTTTGGTTGTTCCCACTTCATTACAGCTTCAATCTTTGCTGGATCAACCATTATACCTTCTTGGTTGACCACGTGACCCAAGAATTGGACTTCTCGAATCCAAAAATCACATTTGGAGAACTTAGCATACAGCTTCTCCTTCTTCAAGACTTCTAACACTTCTCGCAAGTGTCTGCCATGCTCTTCTTGGCTTTTCGAATAAATCAGAATGTCATCTATGAACACTATCACAGATTTATCAAGGAACGGATTACAAACCCTGTTCATTAAATCCATGAATGCTGCTGGCGCATTGGTTAGTCCAAACGACATAACCAAAAACTCGTAGTGTCCGTATCGTGTTCTGAATGCAGTCTTCTCTATATCCTGCTCTCTTACTTTCAGCTGATGATATCCTGACCTCAGGTCGATCTTTGAAAAATAACTTGAACCTTGAAGTTGATCGAACAGGTCATCAATCCTCGGCAACGGATATCTATTCTTTATTGTTGCTTTGTTCAGCTCTCTGTAATCGATGCACATTCTCATACTTCCATCTTTCTTCTTCACGAATAACACCGGAGCTCCCCAGGGCGATGAACTAGGTCTAATGAAACCCTTGTCCAATAACTCCTGAAGTTGCATCATCAGCTCCTTCATCTCCGTCGGTGCTAATCGATAAGGTGCTTTTGCAATTGGCATTGTTCCGGGCAACAAGTCGATACGAAATTCTACTTGCCGATCGGGCGGTAATCCAGGAAGATCTTCGGGAAATACTTCCGGATAATCACACACAACGGGAATATTCTGCATCACCTTCTTTTCCTTCTTAGCATCGATCACGAATGCTAAGTATGATGTACACCCCTTGGTCAAACATTTTCTGGCTTTCATTAGAGAAATGATTCCAGAATTTACTCTGTGTTTATCTCCATACACCATAAACGATTCCTTCCCAGGCGGGTTCACTTTCACTATCTTCTTCTTGCATAAAATTTCGGCATCATTGGCGCTAAGCCAATCCATTCCCAAAACGATGTTGAAACCATTAAGTTCGATAGGCAATAATTCCTCGTGGAACTTATTCTCATTCAGATCAATTAAGATGTTTTTCATACGATAGCTAACAGGTACAAACTTGCCACTAGCAACTTCGACTAATAAGGCATTATCTAGTCTATCAACAGGCAAAGCTAGTTTTCTACCAAATTCATGCGATATAAAGGAGTAGTTGGCTCCAGAATCAAATAAAATTTGGGCAGGCAATTTGTTAACGAGAAAGGTACCTGAAGCGACATCAGCTTCATCTTTGGCAGCTTCCAGTGTCATCTGGAATGCTCTCGCCTTTGGATTTGGCGGAATGTTGGGTTTTGCTGCCTCCTTCTTCTTTGGGCAATCTCTCGAGATGTGCCCTTCCTCACCACAACCATAACAAACATTCTTGGTGAGGGTGCATTTGTTGGCATAATGCCCTGGCTTTCCACATTTGAAGCATGTGGTTTCCCCGCCACACTTCCCATGATGCTTCTTCTTGCACTTGTCGCACCACCTCGCTTCGCCTCCTCCACCTCCTCTCGAACCAGATTTCGAGAATTTACTTTTCTTGCTGGACCCTGAAGATCCATCGATTTTCCTCTTTTCACCAACCTCTGACCTTTCCAGACCTTTTTCCCTGATCTGGGTCTCAACATTTCTAGCAGCCCAGATGGCGGCTTTCAATGTGGTCGCTTGCTTAACCATTGGACCATAGTCCGCTGGTAGTCCGAGGGCAAACTTGTTGACCTTAGAGAGTTCTGTAGGTACCAAATATGGGATAAACTTCATCTTTTCTGTGAAAGTAGCAGCGTATTCAGTAACGCTCAATTTCCCCTTCTTCAAATTCTAAAACTCATTACTGATTTCCAGAAGGTCCTGCTCAGAGCAGTATTGCAGTTTTAGTTGTTCCACAAAGTCTTCCCAAGACATTTTGCTTGCTTCTCCCTTGGGCATAGAGTCAGCTAACAGCTTCCACCAACTCAACACGCCAGATTTTAGCAGAGGAATCGCAAGAGCGGTCTTCTGCCTGTTGCTGCATTCGCAACTTTCAAACATTGTCTCCATTTCGGAGATCCAGTCCATAACTTGCACCGGCGTCGGGCTTCCGGATAGACATGGTGGTTTGGACGCCATGAAATCCTTATACTTACACCCACGCCCATCATTTCCTCCATACTGGTTATTGCGTCTAACCACTGGTGGGTTGTCTTGACCAATGATCCCACTAAAGTTTTCTCCTTCAGACTGCCCTCCATTCTCCTCGGGCTCTTCCACTTGAATTGATGGTTCTTCACGATTCTGCCTAAGCAGACATCTTGTTTCTTCCATCTGACGATCCAACATCGTTTGAATCATCATTTGTACACCAGCCATTGTTATCGGCTCAGGTGCTGCTGCTACGACAGGTATTTGCTCAATCACTGGGGATTGATTCCTGTTTTCATCAGCATTTCCAACTCCACTTCTTGTTCTCACCATTTTTTGATCTATACACCAAATAAGGTGAAATTAGATCCTCATTTACGATAGATACTCAAATCATCCTTATTACTCCGAAACGATTACATGTTAGTTCTAATAACGTAACCATACGCTTAGAATCCTACACACATAAGGTTTCCAGATCTGGTCGGCAACAGACCATAGATCCGAACAATTAATATCATATATGGCAACATATAACATTTAGCACATAAAAGCATTTTAGGCAACTTCCTAAAATAAACTAGTGCTCGTGTCTAAAATATCACAGACACACATCTCACAATCTCCACTTAGCATTCTAATTTTAAGTCTAGAAATCCTACAAATTCCTAGTTCGCTTAAACTAATGCTCTGATACCAACTGTGACATCCCCAAAATCTCAACCAGAAAAGACCGTTTTCATTTATGCTTTTTAAATATTTTCAGAGTAAACTTTCTTCATTTTAAAAGAGATGCGAAATTTGTTCCCAAAAACAAAACATGATAAAATAGAATTTTATCAAAATATTTCATAAAGAGATATGATTTCATTTCATAATCCAAAAGTCGGGATGTCTTGTTCCGATACAGATCATAAAGCATAAACGACAATCTTACAAGTCATTCAACAAATATATACATATACAGACTTGTAAAACAAAACAACTTGATGATTCATCCATCCTATGCCCTTGCGCCACTTCCTGTAATACAATTAAACTGAGTGGGTCAGGCTTGGGAGCCTGGTGAGCATATAGGGTTTTCAACCCACAATAAATAATTATATTTAATTCAACGTTCAACAATAACCCGATTACCCATTCCCGTTATCCTCACTTTACGTCCCTAAAACATCTATTATAAGGGACCTAATCTAGGATTTTCATCGGGACGGACATTACTGCAAAGGGGCTTCCTTAGCAATAAATATCCTAAAGGCAACCATGAGGGGGATAGAGTACACCGGTGAACACGTCGTTCACAACACCTACAGGTTATGAGCCTGCTAGTGTTCCACAGGACTGTCTAGAATAGTCTGTGGTCGTCATCCATACTCTGCTGAATGACTGGAATAACACCAATAACACCGAGGCCTCTCATCTGTTTATTACACACCAATTATCTACCCATGTTCTACCCAACATATTAGTAGATAAAAATATACATTTTTATACAAAGTTTAAAACCTGTATAGCATGCTCGATCAATACATTTTTTTTCCACATAACAGATGAGGCATACCCACGTAACACGTATTTCATAGAGAATAAATCAGATCTATGAGATATAAGAAAGTGAATATACATTCACACATATAATCAACAAAGTATACACGTAACACGTATTTCGTATAAAATACTTCATAATAATGTGTTAGAAGAAAATGACTACACACTCACATGATCAGAAGATGATCGGACAGCACTACGGCTTGCAGAAGTAGTGTTTCTCCGTAGATCTGGAAGATCTTTCACAAAAACCGGGCTCCTCGCGGGCTGAGCGTCGGCTCGGAAATCTCACTCTTCGGGATTCTCGGGCTTCGGATCTTGCTTCGGGGCTCGGGAATAATTCCAGGGCTTCGGGGTATAAACGGCACGCAAATCGAGGCAAAGTCTAGAGAGAAAAGGAAGAAATTTGAAAAGGGTAGAAGCTGCCTTCGCATCCCCGTTTATAGGGCTGAGCTTCGGGGTTACGATGGGCGTAACTTCGGAGTACGCTGGGCGTAATGCCCAATCGTCATTGCCTGCGTCATCGGAGGTACTCGAGTGCTAGACTTTGTCACGCTTCGCTGTACGCTGGGCGTACAGCAGTACGATGGACGTACTTCAGATGAGTCCGGAGACTCTTCTTCGGATAATATCGAAAGTTTGAATTAAAATTTAAATATAAATTTATTAATAAACTTCAAAAATTCGTATCTCCCTCATACGAACTCCGTTTTCGACGTTCTTTATATCCACGCGTAGGTGAGACTACGCTCTACAACTTTCGTTTAGACTCCGTCGGCTAATTTTGAATTTATTTTTATTATTTATTTTTAGTAGGCCGGGACAAGAAAACTTCGTTATAAATTCATAACTTCTTCGTCCGATGTCCGTTCTCGCCTAACTTTTTATCGTTTCGCTACCAACAACGTGATCTTCGATTCTCGTTTAGATTGTTTCGACTAAAAACTGCTCGATCTCAAATCGAGTATTCGGGCTGCATACTGCCAGGTCGAAACTTCAGAAAATCATAACTTCCTCATACGAAGTCAGATTTGGGCGTTCTATATATATTCGGAAACCTCGTTTCGGCCACTACAACTTTATGCAAAGATATCGAGTTTATTTTACACTTAAATTTTAACGCTCATTTTATTCTTAATTCATTAAATTATAATAATTAAGAAAACACACACATAATTCACATAATTCACAAATAATAGATTTTTATTATTTCAAATTGGGTTACAACGGTTAACCTAGACTATTACTTTGCTAAAAAATGGCAAGCCCAGAAACACGGGCGTTACACAGCTACATTCATGTCCCAAGATTTTGGGAGAGCATTCAGTAGCTTCTTGTTCACTTCAGACTTTGTATAGAAGATTCCAGCCACAGTCATTTCTGTATTGAGAGTTGTGAACCGCTGCAGCTGTGATTCAAGTGTCTCTCCAGGGATATAGTTAAACATATTAAAACGTTGTCGCATCATATCCTGGCGACTCTCTCGCATATCTTCATTTCCTTCATACACCTCGATCAGGGCTTCCCACAAAGCTTTAGCCGAGGTATACTCTCTGAACCCTTGAGCAATGTCTGGTGACAAGGCCATGGTCAAGATGGCCAAAGCCTTTTCCTGGTCCTCTACACTTTCAAAGTCCTCATCTGTATAATTTTCAATTTTCTTATCAACCACTTGCCCCGCAATTGTAGTGGTTATTCTGACTGGAGTCTTGATGACACATTTCCACAACTTGAAATCTTTCATTTTTATGTACTTTTCTATTCTATATTTCCACTCGGGAAACCCATCAGCAGACATGAGCCTAGGAATTCGCGTGGTGGTGCCCATGACAGCATCAAGCTCTTGAAAGTGGTTTTGATTTTGAGATTCCATATTTTTTAAATTAATTAAAAATTAATTAAGATTTAAAAGTGAAATAAAATAATTAATTGCCAAAAAAAAAATTGTCTTTACTGCCGGAAATTGTTTGCGGCCGTAAACTTGAGGATTTTTCGGTTCAAAAATTTTAACAGAAATTCAAGAGATTAGGTTATTTTACGGTCCAAGGTTCAACACGGTTTAGAATAGGTCTTCAAGATTAACAGACTTGCACCAAAAATCGGTTTACTGTCAAAGAACTAAGGTTCACGGTTTAAGAACTTGAAGGGATTGCGGTCGTGAACTCGGTGTTTACGGCCGTAAGCTCGGACCGAAAACACGGATTCTTCATATTCCAAATGAAACAATAAACCCTTTTTGCTGAGAAGTACGAACTAGCACTAATCACGACTGTAGAATGCCTTTGACGCTGGTCTCGCTCTGATACCAATTGTAAGTCCCTAATTTGCCTGTGTATCAATCAGATCCGTTTGATGGTGCGGAATCCCAATCAAACGGATGATGCCAGATCACAATAAGAAGAGAAGGAGAAGAAGAATATTAAGAATCTTGATTGTATTAATGATATGAATGAAATTCCTTACAATAGATTCTCTCACACAATATGCTCTCTCTTCCTCTCTCTCTTGGCCGTACAATCTCTTGGGTTCCATCAATCTATACTCCTCACCCCTAACACCTATATATATACAAGGGGAACATGGGCCGAATAACATGGGCCGTAAATGGGTTTACGGCCGTAAACACAGCCGTAAACACCTTACGGCCGTAAACACCAAGTTGTTTACGGTCCAAGACAAAAAATACATTTTTCTAGAAAAGTAAAGTATAAACCATATTTTGACCCAACAAAGGAAAAGGACCTAGAAATAGTTATTAGTCCTAAGCCTTTTAAACCTTATTTATATTAATATATATATATATATATATATATATATATATATATATACAAATATGAATTTTTTGGAAAAATATAAGTTTATAAAAGAGTTCAATATTTGGAGTATTTTTGATGCTTTAAAATCATTTTATCATGATTTGAAATCATTTATTTGTAACACAAAGTTATTGTGTTATACTTGTATTCCCCCCCCCCCCTTTAAACAGTAGAAATTATAAAAATATGGGGGTATGAACTCACTTGATAGATGGTGAATCGGACAGAGTTTCGTTTCACGAAAAGGAGTTTATTTGTCGAGAAACCAGCTCAAATCGGGCAGAGTTTTCACAGGAGAGAGGTTACTTCTCGGGAATCTCGGGGCTTCGAGGCTTGCTTCGGGCTCGAGTCTTGATACCGAGACTTTAGGGGTTGTATATGAGCTTATGGAAGTGGAAAATGTGAAAGAGAATGAAATTTGGGGTGAAAAAGTGTAAAAATAGCCGGACCCTCGCATGCCTTATATAGGCCGAAGCCTCGGATCCGAGGCTTATGCGAGGCTGACAGATTGCGAAGGGAAGTAGCTTCGGTTCGGAGGTGGTAGGCTCGGATTGGACCAGACCTCGGTCCAATGGGAAGAGGGCACGTGCGAAGGGGGTGTCTGAGGAGCGTGCAAGAGTGATGTCCGGTGTGTCTCATGCGAGGCTGTCCAGTTCTTACTGGACCTTGGACTTGGTCGAATCAGAAGGCGACACGCGAGGCTGCGGTCCAATCAGAAGACGCCACGTGGAGGCTCGCATGCGAGGGTGACGTGGCGAGTACTGTTCATGCGAAATTTCCCGGTTTTTCCTATTTTTCTTTATTTTTGTGCCAAAAACTTGTAAAATTCATAACTTTTGCATGCGAACTTCCTTTTTGACGTTCTTTATATGCACGCGTAGGTAAAATTATACTCTACGACTTTCGTTTAGACTTTGTTGGCTAAATTTGATATTATTTTTAATATTATTATTTTTAACAGACCGGGACAGAAAAATCCGTTAAAAATTCATAACTTCTTCATCCGACATCTGTTTTTGTCTGTCTTTTTACCATTGTACTACTAATGACGAGACCTTCAATTCTCGTTTAGGTTGTGTCGGCTAAAAACCACTCGATCTTTATTTCGAGTTTTTAGCTGTACACTATTATACTGAAACTTAGAAAAATCATAACTTCTTCATACGAAGTCATATTTTGGCGTTCTTTTTATGAAAGTTCTCAGTTTAACATAAACTACAACTTTCATTTAGATTGTTAAGGCTAAAAAGCCTTTTATTAAAAATTCAGTTTTTACACTGAACAGTGTTTTGCCGGTTTTGTCGCGGATTTTCGATTGGTCATAACTTCTTTGTTATAACTCGTATTTTAGTGTTCTTTATATTTTTGGAAACCTTGTTACAATATCTATCACTTGGTTAATCCCAATTGAGATTATTTAATAATTTATTTTTGAGGGTCAATTATGTAAATATACATAGTATGCTAAAATTTCTCTTTATTAATTTAAAAAGAAGTACAAATTGACCTACACTATTACATAGGTTTGAAATAACGGTTTGTTACACCTTTGCTCTTTCTTCTTCACAAACGACGCTTCCCACTGAAAACTCCAGTTACAACCCTCCACGGTCCACCATCCTCTCCGGTCATCCCCTCCAGACACCGCCGTCTCCGACGTTGTCGCCGACAGTGAAGCCCTCCGACTCCCTCATCGATGCGTATTTTGTTTTTACCCCTGCGCCCCCTCGTCTCTTTCTATTTCTCACGACTCCTATTCCTTCCAACCCCTCTCCGACAACTGTTACCACTACAAATAAAATGACATTTAGTGGCATAAAAAAAGTGCCACTAAAGGCCCCAGAGTCAATCAGCGGCACAAAAAAAGTGCCACTAGAAGCGCTGCCACTAAAGGCCTTTAGTGACACTTTTTGGTTGTGTCGTTGTAGCCCTATTGGGTTTTAGTGGCACTTTTCTACTATGCCACTAAAAAACTTGTTGGTTTTAGTGGCACTATCTTTATGCCACTATTTAATTGTTAAAATAAATATTATATTCATGTTTTTAATGACACTTTTTTTAATTAATAAATTAGATACAATTTTTTGATTTTTAAAAGGAATATAAAATAATAATAATACAATTAAGATAATAAATGAAAAACCCAATATCATTACTTCAATTCAAACTTTTCTAACAACAATCTCAATATTTACAATACAAATGTCTTTAAATAAGTTGAATAATTCTAAATCTTGTGCTGGTACTAAAAAAATGTGCAAGCCTTAGAGTTACTCTCATAATGGAATGTCTTTGCCTTTATGAATGAAGTTAACCCAACCATTCACTCTTGGTCATGGAAAATAATGTAACGCCTACAAGGAAAATAAGTAAAAATATGAAACCATTAATGAACGAAATAATTCTAAAAGAAAACCATTAAAATTGAATGTTATAATAAACAAATAAGTGAAAGTACATTGCTATTACATGGAGCTTACCATCTTCCAACCATCAGGATCCTAGCACGTTGTAATTTTAGTGCTGATGCCAAGTAATGGTCCGCGTTCTCTAGTAAATTTTCCATCAAAAAGTTTAACTGCTTTATCAATTTTATAACCATCATATGTGCATATTGCTACCTGTTATAAACCACAAAATTATTTCCCAAATTCAGATAATAATCAATGATCGCTATAATGCACAAAAAATAAGAAAAAATGTATTTTTATTACCTAGGCATAAGCATTTAATTTATCATGTTCAGTGACCCCGTAATTATAAGTCAACTCCAATACAACACTTGTCATATAATAGCTTTTTGGGGAGGAACCCAACCAGCACTCAACTCCAATCCTTTCCACCTTCAAGATACAATGGAAACGCACGTCTATGTGGGCCTCCCCTTACAAAAAAATGTCCAGGAGATGAAGAATCAGAATCACCACCCATCATTGGTAATGGTAAAAGTGAGGGTGATGATGAACTCTAGGGATGGTTTTATATTGGTGGGGGCATGGGTTTTGCTACTGGCTTTTGGATAGCATGTGGGGCTTTACTTCTCAACCGTCGTGGGAGACATGCATTTTTTCAGTTTTATGAGAGCTTCAAAGATCATGGGTTTGTGTGAAGATGGTTGTGGTCATTGCAAATTTGCAAAAGGCTATATATACGTAGTTTGTAATCTAATTTTGTATTTTTTGTCTTCTTATTTCCCAGTATATAATGTAAATTGTGAGTGGTTTTTAATCTCCCAATATCAATAAATTTGCCACTAACACCATGGTGGCCAATAGTTATTTTTGACTTCTTATATCCTGGTATAGTGGTATATAATGTAGTGTTTTAAAATATTATAACAATAATTTTAAGCATTTGAAAAAGGATAAAATATTTAATTATTAATCTTTTATATCTTATATCTTATCTTATATCTTATATACATAAGTACGCTCGTTGCTCTAGATTCTAAGGAAAAGTGGATGAGCTGGATGCATTGACAATTTAGCTTAGGTATTGTTTGCTTCTTGTCAAAAGAACTTACAACCTTTAAGACCAAAATGTTGTGATTGGGACCCAATGGAAAAAACATAGAAAGAAATAAGATAAGAGATTGTTAATGGAACATGAAGCATATAAAATGACACATAATTAAAGCATCGTACTATGATAATAAGTTAAATTGTTAAAACATAAGAGAAAATATCAAATACATATAAATGAGCAAAACTACATAAATGCTCAAAAACTCATCAATTCGTTTGCAGAAAGTAAATCTAAGTAAGCAAATTCCATAACTAACCTAAGATATGAAACAAACAACACTATCCAATATCCATCCACAAAAATAGAAATTAGAGGCTCAAATTCAACAAAAACTAAACCTATCAATATATATACTATTGGAACCAAAGTAAAGCAAATCGAATACAAAGAGGTCCGACTATTTTAAATTTAGAATAAAAAATTAGGTTAAACTTATTTGATAGTTAAGATTACGAGAGGATGCGCAAGTGAGATAAGAAATTTGTAAATTTCTAAACTTACTTGCTACAAAATGTCTAATTTCTAAAAAGAAAATAACTAATGAGTGAATAGAAATACAGTACCTTTATGTGATTCGTTTTCTCCCCAAGTGAGATAAGAAATCTGTAATTTCTTAGCCGTCATGAAGTGTGTGTTGGTACGATGCAGGGTTGTGTTGCTGACGTAGGAAAGTATGCGTTATTCCGATGGTAGGGTTGTGTTGCCATCGAGAATCATGTGTTGTCTGGTTAGGGGATGAGTCATCTCATTAGGGACAACCACAAATATCAAAGAAAAGGGAATGGTAAATCATAGCACTTATAAAAACGTATATAAGGATGTGAAGAAGGTTAAAACGTAGTACTTTTGAGTTGGTGGAATTAGGAGGGAGTTAGGAGCGCGAAGATGAAAAATTAGAATTTTCAATGTATTAGTGGCACAAATAAATAAGTGCCACTAAAACTATAATATAGTGGCATAAACAAAAAGTGTCACTAAAAAATTATGCCACTAAATGTCATTTAGTTTGTAGTGTACCCTCCAACGCCTGTTTGTCACCATCTCCTCCAACGACTCACAGCCCTAATCGGACCATCGTTGGAGCGCAGTCCCTCCACCTAACAGGACGATCGGCCAGGCCCACCATTTTCGGATATCACACCAGGTATTGTGTAGAATTTTAGGGTTTTCAATTTATCTTGCTTTTTTGGAATTGTCAATCGATCACTGCATGAGATATTATTTATTAGCCAACCCCATGACTCAGCCCTAATCGGCCAGCCCCACCATTTTCATATGCATATTTCAAGTCATATTGGTATGTATTTGTGTATGAAATATGATAACAGGTGTATACTTAGAATCAATATAGTTTTGATCCGATAGAAGTGTTTTCTAGAAAAGTTGAACCAATTATTGAGTTGTTTATTACCCATTATTGAGTTTGCTGGCTGATGTTTTATCAAGATTTGAACCAATTTAATCATTTATCTACTTTGTTGCTATTCTGGAGATGTGCTTACAGTTCATTGTTAATTCAGATAGTTATGGTTATGATTTGATTAGTAGTTTCTTAAAAGTCTTATTATGGTGCAGCACTACAACTTGGTACCGTCCATACCGATACAAAAGGTGAAAAAGATATTGGATGGGTGTCAATGCTTAGGGGTATCTTTTGATCCACGGAGCAAAAGTAAAAAAGAATGTAAATTTGTGCTTTTCACTATTCTATTTACATAAGTTGTGAATGTAAATACTTAAATTTGACTTTGTTATCAATTTTGAATTTCTGTGAATCTTTGTAATATGGATGTGTATTAGCAATGGAATGTTCATTTCGTCACAAATTAGGGGGTGTATGAACATGTATTTATTTCAAAAACATTGTACCATTAATTAGCTAGGTAAGAGCTTGAGCATGTTTTTATTTTGATGTACATAATCGTCAAGTTATTTTTCACAATTATTCAATAAGTTCGTCAAATTGTTTTCTAAATAGAAACATTGAATTCAACAAAAAATAATACAGAAGGGTAAAATGGTCATTTTTGTTATTCAGCATAACAATTCAGAGGTTCCAACCAAACAATATGTTAGAAGTTTAGATCTTAAAAATTCAGACCCTCTTAGACATTCAAATCTCTTAAAAATTCAGATCTTAAAAATTCAGATGCTGCCAAATAGCCCTTTAATAATATTTAGAGATGAACACCTATTTCCGCAGTAGAATAATTGTGAAATTACCTTTACCAACAAAACATTACAAAAATTTTAAAGAAAATTGCGTACAAGGTCAGATTATTTATTTTATTTAATTTTATTTTTTGCAGTAATTTTCTGTCATAGCTACATGACTTAAAAACCACTTTAAATGATTAAGAATTACCTGAATTACATAGACCTAAACATTAGTTGTAAGGGTTGTTGCATTGTTTTTAATAAAGGGATGGTCACAAAATGACCAAAATAGATGGTCTCCTTTAACGAATATCTTTTTAACAAAATCACCACCTATTTTCACAATAGATAATTGTGAAATTACCTTTACCAACAAAAGAGTAAAAAAATCATAAAGAAAATTGCGAATTTAGACCATATTGTTTAAAATATGAACAATTTCAGGATATATCTTTAAATAACTTTTGTGATTGGGGACCATTAATAAACCAATTTCGTAATTTGCAACGCTTATGAAATTGATGGTCATTGTGCTTTAAGTAAAAAAAAAATATGGTCAATCTGTTAATTGTCACACAAAATATGTCATTTTATTCACATGTTTAATTGATTAAGTGTTTTAGAAGTCAAAATAGTTATTATGTATTTATTGTTTGTATTGTAAAGTAAAACCATAAACATGTGATGATCTCATCTTATATTACGTTAAGTTTTAAGATATTTACATGTTTTTATTGAACTTTTGGAACATTATTATGATAAAATCGTTAAAATAAAGTTAAAACAAAAAATAACAAAAATAGCAAAATAAAAACGAGAAATCGAAACCCAAAATCAATGGTTTGGAATTTCCAAAATCAAAAACTGAAAATTTTGATTTCATCTTTGGTTTTAGTAAAAAAATCAAACTATTTTCACACTTGATACTTAACAAACTTTTTCATAATAAGAAATTAATAAAAATAATATATTTATATTTTGTAAAAAATGATGTTTTTTTAAATGTTTTTTTAGCATGAATGGAGCATTTGAAACATTCTAAAATTTTAAGTAATTTTTTTTAAAAAAATAGCTGACAGTATAAAGATTAGTATTAAATTTTCAAACAAAAAAAGGATAAAATCACAAAAACTTATATAAAACTTGAGTGTTTAAAAAAACTATTGAATATATAGTAAAGTTTGTGTTATCTATATTGAAAAATTGTTATAAATCATCTACAAAATTGATATCTGAAGTCTATAAAATACTAAAATCTACCTCAACGATTGAAACCCTAATGATAATTTAAATTTCAAATAAATATCCAAATGCTATGGATTATAGATTTTAATGTCAGAACTTGAAAAAAAAAAAAAAATAGTATACTCTTTTAACTTTAGTAAGCTTATGGCATAGTGGATTAATGTGCTTGATTGGTATATCGCAAAAACTTAGGGATCCAGGGGATTTGAACTTTATCAATCCTTATATTAATTTGAACTCGTCTCTTCTCTTCTATCTATCTCCCACGTCGCCACCGTTGTCATGTTGTGGTTCTCCATCAGGTAAATTATCTCAGCGCATTTGTTCTTCGGTTCTCCATATTATCTGTTTATGTTTATATATGTTTTGTTGAGATTTTATATTCAACGTCACTTTTTAATTTTTATATAAAGACCCAAAGTAATATCATTACTATTTCATAAGTAGCCGTAAATTTGTATTTGATTTCATTAGTTTTGTTTGATTTTTGGGATTTATATGACATGGCCCAAAAAAATATCACGAGATGGGAAAAGACGATATATAGATAGTACGTAAATACAAATATCCAAGACTTGCAAGTCTTACAAGTCTTTGAATCGTTTAATTTGTGGCAATGCTTTTTCTTTCATGCAATGCAAATTGCATGTTGTATGCCCCACACAAGCAGACCATGAATTTTAGCCATGCACCCACTTAGAATCCTTCATGTTCACACTTCACAGTGGAGACTATATAAACACTCATGGGGGCAGTTCATATAGGCAAGCATGCATCAATACAAACCAGAAATTAGCAATTAAGAATTTCATTTACAACATGAATCCTTGTGTTTTTATAATGTTGTCAATTCTCTTGCTGACTACAACTACCAACCAATTAGTACCAGTGGGAGGAGATGATAGAAATATGAAAAAGTGTTTGGATAATGAGAGAGAAGCTCTCCTTCTGTTCAAAGCTCCCCTTCATGACCCCCATGGTCGTCTCTCTACATGGAGAGCTGACGAACATGACTGCTGTAACTGGAGCGGAGTCACGTGCAACAATCAAACAGGTCATGTCACAATGCTAGAAATTGGCTACCGTAATCTTGAAGGTGAGATAAGCGATTCATTGCTTAACTTAACCTACTTGACTTTTCTTGGTCTTTCCATAAATTATTTTCATGGAAACATTCCCACTTTCATTGGTTCTTTGACTCGATTAACTTACCTTTCCCTTTCCGATAACTCTTTTTCTGGAACCATTCCCAGGTCCCTTGGTTCCTTGACCGAGTTAACGTTTCTTAACCTTAACTTTAACTCTCTTTATGGAACCATTCCTCCAGAGTTTGGAAACCTCACCAACTTGCAAGTGCTTTACCTTTCAAATGTTGGAAGGTGTAGAGTTGAAAAGGTAGAGTGGTTGTCTCATCTCACTCATTTGGAGGAACTTGATATGGATGGGATTTCCCTAGCAAAAGCAGAGAAATGGGTGGATGTAATTCTGAGTCTCCCGAAACTCTCATGGTTAAGTTTAAGGAGATGTGAGCTGTCACAGGTCATGTATCCATATTCTTCTTCATTTCTCAACTCTTCTTCTTCTTCTTCATCATCTTTTTTTAGACTTGATCTTGGATACAACAATCTCACCTCATCCATGTATCATTGGTTGTACCCATTAACCACCAATATCCCCATTTCTCTTGGTCTCAATGGCAACATGTTAGATGGGATACCCAAATATTTTGGTAACCTCTCTAGTTTGACTGGATTGTCATTCGCTGACAACTCTGTTGCTCTTAACTTTCCTGATTTTCTCAACAACTTGTCTCTTGGATTACGATCATTGTTTGCTTTCAAGAACCAGTTTACAGGGTCATTGTCAGATGACATCCAAAAGTTTTCATCCCTACGATACTTGGACCTATCTCATAATCACTTAAATGGAAGTATAAGTGAGAAACTGTGGGAACTACCCAGGCTTGAATACCTTGACCTTTCTTTTAATAATCTTACAGTTCCTTCCACATATCACTTGTCAAACATCTCTTATGTTAAATATCTTGATCTGAGCTCTTGCAAGCTGCTAGAGCCTCGCTTCCCCAAGTTGATTCAGACACTCAAAAATCTTACACATCTTGATCTTTCCAATACTGGAATTTCAGACACCATTCCTCTGGAGTTTTGGGACGCGTGGCCTTCTCAATTAAAATATCTGAATCTCTCTTCCAATAACATTAGCGGGAAAGTACCAGATTTATTATCAAATTTTGCCAAAGATTATTCAGAGATGGATTTGAGTTCCAACAGCTTTAATGGTCCGATACCGAATGTTACTACCACTTTGACATCGTTAAATCTTTCCAGAAACAAATTCACTGGAGTAATCTCCTTTATATGCCAAATTGTTGATGGGCTCTTATACTTTCTTGACCTTTCTCATAACTCATTAGTCGGACAACTCCCAGACTGTTTGTGGCATTTCAAACACCTAAGAGTTCTCAATCTCGGACACAACAATCTGTTTGGAAGTCTTCCTCCCTCTATTGGATCTATGATAGAACTCAAGGTGTTGTATTTATTCAAGAACAGTTTCTCTGGCGAATTGCCTTTGTCTTTAAAAAATTGCACGAGTTTAATCTCGTTGAATTTGGGGGCCAACAAGTTTTCTGGTACTGTACCTGTCTGGATTGGGGAAAACTTATCAGGTTTGTATGTTCTTATCCTAAGATCAAACAAATTCATTGGAACCATCCCTTTACAGTTATGTCAGTTACCTAATCTTCAAGTTTTGGACTTGTCAATGAACAATCTCCATGGAAGCATCCCCTCATGTTTGAGTAATCTTACAAGCATGGTTCAACAAGGAGGATTCTCACAAGATGTGCAGTATTATAGAAATGTAACTGATAATATATTTGCATTGGAGACATATGTTGACCATGCAATGATAGAGTGGCAAGGAGATGAACGTGAATTCTTTAGCACTCTGAAATTATTGAAGACCATTGACCTATCAAGCAACAGGTTAACAGGACAAATCCCATATGAAATTACCAAACTTTCTGACTTGATTGCCCTCAACCTGTCAAAGAACGCTCTATCTGGAGAGATTCCAAAGAAAATTGGTGAGATGAAAAAGCTTTTGACTTTGGATTTATCACGAAACAATTTCTCAGGGCGAATTCCATCAAGCATGTCTTTTATGAGTTTACTGAATTACCTAGACTTGTCATATAATAGCTTTTCAGGGAGAATCCCAACTAGCACTCAGCTCCAGTCCTTTCCACGTTCAAGATACAATGGAAACAAAGGACTATGTGGACCTCCCCTTACCAAAAAATGTCCTGGAGATGAAGAATCAGAAGCAACATCGGTGATTGGTAAAAGTGAGGGTGATGGGGAAGACACAGATGATGAACTCATGGGATGGTTTTATATTGGTGGGGGCATGGGTTTTGTTACTGGATTTTGGATAGCATGTGGGGTTTTACTTCTCAACAATCGTGGGAGACATGCATTTTTTCAATTTTATGAGAGCTTCAAAGATTGGGTTTATGTGAAGGTAGTTGTGTTCGTTTCAAGTTTGCAAAAGGCTAGACAGATGTAGTTTGTTATCTAATTCTTATTTTCCAGTATACAGTGTCAATAAATTTGCCACTTAACACCAGCTGGGGTGGCCATTATATTTTTCCCGTGTTGTCTAAAATAAGACATTTATAAGTGCACAAAAAACCCGGTTTGGGAAAACAAAAGCAGAAACTTAACCAGATTGGTTTAGGAAAATGATAAAATATTTAATTATTCATTACATATATAATATATATTAATAACAGAACACCCGAATTGGGCTTCCACACAGCACGTACGTGTTCAAACATGTATCTCTTGACCATTAAACACCTCTTGGATCATCTATTCATGTATCTTAACACCCGCTCGAAGAAAAGAAACATAAGATTATGAGCAACAAAGCAAATCACATTTTTGGTCCCTGAGTATAGCTTATTTTTTCAGTTTTGGTCACAAAAAGTTTGTCTCTTGCAATTTGGTCCATGTTAGAGTTTTTGTAATTTGTAACTTTATTGGTCTATATTCTAAGTAAAATAAGTATATTTTTGGGGCCAAAAATGAAAAAGATCAGCTATTGATTAAGATCCGGAGCCCAATCCTTTCGTTGAACAGCCCAATTATCAGAGGATGCTCAAGCCACATGTAGGGGAGTGATGCCATGAGTTAGTTATTTAATTTATTGGAGGAATATTATTTAGTGGAGCATGATTGTGAGGTGAAGGTCATGATTTGATTTCCTAAAAAGATCATTACAAATTGTAATCGGCCTTGTGGCTTGGACAGGAAGAAGTTTTTTGGTTTTCACAATTTGATGGAATAGAAATTCATTCGCCTTCCTTATCCGCCATTTTTCCAGTTACTGCCTTACTATTCTTATCAGTTATACTCTGTGAACAAAAAACATTACCAAAACGCCAAATAAAGAAGCGAATGAAAAAAATAGTCGCACGGAATTACAATGCAAATAAAACAATCAATCAAATAAGAAAAAGTAGAGCAAAGATAGGCACTACATACCATACCAATATTTTAAGAAGGCTGCTTGAATAAAGAAGCGAATGAACATCACCATGGCCATGATGTTTTGAGTAATAAGAGAAATAAAAAAGGGTTTATAATTGGGAATATTACAAAAATATATATTTTACAAAGTTCTTTCACCTGTATTGTTGTATATTTATTATTTGGATCTAAAGCAAGCCTAACATCATTATCAGCCAAACAAGCAACTTTTTCTTGAAACATAGTCGCACGGAATTACAATGCCAATTATGCCCTTCTATACTGTAGGATAAAGAATACCCGTTGATGTAGTAGATAAAGTTTGTTTTTTCTTTTTTAATTATCCAAATACAAATTATTTAATTTATATTTTTATTAGGCTTAAAAGAATCCATTTAATGTTTACAATCTGAAAAAATAGTAAATTACATGAATGGTCCCTGTGGTTTGAGGTAATTTGTGTGTTTAGTCCATAACTTATTTTTTTAACTCCGACAGTCCCCATTTTATGATTTTATTAAGCGCTTGTCTCTGCCTGACCTAAAAAGACTAATGTGCATTTATTAATTTATTTTTTAATTAATTTCATATTTACGTATTTCTTTTCTAATTTATTGATAAAAAGACAAATGTGGCCCACCTCTTTTCTCATCTCCAATGTCCTCTTTGTATCTCTCTCATATCATTATGAATTTGTATTCCCCGTCCATGGTTACCCTTACCTAATGTCTTCTTTCTTTTGAATATTCCATCATCGGAGCATTGCAGATTTGCAGATGAAGTGGAGGATGATGACCCCATTTCTAACTCAACAAACTGCACCCAAGTAGATCTTTTGTGTCTTCCACTCCATTAGATGCGACCACACTCATCAGCCCAAATGGGAGGCTTCCATCGACTCTTTTCTCGTTTTCGTTTGGGCATTAGCCGTCGACCCTCCATTTTTCCACACGCAGTCCAACGCCAACGACAAATATTAAAGGATTTCATATTTATTCCTTTTTCTCCAAAGAGACCGCCGTCTAGGGTTCATGTTGTAACGTCCCAAAAATTAAGACTAAAAATTTTGATTTTCAAATTAATAAAAACCAGTATCAATAAACATCCAAGTACATCAGAGTCATGTAATATGCGGGACAATGTGGTGTGTGCAATGCAGTCATCCTAAGCTCTTCCTTTTTGAAACAGAATGTAACGCCCCATTTCTGGTATGTAATTTAATTAAAGTATCTTCATTTCTTAAGGGGTACTCGACGAGTCTGTAGCCCGACTTATCGAGTAGAAACGAGATGCTCACACGATTTAAGTTGGCTACTCGGCGAGTCCATATGCTGGGACTCGGTGAGTCTGCATGTCTGGATAAAGCCCTAATTTCAAGGGTTTACACCCTGTTTAAACACATTTTTGCGCCCCAAACCAGCCTCCATCACCCTTAGAGCGTCCCTTACTAAACCCTAGCCTCCCTTTAAGCTTTTTGGAGTATTTCTCATCTTGTGAAGGATTTTTGGTGTATTTTTGAAGTTAGAAGAAGAAGAGAGAAGAGAGGTTTTCAAGAGGAGCAAAGGAGATCTGAGTTTCTTGTGTCATTCCATCCTCCACTAAGGTATAAAGCTTGAATTTTGACTTGTCATCATGTAGATCTTCTTAAAAGCTTGCTAGTGTTGCTTTTGAGCCATTTTCTAGACATTGAGGTCGATTTATGGGAAGTTAAGATGAATGGGTTCAGATCTAAGCATTTTCTGGACTCCTTGAGCTCAAGGTTGCCACCTTTATTGAGCTAAACACCCATTCCAAACCTATATCTCCTCTTTTAGCTTCTTATTGGGCATTTTAGCTTATCTTGAGCATGCATGAACGTAAAGTTAGAAACTTTACGTGTGAAATCAGTCCTAGGAACCCAGATCTATGAATTGGACGCATTGGAATTGAGAAAAATAGACTGTATAGTAATGGCATGCTTGGGACTAGGCGAGTTGTCCTTCAGACTCGGCGAGTCGAGTCGTGAGTCCTTGGTTTTTCCCCGATTTGAGAGTTTAGGGTGAATCAGTGAGTAGAGTAAGGACTCAGTGAGTTAAGACTTGGATTTGGAAGTAGTCGGACTCGACGAGTTGTTCATACAACTCGGCGAGTCAAATACTGGGTGTGTTCTTAAGTTGAAAGGGAACTCGACGAGTTGTTCATACAACTCGGCGAGTCGGATGAAGATTAGATTCGATGTTAGTATCGAAGAAGAACCTATCGAGTCTTTGCCAAACTCGATGAGTAGAAGCGAGTAGAGGATTAAATGGATGATGGGGACTTGGCGAGTTGGCGGTCCAACTCGGCGAGTCTGGTCAACTGAAAGTTGACTTTAACCTGGAGGTTGTCCGGGGGTAAATAGTCATTTTACCCTGAGATTTGTTATCAGTATTTGATTTACTGAAAGAATACCATCGCCCAAGTTTCAATTGGACAGAAGCTTGGAATCATATGATTTGAGTCATGTGATGTATGGAAATCTTGGTACTTAGGAAATTAAGACTAATTCCTTGTTCACACAAGTATGAAGGACTAAAGGACTAGAACACAATGTTGTGCACTAGTCAAGTCCACCACAAAAACGATAAGACTATTCATTATGATTTACTAAAAGTTTAGTAAATGTGGTTATGCTTACAAGATTAAGTGTAATTCTGAATCATTGAAAAGTTTCAATGAATGGCAGAACGAATAAAAAGAATTAATTGGGCAGAAAGATAAAAGTTTCTCGAATCTGAAAAGATGGGAGAGTACTTTAGTATCATGTTTTATGATCGTCTCATTGATTATGAAACCATATCACAATTAATCCTCTAAGGACACCTTAGTGCATAAGTATGACTAAGAAGAGGAATCGTGAATTGTTAAAATGGTTAAATCAAAAGGTGAATCATACTTCATTCCAAAAATCAAGTCTTAGAATCGTACTCCAAGATTGTGATATTGAGTGACATGTCTTCAATAAGTTTAAAACACTCATCAAGTGTGGAGTAGGAAAGGTTTTCTTATTCCTGCACATTTAAAATTGGTGAGTTGTGATGTCTTGAATAAGACAAAGACCGACTAAGAGCAATTGTGTGAAGTGTTGTCTTGATAAGAATCCGCGCTAACTCTTGAGTATTTGTTTGTCAAGAAATGTTTCTTGACAAGGGAATCTTATATGTCAAGAGGTCAATGGGAGTCTTAATGATCTTGAAAAGCTTCAAGAATTGATCAATCACTAGTTGACATATTCTTGTTTTTTGTGTCATTCCAATTGAGTTGACTATGCATGTGAGTTCTATGAGTTCTTATTTGAATGCATAAAGGCAAAAACACCTTAATCATTGAAAGTTTAGTGATATGTATGGGTGAATTGCTTAACTACTTGGAAGACATGGTTGGCCCTTGTGCTGCCAGGTGGCAAGAGATTAAGATTGAACAAGTTCAGTCCATATGAGTTTGGATTTGTCACAACCTTGTCTTATGATTATGGTTATGACAAATTCACAAGGATAGGAACACATACACCATTAAATCTAAGTGTCATAAGGTTTCTCTCCGTTTCATGAAAATGATTGTGAGGAAATGCTTTCACTAAGAGAGATTTTAAGGAGATAGAAATTATGATATTTGCGTTCTCAAATTCGATTGATTACGACATCCCTCTTCATAGTTCGAATTGTGAGATTTGGAAATTAGTCTAAACATTTAGGACTTATTGCTATAAGTTCTGAATTAGTTTAGACATACATATGAGCTATCTAAGGAAAGGTGTATGAGTTTGAGAAGCTTAGATAAAGGCTTATTAAAGCATATTGTATTAGAAATATGAACTTTGGAAGTCAATAAGTATTGATTGTAGGGGTTGAAATGTTGTTTTACTATAATTAAGGGAGAGAATATTATACTTTATTTCAAAAATCTAAAAGATTGGATCGAGAAATTTTAATCAAATTTAGTCAAAGGACATATATAAATGTTATGTTGAAAAGATTCAACTTAAGGGAATTTTATATATGGCAGTATTATAGCAAAAAACTAGTAAAGTATCACATTTTCATTATGAATCGTGTCCCATGCGCTTCGAGTATATGATCGATTGCATATGTTGTAATATTCGACCGTTTTAAATTTTCCAAATGCCTAGGGCATTAAGAGGGAAAAGGACCAGAACCGAATATGACTAAAATAATTAAACGACTGTCAATGACAATTTAAGGTTCGCCAAGGATTGGTCACTTGTGGGCAGTTGGAAGTATAGTAACGAATGGACCATAATGACATTAGATATGATTCTATTAATAATGAGTTGTCGTATGGAAAATATGGAAATGTTTCCATATTGGGAGTTGGATATCGAGAATCTATGTCTAGATTAGAAACTTTTATGCAAGAAGGATGTTCAAAGGAATGTACTTTGAATGTGAGACTTCATATCTATGGAATTGCCTTGTAACAATCTCCACTAGAGCAGTTTGTGATTTTATTGGCAAAGTCTTGGTGACTTTGAAGCTATGACATTACAAAGAATCATTGCATAAAATGTTAGAATCTAACATATTCTAATAGTGGCAAGAATTTGATATTTTTACACTTATGAAAAGGATTAGGAGTTATGAAATGAGTATCATCGGAAATGTCTTCAAATGATCTATTTCACAAAGTATGGACCATAGGAAAACAGAGTGTGCATGCTTGGAGTATGAGACAACTGTTGTTATAATTCAAGTAATAATTTGATTATCCGAAACATTATACAATGAATAATGTGTAATCAATATGGTGACCAAATAAAAAGTGTTTTATTTATACTCAAAAGTTTGGTGCCATATTGGATTCGGTTATTCTTGTGTTTCACTTTGCATGTTTTGACTTCCCGAACAATAAGATTATTCAAACCATCCACAGTCGATCATACTTTGGATGTAGGCATGAAAGAAGACTGTCATGAATCCGACTGTAGATTGTATAAAGCGTTTTATGTTGGATAAGGTGTCTAAGTCCATAACTATTTCTGGTATGTACTTGACCCGACCCGGCATGGTCCATTTGGGTTGCATGGCACCATGCAATTGGATAGACTAAATGAGAGAAATAACACTTGTGGTTTATTAATATATTATAAGTTCTAATATATTAATAATATTATTTAATTAGTTTGATCAAGAATTAATTTAGAATTAATTAAGTGATCAAAAGATAACTAATTAGATATATGGGTAGATTATGTAAATCTTCCATATCTTATATAGTGGGCTAAGAGGCTCCATGGATAATCAAGTTGGGTTAAAACCATTGGATGCTCCATGGAGGCTCCATGGGAGTTACAAACCCATGGGTCATGGAAATGAAGAGTCATGACACATTAGGGTTTACATGGTGTAACCCTAAATGTGTCAACACTATATAAAGCTCATGTTTCTCCCAAAATCGGTTACACACATGCATGTTTGAGGGCTAGAGCCGATTTTTAGAGTGTTATACTTTCTCTCCAAGTTTACTCCATAGCATTTGGTGTTGTGTGAAGCATTTGAGGCATCACACTTGGGGTGCTAGGCTCACAAGGTTTCAAGGATCAAAATCAACAACAAGGTATGTAGTTCTATCTTTTATTCAAGTTAAAATTGTTCCCCATGTATGCTAGATAGGATCATAGCCTTGGAAATCAACTTTGCATGATAATTAGACAAACATAGATCCAAGGTTATTAGGGTTGCATGTACACTTAGGAAGTGTTAGAATGCTCAAAACCCATCAGTGGTATCAGAGCCTAGGCTTGTTTGTTTGTTATTTGTGCTAAATTGTTGAAAAAAAGTCGATTTTGTGCAATCTGCCTGATGAACTCGCCGAGTTCATGTGTATCTTCATCCTACTCGCCGAGTAGGTTCGTGCACTCGGCGAGTAGGAGCCTCAGAATGCAGATTTTCGACTTTGGTTGCTGGAAATGGACTAGAAACATTACCCTAAACTGTTTTGGTACTTGAAAACTTGTTTTAGATGGTGTAATGTCTTTACTAATCCATTTACAACAACAAGTTATCAAAATTACAAAGTTTTAAGTGTAGTTTTGATCCATGAAAGTGTTCATATTCATGTTCTTGATCTTATGATGTCTAGATGATCATAGGAGTTGTTTGTAACCTATTTGGTAGATTAATTCATGATCATTATGTGTTTTAATGGAGTCCATAACTTGTCCTCAAGTTATGGAAAATCAAAAGTCACTTTGTTTTAAAACCATTAAAAGAACACACGGGTTATAAAATGAAGAGTCTTCATTTTTAATACTCTAATTAACTCATAAGTTACAAGAAATGAAAAGTCTTGAAAGTTTACAAAACTTGCCCTCAAGTTTTGGAACAAGTAAAGTCTTGATTAAAACTTTAGTTCCAACCCTTAGAATTTTAAAAGTTAAAATTCAACCCTTATACTTATAATATTATAAGTTAATAATATATATATGTATATGATCAAAGTCGTCTTACCGCTAGTACGCCTCATTCACGAAGCCAGTCTATAAGGTGGGTATAAGGTTGTTGCCTATAAAATGGCAACTTAATGGGTGTCCACTCTCACCCACCGCTTGCTTGACTGGTGGAGGGTCGTTAGCCGAACGGGTAGGACAATGACTTAAAAATTCTCATTAAAAGTATAATGATTATTATAAAGTAACTAAATGTTTTATAAATTCCCAATCTTAGTTACTTTAGGAAAAATGTGAATAAGGTGCTAATCCATGAAATTACACTTTGCACCTTGTTTAAGTCGTTGGTGGAGCGTGTGTGGTTTACCGGCACACTAACTTGGACTTACCAAGGAAGTGAAAGGGTGACTTAAGGTTTTTCATGAGGTCGGAAGGAGCGCGTGTGGTTTACCGGCACAACGATTAAGTGAAAAACATTAAGGGTACCAAGTAATTTGCATGGTTACTTCACACCTTGTTTTGTGATCCTCGGTATCCCAGTCACAAAACATGAAGGGCACACTCGAGATTGAAACATGCCATTGAAAAGTTCAATGAATCTCAAAGAATCTAGGAATTTCTAAAAGCCAAATAAAACCTAATAATTTATATTTCGTTTTCATGGTGGAAATTGGTGAATCGTCATTCACCTACCTTTCAAATATGTTATAACTTGGATTACGGCATCCCTCTTCTAGGTTATAATATATTGTGATTGGATCCTAGCCTTAATATTACATTTGGGTGTTTTATTAAGGACTATCCCTATATCTAAACTAAACTTATTTTCTTCTTTTCAGATGTCTTCCAACAATGCTAATCCTGGCTCAAACCCTACTGGCTCCTTCTCTCTCATGAACCTTTGTGGGAGAGTCATCTTTGATGGATCCAACTTTACTGATTGGATCAGAAACATCAGGATGGTCACTCGTTACGAGAACAAGGAATATGTTCTTGACAAGGAGCTCACGGTGCCTGAGCCAACTGCTACTCCTGAGGAGTTTGCTGAATATGAGGCACATGAAAGAGATGCTACCAAAGTGGCATGCATCATGATGGGCACCATGACAGCCGAGCTCCAAAAGTCCTATGAGGACTACTATCCTTTTGAGATGCACCAGGATTTGATGGACCGCTACCATCAGAGTGCTCGTCAAGAGCGATATGAAATCATCTCCTTTATGATCACAACCCGAATGAAAGATGGTGAACCCATCACAAGCCACATGCAGAAAATGCAAAGGTATGTGGATCGATTGATGAAGTTGAATGTGAACTTCCCTGAGGAGTTAGCAATAGATATTATTTTGCACTCCTTACCTTCGTGTTATGATCAATTCCGCATGACATACCACATGAATAAGGAGGAAGTTACACTTAGCAAACTTCAGGGACTCCTAAAGACCGCAGAATCAGGTCTTAAAGGTAAGTCGGTTGTGACCACTCCTGCTACTACTCCAAACTCAGCACCTGTCCTAGCAATCGGGAAAGGTAGAGGGAAGAAGAGAAAGAACCCTTCGAAGGGAACCAAGGGTAAGATCCTTGATGGCTCCTCTTCTAGCGGAACCAAGAAAGGTTTCGTTACACCTTCTTCTGATCCCAAAGAGGCTGAATGCTTCTACTGCCACGAAAAGGCGCACTGGAAGCGTAACTGTCCAAAGTACCAGCAAGATTTGAAGGATGGGAAAGTTAAACCCAACCATGCAGGTATTTACACTATCTCATCTAATAACTCACTCTATTCTAACTCTTGGGTCCTTGATACCGGTTGCGGTATTCATATTTGTTCTGAATTGCAGGGACTAAGAAGAAATGAGAATGTGGAGCATGGAAAGATAAACTTGATCATGGGGAATAGGAAAGTTTCACCTGTCACCAAGATTGGAGTTTATACTTTGTTGCTTAGTAGTGGATTTACTTTAGATTTGAATAAATGTTGTTATTCGCCAGAAATGGCAAGAAATGTTATTTCCTTTCATGCTTTGTATAAACAAGGTTTTACCTTTTCATTTGATAATGAAATTGGTGGAATAAATGCTTTCTTTAATAATGTGTTTTATTTTCAAGCATTACCTTGTGATGGTGTGTATGAAGCTGTGTCTGTTGTAAATAACTTAGGAAATAATGTATTGTGTATTGATTCTACTAATGATAATAACTTGGATAAAGCATCATTATGGCATTGTCGTCTTGGACACATAAGCAAGAAACGCATAGGCCAACTCCAAAAGGATGGAGTCTTGGAGTCATTTGACCTAAAGTCAGATGATAGTTGCGAATCATGCTTACTTGGAAAAATGACAAAGTCACCCTTCACAGGTTCGTGTGAGAGGGGTGAAGGTTTGTTGGATCTTGTACACACGGATGTATGTGGACCCTTCAAAACTGCCACAAGGGATGCTAATCGTTATTATGTGACTTTTACAGATGATTATAGTTAATATGGATATGTCTACTTAATCAAGCATAAGTCAGAGACTTTTGAAAGGTTTAAAGAGTTTAAACAAGAAGTCGAGAATCAATTGGGCAGGAACATTAAGATGCTTCGATCCGATCGTGGTGGTGAGTATCTTAGTACTGAGTTCCTCGACTATCTAAGGGAATGTGGGATTGTCTCACAATTGACACCTCCCAGGACACCACAGTTGAATGGTGTAGCTGAGAGGCGTAATCGAACCTTGTTGGACATGGTTCGTTCCATGATGAGCCGAGCTACGCTACCAATCTCATTTTGGGGGTATGCCTTAGAGACTACCACCCATATCCTTAATCTGGTCCCTACAAAGAAGGTTTCCAAAACACCTCACGAGATGTGGACTGGAAAAGTTCCTAGTCTAGCCCATATCAAGGTTTGGGGTTGCGAGGCTTTCGTGAGACGCAAGACTCATGACAAGCTCGAACCTCGAAGCGAGAGGTGCATTTTCATCGGCTACCCACAAAAATCCTTTGGTTACCTCTTCTACAGACCTAGTGAGAATGTGGTCTTTGTAGCAAGGAGGGCTGTCTTTCGAGAGAGAGAGTTCATAAGCCAAGGAGACAGTGGGAGGCTAATTGACCTTGAAGAACTTCAAGAGTCAAGTGGTGAAGGAACCTCAAACCCTAGCAGTCAACTTGAGGAGGAACCTCCTGTTGATCCAATTATACCTCTAATTGTACCTCTGAGGCGTTCCATAAGGGTTAGGAATGTACCTGAGCATTACTATGGTTTCCATATTACTTCGGAAGGTGAGACACTTATTAGTGATGAGACACTAGTAGGTCTGGATGAACCTAACAGCTATGCGGAAGCCATGGCAGGCCCTGAGTCTGCTAAATGGAAAGAGGCAATGGATAGCGAGATACAATCCATGTATGACAATCAGGTCTGGGACTTGGTTGACAATGTGCCAGGTCGTAAGACAGTTGGGTGCAAATGGATCTTCAAGAAGAAGACCGACATGGATGGTAATGTACACACTTATAAGGCACGACTGGTTGCAAAGGGCTTTTCTCAAACTCCAGGAGTTGATTATGGTGAGACCTTTTCACTAGTAGCCAAGATTAAGTCTATTAGGGTATTGTTAGCCATAGCTGCATTTCATGACTATGAAATATGGCAAATGGATGTCAAAACCGCTTTCCTTAATGGAAAGTTGGCTGAGGATGTTTACATGAATCAACCAGAGGGTTTTGTCAGCACAGAGTACCCTAATAGAGTGTGTAAGCTTGAGAAATCCATCTATGGATTAAAGCAAGCACCTCGCAGATGGAATCTTTGCTTTGATGAGAAAGTCAAAGAGTTTGGCTTTTCTAGGAGTGAAGATGAATCTTGTGTATATGTCAAGGCTAGTGGGAGTATAGTTAGCTTTTTGGTTTTGTATGTGGATGACATACTACTCATAGGAAATGACATCCCAACTCTATAGGAAGTTAAGTCCTGTCTTGGGAAGTGTTTTGCTATGAAGGACCGAGGAGAAGCTGCCTATATTCTAGGAATAAGGATTTTGAGAAACTGGAGTAAAAGACTAATTGGACTTAGTCAGAGTACTGTTGGATAAGGTGTCTAAGTCCATAACTTATTTGGTATATACTTGACCCGACCCGGCATGGTCCATTTGGGTTGCACTTCACCCAAACTGTTTATGGATAATTTTATGAGAATTGTATACTTACGATTTATTAATATATTATAAGTTATAATATATTAATATAAAGTCATGTTATTTAATTAGTTTTAATCTTGAATTAATTATGAATTAATTTAGTGATTAAAAGGAAGACTAATTAAATCATGGGCTATTATATTTATATGGTGTGGGCTAATACTCATTTGTTAATGGGCTAAGCTTATGTGGAAGTCCATGGATGATCCATGGAGCTTTTAACCCATGGATCCTTGGAAAGGAAAAGACATGGGTTATTAGGGTTTCACCCTAATCATGCACACTATATAAACAAGCTCATGTTGCATGAAATCCAACCCTAGTGTGTGTGTAATAGTGGTGGCCGATTTCTAAGTGTTAGTATACTCTCTCATACATTTTCCAAGTTTGTGGTGATTTGTGATTTCCATTTGAGGCATTCACATTATTGGTGCTTGGCTCTCAAACTCCAAGGAATCAGCAATCAACAAGAGGTATGTAATTCATCTAGTTCTTTTATGTTTAAAAGTACCCCATGCCATGCTAGATAGGTTATAAACCTTGGAAATTAATATTTTGCATGTACCTTAGACAAACATAGATCCAAGGTTTATTAGGGTTGCATGTACACTTAGGAAGTGTTAGAATGCTCAAAACCCAACAGTGGTATCATAAACTAGGCTTGTTTGTTTGATACTTGATGCAAAATAGTGATAAAAAGTCGATTTTTTGCTGTCTGACTGATGAACTCGCCGAGTCCATGGGGGGACTCGCCGAGTTCATGTGTAAACTCATCCTACTCGCCGAGTAGGTTCGTGCACTCGGCGAGTAGGAGCCTCAGAATGCAGATTTTCGACTTTTGCTATTGGAAATGGACTAGAAACATTACCCTAAACTGTTTTGGTGTTTTAAAACTTGTTTTAGTTGGTGTAATGGTAGTTCTAATCCATTTACAATAGCTTATATCAAAATTTCATGCTTTGTATGTGTTCATATAATTCTTGAAACTTTGATGATCATGTTCATGTTCTTATGAATTTAGAAGATGATACGAATTATTTGCTGAATTGTTTAGGATTAATTCTTGATCATTTATGTGTTTTAGTGGAGTCCATAATTTGTCCTCAAGTTATGGATATCCAAAGGTCACTTCTTTTAAACACACACTTAAAACACATAAGTTACATAAAATGAAGAGTCTTCATTTTTATGAACCTTTAATTCATAAGTTATGAAATGAAAAGTTTTGGAGAGTTACAAAACTTGCCCTCAAGTTTTGGAATTTGTAAAGTTTCACACACTTTAATAAACTTTAATTCCAAACCCTTAGAGTTTTAAAAGTTAAAATTCAATCCTTATACTATTTATAACATTAATGGTTAATTATTATATATATGTATAAGATCAAGTCGTTTTACCGTTAGTAGGCCTCATTCACGAAGCCGGTCTATAAGGGGGGTATAAGGTTGTTGCCTATAAAATGGCAACTTAATGGGTGTCCATTCTCACCCACCGCTTCCTTGATCGGTGGAGGGTCGTTAGCCGAACGGGTAGGACAATGACTTTAAATTCTCATTAAAAGTATAATGAATATTATAAAGTAACTAAACCTTTTATAAATTCCCAATCTTAGTTACTTTAGGAAAATGTGAATATGGTGCTAACCCATGAAATTCACACTTTGTACCTTACCAAGTCGTTGGTGGAGCGTGTGTGGTTAACCGACACACTAACATGGACTAGTAAGGATCACGAAGGGTGACTTAATGTTTATCATAGATCGGTGGAGCGTGTGTGGTTAACCGGCACATCGATTAGGTGATAATATTAAGGGTACCAAGTGAGTTTGCATGGTTATTCACACCTTGTTTTGTGATCCTCGGCATCCCAGTCACAAAACTTGAAGGGCACAATCGAGATTGAAACATGCCATTGAAAAGTTCAATGAATCTCAAAAGATCTAGGAGTTTCAAATCCAATTAAAACCTAATAAATTATTTCGTTTTTCATGGTGGAAATTGGTGAATCGTCATTCGCCTACCTTCAAATATTTTATAGCTTGGATTACGGCATTCCTCTTCCAAGTTATAAAATATTGTGTTGGGTCCTAGCCTTAATATTTCATATTGGGTGTTATATTAAGGACTTGAATCAACTAACTTGATTTTCTCCCATTGTAGATATCTGGTTCAGACAACTATGATCTTCCCAAATCGCTTGGAACAAGCTTTCCTCTTGAAGATGATGTCCCTCAACATCATGCTTCACTCCCTCCACCTCCTCCATTTATTCTCCCTGACCATAAGCCCGAAGACTTGAAAGGTTCAAGGTCACTCAAGCTCTACTAGAAATGAAACATAAAGATGGAAGACCTGTGTGCACTCATGTCTTAGGAATGAAGTCACACATTGACAGGTTGAGAATGTTGGGTGCTGTTATTTCAAGGAAGTTCGCTGTTGACTGGGTTCTTCAGTCACTTCCTGAGTCGTATGGTGAGTTTATTAAAGACTACCATATGACAGATCCTGACATAACCCTAATAGATCTTTCTTATTTGCTTGTTGCTGCTGAATCAGCAATGATTTGGCGCAATGGTCAAGCAAATATTGATGGAAGGTCTATTTCTCAAACTTCCATGGACATGGACAATGGTAACATTAGAAGTCCAGAAAAGCTTTCTCTTCCCAATGAAAAGGGATCGGCCTTGGTCAACCCGGTTGACCAAAAGGTAAAGGGAAAGGCTAAGTCTGTGATTGTCTCGTGTAAGATTCCCAAAGAGTCTATATGTTTTTATTGTCATGAGAAGGGACATTGGAAGCGAAGCTGCCCTGAATACCTGAAATATTTGAAAACAAGTAGAGACAAAATGTTTGACTCGGCTTCAGGTAAGTCCACTATCTAACTTTGTTAAAGTTCCTAATTGTTGATTCTTATTACATGATGTGACTAGGTTGCATCTTGATGTTTAGCAGGATCGAGCAAAAGGAAGGTTAGAATAAGAGTGTGCTGAATCTGATCACGAAGATAGATTTCTATCGCATGGTTCGAGGATCGGATTTTTGAGCTACTACTTAAAAGTTATGATAGATTGCTAGGAAATATGTAATATCATAGTTTTCATTTGAAGATGCATTGTAAGGAATATTTTTCCGCATTTTAATAAAGAAATAAAAGTTTTGTTTAGTTTATTTTATATTATATCCCCTTACAATGGCATTTATGGAAATTGATGTTTGTATGTTTCTAGCAATATTGGAAATATGAGTTTGATTCTCTCATATGTGGTAGTGTCTGAATTTACCAAATGAGGAAAGGTTCTCATCACCCAAGCTTCAGTTAGACAGAAACTTGGAATCATACAAGTTGTATTGTATGATGAATGAGAATTTTCATCTTTGTAAAATTGAGACTAATTCATTGATCACATGCATATGTGAGTCAATTGAAGGACTAAGGAATTAGGTACACTGGGTGTGTGTTGGTCAAGGTCCACCACAAAGATCAATTCGTCATGATTTACTAAAGATTAGTAAATATGGTTATACTTATAAGGTTAAGTATAATTCTGTAACATTGGAAAAGTTTCAATGTATGGCAGAACGAATGAGAAGAATCAAATTTGGCAGAAAGATAAAAGTTTCTCAAATCTGAAAAGATGGGAGAGTACTTTAGTATCATGTTTTTATGATCATCTTAATGATTATGAAACCATATCACAAATTCATACTCTAAGGACATCTTAGTGCATTGTTATGACTAAGATGAAGGGTCATGAATTGTTGGAATGGTTAAAATCAAGAAGATGGATCATACTTCGTTCCAAAACAACTCTTAGAGTCATAATCCAAGATTGTAACATTGAGTGACATAAAGTAAGGTTTAAAACACTTATCAAATGTAGTGTAAAATGTTTTCTACTCCTGTACATTTGAAATTGGTAAGTTGTGATGTCTTGGATAAGACAAAGACCAACTAAGACCAATTGTGTGAAGTGTTTATCTTGATAAGAATCTGCACTATCCCTTGAATATTTGTTTTGTCAAGGAATGGTTCTTGACTAGGGAAACTTATATGTCAAGAGGACAGTGGGAGTCTTAAATATCCTGAAAGGATTTTAAGATTTAATCAAGAGTAAAACCTGAGTTTTATCACTAGCACACGACTTAAGGTTTGAAACCTATTAAGTTGACATAATTCTTGTTTCTGTGTCTGTTCCTATTAAGTTGTCCATGCATATGAGTTCTGTTAGTTCTAAACTGTGTGCATAACAGCTTGGAAGCATTGGTGGGCCTTGTGCTACCAGATGACAAGAAATTAAGATTGAACAAGTTCAATCCATGTAAGGCTGAATTTATTACTAACCTTGTCTTGTGATTATGGTTTTGACAAATTCACATGGATAGAAACTCATACACTATAAAATCTAAGTGTCATAAGGTTTCTCTCCGATTCATGAAAATGATGGTGAGGAAATGCTTTCACTAAGAAGATTTTAAGTAGATAGCAATTGTAATGTTTGCATTCTCAAAGTCGTTAGTGGAGCGTGTGTGGTTAACCGGCACACTAACATGGACTTGTGAGAAATGGAAAAGGTCTAAACAATTAAGACTATGATTACGGCATCCCTTTTCATAGTTCTGGAAATTGTTTAGACACACATGTGAGCTATCTAAGAAAGGGTGTACGAATCTAAATTTCAGAAGTCCAGCTGATTTCTGGAAATATGTCAGAGCTAGTGGGAGCATAAGTGTTATGCGGATAATCATCATGTTAGTGGGAGCATGATTATTATGTTTAGTGTTGCAAGTTAGCAATGTTAATTATAGAAAAACAAAAGTTTCAATTCGTAAAGTTGTAGGGGTTGAAAAAGTTGTTTTGCTATAATTAAGGGAGAGGAAATTATACTTCATTTCAATTCTAAAAGCTTAGATTGAGTTCTTAATCATCTTTAGTCAAGGATATATATATGAATTTTATGTTGGAATGGTTCAACATAAGGAAATTCTATATATATATTGCGTTCTCAAGTTCGATTATGATCACGACATCCCTCTTCATAGTCGATTTTTGAAAACATGGAAAATAAAAAAATATTGTAGCAAAAGACTGATCCAGTATCAGGTCTTTATGTGAGACATCGTGAATCGTGTCCCATATGCTTCGGGTATAGGATCGGTCACATGTGCTATAATATTCATCCTTTCTAAATTTTCCAAATGCTCAGAGCATTAAGACGGGAAAAGTTTAGAATTGGATAAGACTAAAATGATTAAGCAATTGTCGAGGACTATCTAAGGCTCACCAAAGATTGGTTGCTCAGGGATAGTTGGAAGTATAGTGTTAAATTTTGGAAGGACCATATGGATATATTCTGAAAAGAGGTAGCTCTTGTTCAGATATGATAATCAAAATAGGAATATGGAAATTTTCCATATTGGGAGTTGGATATTAAGAATCTATGAGAAAGTTAGAAACTTTTATGCAAGAAGGATGTTCAAAGCAATGTACCTTGAATATGAGAGTTCGTTTCCATAGAGTTGATCTCCTTTGGAATCCTCTGTAATGACTGATGACAAGGTTTTGGTGACCTTGTGCATAATCATTACGAGAGGATCAGTGCATATAAGTTTAAAATCTAACAGTTTTTTGGTAAATGGTAGGAATTAGGAATTCTTACATTTACAATAAGGATTTGGGATTGTGAAATGAGCATCATTGGAATCATGTTCAATTGATCTATTTCACAAAGTAAAGATCATAGACAAACATAGTGTGCATACTTGGAGTATGGCATAACTATTGTTTAGAAAAACAAAGTGTACATGCTAGGAGCATGGGACGACTGTTGTTTTTGTTCAAGTATTAAGTTGATTATTTGAAACATTATACAATGAATAATGTGTAATCAATATGGTGATAAATAAAAGGTGGTTTTATTTATATTCAAAAGGGTTCTGAGACCATATTGGATTCGACTATTATTGTGTTTCACTTTGCATGTTTTGACTTCCAGAATAGCTAGGTTATTCTTTCCGAATGACTAAGTTATTTAAACACTCCACAGTCGTTCATATGTTGGAAGTAGGTATGAATTAAGACTGTCATGAATCGGGTTTGTAGATGGCTAAACGTGTTTAGACATAGCAATGGTTGCTACAACATTCATGAGTACTCATAAGTTATGAGTATTGGAATTAACCCACGCTCACTTGTATCACTTCATGGAATTTATCTCGAGTGATCGTGAGACGGTAATATCATATAAGTCTTCAAACCTAGATATATGAGTTGTTACATATGAGTTGGTTGTGCATTGATTGCACGTAAACGCATCAGTAACTTGATGTTATAAAACGTGCCTTTGTGTATAATTCAACAAGTAGTAGAAACAAGTATATGAGTCGAAGTTTATCTGTTCCTTCTAGTCCTTGGAGGATTAGAAGCGATATCTGGGCCCCTCGATGATTTTGTTTTGACCTATGTACCGGGCCCGGTCAGAACCTAATTGATGTGTTCAATTTAGTTCTTTGTCAAACAAATCGGAAATCGAGAAACAAACTGCTGGACAATAAGTACGACATTGTTCCATGTATTTGTCCGGCTGATATCATGAGAACAGAGGATTATATGATCACTTATCTAAAATGGCGCTTCATAGTTCAACAGAGTTTTCGAGAGCTACGATTGCTGGTTGGTTCCTGAAGTACCATACGCAAATACAGTTATTAGACTTATCCAAGTGGGAGACTGTTGGATAAGGTGTCTAAGTCCATAACTTATTTGGTATATACTTGACCCGACCCGGCATGGTCCATTTGGGTTGCACTTCACCCAAACTGTTTATGGATAATTTTATGAGAAATGTATACTTACGATTTATTAATATATTATAAGTTATAATATATTAATATAAAGTCATGTTATTTAATTAGTTTTAATCTTGAATTAATTATGAATTAATTTAGTGATTAAAAGGAAGACTAATTAAATCATGGGCTATTATATTTATATGGTGTGGGCTAATACTCATTTGTTAATGGGCTAAGCTTATGTGGAAGTCCATGGATGATCCATGGAGCTTTTAACCCATGGATCCTTGGAAAGGAAAAGACATGGGTTATTAGGGTTTCACCCTAACCATGCACACTATATAAACAAGCTCATGTTGCATGAAATCCAACCCTAGTGTGTGTGTAATAGTGGTGGCCGATTTCTAAGTGTTAGTATACTCTCTCATACATTTTCCAAGTTTGTGGTGATTTGTGATTTCCATTTGAGGCATTCACATTATTGGTGCTTGGCTCTCAAACTCCAAGGAATCAACAATCAACAAGAGGTATGTAATTAATCTAGTTCTTTTATGTTTAAAAGTACCCCATGCCATGCTAGATAGGTTATAAACCTTGGAAATTAATATTTTGCATGTACCTTAGACAAACATAGATCCAAGGTTTATTAGGGTTGCATGTACACTTAGGAAGTGTTAGAATGCTCAAAACCCAACAAGTACATACTTGGATAAGGTGCTGAAGAGATTCAGCATGCAAGATTCCAAGAAAGGAGAGTTACCCATCCAGAGTAACACTAGACTAAGTAAGACTCAGAGCCCGAGTACTGAGGTTGAGATAGCAGAAATGAGTCGGGTACTTTATGCTTCGGCAGTAGGCTCGATCATGTATGCTATGACCTGTATTCGTCCTGATGTAGCCTTTGCTTTAAGCATGGTTAGCAGGTATCAGGGGAATCCTGGTAAGGCTCACTGGACAGCGGTAAAGAACATTCTCAAGTACATGCGGAGGACTAAGGACTGGGTCCTTACCCTCGGTGGGAGTGATGACTTGAGAGTCGTAGGGTATAGGGATGCTGGCTTCCAGAATGATAGGGATAATTTCCGCTCTCAGTCGGGCTGGGTCTTTACCTTAAACGGAGGAGCAATCTCTTGGAAAAGTTCCAAGCAGTAGACAATGGCTGATTCAACTTGCGAATCAGAGTATATAGCGGCAAGCGAGGTGGCAAAAGAGGCTATGTGGCTAAAGAACTTCATCGGAGACCTTGGAGTTGTACCAGCTATATCGAAGCCTATAGAGATTTTCTGTGATAGTGAAAGTGTTGTTGCCTTAGCCAAGGAACCAAGGGATCACGGGAGATCCAGACACATTGACAAAAAATATCATTTCATCAGACATCGTATAGAAGAAGGACTTCTCGTGGAAAAGAGGGTATCATCGGATGAGAACCCGGCAGATCCCCTCACGAAGGGACTGGGTAGGGTTAAGCATCTCCATCATGCTCGGAGCATAGGGCTGAAGGATGATATAAGTTTTAGTAGTTAGATAAATTATGAAATTTGTAAAATGTAATTGACATTTGATGATGAATAAAAGTTGTGTTTATTTATGAGTAAAGTGTTGCTACCTCTTGTCAATCGTTTACTATTATTTCTTTTTCATGTTTTGACTTCCAGAATATTTATGTTGTTTTACATATTATTCAAATTATCCACAGTCAGTCATATGTTGGAAGTAGATATGAAGTAAGACTGTCATGAGTTGGTTGTAGAGGTCTAAGATGTTGGACATGGCCTCAACACTCATGAGTGCTCATAAGTTCTGAGTATTGGATTCAACCCACGCTCACTGGTATCACTTCATGGAATTTTATCTCGAATGATCGCGAGACGGTAATATCATATAAGTCTTCAAACCTAGAGATATGACCTGTTAACTATGAGTTAGTTATGCATTGAACGTGCGAAACCGCATTGGTAACTCGATGTTATAAAACGTGCGTTTGTGTGTAATTTAACAAATAGTAGAACAAGCATATGAGTCGAAGTTTATCTGTTCCTTCTTGTATTGGAAGCTGATATCTGGGCCCCTCGATGATTTTGTTTTGACCTATGTTCCGGGCCCGGTCAGAACTAAGTTGATGTGTTCAATTAAGTTCTATGTCAAACAAATCGAAAATCGGGAAACAAACTACTGGACAATAAGCAAGACCATGTTCCATGTGTTTGTCCGGCTGATATCTAAGAACAGAGGATTATATGATCCCTTATCTGAAATGGCGTACCATCATCTTCTCAGTTCCGTGAAACCTTGAAAAGAGCTACGATTGCCGATCGGTTCCTGAAGTCATACTTGCAGTTATAGTTATTAGACTTATCCAAGTGGGAGACTGTTGGATAAGGTGTCTAAGTCCATAACTATTTCTGGTATGTACTTGACCCGACCCGGCATGGTCCATTTGGGTTGCATGGCACCATGCAATTGGATAGACTAAATGAGAGAAATAACACTTGTGGTTTATTAATATATTATAAGTTCTAATATATTAATAATATTATTTAATTAGTTTGATCAAGAATTAATTTAGAATTAATTAAGTGATCAAAAGATAACTAATTAGATATATGGGTAGATTATGTAAATCTTCCATATCTTATATAGTGGGCTAAGAGGCTCCATGGATAATCAAGTTGGGTTAAAACCATTGGATGCTCCATGGAGGCTCCATGGGAGTTACAAACCCATGGGTCATGGAAATGAAGAGTCATGACACATTAGGGTTTACATGGTGTAACCCTAAATGTGTCAACACTATATAAAGCTCATGTTTCTCCCAAAATCGGTTACACACATGCATGTTTGAGGGCTAGAGCCGATTTTTAGAGTGTTATACTTTCTCTCCAAGTTTACTCCATAGCATTTGGTGTTGTGTGAAGCATTTGAGGCATCACACTTGGGGTGCTAGGCTCACAAGGATTCAAGGATCAAAATCAACAACAAGGTATGTAGTTCTATCTTTTATTCAAGTTAAAGTTGTTCCCCATGTATGCTAGATAGGATCATAGCCTTGGAAATCAACTTTGCATGATAATTAGACAAACATAGATCCAAGGTTATTAGGGTTGCATGTATACTTAGGAAGTGTTAGAATGCTCAAAACCCATCATTTTAGACATAGCAAAAATATGTTGCAGTGTTCATGAGTGCTTCTGAAATAAGATTTGAGTATTGGATTAAACCCACGCTCACTTGAATCACTTCATGGATTTTATCACAGTGATTAGTGAGACGATAATATCTTATATTCTTGAAACCGAGACATGTGAGTTGTAATTTACAAGTCGGTTGCACATTGATCATATGTAAACGCACAAGTAACTTGGTGTTATAAAGCATATTGTTGTGTGTGATTTGATGAGTAGATACAAGCGAGCATTTGAGTCGAAGTTTATTCATTCCTTTTACCCTAAGAGGGATAAAAGCGATATATGTGGGCCCCTTGATGATTTAGTGATGACACCTAAAGCGCTTGGCCAAGCATGGACTAAGTTGATGTGTCCAATTGTAGTCTATTGTCAGTCGTCATAAATCGGAAATCGGGAAACAACACATAAACATAGAGAATGATTAAAATCCATGTCTTAGTTCATACGATATCTAGAATGGAGGAATATATGATCCCTTATCTAAAGGACACGTGCTGATAAAATCAGAGTTGACAACGACTTTTGAAAGCTATGATTGTTGATCAAGTTCTGAAGTCGTACTTGCAAAATAGTTATTAGACTTATCCAAGTAGGAGATTGTTGGATTAGGTGTCTAAGCCCATAACTATTTTGGTATGTACTTGACCCGATTATGAGCATGGTCCTTTTGGGTTGCCTTCATCTTAGCAACTGATAGGATGAATTATGGAGAAAAAGGATTAATTATGATTTATTAATATATTATATGAATAATATATTAAAAGATAAATCATATGGTTTAATTAATATTGATCAAGAATTAATTTTGTGGTCAAAAGAGATTAATTAAATTAAGGGGACTGATACTGTAATTATAAGATAGTTACACAGTTGGGCTTAAGATCCATAAGGAAGCAATGGACGAATTCTATATGAGAGTCCATATAGAAATCGTCCAAGGGGCCTTTTGGAAGGATCTTTGGGCTGCTTAGGGCAAAAGCAACTGGATTAGGGTTTCCAAGTTGAAAACCCTAGTAGCCTCAACTATATAAGGACCCCTAAGGCTGCAAAATATGTGGCTAAGCATTCCTAAGAGGATCTTGGACGTTTTGGTGCCTCTCCTCCTTCTCCTAAGTCGTCTTGTTGCTAGTGGTGTTTGTAACTCCATTAGAGGTGCAACATTTGAGGCACTAGGCTTTCAGAAGTCAAGATCAGGGAGGTTTGTGATTGTTATTGCTACATAACAATCAAGGTAATATTCCTAACCCTAATTATATGTGATTTTTCATATTTTTATGCTAGTCAATTAGGGTTTATTGCTTTGGTATTCAATGTTGTATGTTTACTTAGAAAAACCTAGATCAAAGTAATTAGGGTTTCATGAACACCATATGAATGATGTTATGCTCATAACCGAACACATATAACATACTAGCATATAAAGAAAACATACTCTATTGTACTCCTGTTCTAAGGCCTTACCTAACTTGGGCCCCGCCCTGGTCTGCTACTGATGAGCTATGGAACCCCGTCCATACTCTTGATGTTAGTGAGATACGGGCCCCCGCCCCCGCCCACACTCACTACTCTCCTATCACGGGCCTCACCCTACTTTGCTAATATTGAGATATGGAACCCCGTCCATACTTAGCTAGTGATGAGATACGGGTCCTTGCCCACACTCACCTCCCTACCAGGCACATACAAGCATCACAAAGACAACAAGTATAATCTAACATGCACATATAAATCTTCCTCGGTCTTGCCCCAGCATCGGACCTTGGTCTAGAACATACTACCATATAAACATACTCCGTGCTTGCCCCGACTTCGGACCTTGGTCTGGAATCTATCGTACTGACACATGCAAGAATCACAAAGACCTCTAGCATACTAACATTCATCGGGCCTCGCCCGACATTGGATCGTGATCTGGAACATATAACATACAGTGCCTAGGGCTAACCCTGGGGTCTTCCTACTATACACAAACATAATAGGTCGTCATTATGGCCTTAGACCCATGCATATAGTGAGGACACTCACCTTGCACTGCTGAAGTTCTGCTAATACCCCTCTGGCTATTATCTGGCAATTCCCGAACTACTGATCCTTCGGCTCTCCGAGCTACCAATACCAAAATAACACTTAGACCAAATATACTCAAAATTCAAACTAGGTCAACCTTGGCCACAGTCAAAGTCAACGGTCAACGTTCAAAGTCAACGTTCCGAGTTGACTTAACTCGCCGAGTTGCTTTGTCAACTCATCGATTTCTAAGACTCAAAACTCTAAAATCGCAAACCAACTCGTCGAGTCACCCCCTGAATCGCCGAGTTCCCTGGCTACTGATGGTCGTGATTTATCGAACCAACTCGTTGAGTCAATCCTCAGACTCGACGATTTCTATCGCGAACAAAATCGAGACAACTCACCCCAACTCGCTAAGTCCCTTCCTGTACTCGTTGAGTCCCTCGTTCTGTTTGGTCCATCTTAACAGATTAAGCCTTACACTTCAGATCTAGACTCCAAACTTCTCATGCACTCTGGAAACACTACTAGAGGGGTATAGTTTCCAACTTTACTCATTAATACATTCCCTACAAGAGATGAGCTCAAACCCTAATTCCTTAAGACATAAATTCTTGTCCAAAGGCCATAGCATTCCAAAATAAAGCATATCAACATAGATCTAGGTCGTATACACCGGAAGAACACGTAAAGTCTCTACCTTTTCATCCATGCATGGCCTTCTAGGCTCAAAAGACCATAACAACCTCTTAAAGCTTGCATGGTGGTCTCCAATGGCATAAAGTTTGCCCTTTATGACTTATCCACTTTTAGGGACTCCAGATCTTAAAGGATCTTTGCCTGGGACGTCAAAATCTCAAATGCTATCATTCTTGGACCAACAACCTTCATAAAGGAGAAAAGAAGAGATCTAATGAACTAATGGTCAAGATAGAAACTTGATTGCCAGAAAATGAAGAGATCTAAAAATGTTGATTATGTATCTAATAACTTCTTTATGAGTCCTCAAGCTTCTCCTCTCTCTACTAGCTTCAAAACACACGAAGTATGCTCCAAAAATGGCTCACAAGCTCATGTAAGGCACTAGGGTTTCAAGATCTAGGGTTTTGGGTCTGGGGGCTGATAATGAGGCTGATTTGAGGAGAATAAGATGTTTAAATAGGGCACCAAGTCCTGGATTTAGGGTTTCTCAAACCATGACCAACTTGCCGAGTTGGTCCTCCAACTCGCCGAGTAAGTCACTTAACCCACGTCACAAAAACTCGCTCTTAATCGTCAAGTCATCCCTCTGGACTCGAAGAGTAGACCTCTTGGCTTGAGGTTTTCCTTTCTTTTCTAGGTCTTCTGAATTCGGGGTGTTACAAATCCGTCATCAACTGGCTCGGAACCTGTACCCGAACCTGATCCAGACCCTGGACCTCCTGCTCCGTGACGTGTCATCACCATTTTGCAACAAAACACACAATCGTCTGGGTCGTACATAACCTCGAGAGGTTTCACACACTACAAGTTCCCTGGTTTAATCTAAGATCTCCTTGATTCTTGTCGGATCCTCTGCTTTCAGTAGTACGGGCCCATACTACCTTCCACATCTATCTGTACTTTCCTCAAGAATTGCCTTGATTCCACCAAGTCCCTCTCACTACTACTGCTCACTACACTAATCTCATCATAGGCTTACCCTAAGGTAATCTCCGACCCACTCTCGGCTATCAGCTGTATAAGAAGTCCCTACTATCTCTCCCTAAGTAGCTTGCAAATACCATTACATATTACTAAGACTAGATAATTCTTCGAATGAGAGGTCCTACCCTACAACGGTTGGACTCAGACAAGAGCTGCGAAATAGGCATAGAGCTCACCTTCTGAAATTATTTAGTCCCCGTAATATATAACTTAACGTATTCATTTACAAGCTAATAAAATATAACTAGGACTCATAAAAGCACAAAACAAGCAACATTCGGGTACTGAGTAACCAAAACCAATCATATCCTAATCAGGGCATCATATCACTGACTAGTCAGTATTATCATGCAGTTCAATAAGCACATAAAGCAAACACAGAAGGCATCTTCCTAGTTCCTCAGCCCTAATCTAGCATGCAGTTCTCGTACAATAGGCATATAAGGCATCCTTCCTAGATCCTTAGACCTAATCTAGCATGCAGTTATCATAATCATATCATATATTATAGCAAACATGTATGGGTATCTTCGGGAAAACTTACTTGAGCTCGACCGATTGCACGCATCACACTCCTTGTTCTTTCTTAAAACCCTTAATATTAATTTTCAGAAAATTTGTTTCCATTGTAAAAATTTCTCAAACCCTCGATTTGAGTCCAGACACCCCCGAAATTGTGTCTGAATCCCTCAAACAAGGCTCTGATACCAACTTGTAACATCCCAAAATTTACAACCGAAAATTTCATTTTTAATTTAAATAGTTATAAAACCATTTGTCTGAGAACATCCATAATATCAACTCATATCTAAACCCATGTATCAATAGTCAAAACATGTCATGATAAAACAACATCAGAGTATAAATTCCAAAGATCTCCTGTGTGGAAAATGTAGTGTGATGTGCCGCGATCATGCCGACTCCTTTCCCTTCGAGGAGGAAGTACCTGAAACCAAAACTAAAAACCGTAAGCACAAAGCTTAGTGAGTTCCCCCATCATACCACATACCATACAGTAACATATTGCCAGACATATTTGGGTGCCCGACCTACCCTGCTGAGCATATTTGGGTGCTCAACCTACCTATGTTAGGCATATCGGGGTGTCCGACCTACCCCTGTCAGACATACCGGGGTGTCCGACCTACCCCCATAAAGCATATCTGGGTGCCTGACTGACCCTGGCAGGCATATCTGGTTGCCCGACGTACCCTTCGGTTTATTTCAACCGATTACGAGGGCGATTTCACCCCTATCACTACCACATCATAACATAGCATAAACATATTGTCAGACATATCTGGGTGCCCGGCTTAGCCTCCGGTTTATCTCAACCGGCTACGGGGTCTAACCTACCCCTCCTACCACCATCACATAATACCATAGCATACTACCACATAAAGCATAACAGATAGTGGCATACCAGAAAATTATCATAAAGGCAATCATCTCAACTAAAATCAACTACTAGTGGGCCGACATTAGTGCCTTCGACCCACTTCTACTTGAGGGTAACCCACCTCAATGCTGTAAAGTAGCTGCAAATCCTCGACTCCGACAATCCACCCAACTCAAACTCCTATACATAAAAGATTTCCTTAATTACCCTTTCATACTCACGACCCCTCAAGGGTCAACTTTGGTCAAATCCAAAGTCAAGGTCAATACCCTGGTCAAAGTCAACATTCTGGTCAAATTCAATATTCTAGGTTGACTCAACTCGTCGAGTTGGCTTATCAACTCGCCGAGTTCCACAAATCATAAACCCTGAAATCGCGATCCAACTCATCGGGTTCTTCCACGAACTCGTCGAGTTCCTCCTATCAACAGAATCGAGACTTTCCCACTCAGCTCGTTGAGTCCTTCCTTGAACTCGTCGAATCTTTCCTTTTGTAGAATCGGGGCATTTAGACACAACTCATCGAGTTACTTCATGAACTCGTCGAGTTTTTCAGTCTGATTAGCTTTCTTAATGCATTCAGCCATTATTCTTCGAGTCTAAATCCCCTATTCCAGATCTGGGTCAAATACACCTCTAGGAGGGTAAAGTTTATGACTTTACCCATTAAGACCCATCCTAGACGAAATGAGCCCTAAACCTAGCTCAAAATAGCTTAGTTCCAACTTCAAAAACCATTCAAACTTCAAGATAAGCCATAGGATCATAGATCTGGACTCTAGGGACAGTTTGGTCATGTCAAGTTCCTATCTTTACTTGCATGCATAGATTACTTGGATCAAAAGGCCAAAAAGATAGTCCACAAGTTGCATGGGGCTTCCATGTTCATAAATATTGCACCTTTATGCCATGAAGTCCTCTATAGACCCTAGTTCTGAAAGGTTTGCCCATATGGGATGTCCAAGTCCCAAAGACCAACATTCTTGGACCAAAATATGGGGAAAACATCCTAAAACTAGATCTAAAGATACTATAAGCAAGGTAGGAACTTTATACCTCAGATGAACCAGAAATGAAGCTTAAATTCTGGATCTACTCTTTTCTTACACATCCTTGATCCTTCTTCAAGTATCCTCTTCTTCAAAATCACAAAGAATGCTCAAAGGTGGCTCAAAACTCTCAAAAGTGAATTAGAGTTTCGTGGCTAGGGTTTGGGACGATGGAGGCTGTAAATGAGGCCATCCTATGGAGGTTAAGGTGTTTAAATATGGTGTAAAACCTTGAAAATTAGGGTTTCACTCTACCAGTCCTACTCGTCGAGTTTAGGCTCTCAACTCGTCGAGTAGACTTCACAACCCGCGTCCAATTCCATTACTACTTGACGAGTCTGGGACCTCCAACTCGTCAAGTATCTATGCAAAAGTGAATAAATTTTTGAATTAAATATATTCCATGAACCGGGCGTTACATAAGGTCTCTTTATGCTTATGTTTCTATATTGATGATAATATCCCAATATTTTAAATATAAACAAAATACATTTCTTCAGTAATGCTTTCATAATATCTTTATCTTGTTTTCTGTGAACAAATTCCTCAATATTATTCTTTAAAATGGATACTCTTATTTTTAAATAAGCATAAATGAATTTTTTAAAATGACCGTGAATTTGGGAATGTCACATCCCGATTAGTCTCTTATTAATCCCTAGGCGTTACACGACAAACTGGAATACGTCTAGCGATTAATCCCTCCCTACAAAATGAGAGAAAGAATAGCAAGTGATGAAATTTTAACACTTTGAAAAAGTTCTATCTCACCATAAACTATTGAGGAATTATTAGTCTTGTATTAATCATATTAACCTATTTTTGTTATGATATCAGTAGTATTTACGAACTTTGTTATGGTAGTAGTCATCTTTAAATTTTTAAAATTCAACGAAATAGCAATTTAAGGTCCCTGTTAGATGCGTTTTATATGCATCTTTTAGCACAATTTCCTACGTATTTCATTATAAAAAGCTAACTAGTTCCCGATTATTTTTATGTATTTCGTGTTTCATGATTATTTTGAAGAATGCCCGTACTGCTCACGTTTGTTATGACTTTTCAGTGCCATTTGGAGCACATTGATGATTGCGCAAGTTCGGGATGCGTTTGTGGATGCTTTGGAGCTTAATTGGAGTCTAGACCAAGGAAGGATGCCGGGAAATGATCAAGAACTGCTTGGAAGGAGGAACGACGATCAAAAGAGCCAAAAAAAAGTAACATGCGATCGCAGGTTGCCTTCGAGGTTTTGTCGAGCCAAAAATTCATCAGTTGAGGAAAAAAAGAAACATGTGATCGCAGGTTGTGCCCTTGTGATCGCATGTTGGTCAATTTGCGTCGAAATGGCAACGTACTTCATTAAAAAAATCCTATGACACGTTTTTGGGTGATACATGTGATCACAGGTATGCCCTTTGTGATCGCAGGTACGACGTTTTGACAGCTAGACGTATAAATACAGCCTGATACTCTTCCAGTAACCCTGATTGGCGATTCAAAGGCGATTTTCAGAGGTTTTCAAGTGAAGAACGCATATCTAAAGGAGACGATTCGATTCTAGTTCATAGTTTAGTAAGATTTATCGTTTAGATTCTATTTCCACTGTTTGTAATCCGTTTTTAGCCATGTCAGGCTAAAAACTCAGATTTCAGTTTCTCAAGACGTAACCTTTTCGTATGATTAATCATTACGCACTATGTTTGACTATGGTTACTGTTTAGTTTGATCAATTCTGTGTTAAATTGAGTGTTTGGTTTTGATTTCTGTTTCTGTTGGCCACTTAAATTGTTTGTGAAATATTCCAGTCATCTAATTGTTTAGCTCCGTAATTTTCTAGATTAATTAGTAAAAAGTGAGAAGTATTAGATTAATTCTGAGTTTAGGTTTAATTCTAATGTGAAATGATCAAACAAGTTTTAACGCCTCCGAGCTTATGAGAGGTATTGAACTTTACTGGGAATTACACTGTGTCTAATGCAACTTTTCTTTGTTAATTAAGAGCTTGTTTGGTTAATTTAGTAAAAAGTTAGATTTAACTCAAAGAACTTATTTTGATTAAATGAATTTTTGTAATAAAGGTCATTAGATCTTGTTAATGAACCTTAGTACCAGTTTAAACAAGTGCATAGTCAAATATTGTGTTGAAGGTTAATTATATGATTAGGGGAGTCACCGCGAAACTGGAATTGCTTTCTTTTATTTGAATTTTCACCACTTTAAATTTAGTTATTCTTTTGTCATTTTCAATTCCTATTAGTTTAATTTTCAGAAATACCCCCCCCCCCCTTTTTATGTTTATTGCATTCATCAAGAATTAGATCACACCTTATCGCAAAGAGGTGTAAACATTAGGATGTGTCCCTGAGGATCCGACCCTGCTTACCTGTACTACATGTTAGTGCAATAAAGCAGTTTATTTATTATTTTTATTTGTTTAAATCGTGTACGACAGCGGTCTTAACAGTCCCCGATTAATCTGTGTCTAACCGATTAATCACTTAACTTCAGTCCACCAACTAGCTAACTTCGGCGTTTTTTACAACCTTGCATGCAAGTAGTAAGCACCAACCCTTATAAATTAAAGCATAGGATAAAGGAAAGAGTCTTGGATGTGTAAGAAGTTGTTTCACAAGCAACCTCTCCTATTTACTAGAAAGATACGACTTTGACCTCAAATGTCAAATCATGGTGGTATTCCATTCCTTATAATACACTAGCATATGTACCTTTTATTTATATAAACTCACTTTAAATAAATGGAGTACAATAGGTCCAAAAAGATGTACATAACATATAAATCATACATTATGAGTTACTAGTTATTCTCTCTTAGAAAATATTATTTTAATAAATAATAATTATTAAGACCAATAAGTGACTACTTGCTAAAGATGTGACCTTATATGATCATATGTTATTGGCAAACATCACTCTGAAATGATTATTGAGCGTATAGATCCAACACATTGGACATAAGCGAGCATAATGACTTCGAAAAACTCATAAATCAATTAGGTAAAGGAAACTTAAGATCAAGGGTAAAAGGAAACTCATGAAAGCAAATTCATGCATGAAAAACAAAGTCTAGCCTAATCCTTGAATCGTAAGGTCGAAAACGGTAGCAACAAGAAACCCATGATTTGATCTTAACAAATCAATTTGTTGCTTAGAAAAAGAACAACTCTCATCATTTGGTTTGCAAGAAGGAATTGATCCACAAAGTATCCATAGTCGATGAAGTTAAATATTAAGCGAAGAGACGAATATAGAACATACCGGAACACTATCACTCTTGACACCTTAGGACTTATTTGAAGATAAAGGTTATGAAATGACAAGGATTAAACCCTATTTATATTGCCTCAAAAGGATAACCACATCATCAAAAACATTGATGTTTCATGATAGCTGTGTCCCATCATGATTTATCAGTTTAATTTTGGATTTTAAAATCTCATCCTTTGAAGTTCCCTTTGGTTGCAATTTTAGAGGCAATCGTTGGGAGTCATATTTCGCATCTTGCATCTTAAAGTTTCTTACGATCTTGAATATGTATTATCAAACAAGGGAAATTCTATATGTACCCCCCCAATTGGTTTGTGTACCCCCAATGTGAGTGTAATAATGCTTATGTACCCCTATGATATGACGTTTTGTGTGAGTGAGGGAGGGGGGGTACATATAGTAGCACCCCAAAAGCTTATTATTATTATTATTATTATTATTATTATTATATATATTTTTTACATGAGCAACTATAAATGAAAAAGACCAAGTCAAGTCAATATCTAGTCAAACACAACTTGATAATCGCAATGAGAGTCAATAACGTTCAAGAGAAGATCAATGATAATCCTAGAGTTCTAGCATAGTTTGTTAACTAATATGATTTGTATAAATAGCATATTCCGATGACACAAAACACACACATCCTAACACTTTAAGACTGGTCACTCAATGTACTCTCACTCTCAAATATTATGTACTAACAATTCTTATCGATAAAGACACATAGGCAATATGACATTTTCATCTCACAAGGTTTTATGTCGGATATCTTAATTGATCAAGGTTTTTCTTTGTAATATCTTTTGTTGTTTGCTTTCTACATCATTCCACCATCTCGAAACATTTAAAAACATCATAACGCTTAACAAAATTATCTTGATTCATTTTTTTTTACCAAAATACATAGTACTTAAAAGCTTTTGCATATCTTTAACATTTTCAGATTTTGCATCAACATATCCGGAAGCTTTTGTAAAAAACCATTATTTTTTTTTTTGGTTATTAGTAGAAAATATGAGATAAATCATCTAATACTAAAATCTCCTTTAATCACCCCCCATTAAATTTAAACCGAATAGCCTATATGCCAAAATTATGGATGCTAGATTTTGATGTCGATACAGAAAGTCGTTGCTTTAATTTCCCAATGTCGTCGCTGCCGACATCCAGGCCCACTGTTGTCTTCTTCTTAGTTTTCCACCAGGTAAACTATCGGCGATTCTCAGCGCATGTCTTCTCTTCCTATATGTTCTCCATTTATGTTCCTGTTGAGATCATGATAAATTAGATATGTTTATTCTGAAACTTTTCTAATTGATATCATAAATCTGTTCAGGATATCAAATGCTTTGAGGATATGATGAACTGTGAATCGTGCTATATGGGCATTAACATAAAGTGTTTAAGAAGGGATGGGGAATACGAGATTCATGAAATAATTACTGTTAAATTGGTAACACAATTCAATGTATGCCTCTACATTCTTATTTGCTTGTATTGAATAAATGTTTTGCACTTTTGCTCTATGTAATTGATAACAGTTCTAAAATAAACAGTAATTTTTATTTAACATCACTTTTATACAGAGACCCAAATAATATAATTACTATTTTCATAGGTAGATTTATACTTAGATGTCATTAGTTTGTTTGTTTTGTGATTTATATCACATAATTTTGAATACCAAAAAATATCACAATATAGGAAAACCTATATATAGATAATAAATACAAGTTTCGAAGACTTGCAAGTCTTTGGACGTCAATTCTAATTTCATTATTGCATGACCCACAGAAGCAGACACCAATATGAGCCACCCACTTAGAATCATTCGATATTATCTTCACATTCGATATTATATAAACCCTCATGGGGAAGTTCATATATCCATCAATACAAGCCAAAAATCATTAAGATTTTTTATTTACATAATGAATCCTTGTGTTTTTATAATTTTCTCACTTCTCTTGCTCCTCCTTGTGACTGCAACTGCCAGCCAATTGGAAGGAGATGATAGAAATATGAAAAAGTGTTTGGATAAGGAGAGAGATGCTCTCCTTCTTTTCAAAGCTCCCCTTCATGACCCCAATGATACTCTCTCTACATGGAGAGCTGACCAACACGACTGCTGTAAATGGAATGGAGTCACATGCAACACCCAAACAGGTCATGTCACAGGGCTTGATATCAGAAACCATGATCTTGGAGGTGAGATTAGCCATTCGTTGCTTAACTTAACCTACTTGAATACTCTTGCTCTTTCCTTCAATTCTTTTAATGGAACCATTCCCACCTTCATTGGTTCTTTGAGTCAATTAACTTACCTTGACCTTTCCGAGAACTCTCTTTATGGAACAATTCCTCCAGAGTTTGGAAACCTCACCAACTTGCAAGAGCTTCATCTTGATTCTGTTGGAAGGTGTAGAGTGGAAAAGGTAGGGTGGTTGTCTCATCTCTCTCAGTTGGAGGTACTTGTAATGGATGGGGTTTCCCTGTCCAAAGCAAATCATTGGGTAGATGTAATTTCAAGTCTCCCAAAACTCTCATGGTTAAGTTTACAGAGATGTGAGCTGTCACAGGTCATGTATCCATATTCTTCATTTCTCAACTCTTCTTCTTCATCTATTGTTAAGCTTTTTCTCAATGACAACAATCTCACCTCATCCATGTATCGTTGGTTGTCCCCATTAACCACTAATAACCTCCTTTCTCTTGATCTCTCTGGCAACATGTTAGATGGGATACCCAAATATTTTGGTAACCTCTGTAGTTTGGAATATTTGTTATTTAATAATAACTCTGCTGTTGTCAAATTTCCTGATTTTCTCAACAACTTGTCTGGATGCACATCGCTTTCATTACAATCCTTGTATGCTCCAGAAAGCCAATTTACAGGGTCATTGTCGGATGACATCCAAAAGTTTTCATCCCTATCTTCTTTGGACCTTTCTCATAATCACTTAAATGGAAGTATAGGTGAGAAATTGTGGGAACTACCCATGCTTGAAATTGTTATTGTTTCCTTTAATAATCTTACAGTTCCTTCCACACATCACTTGTCAAACATCTCTTATGTTAAATATCTTGATCTGAGCTCTTGCAAGCTGCTAGGACCCCGCTTCCCCAAATGGGTTCAGACATTAAAAAATCTTAACCGTCTTGATCTTTCCAATACTGGAATTTCAGACACAATTCCTCTGGAGTTTTGGGACATGTGGTCTTCTCAATTAGAATATCTGAATCTCTCTTTCAACAACATTAACGGGAAAGTACCAGATTTATTATCAAATTTTGCTGAATATTCAGTGATAGATTTGAGTTCCAACAACTTTACTGGCCAAATACCGAAGCTATCTTCCGCTTTGGCAACATTGGATCTTTCCAGAAACAAATTCTCTGGAGGAATCTCCTTTATATGTCAAATTGTTGATGGGTGGTTAGAATATCTTGACCTCTCTCATAATTCATTAATCGGACAACTCCCGGACTGTTTGTGGCATTTCAAATACCTAAGAGTTCTCAATCTCGGACACAACAATCTCTTTGGAAGTCTTCCTCCCTCTATTGGATCTTTGATACAACTCCAGGTATTGTATTTATACGATAACAACTTCTCTGGAGAATTGCCTCTGTCTTTAAAAAATTGCACGAGTTTAATCTCGTTGAATTTGGGGGCCAACAAGTTTTCTTATAATGTGCCAGTCTGGATTGGGGAAAACTTATCAGGTTTGTATGTTCTTATCCTAAGATCAAACAACTTCTTTGGAACCATCCCTTTAAAGTTATGTCAGTTAGCTAGTCTTCAGATTTTAGACATGTCGATGAACAATCTCCATGGAACCATCCCATCATGTTTGAGTAATCTTACGAGCATGGTTCACCAAGGAACATTCTCACAAGATGAAGAGATTCAGATATCATATTTACCAGGGCCATATGTTGACCATGCGATGATTGAGTGGCAAGGAGATGAACGCGAATTCTTTAGCACTCTGAAATTGTTGAAGAGTATTGACCTGTCAAGCAACAATCTAACAGGACAAATCCCATATCAAATTACCAATCTTTCTGACTTAGTTGCCCTGAACTTGTCAAGGAACAATCTATCCGGAGAGATTCCACGGAAAATTGGTGAGATGAAAAAGCTTTTGACATTGGATTTATCACGAAACAATTTCTTGGGGCAGATACCATCAAGCATGTCTCAGATGAGTTTACTGAATTACCTAGACTTGTCATTTAATAACTTGTCAGGGAGAATCCCAACAAACACTCAGCTCCAGTCCTTTCAACCTTCAAGATATGTTGGAAACAGAGGACTATGTGGACCTCCGCTTACCAAAAAATGTCCTGGAGATGAAGAATCAGAATCACCACCCATAATTGGTAAAAGTGAGGATGATGGGGAAGACACAGATGAACTTTGGGGATGGTTTTATATTGGTGGGGGCATGGGTTTTGCTACTGGATTTTGGATGGCATGTGGGGCTTTACTTCTCAACCGTCGTGGGAGACATGCATTTTTTCAGTTTTATGATTATGTGAAGATGGTTGTGTTCACTGCAAATTTGCAAAAGGCTAGGCAGACATAGTTTGTAATCTAATTTTTTATTTTTTGTCTTCTTATTTCCTAGTATATAATGTAAACTGCCAGTGGTTTTTAATCCCCCAATATCAACAAATTTGCCACTTAACACCATGGGTGGTCATTTTCCCCGTGTTGTATGAAATAAGACACCCTTAATGAAAATTAGAGGTGCACAAAAAAATGGTTTGGAAAAAGAAAAGCCTGAAACCTATTCCGACCGGTTTGATACAAACTGATACAGTTTGAAGCGGAACCATCGCCTCAGTACCGTTTTGAAATATTATAACAATAGTTTCAAGTATTTGAAATGATAAAATATTTAATTATTCATTATTTATACATTAAAACAAAACAACCTATTTTCGCTTCCACACAACACTTGCCCAAACCTGTACCCCGACCATTAAACACTTCTGAACTTGGATCATCTATCTTAACATCCTCCTGAAGAAAAGATATAAGATTATGAGCGAATCACATTACTGGCAAGGGGCGGACGTAGGAATACATAGTAGGTATTGTCGAGACGGTGTCGCCGATACATGAAAAATATGTAAAAAAAAAATTAAAAATTTTTCCACATGCGGACAGAGAAAGTAGGTGTTGTCGGTGCAACACTTGACCCACCCTAAAACAACTACTGATTATTGGTCCCTGATTGTAACTTATTTTTTCAGTTTTGGTCAGGAAAAGCTTGTCTCTTGCAGTTTTGTCCATGCTTGAGGGTTTTTTTAACATGGTGTTCCTATTCCAAGTAAAATAAGTATATTTTTCGGGCCAAAAGTGAAATACATTAGGCACTGATAAAGATCTGGAGCCAATCCTTTCATTGAATAGACCAACATGCTTAGGATGTGGAAAGTGATGGGTTTTGAGCATAACTACATCCTATGTGATCATGCAACCCTATTTGCTTTGGATATAATTTTTTCACTAGTTGAACATACAATTGAATACCAAAGCAATAAACCCTAGATCTAGCATACAATTTTCGAAAATCATATAACAAAAGGGTTTTGATGTTTACCTTGACTTGTTATGTAGTAATAACAAGTAACTTTTAGATCCTTGACTTCTTGAAAGCAAAGTACCACAGGTGTTGCACCTCTAATGGAATCACAAACACTACTAGCAAAGGATGAGAGGAGAGAGGAGGGAATACACCAGAATTTCGGCTAGGGTTCTTGTGTATGTGTGTAGGCCGAAAATCATAAGCCATTGGGGTCCTTATATAGCTGAGAGCTGCTAGGGTTTCTAGAGGAAACCCTAATTTCCTGCTTAAGGCTTAAGCAACCCATGGACCCTTTATCAATAGGCCTCGGACAAAATCTATAGGGCCTCCCTATAGATTTTCGTCCACTCCTAATTAAGGAGTCCATCAGCCCAGTTTCACAACTATCAATGATTTGCAAAACAACCCCTGTTCTTTTAATCGGTTCCTTTAATCCCAAAATTAAATCTAAATTAATTTCTGATTAAATACTAATTAAATAATATGATTTCTAATTAATATACTATTCTCATAATATATTATTAAATCATCCATTAACCTCTCTCTCCAAAAGTCATCCTATCAAGTTGCTAGAGTGAAGGCAACCCAAAAGGACCATGCTACTATCAAATCAAGTACATACCAATCATAGTTATGGACTTAGACACCTAATCCAACAAAAAGTCTATTAGAGGAGGCTCAATCCACATGTAGGGGTGTGATGCCACGAGCTAGTTATTTTGCCGGAGGAATATTATTTAGTGGAGCGGGATTTTGAGGTGCACGTCATGATTTAATTTCCTAAAAAGATCATTAATGAATATAATCGGCCTTGTGGCTTGGACGAGAAGAACTTCTTGAAGTTTTGTTTTTTGGTTTTTACGATTTGATTAAAAATTCATCCTCCATTTTTATTGTTATTGTGTTAGCTAGGGACCTATAAGTTTTATATAAAGTAAGTATTTGAAATCCTGTTAAGATGATCAAAATGGTAATATTGTAAATTCATGAAATGAGTTAGTTTTGTTATTAATAAACTTTCATACTACGTTTGTATCATCATCAGAAATGTGAAATGTTCTTCACAAGTGTATATGCAATCCATGGATCTATTACCTAACAAGTGAAAAGATTAGGGCTGTAAACGAACGAACACAAACAAGACCTTGTTTATGTTCATTTAAGTTAGCTGAACAAAATAATGACAAAGAACGGATAAACGAACCAATTTTCGTGTTCATGTTTGTTCATTTAACAAATTACCTTGTTCATGCTCATTTGTTTATGTTCATGAACATGCTAAACGAACATAAACGAACGGAGATAAACAAATAACATTAAATATATATGAACCAAAACAAACATCTAATATAGTAATGTAATAGAAAACAATTGAAGATACATGAACATAAATCAACAGTAAGCTTGAGGCTTAATGAGTAATCACAACACTCATCCATTATACAAATTATATGCAATACACACAATAACACATAAACTTCATGAGGTATTAAATCACATATTACTTTACATTTTATCACATAACATATGCTAGCGTAATTCTAACCATTATACAACTAGAAATTCCCTCCTTGAGGCTATTACTAGTTATACAGATCATCCTGATCACCCTTTCCTCCGAGAGGCTATTCGTGATCATACATCTTTCTAAAGAACACTTGAACTTCCATCCTAGAGGCTATTCTTTAGTAGTACTATACATACCGACCACACTTCCCTCTAAGAGGCTATTTGTGGTCGTACAAACAATAATCACACAATCCATATAATAAGAAAGTTTTTGAGATCGCACCAGAGTAACCAACAAGATGAAATCCACAAAACCAAGCTAGTGACATCGAGTCTTCCTCTAGTCACTACACAATAATTAACCCTAATTTAATAATTAAAGTAAAACTTTTATCTACACTACCTTATCGACTCTAGGTCTAATAAAAGTTATTATATAGGAAAAATACCATTTTGCCCCTCCAAGACCCAAACCCAACACAGTTGACCAAAATTCAAACTTGGTCAAAAAGTTAATTGTCCACGCCATCTCGCAACGACCAACAATGTGGTGCTACTGCTAGGAGACAAGATAATCATGATATACTCAAACATCACGGCGTGACTACACCTCATATCGTGACACGATTTTGGAAAAACACCGAACTTCCAACGTAGGTCTTAATCCTTTAAGACCTAAGCTCTAAACCTCCAAAACATATCAAAACATGGTCTTAATGGATAAAGCTTCCAACTTTATCCATATGCATGCCCTTAACATCATCATACCAAGTCTAGGTCAAAATGACACCAAAAATCTCATAAACTCATGCATGGACCGAATGACAAGATGAACTTCTCATATTTTTTACCACAATAGGTCCAAAACACATAAAAATACAACCTTTAAGGTTGGAGTTCCTTAAACATCAACCAAGTAACCAAAGTATGCACAAAATCATAGATCTAGACCTAATAGCTCCCAAAGCTTCAAGCTTAAGGACTTTCAATGGTCCAGAAGATATCCAAAAAGTTAAATTTGACTTACTTCTTGATTCACAAGATGCACTCCCTTCTCTTCCACGGTGTGTAAAGAAGCACGAGACACTATAATGAAAGGAGAGAGAGGCTAGGATGTGCTCCCAAGGGATCTCTGATGTGACGGGGACTGCAATTGGCCTAATTCTAGGAGATAAAGCCTTTAAATATGGGATAAAACCCTAATTTCGTAGGCTTGGACTGCACAGACTTCACATCGTGACTATCTCATGTTGCGTCGCGAACGTCTTGATCCAGTAAGGCCAAAAACCAACTTAATCCCAAATTTATTTTCAGGCCAAAACTAAACCTATAGTCTAAAGTCTTATACCTTTAGCCCTAGAACCTCATTCCTTATGGTCTAATCTTCATCCCTTAAGACCCAAGAACCTTTCATGATTAAATTTAAGTCCAGTTTTCCAACAAAAGAAACGTCCTGAAACCGGATGTTACAAGTCAAACCGCCATTTTAGCGCCAAGATGAATGGTAACTACATTCTAACAACCATTTTCATTGTATAAAAGGAAGATGGATGTTCCATGCAAACATTACAACTTTCATACTTGAAAATTGATTACTTTGCATTTCCACGTCTCTCTGAAAACACACAACAAGTATTGTGCGTTTCTAATTCTAATTAGGTATGTAATCAAAATTGAAGTCACTGGATTATCCCACTTTTGAATCCGTGTACCCTAGGTAATAAGGACGAATTACAGATTTCGGAAAATGATAGAATCATGATCCTTGAAACATCCAATTCAAATTATTATTCGAAATTCCCTAAAATCTAACATACGAAATTTGTAATTTTGTGAAGGAATAACAATGATCTGTCAGGGACATGAGTTTTAATTTCAGAAAACTGGAAAAGTTTGAAGGCAGTGACGTACTTTCGTTGTTGGCAAAAGAAGATACACTTCCTTCTCACCACTCTGATAGTTGTTAATGTTCTAACCACTCCTACACCAGAAAAAATGGAAAATGAAACCATTAAACATATCAAAAGAAGATGAAAATTGGGACAATAATGATTACATATTTCGTGGGAACATCTTGAATGGTATGTCTGACTCTCTATTTGATCTATATTAAAATCACCAATCTGCAAAAGATCTTTGGGATTTCCTTGAATCCAAATACAAGGTAGAGTATGATTTTAGTAAAAAGTTCCTTGTGAGTAATTTCAATAATTATAAAATGGTGGATTCAAGGCCTGTCATGGAACGATACAAGATTTAATACAAGACCATTAAGAACATAGTTCCTATACAAGAAATCAAAATGTTTCCAAGATTCAATAGCACTCAAATCTTGCACATCTCCTTCTCCATCATGCATCCTTGGAGCCTCTTCAATTAAGAATCTAGAAAGATGCAATGTGCTAAGGTAGATGAGCATCTTTTGCTACCACCTTTTAAAGTGCAACGTACCCAAAAAATGTTTGTGGTGTTTCTCCATGATTAACCGGGATGGTCATAGTTGGAGCTCCTTGAGAGTTAGGAGTACTAGTAGGCTTTGAGTTGGAGTTTTAAACAGTTATGCTACACATATAAACAAACAGTTTTAGTCAAACCAAAATAATCAGTTAAAGATTAGTACACAATCACAACACGTAAACCGTTAAATGAGTGTCTTTTACAGAAAAAACAAAGTCAGAAAACTTTTAAACACTTGTTTCTCAAATCTGTTTTATAAAAGAATTTATGAAAACAGAAGCAAAACAAGAATGGTTTTTTTTATGGAAATTGAAACTAAAACAACACAGAAAACAGAAGTAGTTTTTGAAAACTATTTCTTAAAACAGAATCTGAACTGTGAAGGAAGGGAATTTTTTTTTTCTTTAAGAACTGCAACATAAGACAAAAGCGTTTTTTTTTCTTTCAGTTTTTTGTTTCGTACAAACGATTTGTTTAAAGATTGTTAGGAGAGTATCACCCAAAACTGCACAAAAGACCAAAACAGAAAGAAAATTAGCTGAGGCCTATGTTAAACACAGTTTCTTTAAAACAAATTCTCCTTATATGGGTGTTTGTTTCCCAGGATACAATAGCAGTAAGTGACTCTTTTAGGTCACCCGAACCTTCACTTGGCTCGGAAAATACCTTCATTGCAGCAAGATGTGGAAGAAGCAGAAGCATAAGAGAGGAAGAGATGAATTTCATTTCATTCGGTGTATCTCAATAAGTCATATAGGTTTTGTATTTATACTACACAATGTAACTGGTGTGATTAATATAGAATCGTAACTGTCATAATTAAATAAGACAATTAATCAAGAAATCAGAACTGATTTCTATGATTAATGACTCTTAATTCGGGTTTGTAACTATTAAACGAAAAAAATTGCAAAAAGGTCCTTGAACTTTTATGGTCAACCGGTTTTGCATTCGTACATGGAGGATTTGCGATCGCACAAAAATTTCGTGACCCCAAACAACACTAGCTCGTATTTGCACCTCCCTGCGTGGGCACGCAAGAGAGAGCCTTGGTTCTATAAGTCTTACAAAGTCACGTAACCCACTTATTATTCTCTTTCAACTACCTTACTTTGATAAGTAATTTCTCATTCATTTTTAATCTGTTTTGGATATGTGATCTATCAAAATGAAAATATCATGAAGGAGAACACAAATATATAACCATTCGTTTGATTATAGTTAGAGTCCGAAATTTGTGCACAAAAATGGGGAAAAACTCATTTTTGGAAGTTATTAAAACTAATTTTCCAATAAATACCACAGTATTTTGTAATATCTTGGCACCTTTTTGAATATATTAAGACTTATATTCTAATTCGTCAATTTCACAACTTTAATACAGTTTTTGTCCCCATCCTTACAAAATATACTTAGTTACATTTCGAAACAAATCAACATTCTCGATTAACTTTCTCAATACTATTGTTTTATTCACGATCAAGATGTTCAATAATATTTCAAGTATTTCACAGTTTAACATTTTATATTAAACATCATTCCATATTTACTAATTTGGTTACGAAATTAGCTTATCAATTTTTTACCAAAGCAGTTGTGTTGGTGGAACGATTTCAATTTCTTCATACTCGCATATCGCATTTCCTTCGACTTATAAAATCATATTATGTAATATGAAACACATATACATCACCTCACTCGTCTTTGCCTCCTAAGAAAAAAATTCAGAGATTTTCAATATTTGCCCGTGTTTTTTAAGAGGTTCAAACGCTCGTATCATATCTTTCATCACTTTTTGTTAAGTTTTCTTAAATTTTAACCTCTTATGATCATTAGGACATGACAATGGTTTAACAAATATAGAAATCTCAAGATAGATCCTATCCACAAGATAATACTTGTACCTTACCTACAATACGATCCACATGCACTACAAATAAAGAATCTGGTGTAGTCCCGTTATATGTATATTTGAATATCGAAGACATATTAAAAATATTTATGTAATTAAGAGAATCGACAACATCGAAGAAGCCATGGAAAATACATAATTCTTGTGAGGCCTCGAGTGTATTGACTACCTCGAGTGTATTGACCATAAACTACCTCGAGTGTAATTAAGCGAATCGACAACATCAAAGATAATACTTGTACCTTACCTGCAATATGATCCACATACACTTCAAGTATGATCGTCAGATAACATTGATTACCTCGAGTGTATTGACCATAAAGTGCATTAAGGTAATTTGCCTATTCCAAATGGAGGAATTCCATGCTTCCTAACATTCCATGGAGGCCATGTAGGTTTGTATGATGGATATGAAATTATTGGATGTCATTGTAAATAGGATTACACAAATAGTGTGGACCATACAACTTCATGACATATTAGCTAAATTTGTGAAAACTTTCTCGTGTGGTACATGTAGACATCCTAAGATTCTTGTTAAATCCATTTGTTGGGTTGCCATATGTGTGCGATTATGCATTTTTGTATCATACAAAACCCTAATGTACCTCTTGCATCTGTACATTATTGGAAAAATAAACATGCTCCTGTCACGTCATTGAATATATGTGGAAACAAATATTTATGCATGCCAAATACATAATTATTGTGCACAATTTCAAGTATGATCGTCAGATACCCTTGATTACCTCGAGTGTATTAACCAAAAAGTGCATTAAGATAATTTTCCTATTCCCAATGGAGGAAATCCAAGGTTCCTAACATTCCATGGAGGCTATGTAGGTTTGTATGATGAGCATGATATTGTTTGATGTCATTGTAAATAGGCTTACACAAATAGTGTGGACCGTACAACTTCATGACATATTAGCTAAATCTGTGAAAAGTTTCTCATGTGGTACATGGAGACTTCATAAGATTCTCGTTAAATCCATTGGTTGGGGTGCCATATGTGTTAGATTTTGCATTTTTGTATCATACAAAACCCTACTGTACCTCTTGCATTTGTACTTTATTGGAAAAATGAACATGCTCCTGTCACGTCTTCGAATATACATTCAAACAAATATTTATGCATTCAGAACCGTCATCGAAAAAAGTACCCTTGAAAAACCGCATGTTCGTCAAAATAAGCATGCATGAGATGTCGCTAGGCAGCTTCATGGTCTCTATGCATATTTTTTTCGCCTCACGTGTTCGGCTTCCTTATTTCTTAATTCTTTAATCGTGCTCTCTAACGCTTTATCAATGCTCGCTGCTGCTCGTAGCACCATGTCAAAAGTTCCCAAAATACAAAACGAGAAATCGAAACCCAAAAGCAGATGATTTTAGCTTCCAAAATCAAAAACCGAAATTACAATTTCTATTATGATTTTAGTAAGAAATCGAACCATTTTCACACTTGATAGTTAACAATCTCTTTCATGATCACAAATTAGATAGAATTCAAAAAAAAATTTCTTAACATATACGGTTTTTAAATGTTCTTTTAATATGAACGGTTTTTCTAAGATATTTTTAAATTTGAAGTAGGGTTGTAAACGAACACGAGCGAGGGTTGTGCGGTTTGTTTACCACTCTAATTTTAAGTAATTTTTTTTTTAAAAAACTAGTTAAAATATAAAAATTATTATGTAAAAAGTTTTAATGTTTTTTTATTATTAATTGTTTTTTAGGATATTTTAGAATTTTGATTTTTTTTTTTTTGGAAATAATAGCTGAAAATATAAAGATTATTATGAAAATTTCTAAAAAGAAAAAACTAATAAAACAACTAAAATTTATATAAAAGTTAAAAGTTCAAAAAAACCATTGAGTTAATTCATAGTAAAGTTTTTGTGTTATCTATAGAAAAGTTGTGTGATAAATCATAAATCATCCAAGTTTTTTGGATAAATTATCAAAATACTAAAATTTACTCAACGTTGAAACCCTCCCGTGATTAAAACTGGATACCCTAAATTTCAAGTATCCAAATATTATGGATACTATATTTTGATGTCGAATCTATATCCAAATTTTGGTTGTCTTGGACGGAGATATAATTTCTAACCATCTCCCACGTCGTCGCCACCGCCCACCATTGTCATGTTGTTTGTTCTCCATCAGCTAAATTATCTCAGCGCATTTGTTCTTGTGTTCTGTACTATCTATCTGTTTTTGAATGGTGTGGTTATGTTTCTGTTAAGATTTTATATTCAACGTCACTTTTTATATAGAGACCCAAATAGTATCATTTCTGTTTTCATAGGCAGACTTGTATTTGATTTCATTAGTCTGTTTTTTTGGGATTTATATCACATAACATCATGGTGATGGGAAAAACGCAGCCACAACGGTAAATAACAATGCGGAATAATAATTCGTTTGATTAAACTATTCCCGTCTTGAATGAACCTTTTAGGATGCAAACAAATAGGATAGTTTCACTTGCAACAAATCAGCCCTAATGCAAGTTATATGATCAATATAATCAACCCAAAACAATAAGTAATCAACCAATAAAGACACCGGAATTTTAGCGTGGAAACCTCTAAAGAAAAGAGAGTAAAACCACGGGACTACTAGAGCCGCTTCAAATCCACTATCATCAATATTAGAGCAATACAAAGTCTTCTCTAGATGTACTAGAGGCATACAATAATCATCATATACTTGGAACTAAATCACATCAAGCATATGGAATCAAATAAGCAAAGACAAAGAAGAATATCACCCAAAAACGTTTTTGATTTCCAGCAGCAAACAGAAGCAACGATTCCCGAGTCTCTGGGGCTGATCTCGACAATTCAACCGTTGGATCTGAAGGCCTCAATGTTGGGAAGCTGCTGTCCAAAAATGAGAGAAAACGGACCGTTGGATCTCCGGGAAACGAAGGAACACTGAAGGTGTGTCCAGAAAAACGGAAATTGAAGAAACCCTTGATTTCTCTCTTTTGCTCTCACTATTGCTCTTGATAGCTGAGAATTTTTGAGAATTTCTGTGTGTATTTGGAAATTAGGGCATGTAACACATATATATACATGGGCCAAATAAGTGGGCTTTCCTCATGGGCTAAAAAACCCAATAGAAAACCCAACAAATCTCCCCCTTTTTGGCCTATGAGGAAGAGTTCACCATCCCGGTGATCGAGCAACATATCTTCGACTTCTCCCTTGCTAAAGCTTTAGTCAACATATCGGAACCATTATCATCAGTATGAACTTTCTCTAGTTCAAACAAGTGGTCTTCAAGAGCATCTCTAATCCAATGATACCTCACATCGATATGTTTTGTTCTTTTATGAAACATAGAATTCTTAGCAAGGTGAATGAAACTTTGATTATCACAAAGAACCACGTAGCGTTTTTGTATAAATCCAAGCTCTTGCATAAATCTTTTTAGCCACAATAACTCTTTGCATGCTTCTGTTGCTGCCATATACTCAGCCTCAGTGGTGGACAAGGCAACACACTTTTGCAGTCGTGACTGCCATGACACAGCTCCCCCTGCAAAAGTCATCAAATATCTAGAAGTGGATTTCATGTTGTCCTTATTTCCTGCCATATCAGAATCTGTATAACCAACAAGCATAGGTGCTCCATTTCCAAATGTTATACCCAATTTGGAAGTACCACGTAGATATCTGAAAATCCACTTAACTGCTTCCCAATGCTTCTTTCCAGGATTTGACAGAAAACGACTAATAACACCAACTGCATGCTTGTACACACCATGGCATACATCAAACTCCCAACGGCTGAAGCATATGGAACTCTATCCATCTCTTCAATCTCCTTCTTAGTAGAAGGGCAATCTCTATCAGTCAGCTTAAAGTTGGTAGTTAGAGGCGAACTAACCACTTTAGCTTTATCCATGTTGAATCTGCAAAGCACCTTCTCAATGTATTGCTCTTGTGACATATGCAACTTCTTTGAAGCTCTATCTCTAGTAATCCGAATGCCAAGAATCTGTTTTGCCGGCCCCAAGTCTTTCATAGCAAAAGACTTGCTCAATTGTTTCTTCAGCTGAACAATTCTCTCCGCATTCTTGTCAACAATCAACATATCATCAACATAAAGCAACAAAATGATGAAATCATCATCACCAAACCTCTGGAAGAAAACACAATGATCTGAAGTGGTCTTATGGTAGCCTTGCTCACCCATGACTGACTCAAATTTCTTGTACCACTGTCTTGGTGCTTGCTTCAACCCATAAAGACTTTTCTGAAGCCTACACACATAGTCGTCTTTGCCTTTAACCTGAAAACCTTCAGGTTGCTCCATATAGATTTCCTTGTCCAAGTCACCATGAAGGAAAGCTGTCTTGACATCCATTTGCTCAACCTCAAGATCAAGGCTAGCAGCCAAACCAAGAATCACCCGAATGGAACCCATCTTCACGATCGGAGAGAAAATCTCATCAAAATCAATACCCTTTCTTTGACTAAACCCTTTGACCACCAATCTAGCCTTGTACCTAGGCCGTGAGGTATGCTCTTCAGTCTTCACTTTGTAGACCCACTTGTTCTTCAAAGCTCTCTTGCCTTTAGGCAACTTCACCAACTCAAAGGTATTGTTTTCATGCAAGGAATTCATCTCATCTTGCATAGCTTCAACCCACTCTCTTTTATGATCATCTTCCATAGCTTATGCATAACAACCAGGTTCTCCCCCATCAGTGACTAAAACATACTCATCAGCAGAATAACGGGTGGAAGGATGACGATCTCTCGTAGACCGCCTAAGTGGGACAAATGGTGGTATATCAGGTAACAGTAACTCTGGATGAAAATCCTCATCCAACCCCGACTGCTCTGGAACATCATTGTCATCAGTATCATGTTGTTCATCATTCTGAACATCTTCATTAATTGGCTCAAAATGTTGAGGGGGAGCCGGATCCAAATCAACACGATCATCATTAGATTGAGGAACTATCTTTGTCTTCTCAATATCTTTTAAACTCTGATCTTCAACAAATACAACATCACGACTTCTTACGATTTTCTTCAGAACTGGATCATATAACCTGTAACCAAATTCATCTTGACCATAACCAAGGAATATACATGGCTTGGTCTTCACTTCATGCTTTGATCTTTCATCTTTGGGAATATGCACAAAAGCCTTGCATCCAAAGACCCGTAAATGACGATACGAAACATCTTTTCCACCCCAAACCCTATCAGGAACATCAAAAGACAAAGGAACACAAGGAGTAAGATTAATAACATGTACCGCTGTATTCAAAGCTTCTCCCCAAAAAGAATCAGGTAATCCTGCATTCATCCGTTCTGCTAAACCGTTCAACTGTGGTGTCTTTGGAGGAGTCTTTTGGTGCCGAATACCTTGCTCTCTACAATAAGCATCAAAAGGACCAATGTATTCACCGCCATTATCTGTCCGAATACACTTCAATTTCTTCCCAGTTTGTCTCTCAACCAAGGCATGAAACTGCTTAAACACATCCAATACTTGATCTTTAGTCTTCAAAGTATAAACCCATACCTTTCTTGAATAGTCATCGATGAATGTGACAAAATATAAGCAACCCCCAAGTGTCCTAGTCTTCATGGGACCACATATATCGGAATGTACCAGATCAAGTATATTCTCCTTCCTGGAAGGAGGATGACTCTTAAAGGAAACTCTATTTTGCTTACCTGCCAGACAATGAGAACATCTCTTCAAATTCACATCATGCACACCGGTCAATACATTTTTCTTCAACAACAAAGACATCCCCTTTTCACTCATGTGACCAAGCCTCTTATGCCACAAATCGGTCATGTCACAATGTATCGATGCATGGATCGATTATTTGGAGATCTTCGTATGTGTCATGTATAACTTTGAGCTTCTTTCACCTCTTGCCACAATCAAAGAACCACGAGTGAGTTTCCAAATGCCACCACCAAAGGTACTATGGTAACCGTCATCATCAAGTAAGCCAGCAGAGATCAAACTAAGTCTAATATCTGGAACATGTTTTACATTGTGTAAAACCAACTCCATCCCAGTCTCAAACTTCAAACAAATATCTCCGACTCCAACAATCTTTGATAACCCATTATTACCCATCTTAACATTCCCAAAATCACCAGGAGTGTAGGATGTGTAAAAATCCCTTTGTGATGTCACATGACAAGTAGCACCACTGTCAACAACCCAACTCGAATCATCATGTGCAAGATTGACCATATCATAATCACAACAAATAAAGAACTCTTCGGTAGCAGTGTTAACTTCAGCAGTATCATTACCGCCATCATCTTTCTTGTGGTTGTTCTTTTGATTGTTGTAATTTTCCTTCTTGTTCTCCCTTTTCAAATGTCTGCAGAATCGTATTGTGTGCCCTTTTCTACCACAATGATTGCACTCATAGTCAGCAAACTTTCCTTTAGATTTACTGCGATGCTTCCCTTTGTTATTCGGACCTCTACTTTGACTTCTCCCCCTGCTTTCTGTGACCAAGACATCTGAATGTGAAGAGGAACCTTGTGACTTTCTTCTCATCTCTTCATTTAAAACACCGCCTTTAGCCAATTCCATGGTGATAATACCATCTGGTGCAGAGTTTGAGGTTTTTTGTCCATGTTTGAGGTTTTTTTTAATGTTGTTGTTCCTATTCCAAGTAAAATAAGTATATTTTTTGGTGTAATACGCTCAGCTATTGAAGAGACCAACATGCTTGGGATGTGGAAAGTTTATCAGAGGAGGCTCAAGCCAACTAAAAGGGAAGTGATGTCGTGAGTTAGTTATTTGGTTGGAGGAATATTATTTAGTGGACCACGATTGTGATGTGCACGTCATGATTTGATTTCCTGAAAAGATTATTTTTAGTGTCGAAGAGTCAAATGGAGGACCTTTAGGTAACGTTTGGTACATGGTACAAAACTTGACGGGACATGATTGAACCGGACTCGACTGAACTTGACGATGGGATTAATCTACTTATCTATATAGTGTTTGACAAGACTTGGATAGAACAAAAATGTAAATTTACCGGATTATCCTTCATTTATTAAATCTGTTGTATCCAATTTGTTTTAAGGTATATAATGTTTATAATTTGATATTTTAAAATTATATATATAGGACGAGGTTCATGTGTTTTTTACATTTATTGTGTGGTAGAATACACCGATAAGAATTTAATAAAATTAAATAATTATTTAATTAAATACAGATAGATATTAATGATTTCCATAATTGTATGTATATTAAATAATATCTATAACTATAATTTTCTTTTTATGGAAACTAATTAAATTCGCATTAATGTCAGCAATAACATTATTTCAGAATAAATTCGTATCTACGTTTTTCTGTATAAGTTCGTGTTTTGTTTCTGGACTCACTCACTTAAAATACAACAGTTGTATGGAACATACATGAAGAACGAGAGTGTATTCTACTTGGATACACTCTCCTTCTGTTAGAATATACTTTCATTCTTCTAGAATAAACTCTCATTTTGCTAGAATACATTCTCCATGTTCAAGGTAACTTTGTTGTATTTTGAGTGAGTAGGTCAAGAAACAAAATACAAACCCGTACATGAAAACCTAAATGTGAATTCATTCAGAAAGATATTATTGCTGACATTAATGACGAATTTAATTAGTTTCCATAAAAAAATTATAATTATGGATATCACTTAATATACATATAATTATAGAAATCATTTAATATTTATCTTTATTTGATTAAATAATAATTTAATTTTTACTGAATTCGTATTGGTATATTTTAGCACACAATAGATGTGACAAAACATTTGAACCTACCTCTCTCTCTTTTTTCTCACTCTCCTCTCTCTCTCTCTCTCTTTATATATATATATATATATATATATATATATATAGGCTTAGGTTATTGTATTCTAACTAATTATTGTGTGGATGTAGAATTGATTGTGAACCAATCATTTTAGTTATTTTAAGAAAATGATTAATACATATTATTGAATTACAGATAATTGAAAAATAACATCTAATTTAATGATAAGGGTATTTTAGTCAATTAACATAAATTTATAAAAAGGAAAATTACAGATTTTAGAGAAGAACTAATTCTCTAAACATTAAAAATTTGTTTTTTTATTTATAAGAATTCTATTAATTCGTACATTCTAACAGAATGTGATTATGGTTATCTTGAAAAAAAAATATTTTTTTCTGATGTTATCAATATTACTAAAATCATTAATTACATTCATTCATAAAGAATACAATTATGAATATAAATTACATTTATTCTGAAATTGTTGATTATCACCGGAACATCCTTCAAATTGTTGTAAGAATCATCATCTCCTTCTTGTAACGACTTCATCTTCTACCGGAATCTAGAATACACTTGATCTTCCAGAATCCAAAATGCGTTTGATCTTCTTTTCGAATCCAAAATACACTTGAGAAAAATTAATTTTGCAGGCTCATTTGATTCCAACCATAATAGAAAAAGTCCACATCACTTGATCTTCTTTACGAATCCTGAACAAGCGAACCAATTTGTTTGTAATTAGAAGATTAGAACTAACAAATTATTTATATACATATAAACACATTTTGATGGAATACATTTATAACAGACATTCTGATAGATTACACTACATACCAACCGACAGAATAGACGTGTCCATCCATAACTTGATACATTGATCTTGCAATTGCTTATTACAGAAAAAGAAAACCATAAAAAGTTACTACAACTGAAAAAAGAGAGAGTACCATAAGATAACAACAAATTGGGGCCCTTCTTTTCCTTGACAACCTTTTACACCCATGTACACAAAACGATAATCAAAACAGCTTATGTCGTATCTCTTTTGATATGTATCTGGGTCTTCATGCATATAATAGTGGCCAAGATACTGATTTAGCCAATCATCAACATAAAAAAATGGAGTGGTATATGCCTTATACTCTGGGTACTCTTACAATCTTGATTATAAATAAGATAAGCATATGATACAATGAAAATGGCAGTTTATAGTTTAGTCGGTGCTAAAAGAGCTAAGTTGAAATGTTGAACACACCTTTACAAAGTGCCAATCCTTCAAATACACTAGGGTTTTTCCATTCAACTTGTTGCTTGAAGTATTGGCATGTTCCACCAAAGAAAATTCAACCCAATTAGCAATAAACTCATCCACTGACATGGAAAACCTCTTCTGCTCTATAAATTCTTTGCTACGACAATCAACAACCTACGAATTACATTGTGAATAACAATATCAAGGGATTTAGAATTCGATATGGATCAAAACCACTCTAAGCTGTAAATAGATCAGCAACAAATCCGAACATCCAATTTCCATTCTTTTAAAAACAGTCGGATAGTTGTTACAAATTTGTTGTAGTAGTTGAAAACTTGAAATGATTGATTGTTAGATAATAGAAAGCAAAACATTTCATATTACTGAATCTTCACAAACATAAATAGAAGAAGGAAATACAAGTTTTTATAATTAGAGAATTTAAGAAATCAACGCACCTAAACATTGGAATTGGAATTACTAAAGGAGGAAACTGAAGATTAGGTCTTCCATCATCAGAAGCCCAAATTCTCCACAAAATTATTGTAACTCAGTTCAATACCATTTACCTTATCAACAATCCCTAAAAGATTCAGTTCCAATGATTTTTATTGGATGCCTTTCATACTGACGATCGAAGATGTTCCTATGAAATTCAAATTCCACTCCGACTATATCTGCTGACTGGAATTATGTGACAAGATCAGGAGAAGAAGAAACATGTGAACAAAGTTGATAAAAACGCAAATCAAATGTCAATGGACTGATTTTTAATATGCCCTTATGAGAAACTCAGATTATTCCCAATAAATAAATAGCCTATTGAAATTGAATAGAGGAGAAGGTGGTATTGGATGGGTGTATGAAGCGTACCATAAGATTTTCAATGGATGAAGAAATAATCGAACCGGTTGATAGACGTGATTCGCACACACACTTGTACCTCGTCTTTGTTCCCTTGTGCATTCACTCCATCATTGAGTGCAGGAAGATGGGTATGTTTCGATTTCTTGAAGTTTATGCGGGTTTCGATTTTTGAGAAGGAAAAAAGACGCATAATGGTTTTTTCCCAACAAAAAAAATGGTTTTTTGAAATCGATGAACTCATCTTCATATCTTCATTCGATGCTGCATCTTTCGTTTTTCATATGTGGTGGTCAAATTGAGTGCAGTAACAAATGTGGCGGAAGTTCGGCCCGTGATTTAAAAGAAAGAGGTGAGGAAAGATAATATAAGTTTAGTCCGGTGTGTGTGGGCAACATGTCAAGACATGTTATCATACTCAAAATTTGCCAACTCATATTCCATGTCATCTTTAACACCATTTGATTTATGTAGGAAATGGTGTGCAAATGTTATAACATGTTGTAACATGTTAAGAGATACAAAGAGAGTTAGAGAGAGAGTGAGATAATGGCTTTTGATTGGTTGATTCTCAGGTTACTTCCCATGGCAATGATAACATTTCTTAACATAACACCAATTAACATGAGAGGGGGGCGGTGTTCCGGTGTTTGGCGCCGTTATGGGAGCTGCCAAATCAGCATAACTCCGTATGGAGTTGCCCATACCGGATGGTCTTATAGAGACAAAATAGGTAAGTATCCATAATTACAAGGAATAAATATTTATTTTAATCAATTAATATTATTAATTAAAATCTAAGATTACAAATATACCCCTAATTAGGTTTTTGAAAAGATTGGCTCACAATCATTCCTACATCCACACAATAATTAGTTAGAATACATGAACTTATCTCTCTCTCTCTCTCTCTCTCTCTCTCTCTCTCTATATATATATATATATATATATATATATATATATATATATATATATAAAAGACTAGGGGAATGTTCACATATGAACAATTATGAAATCGAGAATGCGAGAACAAATTTGAGCCACATATTTCTTTTTTCCGCAAAACCCTCCAACGTCTCGACACGACATAGGAATGTAATATTAATATGTGAATATAAAGGTAAGTATATTCTCGTATATTGCAAATCTACCGCTTAAGCGATCCAACGTATCGGGACGTCGGAAAAGATAATATTCATATACGAATATATATATATATATATATATATATATATATATATATATATATATAATCACTTGAGAATATGCATATATTTATTCATATATGAATATACATTATATATTCATATATGATTATACTTATGCACATATGAATATTACATTCCTCCATCACACAGGTACGCGGAGGCAAAAGAAAATATGTGGCCCAACGGTGGTTGCGTTAGTTGTATAAATATTAAGTTCCTCCGTCGCGCCGGTACCGGAGGGTTTTGCCGCAAAAAAAAAAATATATGTGCCCGAGATTTGTTCTCACATTCTCAGTTATATAATTGTTCTCATTTGAAGCTAAGTCTATAAAACTATCCATCAATAAATTAAATTACACTTTACCCGTGAGTTGTTATTTCACGATAATTCTTAAAAGAAACTATTGAAAAAAATTAAGATTGGTCTCGAAAATCATTTACCAATATCACACTAAGATTTAATGTGCAAACAAGAAAATTGCATAAGAGAAATAAAAGTGAAAATGGAGAACTGAGAAGACGAGTGTGCAAACAATCAGCAACAAAAAAGAAAATAATAACATATATAAGTGGAAGAAATAAAGATTGAAAAAAAAGGTTTTATTTAGGGCATTTTTGTCAAATTTTGTTTGTCCCGCCTTTTTTAGTGGGACTAAAATTATATCAATTAGTCCCATTTGACCAAGTCAATAACTTCTTTTGTTCTTGTTCTATTCATTCTTGTTCTATTCATGCCAAACACCCTTTGAAAATGTTTTGTTTTGTTTTGTCATGTTTTTGTCTACCCACTAAACGCTATCTCAGGAAGAGCTTTGAAAATAAATTCATGTGGCTATTAGTGAACATGGTCATAATAAACAAGTTTTTTTTGTGACAATTTATTAGCAAAATGCAACATTGAAAATAAATTCATGTGGCCATTCGGTGAAGATTGTAATGCTTCTCTTAATTGTGTGTCTCTAAAAGATAGTCAATAGTCACATTAATTTTTTTTTTTTGTGTGATAAATTATTAGGAAAATACAATAGTGAAAATAAACTCATGTGAACATTCGGTGAAAGACAGTCACTAAAATAACTAAGATGTGTCTAAAAATGGTTTAAGGCCACAATATTATATAAAATGATCAATTACAGCAACAAAAGTCCATATCAAATAGACACTTTTATGTTACAATCACAGTTTTTCATATGATACAACCATTAAAATTTAAAGTAGCCATATGTTGCTTAAAATGGCACGACTTTCGGTGTCACTTTGGATGAAAAAAGTGCCTAGGCATGTGGTAAATGTTTTGTAGTAACTGTTTTTTGGTGTGACCATTGCTCATTTTTGTATTAGTAGAACCTAAACAAGGGTTGTTGGATTATTTTTAGTTAATGTATAATTTTTAGTCAAATTTTGAACAACCATAACTTTTTCGTACGAGGTCAGAATTGTTTTTATTTTCTTGTAGCATGTAATTTTGTGTCTTAGCTACATGGCCTAAAACCCACTTCAAATGGTTAAGAATCACCTGAGTTACATAGACCTAAACATTGGTTGTAAGGGATTACAATAAAACCCACTTCAAATGGTTAAGAATCACCTGAGTTACATAGACCTAAACATTGGTTGTAAGGGTTGTTGTATTGTTTTTAATTAAATGATCGTCACAAAATGACCACAATAGGCGGTCTCGTTTAACGCATATATTTTTAACAAAATGACTACCTATTTTCCCAATAGAATAATTGCAAAATTACCTTTACCAACAAAAGACTACAAAAATCATAAAGAAAATTGCAAAATTACACCATATTTCTCAAAATATGAACAATTTCACAATATATTTTTAAATAACTTTTGTGATGGGGACCATTCATTAACCAATTCCGTAATTCTCAACATTGATGGTCATTTTGTGCTTTAAGTAAAAACAAATATGGTCAATTTGTTAATTGTCACACAAAATATGACACTTTATTCACATGTTTAATTGATTAAGTGTTTTAGAAGTCAAAATAGTTATTATGTATTTATTGTTTCTATTGTAAATTAAAACAATAAACATGTGATGGCCTCATCTTATATTATGTTTTAAGATGTTACGTGTTTTTATTGAACTTTTAGAATATTATTGATGAATAAGATCGTTAAAAATAAAGTTAAAGCAAACCTAAAATAGCAAAATAAAAAGCGAGAAATCAAAACCCAAAATCAATGGTTTGGAATTTCCAAAATAAAAAACCGAAAATTTCGATTTCATCTTTAGTTTTAGTTAAAAATCGAACTATTTTCACATTGATAGTTAACAAACTTTTTCATAATATGAAATTATTAAAAATAATCTACCTCTTCTAATAAACAAAACTCAATTATGTCACATGTCCTTATTTACAATGCTACATTGCCATGTGTCATACTTCTAAATAATTCTTATAATTCCCAAAACTTATATAAAAAATCTGGAAATATTAATTGTAATTAATTAATTAATTGTAATGCCAAAATAATCAATGTTTTAAAAACGGTTTGAACCGGCCGATCGAACCGGAAACCGAAGAAGTGAGCGGTTTAACTAGTACCAATTTTATGTCTATTTCTAAACCGAAATGAACCGGTCGTTTTTATAAAAATCTGGTTGAACCGGTTAAATTAAATAAAAACACATGGAAATGAATCATTTTCATAACAAACTTTGGTTTTTTCCAGTTCGGTTTAGATTTCTTTGAATAAAAATACATATTAAATATTACAAAGTTTTTTAATGTCTTTGTATTCATCTAAAACTATATTTTGTTGTATTATACTTTATTTGTTTTTTGATGTACATAGATTGATATAAAATTTACGGTTATGTATTTTAAACGTATTTGGATCGATCTTGAACTTGTATTTATGTATATTTTTAATGTTTAAACATGTGGATGTCTATGTATGTATAGAAAAATAGAAAAAAAATTAAAATTATAGAAACTAGTTGAACTGACGGTCGAACCGGGAACCGGTCACCATACCGGTTCAACTAAAAAACCAATTTTTAAAACATTGAAAATAATATTATAGCATGTATTTATTTTAATTATAAAACCAATAAAAAATGTCTTCTAACATTAATCGTACATTTTTTGAATCCTTAAATTTTGAAAATTAAAAATTTATCACCATTACAATCGAGAATCCGATGCATTTTTTGCAGCTATTAATTATTTTTGTCTATATAAATTTTTTAATTATACCGACCGTGGTTTCCACGAATTATAATCTAGTATATTTATATTTTAGTAAAAAATGATGTATTTTAAATGTTTTTTTTAGTATGAATGGTTCATTTGAGCATTCTAAAATTTGAAGTAATTTTTCTAAAAAAATAGCTGAAAGTATAAAGATTATTATTAAATTTTCAAAAAAGAAAAAGATAAAATCACAAAAACTTATATAAAACTTGAGGGTTTAAAAAACTATTGAATTCATAGTACAGTTTGTGTTATCTATAGAAAAATTGCTATAAATCATTCACAAAATTTATATTTTAGCTAAAGACCGAAAGTAATATCATTACTATTTTCATAAGTAGCCGTAATTTGTATCTGATTTCTCTAGTCCGTTTGATTTTTGGGATTTATATCACATGGCGCAAAAAAGCACGAGATCGGAAAAGATATAGATACTAATTTGGGTCGATGAGAATTGCATGTTGTATGCCCCACACAAGCAGACCATCAATTTGAGCCACCCACATAAAATCCTTCATGTTCACACTTGACAGTGGAGACTATATAAACCCTCATGGGGCAGTTCATATATGCATCAATACAAACCAAAAATCAGCAAGATTTTGATTTACATTATGAAACCTTGTGCTTTTATAATGTTCTCAATTCTCTTGCTACTCCTTGTGACTACAACTACCAGCCAATTAGTACCAGTGGGAGGAGATGATAGAAATGGTGTTAATATGAAAAAGTGTTTGGAAAAGGAGAGACATGCTCTCCTTCTTTTCAAAGCTCCCCTTCAAGACCCTGATGGTCGTCTCTCTTCATGGACAGCTGAGGAACATGACTGCTGTAAATGGAGTGGAGTCACATGCAGCAACCATACAGGTCATGTCACAGAGCTTGATGTTGGCTTATATGGTCTTGGAGGTGAGATAAGCCATTCATTACTTAACTTAACCTACTTGAATCATCTTAATCTTTCCTACAATTCTTTTAATGGAACCGTTCCCACTTTCATTGGTTCTTTGACTCGATTAAGGTACCTTTCCCTTTCCAGTAACTCTTTTTATGGAACTATTCCCAGGTCCATTGGTTCCTTGACTGAATTAAGGAACCTTGACCTTTCCAGCAATTCTTTTCATGGAACCATTCCTCCAGAGTTTGGAAACCTAACCAACTTGCAACAGCTTCATCTTTATTCTGTTGGAAGGTGTAGAGTTGAAAAGGTAGAGTGGTTGTCTCATCTCACTCATTTGGAGGAACTTTATATGGATGGGATTTCCCTAGCCAAAGCAAATAAATGGGTAGATGCAATTTCAAGTCTCCAGAAACTCTCATCTTTAAGTTTAGATGGATGTGAGCTGTCACAGGTCGTGTATCCATATTCTTCATTTCTCAACTCTTCTTCTTCATCTATTCATTACCTTGATCTTAGTTTCAACAATCTCACCTCATCCATGTATCGTTGGTTGTTCCCATTGACCAGCAATAAGCTTCACAAACTTTATCTCTCTTACAACATCTTAGATCGGATACCCAAATATCTTGGTAACCTCTGTAGTCTGGAAACTTTGGACTTCTCTAACAACGCTGCTGCTGTCGAATTTCCTGATTTTCTCAACAACTTGTCTGGATGCACATCCCTTTCATTACAAAATTTGTTCCTATATGATAGTAACTTAAATGGAAGTATAAGTGAGAAACTTTGGGAACTACCCAGCCTTGAATACCTTGACCTTTCATTTAATAATCCTACAGTTCCTTCCACATATCACTTGTCAGGTCTTTCTCATGTTAAGTATCTTGATCTGTGCTTTTGCAAGTTGCTAGGGCCTTACTTCCCCAAATGGATTCAGAAACTCAAAAATCTTATCCGTATTGATCTTTCTTATACTGGAATTTCAGACACAACTCCTCTGGAGTTTTGGGACACGTGGCCTTCTCAATTAAAATATCTGGATCTCTCTTTCAACAACATTAGTGGGAAAGTACCAGATTTATTGTCAAATTTTGCCAACTTTGCAATTATAGATTTGAGTTCCAACAACTTTCATGGTCCGATACCGAAGGTTCCTTCCTCTTTGTTATCATTAAATCTTTCCAGAAACAAATTCTCAGGGGGAATCTCATTTATATGCCAAATTGTTGATGGGCTCTTATACTTTCTTGACCTCTCTCATAACTCATTCATCGGACAACTCCCGGACTGTTTGTGGCATTTCAAAGAACTAAAAGTTCTTAATCTTGGACACAACAATCTCTTTGGAAGTCTTCCTCCCTCTCTTGGATCTTTGATACAACTCCAGGTGTTGTATGTATAAGATAACAACTTCTCCGGAGAATTGCCTTTGTCTTTAAACAATTGCACGACTTTAATCTCGTTGAATTTGGGGGAAAACAAGTTTTCTGGTAATGTGCCTGCCTGGATTGGGGAAAACCTCTTAGGTCTGTATGTTCTTATCCTAAGATCAAACAAGTTCTTTAGAACCATTCCTTTACAGTTATGTCAGTTAGCTAATCTTCAGATTTTAGACATGTCGATGAACAATCTCAATGGAACCATCCCCTCATGTTTGAGTAATCTTACAATGATGGTTCAACAAGGAGGATTCTCACAAGATTTACAGTATTATAGAAATTATACTGATAATTCATATGTATTGGAGACATATGTTGACCATGCAATGATTGAGTGGCAAGGAAATGAACGTGAATTCCTTAGCACTCTGAATTTGGTGAAGAGCATTGACCTGTCAAGCAACAATCTAACAGGACAAATCCCATATGAAATTACCAATCTTTATGACTTGATTGCCCTGAACTTGTCACGGAACGTTCTATCTGGAGAGATTCCACAGAAAATTGGTGAGATGAAAAAGCTTTTGACTTTGGATTTATCCAGAAATAATTTCTCAGGGCAGATACCATCAAGCATGTCTCATATTAGTTTACTGAATGACCTAGACGTGTCATTTAATAACTTGTCAGGGAGAATCCCAACGAACACTCAACTCCAGTCCTTTCCACCTTCAAGATACGTTGGAAACGCACGTCTATGTGGACCTCCCCTTACCAAAAGATGTCCCGGAGATGAAGAATCAAAATCACCACCCATCAATGGTAAAAGTGAGGGTGATGCGGAAGACACAGATGATGAACTCTTGAGATGGTTTTATATTGGTGCAAGTATGGGTTTTGTTACTGGAGTTTGGATATCATGTGGGGCTTTACTCCTGAACCGTCGTTGGAGACATGCATTTTTTCAGTTTGATGATAGATTTAGAGATTGGGTTTATGTGAAGGTGGTTGTGTTCGTTGCAAAGTTGCAAAGGGCTAGACATACATAGTTTGTTATCTAGTTGTTATTTTTAACTTTTTATTTATCGAAATATAATGTAATTTGACGGCGGTTTTTAAATCCCTATTATCAATAAACTGGCCACTAACACCATGGGTGGCCAATTTCCCCGTGTTGTATGAAATAAGACATCATGGATGAAATTTATAGATGAACAAAAAAACCGGTTTGGAAAAAAAAGTGGAAACCTAACAGACCTGTTTAGGAAAAAACCGTTTTATACAAAGCGATACAATTTGAAACGGAACCGTCGGTTTAGTATTGTTTTGAAATATTATAACAATAATTTTAAGCATTTGAAAAAAAAATAAACTATTTAATTATTAATTATTTATATATTTAAAGTTGAACATCCTATTTTGGCTTCTGCACAACACATGGCCAAATCGACGGGTTTTGGTCTTAGCATATACTTAAGAGGTACAGTTTGAAACCAGTTTGAAACCTGTACCTCTTAAGTCTTAACCATTAAACACCTCTGAAACTAGATCATCTATCTTGAAAAGATGAAGAGAAAATCACATTTTTGGTTCCTGCGTATAGCTTATTTTTTCAGTTTTGGTCGCAAAAGTTTGTCTCTTGCAATTTGGTTCATGTTTGAGGTTTTTGTAAAGCTATTGGTCCTTATTCTAAGTAAAATAAGTATATTTTTGGGGCCGAAAATGAAAAAGATAAGTTATTGATAAAGATCAAGAGCCCTTCATTGAACAACCCAACAAGCTTAGGATATGGAAAGTGTTGGTGATTCTATTGTTATCAACATATTTTAGTGTACTTATTATTAATATTGAGATAGGCTAAGTTTTATTTACTTATCATGACTCGAGGTGCAGGGTGCACACTCAGAGTGATAAATGTGAATTCAGGAATTCGGGGGCCCGGGGGCTGTGCCCTTGGGCTCGGGATTCCAAAGGGCAGCATCCCTAGCGGGGTCTAGAGGCAGGGCCCCTAGTAGGGTCCAAGGGGCAGAGCCACTGATGGTGGTTCTAAAGGGCAGCGCCCTTGGGCTTGAGATTCCAAGTGGCAGCTCCCTGAAATCTGAATGGATTTTTATTTCAGGTGTGACTCCAGCCATGCAATTTCCCGTCAAGTATGGGTTTTGACATCATGATGATGTAATATTCGGTTATGTCTAGATAACCATATTTTTAATCAACATTTTCACCCCAAAATGCATGTAACCACCATAAACCGACTTCCAACCGTTTTCTTCCATCTATATAAGGATGATAAGTGTTCTAAAATCGGGTTGGTCATATATGTACATGGAATTGATCATATGTTATAATTTATCTCATCAAACACAAAACAACAAGGTACTTTTTGTGTTATAAATTTAGAAGTGGCCTTACTTTTAAATTGTCATTCTTGGATTATCCCAAATCTGATTTCGTGATACCCCATGCTATAGGGTCAAAATCACATATTTTGGAAAGTGATTGCAATCACGATCCTAGAAATTATTCAAGTATATTGATATTCTCATGACCCCAAAATCTAACATTCAAAATCTATGATTTTGTGAAGAATATCAATGGCAGAATCTATCAGGGACATGAGTTCTAAATTCATAAAATTGGAAAAGTTTAAGGGCAATGATTTTTGTCATTTTCAAAAGAAGATGCGTTTCCTTCTGACCACTATGAAGGTTGTTCATGTTTTAAGCACTCCTGCACCAGAACCAAGAGATGATGAAACCCTTGAATATACCAAAAGAAGATGCAAGTGGGAAAATGATGATTACATATGTCGTAGGTACATTATGAATGGTATGTATGACTCTCTCTTTGATCTCTATCAAACTCATGAATCTGCAAAGGATGTGTGGGATGCACCTGAATCCAAATACATGATAAATGATGCTTATAGTAAGAAGTTCCTTGTGAGTAATTTCAATAATTACAAAATGGTGGATTTAAGTTATGAAACAATATAATGAACTCATGAGGATTTTGGGACAATTTGAATAGCACAAGATGCAAATGGATGAATCTATTTTTGTCTCAAGTGTGATTGACAAATTGGCCCATCCTGGAAAGACTTTAAGCACACTTTCAAACACCAAAAGGAAGAGTTTTCTCTGGTATAACTTGGTAGTCACTTGAGAATTAAAGAGGGTCTTCGGGCTCAAGAAAGTGGCAAAGGAAAGGAGAAAGAAGTTCATGGATCTTCTGTGGACATGGTAAAAGATGACAAACATCAGAAAAATAACAAAGGAAAACGGAAGAAGAAAGATGACCATCACAAAGTTTCAAACAAGAAAGCAAAACTTGTGTGTTGGAATTGCAACACACCTGGTCACATGAAACGGGATTCTCGTTTGAAAAAGAACAAGAATGGTGCAAGCACTTCTGGACAAGGATCTAATAATCAAGGTCTAAAATCACAAGGTTGGAATTTTATTTCTAAAATACTACTGCTATTATATATCATGTAACACTTATTCCCGAATCATTTTATTTTCAAGATGATGATTATGCATGGTGGATAGACTCGGGGGCGACGAGAAATGTGTGTAAAGATCGCTCTTGGTTCAAAGATTATGAAGTAGTAAATGATGGATCGATGATGTACATGGGAGACCATAATAAAGCACTTGTTGTTGGTCGTCGATGTGTGTGTTTGGTCGTCGATGTGTGTCTTTATACTTTAGTTCTGGAAAAAGACTTTTTCTTAAGAATGTTGTTCATGTTCATAAGATTAGGAAGAACTTGGTTTCTGGTGGTGTAATAAACAAGTGTGGTTATAAGTGAGTCTATGAATCTGATAAGTACGTATTATCTACGTGTGATACATTTGTTGGGTTTGGATATTATTGTAACGATATGTTTAGATTGAATGTAAATGAAAAAGATGTAGATTCTATATATATGTCTTGTTCTAGTATTGATGATTCTTCTTTATGACATGTTTGTTTAGGACATGTACATTATAAAAGAGTGCTTGAAATGTCTAAAATGAATTAATACCATATTTTGATGTTAACATAGGAAAATGTAAAACTTGCATGTTAACACTAAGATTACTAGATAATCTTTTCCTAATGTTAATAAGAATTCTATTATGCTTGAATTAATTCATAGTGATCTATGTGATTTGTACTCAACTCCATCCTTAGCAAATAAGAGATACATAGTACGTTTATTGATGATTATTCTCGTTTTTCTATGTATAATTGTTACATTCCAAGCATGAAGCCTTTAATAAATTCAAATTTTATAAAAATGAAATTGAATTGCAACAAAATGATTTAATCAAAATGCTTCACACTAATCGAGGGAGTGGGTATTATGATCCTAGTTATTTCCACTCTGTTAGAATTATACATGAAATAATCACTCCATATACTCCTCAACAAAAATGGGATTTTCCGAAAGGAAAAATAGATTTCTTAAAGAAATGGTAAGCTCTATGTTGTCATACTCAGGTTTGAGTGATGGATTTTGGGGAGAAGCTATGCTCACTGTTTGTTATCTTCCAAATAGAGTTCCAAACAAACGGAACAAAATAACTTCCTACGAACTTTGATACAAAAGGAAACCAAACTTAGGATATCTTAAAACTCGGGGTTGTCGGGCTGTTGTAAGGCCGACTGAACCAAAGATGAAGACTTTGGGTGAAAGAGGTATATTGATTGTATCTTTATTGAATATGCTAAGCAATCCAAGACTTATAGGTTTTATGTTATAGAACCTAATGCTTCCATTTCAGTTAACACTGTTATAGAATCAAGAGATGCAATATTTGATGAAAATCGATTTTCATCCATACCTAGACCAAAGGACATTGTTCCTAGTTCTAGTGGAACCACCAAGGAATTTGTACCTGATTCAAATGAATCACCTGATATTATAAAAGTAAAAGAAAAAGAAAAGCTAAAACAAAGCTCATGTTGAGAATGAAAGTTCCTACAAGGTGAAAACACTTCGGAATGACAGGGGTGGTGAGTTCACGTCACAGAAGTTCATCGATTTTTGTAGTAATGAAGGGAGACATCACCCTACACCCCACAACAAAACGGGGTGGTGGAACATTGTAATCGAACTGTTCTTGAGGTCAGAATATCTCTATTGAAGGTCATATATGTACCAGAAACCTTATGGGGAAAGGCAGTTCGTCATGTTGTCGATTTGCTCAACCGAATTCCAACAAAATATGACCCCGTATGAAGGTTGGAAAGGGAGGAAACCAACACTTGAACATGTTAAGGTTTTTGGGTGTGTTACACATACAAAACAAGTAGTTGGTCATTTCACAAAACTCAGCGAAAAGAGTGAGGCGATGGTGTATCTTGGTGTAGAACCAGTAAGTAAAGCTTTTTGATTATTCAACACTAAGAAGAACAGGTTACATGTAGCTCGTGATGTGGTGTTTAAAGAAAATGTCAAGTAGGATTGGGATAGAACCCAAGATGTTCAACCCACTACAAACTCATATTGGATCAGGGTACAAGTCAATACAGGGGGAAGGGTAACTCAAAATAGAGCTAACATCAACAAAGGAAGTGGGAGTTCCATTCCCTCAGATGAAGAAATTAACCCGTTAACCCCCCCTCTAATTTTTCCAACACCTATGCAAATAAAATATGGAGATTCATCGATTTCAACTCCGATGAACACTTCAAATGCATCCTCTTAAAGCAGTCAAATAGTAATCCCTTCAGCTTATGTCCACACACCCATTTGAGGGTATCGAACACTGTTTGACATATGCGATGAAACAGGACCAATAGAGTATGAGCAAGAAGAACTGATGTTTGCTGGAGATGAACCTACAAATTATTCATAGGTGTTTTGTGTTGGCGAATGGAATGAAGCAATGAAGAGAGTGCTTGAGTCGATTGAAAAAAACCATACTTGGAAGTTGACTGATCTGCCTCGTGGTAAAAAACCCATAGGGTTGAAGTGAGTTTTCAAATTAAAAAGAGATTCTGATGGAAAAGTAGTACGACACAAGGCAAGGCTTGTCGCGAAGGGATACATATAGGAAAAATGAGTAGATTTTAGCGAGGTTTTTGCACCAGTAGCTCGGATAAAACAATACACTCGCTGTTAGCTCTAGCCACCTCTTGAGAGGTGGCAAGTGCACCACCTCGATGTAAAGTCACCCTTCTTGAATGGTGACTTGGAAGAGGAGGTGTACGTAACTCAGCCTGATGGTTTTGTGATTGCAGGGAAGGAATAAATGGTGTACAAGTTGAATAAAGCTCTTTACGGCTTACGTGAAGCACCGAGAGCTTAGAATGTCAAGCTTGACAAAACACTCAAGGAGTTGGGTTTTCAAAAGTGTCCCCAGGAACAAGCTGTCTACAAATGCCAAGAATAAAAATTTGTTCTAATTACTGGAGTGTATGTTGATGATTTGATAGTAATAGGTTCGAGTGAAGAATGAATATATGTGTTTAAAAGGCAAATGCGGGAAGTATTCTATATGAGTGATCTTGGGAAACTGTCATACTATCTTGGAATGGAAGTTCAACAACGCAAGAACAGAATCTCTATTGGCCAAATGAGGTACGCGCAAAAGATATTACAGATAGCTGGCAAAAAGTCCCATGGAACCTAAGCTTGACCTGACCAAAGATAAAGAAGGGGTGCTGGTGAATGCTACATATTATCGCTGTCTTATAGGGAGTCTGTGTTATTTAACTCACACCAGACCAGACCTAAGTTATTCGGTGGGTGTTGTTAGTATATACATAGAGTCACCATGAGAAAGTCACCTCAAAGCAGTGAAGCAAATTCTAAGATACATCAAAAGGACTGTAAACAATAGGTTAGTGTATCGAAAAGGAGGAGACGGTAAGATACTCGGCTATAGTGACAACAGCCACAATGGAGATCGTGAGGACAGAAAAAGTACATATTGTATGATAATTTATCTTTCAATAAATCTGATAAGATGATGTTCACAAAAACAAAGAACAATAGCGTTGTCGTCTTGCGAAGTCGAGTTCATGGCGGCAACTTCGACGGCGTGTCAAGCTTTGTGGTTACAAGGTTTGTTGAAATATTTAACAAGTTCTAAAGAAAGTTGTGTAAAGCTTCTTGTAGACAACAAATCCGCAATTGAGCTGATGAAAAAGCCGGTATTCCATGGGAGAAGTAAGCACATCAACACCCAGTACCATTTCATTCAATAATGTGTTGAAAAAGGTTTCATCTGCGTTGAGCATGTAAGCGGGGAAGAACAAAAGGCCGATATTTTGACCAAAGCACTCCCACGAATCAAATTTGTAGAAATGCGAAATTTGTTGGATGTTGAAGATCTGTAAAATTCAAATCAGCATTAAGGGGGAGAATGTTGGAATTAATTCTGATTTGGTTCATGTTTAATTGAGTTTTTAATGCAATAAAGGGGAATAAATGGTTACCATATTACTAGGTAAATGTGGGTAACCAGTAAAGTATTTCAGTTTCTGTTAGTAGTTAGTTAGTTAGTTAGTTAGTTAGTTTTTTTTTTGATGTTTTTTTTGTTTGTAAAGTACTTTTATTTCAGCCTTCAATGTAGTAGATTGTTTAAATTGCAATCCTTTTGTAGCTTGTTTTGTTGTGTCAAATAATAAACTCAGTAACCTTTTCTTTTGTGCACTCTTATTCTTGTGTTAGTTTGTACAGTTTTTTTTATCATATGTTGCCCTGATTTCCATCAATTCTCACTTCCTTAGGTAATGTACCATTCTCTTTATCAACACTTTCAATTGCCCCACCTTTATCCGGCACCAGACCTCTTATTTTCACATGAAAGAAAAAAATGGTGTTGGGCTAAATGCAAGAAATAGCAATGTACTCTCAGTTATTTGTGTATTACATAGTGATATCGCAATAATTATACATATATTTCGAGCGATATTTATGTATTTTTAGCTATATTTTGGTATGATTTAAGATAAAAGGTACTTATAAAGTTTGAAATTCCATTTTACAGCTAAAAATCATTTCTGAAGAAAAAGGAGAAGAAAATGTGCAAAAATCCGCAAAAAGAAGTGAAAGAAATTACACGAAGAAAAACGAGATCAAAAAGTCAAAGAATTCAAAAAATAGCCGCGTTGGAAAGACGAGAAAACAAAATAAAAATATAAAAAAAAAGAATTTAAATTAATTAATGAGGTTTAATTAAAATAAATTATTGGGAATTAATTATTTAATTTCTAAATAATTTATATTAATTAAATTAATTTAATTTAATTTAAATTGGAAAAAGAAAAAAAAAATAGAAAAGAAACAAAAAAACCCGGAGCCCAAACCAGGAGCCCAAACCCGGAGCCCAAAAGAAGACCCTGATCCGTCCAGCGGAAGAATCCGACCCGACCCCGAACCGACCCGCAACCATTTCGTCTCACATGAAGATCCGCGCTTTAACCCGATTTGCCGACCCGACTCCGATCCGACCCGGGAATTAAGATCCGCGCTTTTATTCGCTGGTGACGTCATTGATGACGTCATCCGATCCGATCCATACCCGGCTTCGATCCAGATCCGACCTGCGATTTCGAACCGTTTTCCCTCACAGAAGATCCGCGCCTCGACCCGGATTCCGACCCAAATTCGATTCGGTACTGTTCATTGGCAATACGACGTCGTTTTGGCTTCCAGATTTGCAAATTCCGATTCCATTCCGTTTTTAACCATTTTTTCCCCACTTTTTCCTATTCTAAACCCATTCATTTCCAACCAATACTCAATAATTCACCACCTTTAAACTTTCCAACCATTTATTCCCATCTTTTTAATTCTTTTGAATTCTTTTTCATTAGATCCAATCTCAATTTATTTCTTTTTGGTATTTAATTCTTCCAATTTTTACTATAAATACCACCATTTTTCACCACAAAAGGAGGAGAAGAAATTGAATCATACACTTTGATACACAAATTTCTCCATACAATTTCTTACCATATCACCACTATACCAAATTCCATCCAACCTTTGAACCACAATTGGGGATTCAAGAGTCAAAAAGCTAAGGAATTGAAGATTGCAGTGGCATTAGGGACTACATCGGGTTTGTTTTATCGACATGTTTAACATTCTCAATATGTTTTCTATGTATGTTGTAACCTTAATTATGAGCTAAATTCTCTTTGCTTTCACTTGGATAATGAAACCTTGAAAATATGATTTGATTTATATTATTCGGATATTAATTGTTATTTATTTTATCATGCATATTTGATCATTTATTTATATATGTTAAGTTTTTGTAATTAATTTTCCCATAACTAAGTTAATATTTTTAAAAGATCACTTTAATTATATTATCTTGAATCATAAATTTTTCATAACCATTGATATTTATGACTAGTAAAGGACAATATTCTAGGAATTGGGCAAAATAAAATACTAAAAATTTAACATGTATATTTTATATCGTACGACCAACTTACGATTTCATATTAGTTTTACGACCACTAAAATTAATAGTTTGATCAAATGTTTGCATGATACGAATTAAATATTGTTAATAAAATTGTTAATTGCATGACAATTGTTTTTAATTAATTTTATTATCAAAACGGTAAAAATTAGATCATGATTTTTAACCAATTTTAGAAATCGGTAAATAACTAATAATATCCATTGCACTTAATATAAATCATTCATTACTAAAAGGTGGAATTAAATCTAAGTGAAAGCATCCTTATCATTCTTGATTCTAAAAAACCAATTCTTGTCCTATATTTATTTTTACACTTTAATCGTTAAAATTCTCATTATTTGTCTTGTTACTAAAAATTCCCACAAGTTACTTATCTTTTAAGTTAATTAGCGACAAATAGTCTAAACATAAATCATACTCGTTTCCCCAAGTGTTCGACATCCGTTCTTACCATTGCTATATTACAACTCAATTAGGTACACTTGCCTAAGTCGTGTAGTAAATTTTAGCATCGGTAATTTCAACCCTATAAATTTAAGACTAGTGAATTTTACACATCAAGTTTTTGGCGCCGTTGCCGGGAAAACGGTTTTATTTGGTTTAGTCTTATTGTTTGTTAGTTAACGTAAAAAAAAATTAAAAAAAAAAAAAATTTAAATTTTTTTTAAAAAAAAAAATATATTAAAAACAAAATTAATAAAAAAAAAAGACGAAATTGATTTAAAATATTAAGTTTACTTATTAAAAAAAAATTTTAAAAAAAAAATTAAAAAAAAAAAAATTATTATATATATATATTTTTTTTCTTTTAATTTAGTATTGCATAAATTTCCTTAGTTGTAAGTTAATTATAGGTTGTTAAATTTCCTTAGTTAATTATAGATTGTTAAATTTACTTAAAAAAAATTTATAAAAAAATAATATATATATATATTTAAAAAAAAAATTAAAAATTTTTTTTTTTTTAAAAAAAAAAAAAAAAAAAATGGTATCAGAGCCATGTTTATATTGCATGAATAACCTTATTTAATTCGCGTGTAATACGAGTAATTCTACTTACCATAACAGAGTTTGGAATTGGTACGTTGGTTTTGGTTGCTGGATTTCAGAAAAGTTATATTTATAATATACACCGAAATGATCCTGCCTCCCGGCTGCCTCTCTCTATCTGTTCTCTATTTGATAGTCAAAGTATTACACAAAAATTAAATAAATAATTTATGCAATATAATCAATTTAAGATAGAATTTCCCTAATATATGACCCGAAGTTCAAATTTCACTTTCGTTCCACCTTTAGAAGAGCCCGAACGCACGTTTCACCAACTAATCCGAGAAAACCAAACAATGACCGATCTAGCCCTCCTTTCATTATAGGAATATACAAGCCGTACTAGAGACGGAGATGATCATGGAGTCATTCGTCCAGCGATACCAGCCCAAACAAATTTCGAATTAAAAGGACAATTTCTTCACCTTCTACGAGAAACTCCTTTTGCCGGAAGAGAAGATGAAGATGCGAACCAACATGTCGAAGCTGTACTCGAAATAGCTGACTACTTCAACATTGTTGGAGTAAGCAAAGATGCAGTCATGCTTAGAGTGTTTCCAATAACACTACAAGGAGCTGCAAAACGTTGGATAAAATCTGAACCTACGATTACCACATGGGAAGGTTTAAGATCAAAATTTACAAAACAATTTAGCCCACCATGCAAAATTGCGAAGATGAAAATGAAAATTCAAAATTTTCAGCAGCTTGAAGATGAGACACTGTATGATGCTTGGGACCGTTATAAAGAAATGCTGCAAAATTGTCCACAACATGATCTAAATCCACATCAGGTCGTGCAGACTTTCTATAACGGGATCGATGTTTGTACCCGTCAGTTAGTTGACTCTCAAGGACCCATTCCTAAGAAAAATCCAGCTGACGGGAAAGCAATAATCGAGGAACTCGCCCAACACTCACATCAGTGGCATTCTTCACGAGATTCATCTTTCCGAAAAAGATCAACAGGAGAGAGCTCAGATGGCTTGGCAGCATTAAATGCAAAATTGGATGCATTAGGAAGAGACATGAAAAAGGTCAATCAGACAATTCATGCTATCCAAGTCGGCTGTGACAACTGTAGTGGACCACATCTTGAAAAAGATTGTCCATTAGATCAAGATGGGAATCAAAAGGTTGATGTATGCTACTCATCTGGAGATAGATACGATGAAAGGAAGCCTCGGAACAACTGGAAACCATTCGATGAATACAAGAAGGAAATGGAGATGCAAGGGAAATGGAGACAAAGCGGTCAAGGTTTCTACCAAAAAAACCCACCATTGGAGCAAATTGTGCAAGAAAAGAAGCCAACTTTCGAAGAAATGATGGCCAGATTTGCAGAAGCATCTGATAAAAGACATCGAGATACAGAAGAGTTGGTGAAAAGAATCGGATCAACAACTGTAACTGCTCTAAGAAATCAGCAAGCTTCGATGTTGAACATAGAAAACCAAATCGGGCAAATTTCGAGAGTACTACAAGAGCCATTTCCTGGAACATTACCAAGTAACACTGAGACAAATCCGACTGCTCATGTCAAAGCAATAACAACTCGAACTGGAAAAAATCTTGAGCCGTTAGTTCCAGTTCATACTAACGAACCTTCTACTATTTCACAATCCCAAGAGAAGGAAAAAGAACCAGTTCCGGTTGAGACAACTACATCCACTCCAGTTGTCAAACCATATAGGCCACCAATTCCTTTCCCTCAACGCTTGAGGAAGGAAAAAGAGGAGGAGGACTATCGCAAATTCATCGATCATATCAAATCCTTGCATATCAACATCCCATTCATTGAAGCTATGGCTCAAATGCCCAAATATGCAAAATTTCTGAAAGATTTGCTTGTTAACCGAAAGAAAATGGAGGAAGCTTCAAGTGTAGTATTAAACGAACAATGTTCAGCAGCCATGTTGAACAAACTTCCTCAGAAAATGAGAGATCCAGGAAGTCTGACTTTACCGTGCCAATTTGGTAATTTGGGTCTCAGCCATGCTCTGGCTGATTCAGGAGCAAGTATAAATCTTATGCCATATTCGTTTTACAAGAAACTTGATTTACCTGAACCAAAACCAATTCGAATGGCAATCCATCTGACAAACAAATCAGTGACGTATCCAAAAGGGATAGTGGAGGACTTACTGGTGAAAGTTGACAAGTTCATATTTCCTGCAGATTTTGTAGTGCTTGATATGGAAGAAGACAATGAAGTTCCTATTATTTTGGGAAGACCATTCTTAAGCACTGCAAGAGCATTAGTTGACATTCATGGATCAAAGTTGACACTAAGAGTCGGAACTGATGCTATCACCTTCGGTCTTGATAGAGCAATGAAGCACTCCAAGGTGAGTGATGATGAGGTTTTCTTTGCTGATGTTTTTGATAACTTATTGGAAAATGAGATATTGGAAGTAAAAGATAAAGACATTGAAAGCATGATGCAACTTGGAGAAGATACGTTTGATGCTGAAAAAGATCTAGAAGAACTGGAAAAACTGCTGGAGGAGATTAATCAAAAAGAAGACTACACGGATAGTAAATCAGAAAAAGAGGAAGCACACCAAAAAGAAACACCTTTTGACTCCGATGTCAAAACTGAGTTGAAAGTTTTACCTGATCATTTGGAGTACGCATACCTAGGAAATAATGAGCAATTCCCTGTGATCATCGCTGCAAATCTCTCACCGCATGAAAAAGAGAGGTTGATTGAAGTTTTGAAAAAGAGAAAGCAAGCTATATCATGGAATATTTCTGATATCAAAGGAATAAATCCATCCTATTGTTCTCACAAAATTTTGATGGAAGAAGGATCAAAACCAGCAGTCCAACCACAAAGGCGATTGAACCCGAAAATGCAAGAAGTTGTGAGAAAAGAGATCGTAAAACTCTTAGATTCGGGAATGATCTACCCTATTTCAGACAGTCCATGGGTAAGCCCCATTCACATTGTCCCAAAGAAGGGAGGAATGACCATCATAATCAATGAAAAGAATGAGCTGATACCAACAAGAACAGTTACAGGGTGGCGAGTGTGCATCGATTATCGAAAGTTAAATGATGCATCCCGCAAAGACCATTTCCCCCTTCCTTTTATCGATCAGATGCTAGAACGTCTTTCTGGAAATGCTTACTATTGTTTCCTAGATGGTTTCTCAGGATACTTTCAAATTCCTATCGTTCCTGAAGATCAAGAAAAGACAACATTCACTTGCCCATACGGAACTTTTGCATACAGACGAATGCCATTCGGACTTTGCAATGCTCCTGCAACCTTCCAAAGATGCATGACAGCCATTTTCCACGACATGGTGGAAAACTTCATGGAAGTGTTTATGGATGATTTTTCAGTGTTTGGAGATTCCTTTGATGCATGTTTAGCTAATCTAGACAAAATGCTTGCTAGATGCGAAGAATCAAATCTGGTTTTGAACTGGGAGAAATGTCATTTCATGGTGCAAGAAGGCATTGTACTAGGGCATAAAATCTCCAAGGAGGGGATTGAGGTGGACAAAGCGAAAATAGAGACAATATCAAAATTGCCACCTCCAACCAACGTCAAAGGGGTCAGAAGTTTTCTAGGTCATGCAGGATTTTACAGAAGGTTCATAAAAGATTTTTCAAAAATCACGCGCCCTTTGACTCAACTTCTGTTAAAGGAAGCAAAGTTTAATTTTTCTTCAGATTGTTTAAATGCTTTCAACAATTTAAAAGAAAAATTAACAACAGCCCCGATAATGGTCGCTCCAAATTGGAATTTGCCATTTGAATTAATGTGTGATGCTAGTGATTTTGCAGTAGGAGCAGTTATGGGACAAAGAATTGAGAAACATTTTCAGCCAATCTACTATGACAGCAAGACGTTAAACCCCACTCAAGCAAATTACACCACAACTGAAAAAGAATTGCTTGCTGTGGTTTATGCTTTTGAGAAATTTCGCTCCTACTTGATCTTGTCAAAAACTATTGTCTTTACTGATCATGCTGCCTTGAAGTATTTATTCAGGAAAGAAGACTCTAAGCAACGATTAATTCGTTGGATCATGTTACTCCAAGAATTTGACATCGAGATTAAAGACAAGAAAGGCATGGAAAATGTGGCTGCTGATCATTTGTCCAGATTAGAGAATCCCAACATCGAAGAACTCAAGGAGTCTGAAATAAATGACAAATTTCCAGATGAATCCTTGATGATGATAGGTGAAGAGGTACCTTGGTATGCAGACATTGTAAACTACTTGGCTGCAGGATTTCTTTTTAAAGGAATGACACATCAACAGAAGAAGAAATTTTTTTCGGACCTCAAGCACTATTATTGGGATGACCCTTACTTATTCCGAAGTTGCACGGATAATGTAGTAAGGAGATGCGTATTCGGAAAAGAAAGTCGTGAGATCATGAAAGGATGTCACGCTGGACCGACTGGGGGGCATCATGGTGCTAATTACACAGCAAGAAAAATCTTTGATGCTGGATTTTACTGGCCTACGATTTTCAAAGATGCTCACATCTTCGTGAAAGAATGTGATGCATGTCAAAGGGCCGGTAACATCTCTTCCCGAAATGAGATGCCCCAAAACAGCATCCAAGTATGTGAAATTTTTGACGTTTGGGGAATCGATTTTATGGGACCATTTCCTTCCTCACGAGGAAACAAATATATTTTGGTAGCTGTTGACTACGTATCAAAGTGGGCTGAAGCGAAAGCTTTACCCACTAACGATGCTCGTGTAGTAGTCAAGTTTTTAAAGAATTTGTTTTCACGTTTTGGTTTCCCTAAAGCTTTGATCAGTGACAGGGGTACACACTTCTGCAATACCCAACTGGAAAAGGTTTTGCAAAAATATGGTGTTCACCATAGAATCGCAACGGCCTATCATCCACAAACCAGTGGGCAAACTGAAGTCACAAATCGAGCTTTAAAAAGAATTCTGGAACGATCAGTGGGAAGTAACAAGAAGGAATGGGCAGATAAACTTAATGATGCGCTGTGGGCATTTCGAACTGCATACAAAACACCTATTGGTAGTACACCATATAGGATGGTCTTTGGAAAAGCATGTCATTTGCCAGTCGAAATCGAACATAAAGCATTTTGGGCATTGAAATCATGCAACTTTGATCCTGTGGAAATTAAAACTAACCGTCTTATGCAGATGAATGCTCTGGAAGAATTAAGGGATGAAGCTTATGGAAACTCTCAAATCTACAAAGAGAAATCAAAGAAATGGCATGATAAAAGATTAAGCAGAGACAAAAAGTTTACCCCTGGAGAAAAAGTATTGCTATTCAATTCCAGGTTGAAACTTTTTCCAAGTAAACTGAAGACGCGTTGGTACGGTCCATTCACAATAAAAGAAGTCTTTTCACATGGTGCAATCGAACTAATTGGAAAAGATGGAGAAAGCTTTAAGGTAAATGGACATCGAGTGAAGCATTACCAGGAAGGAATGTTAGAAGAATAAGAGAAAGAGGATATACCCCTCCAACTCACTGAAAACAATTAAGTGAGGGGTAGAGTCTGGCTCATGACTCAGTTAAAAAGAAGCGCTTGCGGGAGGCAACCCGATGTTTGTTTTGATTTTTAAATTTGGTGTGTTTATTTTCTGTATGTTTGGTGTGAATTTTCTTTTTAGTTTGTGTTTTCAATAAAAGTGCTTTTTAATGGTTTTATTTTTCTGTGAAAGTTACTTTTCAGCTTAGAAACAGGTGATGGTGAGAATGGTGTAAAGTAAATTTCTGAAGTGCAAATTACAATTGGAGCAATGGCATCACATAAGTGTGGGGTGATTCCCCACAAAGAGCAGGATGGAGAACTGAAGCTAACACTGACCAACGGGAGAGCATTATTCGAAGGATGAAGCAAGTATTCGGCCGACACAAGTCAAATCAATTCACTCAGCGAAAAGGAGTAATTGATCTAATAACGTAATGTGTACTTGTCCAGTATACAAAGTGTTAAATTCAAGAATCGCGAAGAGAATCCAAATAATTGCATTACGCGACGTGTCCAAATCTTATACGCGACACGTAAATGCACCTGTTCAGAGAAATTATGCGGAAAAAGATTTAGACCCCACACTTGCCTAAATCTCCAACTGGTTCAAAAAGAAAAGATTTACATGCACTTCAACATCACAAACAGAAAAATGCACTCAACACTTGTCCCACGCAATTCAGGATTTCGACCTCGCCACTACAATACCCCAGGGAAGTCTGTTCCTTTTTCTCCCTTTTTACTTTTATGTGCTTTAATTTTACATACAATGGGGACATTGTATGATTTAAGTGTGGGGTAGGGGGTCGAATAAGGAAACCAAACATTTTTGATAAAAATTAAAAAGTTTTATTGTGTTGAAACTTAAGTTGCAAACGTTGTGTACGATGATCCAATGCGAACTCAAATGTTTAATTGAACCAATAGTATGTTATAGTACATTTGTGGCTTCCCTATCCTAGTGAAATCATGGAACAAAAACACAACCTTGTTTAGTTTGAGGGCCATAATATGTTTAGCATCGTGTACCAGAAATATATCCAGGAGAGCTTATGTAGTCATTGCACTCTAGACTAATATCTCTAACCAATAAGAGTTGAAGTTAAGTTCCCTTGCTTAAGCATATGTTTTTATTTTTTAGGATTTTTAGTTTGAAAAAAAAAATATTACAAATTTTGAGAATAAGAGTCTACAAAGCTATGAAGATCAAGAAATATCATGAAGAAAAATTCCAAAAATCAATGAAGACTCTAGAATAAAGGCAATTTGCCAAGTTATTAGTTATTGTAATTTTTATTTCTAGGTTATTTTTCAATATGTATGCTTGGGGACTTAGTAAAAATACTTTGAGGTTAAGAAAGATTTCTGAGGATATATTCGGAGGGATGCATAAAATGAATGTTGTTCAAAATAAGTGAGCAAGTGTTTTTGAAGATTATTTAGGATTGGGGAAGTTTTAGGAATCATCAGACACAAATGTATGCATTGAGGTTTCGATGTAATGGCTTGGTTCAAGTTGGATTGTTTTAAACAATGTTGGTGATGAAGGTTTTGATATGATGACATGCTAAAGTTAGTTTTGCTTGAGGACAAGCAAAGTTCAAGTGTGGGGTATTTTGATATCGCAATAATTATACATATATTTCGAGCGATATTTATGTATTTTTAGCTATATTTTGGTATGATTTAAGATAAAAGGTACTTATAAAGTTTGAAATTCCATTTTACAGCTAAAAATCATTTCTGAAGAAAAAGGAGAAGAAAATGTGCAAAAATCCGCAAAAAGAAGTGAAAGAAATTACACGAAGAAAAACGAGATCAAAAAGTCAAAGAATTCAAAAAATAGCCGCGTTGGAAAGACGAGAAAACAAAATAAAAATATAAAAAAAAAGAATTTAAATTAATTAATGAGGTTTAATTAAAATAAATTATTGGGAATTAATTATTTAATTTCTAAATAATTTATATTAATTAAATTAATTTAATTTAATTTAAATTGGAAAAAGAAAAAAAAAATAGAAAAGAAACAAAAAAACCCGGAGCCCAAACCAGGAGCCCAAACCCGGAGCCCAAAAGAAGACCCTGATCCGTCCAGCGGAAGAATCCGACCCGACCCCGAACCGACCCGCAACCATTTCGTCTCACATGAAGATCCGCGCTTTAACCCGATTTGCCGACCCGACTCCGATCCGACCCGGGAATTAAGATCCGCGCTTTTATTCGCTGGTGACGTCATTGATGACGTCATCCGATCCGATCCATACCCGGCTTCGATCCAGATCCGACCTGCGATTTCGAACCGTTTTCCCTCACAGAAGATCCGCGCCTCGACCCGGATTCCGACCCAAATTCGATTCGGTACTGTTCATTGGCAATACGACGTCGTTTTGGCTTCCAGATTTGCAAATTCCGATTCCATTCCGTTTTTAACCATTTTTTCCCCACTTTTTCCTATTCTAAACCCATTCATTTCCAACCAATACTCAATAATTCACCACCTTTAAACTTTCCAACCATTTATTCCCATCTTTTTAATTCTTTTGAATTCTTTTTCATTAGATCCAATCTCAATTTATTTCTTTTTGGTATTTAATTCTTCCAATTTTTACTATAAATACCACCATTTTTCACCACAAAAGGAGGAGAAGAAATTGAATCATACACTTTGATACACAAATTTCTCCATACAATTTCTTACCATATCACCACTATACCAAATTCCATCCAACCTTTGAACCACAATTGGGGATTCAAGAGTCAAAAAGCTAAGGAATTGAAGATTGCAGTGGCATTAGGGACTACATCGGGTTTGTTTTATCGACATGTTTAACATTCTCAATATGTTTTCTATGTATGTTGTAACCTTAATTATGAGCTAAATTCTCTTTGCTTTCACTTGGATAATGAAACCTTGAAAATATGATTTGATTTATATTATTCGGATATTAATTGTTATTTATTTTATCATGCATATTTGATCATTTATTTATATATGTTAAGTTTTTGTAATTAATTTTCCCATAACTAAGTTAATATTTTTAAAAGATCACTTTAATTATATTATCTTGAATCATAAATTTTTCATAACCATTGATATTTATGACTAGTAAAGGACAATATTCTAGGAATTGGGCAAAATAAAATACTAAAAATTTAACATGTATATTTTATATCGTACGACCAACTTACGATTTCATATTAGTTTTACGACCACTAAAATTAATAGTTTGATCAAATGTTTGCATGATACGAATTAAATATTGTTAATAAAATTGTTAATTGCATGACAATTGTTTTTAATTAATTTTATTATCAAAACGGTAAAAATTAGATCATGATTTTTAACCAATTTTAGAAATCGGTAAATAACTAATAATATCCATTGCACTTAATATAAATCATTCATTACTAAAAGGTGGAATTAAATCTAAGTGAAAGCATCCTTATCATTCTTGATTCTAAAAAACCAATTCTTGTCCTATATTTATTTTTACACTTTAATCGTTAAAATTCTCATTATTTGTCTTGTTACTAAAAATTCCCACAAGTTACTTATCTTTTAAGTTAATTAGCGACAAATAGTCTAAACATAAATCATACTCGTTTCCCCAAGTGTTCGACATCCGTTCTTACCATTGCTATATTACAACTCAATTAGGTACACTTGCCTAAGTCGTGTAGTAAATTTTAGCATCGGTAATTTCAACCCTATAAATTTAAGACTAGTGAATTTTACACATCACATAGCCTCCTCCTTTCATTTCTTTCTATTAAAATATAGTACTTTCAATTATTTTTTCTTATTAATCCATTGTACTTTGCAGAATCTACCTATTTGTATCACTGTAGTTTCAATCTTTTGTTATTGAAAGCATTGTACGTTGAAAAATCTACCTACTTACACCATCGTACCTTAATTTTTTTCCTTATTAAAGCATTACACTTTGAAAAATCAACCTACTTATAACCTCGTACCTCTGAAACCGGATCATCTATTTTAACACTCGAAGAAAAAGACACATAAGACTATTAAAATTAGATTAAACTACAAATTTGGTCATTGAGTATAGCTATTTTTGCAATTTTGGTCCCAAAAGGTTTTCATTAGCCTTCATTGTCTTTATTTGAGGTTCTTAAAATGTTGTTGGTCCATATTCCAAGTAAAATGAGTAATTTTCGAGATCAAATTAAGAAAATTAACTATACCAAGGGGCCGAAAAACGTCATTTTACTCAAATAGGAACCAAAACCATTATGAAAACCTCAAATATAGGCCAAAACTGAAAAAAAAAATCAGCTTTACTAAGGACCAAAATGTAATCTACTCTAATATTATTAAAAATAGAGTAAGTTACATTTTTGGTCCCTGAGTGTAGACGGTTTTTGCAATTTTGGTCCCAAAAGTTCTCTTACAATTTTGGTCCTTATTTGAGGTTCGTGTAATTTTTTGGTCCCTATTCAAAGTAAAATAACTATTTTGGTCCCTGAGTATGGCTGATGTTTGCAATTTTGGTCCAAAAGATATACCCATTTTACTCGGAACGACAAAAAACATTAAAAAAAACCTCAAATAAGGACCAACATGGTAAGAGAACTTTTTCGAACCAAAACTGAAAAATCGTCTAAACCCATGGACCAAAAATGCAATTTACTCTTAAAAATTTAGGCTATTATTTTAAATTAGGTTTGTGACCTTTCTTAGAATCACACTATTAGTTCGATAAGTTGCTGTTTCTCCGTATGTGACACTTTGATATAGATTTCTCTTGGGTACCTATAGTTTTTTATATAATATACTTATTTTAAATCCTGTTAAGATATTTGGTCATTAATAAACTTTTGTACTACCTTTGCAGCATCATCAGGATTGTTCTTCACGGGTGCATATGCAAGCCATGGATCTGTCACATGATAATTCAAAAGATGGTCAGAATGGCAATATTGTAAATTGATGAAATGAGCAATAATCTTTTTACTTACTATCAATCCAACTCATCTCCAACCACCATCTTTCCTAAAACAGATTGTTCCATAAATTAAGAATAATGAGATAAATATTTTAATAAAAACAAAAACCAATCAAATAAGAAAATAAGAAAATATATAAACCATTCTATAAGAAGGCACTTGAATAAAGAAGTGAATGCACATTACCAATTCGCCATGGCCATGAGGTGTTGTCTCATAAGTGAAATATAAGGGGTTTATAATTAGGAATATTACTAATATTATATACTTTACAAAGTTCTTCAAATGTATTCTGTACATATTATTTGCATCTACATCAAGCCTATCATCATTATCAGCCAAACAAGCAACCTTTTCCTGAAACATAGTAGAATGATTAAACGACAAAAATAACCTTGATTCAATTGTATCCAAGACATTCCCCAAGCCCGCTGATAGAGAACAGGTCATATATTAACATAGGGCAAACATAGAGGTACCTGATTGTAATATTTTCTATTTTCTGTTTTGCCCCTATCTAGTATCATCCCTAGGCTAGTATAAATAAGTTTAGTCTTAGGAGTATTGGATCATTTAGTCTTTTGCATTTATAGTCATCGGAATTAGCTTAGGTAGGAGGTCAACTCTTTTGAGACCCTCTTTGATTTAGGGCAGGAAGGATAATCATTTAAATAACTTCTCTGATTTGTTATTTTGTTATCTCTATTTCAAGTTCATAGTAATCAAGCATTCAATCCACTGTTCTTCATTATTGTTTTAAGATTATTATCACCCGACCTCGTGCGACAAGAACAAATGCAACATTTTGTATTTGCTTGACACTAGTTTCGTCACATTTGATAAACTTATCATCTCCAAATGTTAGAACTTCGTCTGATGAGATCTGCAGAAATGTGGTTGAAAACCTTTAAAAAAACAAGCAAACGAAACCTAATTTGCTCTGATTGAGTGCCAAAAAAGATAGTTTAGTAGCTTACAGAAGGTGTGAAGCCATCAAATGGATTGTTTCCTGCCTTTGAATCTGCTAAGAGCTTTGTGGCAGTTTTGATATATGATGCCAAACCCAAGAATAGCTTGATTGTTCTAACAGTATGAATAGAGTATGAGGAGAGAGAAAATGAATTGTAATTATGTATGTTGTTATTGATGGATACTACTTTGTATATAATACAAAAGTACGTTGCTATTCTGTATCTATCACTAACTATCAATAATTACAATGATCTAACTAACAGATTGGTAACAAGTCTTCTCCACGTGTTGAATCTTAACATCCTCCCCTCAAGTTGGACCTTGGTTAATATCTTGAAGGTTCAACTTGCACAAAAGGATATGGAACTGTGGTCCACATAATCTCTTTGTGAATAAATCGGCAAGTTGTTGTTTTGTTGATATATGCTTTGGAAGTACAAAACCAAGTTTGTATTGATCTCTCACCAGATGACAATCAATATTCTGATGCTTTGTTCTCTCATGAAATATAGGATTTTCTGTGATATGTATTGCTGTTTTGTTATCACGCCATAATGCAACAGGGATATTCATCTTAACCTTCAAATCTCTACAGAAGTAACAAATCCATAGTAATTCACACACAATTACAGCTAAACTTCTGTATTCTGCTTCACATATTAACTAATCCATAGTAATCCATACTAATGCAAAAGGGTTAAACTAAGAAACATCAACATACTTTCATTAATCTGTTTATTATAGCATTGTGCTTTCATTTATTCTCTATTAAAATGTTTTAGTATTGTATTGATGCCTATATGAACAACCCCCATGAAGGTTTATATTGTCTCTATGAATATGAATGATTCTAAGTTGGTGGCACTAGCCTACTTGTGTGGAATAGACAATACTTAATTTCCGTGAAATTAGAACCTAAAACTAAAAGACAAATAGATGAAGAATGTGTGTGGGGTGTGTGTTTGTGTGTGTGAATGTGTGTGAATGTGTGTGTGTTTGTTTGTGTGTGTGTGTGTTTGTTTGTGGGGGTGGGAGTAGGTGTCAGTTTATGGGTATGTGTGTGTGTTTGTGGAGGTGTGGGTGGGGTGGGGTAGGGGGTGGGGGTGGGGTAGGCTTTGTAGTGGGTGGGTGTGTTAACGTGGGGGTAGGTAGAGGTGGATGGGGTGAGAGTGGGTGTGTGTTTATATTTTAGAAAAATTTTAGAAATAAAAAAAGTGTGGAAAACAATGATTATCGGTTTTCCAAAAATTTCTAATTTCTATGTAATTTTAGAAAACTAAAAATTTTTATTTTCTGTGAAAAATTTAGAAAAATAAACGAACTAAACGTATTTTCAAAATTTTCATTATTCATGGAAAGTTTTTCCGAAAAACGGCACATTTTTCTGCAACTAAATGCAACACTATAGTTTCAAAATAAAGAGTAATTTGTATTGGACATCACTTTTTATACAGAGACCCAAAAAACATTATTACTATTTCCATGGGTCAGTTTGTATTTGATGTTATTAGTTTGTTTGTTTTCTGATTTATATAACATATTTTTTAGTACCAAAAAATATCACAATATGGGAAACGATGTAGATAATAGGGAAATCTACGAAAAATTCTCAAATTTTGATCCAGTTTATAATTTAATCCAAAATTAATTTTTATTAACAAAAAAGGAGAGGATACCGGGTAATTTATTCACCCAACCCTTTTTAACCTTTTTGATGGATAACTTGCTGAGGTGGCATTAGATAATGACAAGTAGGGGTGAGCAAACCCAAACCAAGAAACCGAGAAACCAACTAAAACCGATGAAACCAAAACCGAAAAAACCGAAATTGATGCAAAACCGACGGTTAGGGTTTGAATTTTTTTAAAAACCGAAAAATCGGGTTCGGTTTCGATTTTTACCCAGAAACAGACCCATCCAACCCGAGAAACCGACCCATACTTAAAACCGACAAACCGTCCCAAGAAACCGACCCATCCAACCCGAGAAACCACCTCATACTTCATTGTTTTTTGGTTGTAATAGACTATTTCGGGCTTTGGTTGTGACTTGTAATAGACTATTTGTTGTAAGACTCATGTTTTTTTGAAGTATTTAACTTAAATTTGATGTTTTTTGAAGTATTTAACTTGTTGCTTCAATTATGAAAAATGGGTTAAAACCCAAAACCCATGGGTTTAAACCCAGAACCCGTAAATATATGGGTTGAACCCAAGAAACCGAAAAACCGCCCAAACCGACCTCAGAACCCGAGAAACCGAACCGACCAGAAACCGATCCTATTGGGTTCTGAAAACCATAAACCGACCATTTATGGGTTGGGTTGGGTTTGGGTCCAAAACCGACTCAAACCTACCCATGCACACCCTGACAAGGAGGCCGAGGTGGCTTTGACTAAGAAAGTCAAAATTAGATTTCTATTTCTACGTTCCAAGACTTCTTCTTTGGATCCTTTTTCTATTTCCTCATATCATCATACTTAAACTCGTTTACACATGGTAGAGATCGGTGGTCCTCCCTACTGAGAAAACCCCCACGCCTAACGTGACCACGTTTTCACTTGAGGATTCCCGTTTAGCGGCATTCTTACAGTTGAACTCTCCATTGAAGGAAAACATGTACCTGAAATATGTCGGCTATATACCTTACAAGAGGTAGAGTTGGCTGAAAAATGGACGATATTTCTGCATCAATTGTCGGAATCTGGAAAACTAGATTTATGATAGTGTAGGAGATTGTCAGTATGATCACCAAGAAGACGATTGTTAACGGATTCGAGGTAAGAAAAATCAAAATAGAGAAAGAGGACTCCCCAATTTCTTCTGATTGTTCCCCTTTGATTCAGGTTGTGAATTCATGTATTTCTCTTGGATTAGTCGATCACGCACATGAACTGCTCGATGAAATGCGCATGTGTGGTGTCAAAACCAAATCTTTTGTGTATTCCCTTTTTCTTCATGTTGTCTTGTTCTTCTTCTGTCAATATCACCACCTTGGTTGTTGTTGACTCTATTTCACCTCCTAATGCTACCAGGTGGTTGTATTAAATCTTTGTTTTTTTTTTAATGTCTTTTGAAAATTTTATGATCTGGGTATTAAAGAAGATTTTGATTTATGGGTACATGGCTTCTTGAAGCGTGATTAGGTGGTTGCTGATAAGGCTGGAGGGAGTGGTGCCACCGAAACCGCACTCCCTCCCCCGCCACATAAGCGCCATGTCACTTTTTACCATACAAGTGTGGTTTCATGCCACACCAAGGGAGTGAGATTATGGTAAAGAGAGAGAAAAATCAAAAAAAGAAGAAGAAGGTGATTGGTTGAAAGAGAAGAGAGAGAACAAATAAAAGAGGAGAGAGAGAGAGTGAAAGTGCAACAAGGGAGTACCGCACTGCGGCCAAGACCGCACCAGACCGCGGTCTGGGGGCGGTGTTCCTGGTCTACGTGGCACAAAGTGCGGTCTGGGACCGCACCCACACCCTTCAGCCTAAGAAGAGCTTACAGGAATCCAATTATGGCCCACACCCTTCAAGACTTGAAGTCTTGGAAGTCACCTGCAACAAGCAAACAGGTCATGTCATCAAGCTTGAAGTCACAGGGCGTTATACCAAGATTTCTTTGGTTTTGGAAGTGAGATAAGCCATTCATTGCAGAACTTAAGCCAAAGAATCATCTTGATCTTTCCTACAATACAATTCTTTTAAGAGTAAATTAGACCAATGGTCTCTATGGTTTGGGGTAATCTGCACGTTTGGTCCCTAATTATTTTTTAACTCGGAAGGTCCCTACTGTTTGTTTTTGTTACGCGCTTGGTCTCTGTATTACCTAAAAAGATTATTTTGCCATTGATTTTTTAATTTATTTAAATAAGCACACCCCAACTCCACCCCATTCACCTTACCATACCTACCCCGTCATTTTTCTCCATGTAAATAATAGTTTTTTTAGGTAAGACAGGACCAAGCGCGTAAAAAAGACAAATAGTAAGGACGAAGCCCGTAACAAAAACAAGTAGTAGGGACCTTCCAAGTTAAAAAAATAAGTTAGGAACCAAGCACGCAAATCACCCCAAACCATAGGGACCATTCGTGTAATTTACTCTTCTTTTAATGGAACCATTCCTACCTTCATTGGTTCTTTGAGTCGATTAATTTACCTTGACCTGTCCACATGGTTGTAGAACTCGCTACTCGGTACCTGTTCGGCCGACTTTCGAGTACTCGCGAGTACTCGGGGAGTACTCGGATTTGGTAATTCATGTAAAAATATTTTTGGGGAAATTTTATATGTCAAAATCATAAGTTAAAACCATAAGTTGATTGAAATATATAACAAAATTAGATACATGTGAATACACAAAAAACAAAAAAACACACAATGATCTCACTTCGTGAATAATTACTGAAAATTTAAGATATATATATATATATATATATATATATATATATATATATATATATATAAAATCACATATATGTATGTCAACTATAAATCATTAAGTATATTATACATATTAATCATGAAGTTGGCCAAGTTTTACAACACTATTCGCTTCAGTAAGGGGCCGATCGGAGAGTACTCGGATTCTATAACTCGCATCGGTAAGAGTGTGACAACCCGGAACATCTATCTTGTACACTTAGTCAATTCAATCAATGTTAAACTTGTTCTGTTAACTTCTTGTACTGCTTAAGGGTTCATTTGCGAGTTCTAAGCTTGAATACAGCCGAGGTTGAGGTTAAGAGTGAGTCAACAAGTCGTATAGTGACAAAACCGGGCCATACACACCTTTAGGAGGAGTGTACGGCCGTACACATGGGTGTGCGGCCGCACACCCCCCTTATGGCAGCACACCCACCCTTATATAAAGGGTAGACCCCTTTCCTTTCATTCCTTTCACACCTTGGCAGCACACAACATCATTTCTCTCAAGCTTCATCAACCGCGAACCCCCCCCCCCCCCACAAAGCTTCAAAACGTGAGTAATCCATCCTTTAGCTTGTTGTGCTTGAAGAACCTCTTGATCTAAGCCTTGGTTCATCATATCCCGTCATGTTCTTCACCCACTTTGAAGGAGTGCGGTCGCACACCCCATAAGGTGGTCGCACACTCCTAAAAGACCCTCCAAAGTGAGAGTTTGACTTCCATATTCGAGTTGGACATGACCCTAGCCTTGCTGCACCTTAAAGTCGGCATTTTGGACACAAGCATGAAGGGTGTACGATCGCACACCCCTGTGTACGGCTGCACACACCTTTGTGCAGCAGCACACTCCCTTGTGCAGCAACACACACCTTTGTGCGACCACACACACACACACCCTAGGACCACAAACCCATTTCTAAGACCCTTAACTTGTACTACAACTAAGTATGGACCTAGAACACTTCATGGATGCAAGTATGGACCTTGAACACACCTCAAAGACACCTTCCATCATGAGTGTATGGCCGCACACCCCATGGGCCGCACACCCATGGCCGCACACACCTTTAAAGTGGCCATACATCTCCCTCATTCAATCCTTTAAGGTTCTAACACTTAGTGCAAGTAGTTCCAAGTCCCTAGAGTGGTTCCCCATCATATCTAGTAGTGAAATACCTTCATTTGACTCCTTTATGTGTCATTTCATGTTGATTAGGATCAAATCATGTTCAAGGCTTCACTTGAACATTCATCATCCCGTATCGATCCTTCATTCAAACCACCACCCGAGGTGAGTTCATACCCCTATGCTTTTCCGAGTTTTTCATGTTTTCAGGGGGGGAATACAAGCAAAAGTACAAGGAACCTTGTGCTCAAAATATATTATTTTGTTTAAGATAATTATATTTTCAATATACTTTGAACATGGAAAACAGTTTTACCAAATGGGTTAAGAAATCAACTCGCAGAAACAGTTTTCAAAACTAAGGCAATGAACTTATGAATCATGAAGTAAAAGATATCATTTTATAAAGGATTCATGTTAATTACAAGAAAAGGATTTTCAGCATTATTACTTGTAAATTTGTTAGTCTAGTTGGAGACACGTCCTTGGTAACACTCACCACCGAAACAGAGTGTAGGACTAGCACTTATGACCAGAATCTCTTGTAGGGAGAGCGTGACTGTTGTGTATAGATCTATACGCGACTGACTATCCCGCACCTCACTGCTAGCTACAGTGGGACCGGCAGGTCTACGGGTGACAAAGTCATGAAGGATATTGGCCCCATTACGTGCCATATCCAGTTAATGTATGGTCATGACACTCACAATATAGATAACAGAGATTTACTTATGTAATAATGGATCAAGTGAACTAACCTCAAAGTAATAACCGATTGATTACTGGAAGGTATTAACAATACCTTCAGGATTTAGTTCACCACGTTTTTATTAGTTTTGTTTATGTAATAAGGCTAATATACCTCACTGGGAGTAACCAGGGTTTTTCAAAGGAAACTACTTTCATCGATATAAGTATGGTAGATACTTGTACACTTCAGTTTAGAACGGATAACCAACAATCAACTTTTAGGGAAAATATAGGATTTTCCCGGGATAACACGACATTTTCATAAACGGATGGTTTAACATTTATCTAAAGGGACATTCATATTCATTCCATGATTCCTTGGATTGTACATATCTTGTATGAATCTGGAAGTCATGGAAGGAATGGGTTTTCAAACATGCTTTTCATAAAAAAAATATGGGATTTTCTTGAGGAACACTTTTCAAAAGAATCAAAGAACATTTTCTACCAAAACTAAATGCTTATGAACTCACCAGCTTTATGTTGATATTCTTTCAAACTGCTTGTATTCTCAGGAAATCAGTAGACATGTACTTCTTGGATTTTGAGAAGCCGAAGCAATAAGAGTCATGTTTTTTTTTATATATTTTACATACTTTTGATGTATTTAAAACAAGTTTCAAACTGATGTAAACATTTTTCATATGTGTATCCATTGTATTGGTTGTGTTGCTATGATTGCTATTATACACTGGTTGTGATGCTAAACATGACGTCCTCCACCCCGGAACGTTTCCGCCATTCCGGTTTCGGGGTGTGACAAAGAGACCAAGTAGGGAGTACTCGGACGAGTAATCGGCCAACTCGATGAGTTTTACAACAATGTCTGTCCAAGAACTCTCTTTATGGCACCATTCCTCCAGAGTTTGGAAACCTCACCAAGATATGCTGGAATGTGTAGTGTTGAAAACCTGAAGTGGTTGTCTCATCTATCACATTTAAAGAAACTTATGAATGGATGAGATTTCCCTAGTCAAACAAAAGCACTAGGTAGATGTAATTCCGAGTCTTTGGAAACTCTCATGGTTAAGTTTAGATGGATGTGAGCTGTCACAGGTGATGCATTCATATTCTTCATTTCTCAACTCTTTTTCATCATATATTGTTGACCTTTCTCTTGGAAACAAGAGGAGTAAATTATACGAATGGCCCCTATGGTTTTGGGTAATTTGCATGTTTGGTCCCTAACTTATTTTTTTAAGGTGGAAAGTCCCTACTTTTTGTTTTTGTTACGCACTTGGTCCCTACTCTTTGTTTTTGTTATGCGTTTGGCCCTTGTCTTACCTAAAAAGACTATTATTTAAATAGGGAAAAATGGTGGGGTAGGTAAGGTAATGTGAGGGTTTGGGGTTAGGGTTGGGGGTGTGTTTATTTAAATAAATTAAAAAATCAAGGACAAAATAGTCTTTTTAGGTATGATAGGGACCAAATGTGTAACAAAAAACAAACACTAGAGACCTTCCGAATTAAAAAATAAGTTAAGGACCAAATGCACAAATTACCCTAAACCATAGGGACCATTCGTGTAAAATACTGAAACAACAGTCTCAACGCATCCATGTATCATTGGTTGTTCCCATTAACCAGCAATAAGCTTCAAATCCTTGATCTCTCTAGCAACATGTTAGATGGGATACCCCAATATCTTAGTAACCTCTGTCCGAACACTTTGTACTTCAATAACAACTTTGTTGTTGTCAAATTTCCTGATTTTCTCAACAAATTGTTCGGGTGCACATCGTTTTCAGTACAATGGTTGGATGCTTAAGGAAGCCATTTTACAGGGTTATTGTTTGAAGTTAACTTGGTAATATGTATTGTATTGTATTGAATGTAAATCACACACATGAGAGATATATGTAATTCAGAAATTTACACTTTAGACCCTATCATACTAAGTATTGTTATTATTATCTAATATTCCCCCACAAGCTAAGGCCAGGAAGTAATCCACAACTTGGATTGTAATAGGAGAAAGCGTTGTGAAGATAGAGGCTTTGTGAAGACGTCTGCAATCTGATCGTTCATGTTGATGTATTGAACCGAGAGTTTTCCTTGTCCTACCTTTTCCCGAACAAAGTGGAAATCCACCTCAACATGTTTGGTGTGTGCATGAAATACAAGATTGGCTGAAAGATAGGTAGCACCTAGGTTATCACACCATAATGTAGGAACAATCTTGAGAGGAACACGAAGTTCTCCTAGAAGAGCTTGAAGCCAAGTAAGTTCGGCCACCGTATCTGCTAGGGCCTTGTACTCAGACTCTGTTGATGACCGAGAGACTGTGCGTTGTTTACGAGCAGACCAGGAATCAAGATTAGAACCAAGATATATCACATAGCCCCCGGTGGATCGATGGTCATCTGGACAACCAACCCAATCTGCGTCAGTTGGCTGTAATGGAAGGGTCAGTAGTATCGGTATAGGCATGAAGCTTTAAACCAGAGTGACATTGTAACGTCAACCCATAAGACGCAATTCCTTGAAGATAGCGTAAGATACGCTTGACGACAACCAATGATACTCTATGGGTGAATGCATAAATCGACAAACTTTGTTAACTGCAAACGTGATGTCTCGCCGGGAAAGGGTAACATACTGGAGGGCACCAACAAGTTGTCTATATTGAACAGGATTATCAAAAGCTTTACTGTCACCGATGGGGAGATTGGCATTTGTATCCATTGGAGAGGGGACTAGTTTTGACGTGGATAGGCCGGCGTGTTGGATCAACTCAAGAATATACTTTCGGTTGAGACAAGATGATAGAATCTGGTTGATCATGTACTTCAACACCAAGGAAATATGAAAAAGCTCCCATATCTTGCACATAAAAGGATTTTCTTAGGTTATCAACCACTTGATTTATAGCTTGGGAATTGTTACCTGTAAGAACAATGTCATCAACATAAACTAACATGTACATTAGGATTCCTTGAGACGAATAGAAAAACAATGATGTGTCGGTTTGAGGACCCCGGAATCCAAGAGCCACAAGGGCATTAGAAAACCTATGAAACCAGGCCCTTGGAGCTTGTTTCAGTCTATATAGCGACTTGTGTAGAAGACAAACATGATCTGGTTTTGTGGGATCAACAAACCCTGGTGGTTGCCGTAAATAAATTGTTTCTTTTAGATCCCCATGTAAAAAGCATTTTTTACATCAAGTTGTCGTAACGACCATTTTTGTGATACCGCTAAGGAGAGAACAACGCGAATAGAAGTTGCTTCGACAACCGGACTAAATGTCTCATGATAATCAATACCCGGTTGTTGTTTGAAACCCTTAGCAACAAGCCGTGCGTTGTACCGTTTGATCGCACTTGTCTGGTCCTTTTTTAAATTATAGACCCATTTACAATCAAAAATATTTGTATTCTTTTGTCGGGGAACCAACGACCACGTAACATTTTGCATTAAGGCGAAATACTCCTCGGACATCGATGAGCGCCACTGTAGATGTGCGTTGGCAATAGTAAAGTTGGGAGGTTCAATATGAGAGTAGTTTGTAGTAGTGTGGAATGAGGAGGGTGGGTAAGGTTTGGTTGGTTTTGGATTATATCGGAGATTAGAAGGCCATGAGAGCGGGAGATTAGAGGTGGTAGACGATGCAGGAGTAAAGACAGGGGGCTGAGATGAGGTGGGGATGGCGGGTTCAGATTGTGTTTGTGTAGTGGTGGAGGAGGTTGTTTGGCGTTCGCACTGATGCTTATAGGTACGGATTAATGGAGGTGGAATATGGGTTGAAGACACTAGAATTGTCAAATTAGGTGGAGACTGATCTAGTAATGGTTTAGGGTTAGGATATGACGATACATAAGGGGCAGAAACAGGTTCTTGTTGGTCATTCTGATGAGGTTGGTGGGCTGCAGATTTAGCAAAGGGAAAGGATATTTCATTAAAGCGGACATGACAAGCGATATAGATGCGTTCGGAAGATAGGTCAAAGCATCGGTAGCCGTGATGTGAGGGACTGTAGCCTAAAAAGTCACACATGGTGGAATGGAAAACCATTTTATGTTTGTTATATGGACAAAGGTGGGGATAACATTGACAACCGAATACTTGTAGAAAGGAGAAATGGGGTGGGTGTGTGTAACACCCCAGTTTTCAAGTAATTTCAAATCCATCATTGAGTTTTAATTATGTCACTTTTGATCCTTGGATTGGAATGAAGTGGCCATGGGAAGCCCTAGTGGTAAAATGGTAATTTATGGAGCAGGAGTTGTACGATGGGCGTACATTTGAGTACGCTAAGCGTATAAGGGCGCACCTAGTATGTTGGGCGTACGCATATGTATGCAGGGCGTACGTGTGTATGGGTGAAAACCCTAATTCTTAGGGCTTGTGGAGTATTTAAGCATCTTATGGACCATTTCTCCCATCTGTTTCCAGCCTCCAAGTCCTTGGGTCATTTTGGCAAAACCGTAACCTCCATAAGTGTATGTTGTGAGCTAAAAGGTGATCCTTGTATGTTTGAAGAGTAAGAAGTTGCATCAAGAATCTTGGGAACATGAAGCAAGGCTTGGATCTGGAGTTTAGGCTTCCTTTTCTATCATCCAAAGGTATAATGTTCATACCTTTATGATTGTTTTGTTAGATCTCGTATTGGGTTCTTTTATGCTTCCTTTTTGCTCTCAAATCCTCCATTTTGGAACATGGCATGTTCTGTGTGATTTGAGCTGTCCTTTCAGACCCTTGGAGGGGTCCTTAATCATAAAAATGAGGTTCCTATGGCTAGAAGTGTCCCATGCATTTGGTAGAAAGGTCTTAATGGATTAAGACCTTGTATTAAGAACATTTGGACGTATAAATTCTTAAAGTTGGAGACTTTATGACTCTATTGTGCATTTGGACCATGGATCTGTAATTTAGGCTTAAGTGCTTAAGCCATTAAGCACATATTGGACTTTTGGATCTGCCAGGGTACGCCCGGCGTAGGGAGGAGTAGGCCCCGCATACTTAGTCAGCCTCCCCATAACTTGGTCACTGCGAGGTCTCGTGTACGCTGAGCGTACCTCCGGCGTACGCCTCGCGTACGCGACTGTTTTGGGCTCCTTTGCTTTGGTCTTCGGGTATTGGGCCATCTGTTGGGCTTTGATCCTTGGGCCCTAATGGGCTATCTGGATAAGTGTTTTTTGGGCTAATTATAGGATCGGACCTTGGATAAGGCCCAATAAGGAGTAATTTGAGCCTTTTTGGATCAAGATTTAGGTTTGGTTTGTATTGGGTTGTGTTGGGCCGTCTGGAATTTTATGGTTTGGGCTTTTGGCTTGCTGGATCTTTTTGAGTGAAGGACATGAACTGAATTAGGCCCAACTTGGAAATTTGGGCCATAATCGAACTTAAGAAGTTTATTTTGATTTTGGGCCTTTTTTCATTAGTTGGGCCTTCAGTTTGGGCAATGCTTGAGGAAGGGTAAAAAGGTCTTTTACCCTGAATTGGACTCATAGTATGAGTCAGTGGCTAGATGTTAATGGATTGTCATTTTGGTACCTGTTAGCGCTCGTGTGATAATGGATTTGCAGTCAGAGATTGTTCATGGAATCAATTGTTGATGAGGTGTTGTTTTGATGCTGGCGATTCGGGGATCTGGCAGCCAGCAGCCATGGATCGTTGTGTATTCGGCAGTGCGAGGTGAGTTTTCCTCACTATACTTATGGGTCGAAGGCACCAATGTCGGCCCTGTTGGATTGCTATCTTGGTTTTGATGGGTTTTGAGCATTCTAACACTTCCTAAGTGTACATGCAACCCTAATAACCTTGGATCTATGTTTGTCTAATTATCATGCAAAGTTGAATTCCAATGTTATATTCCTATCTAGCATACATGGGGAACAAATTTTAACTTGGATGAAAGATAGAATAACTTACCTTGTTGTTGCTTATGATCCTTGAAACCTTGTGAGCCTAGCACCCCAAGTGTGATGCCTCAAATGCTTCACACAACACCAAATGCTTTTGGAATGACTTTAGAGAGAATACACACTTCTAAAATCGGTCTAGCCCTCTTGTTTCTTATGTGTAGCCTATTTTGGTGGAGAATGGGTTTCTTATATAGTGTTGACACATCTAGGGTTACACCATGTAAACCCTAATGTGTCATGACTCTTCATTTCCATGACCCATGGGTTTGTAACTCCCATGGAGCATCCATGGAGCATCCTATGGGTGGAACCCAACTTGATAATCCATGGAGCCTCTTAGCCCACTATATAAGATATGGAAGATTTACATAATCTACCCATATATTTAATTAGTTATCTTTTGATCACTTAATTAATTCTAAATTAATTCTTGATCAAACTAATTAAATAATATTATTAATATATTAGAACTTATAATATATTAATAAACCATAAGTGTTATTTCTCTCATTTTAGTTTATCCAATTGCATGGTGCCATGCAACCCAAATGGACCATGCCGGGTCGGGTCAAGTACATACCAGAAATAGTTATGGACTTAGACACCTTATCCAACAGTCTCCCACTTAGATAAGTCTAATAACTATAACTGCAATACTTCAGGAACCGATCGGCAATCGTAGCTCTTTCAAGGTCTCTCGGAACTGAGAAGATGATGATACGCCATTTAAGATAAGTGATCATATAATCCTCTGTTCTAGATATCAGCCGGACAAATACATGGAACAATGTCTTACTTATTGTCCAGCAGTTTGTTTCCCGATTTCTGATTTGTTTGACAAAGAACTTAATTGAACACATCAACTTAGTTCTGACCGGGCCCGGTACATAGGTCAAAACAAAATCATCGAGGGGCCCAGATATCAGCTTCTAATCCAAGAAGGAACAGATAAACTTTGACTCATATGTTTGTTCTACCACTCATTGAATTATACACAAAAGCACGTTTTATAACATCGAGTTACCAATGCGTTAACGTACAATCAATGCATAACCAACTCATAAGTAACAAATCATATCTCTAGGTTTGAAGACTTATATGATATTACCGTCTCACGATCACTCGAGATAAATTCCATGAAGTGATTCCAGTGAGCGTGGGTTGAGTCCAATGCTCAGAACTTATAAGCACTCATGAGTGTTGTAGCCATGTCCAACAACTTAGACCTCTGCAACCAATCATGACAGTCTTGATTCATACCTACTTCCGACATATGACCGACTGTGGAGGTTCGAATAATATGATATACCAAACATAATTATTCTGGAAGTCAAAACATGCAAAAGAAATATAGTAAACGATCGACAAGAGATAGCAACACTTTACTCATAAATAAAACACCTTTTATTCATCATCTAATGTCAATTACACTTTACAAATTTCAAGGTTATCTAACTACTAAATCTAATATCATCCTTCAGCCCTATGCTCCGAGCATGCTGGAGATGCTTAACCCGAGTCAGTCCCTTCATGAGGGGATCTGCTGGATTCTCATCCGATGATACCCTCTTTGCCACGAGGAGTACTTCTTCTATTCGATGTCTGATGAAATGGTATTTTCTCTCGATGTGTCTGGATCTCCCGTGATCCCTTGGTTCCTTGGCTAAGGCAACTGCACTTTCACTATCACAGAAAATTTCCATTGGCTCTTTAATAGCTGGTACAACTCCAAGGTCTCCAATGAAGTTCTTCAGCCATATCGCCTCCTTTGCTGCCTCGCTAGCTGCTATATACTCTGATTCGCAAGTTGAATCAACCACTGTCTCTTGCTTGGAACTCTTCCAAGAAATTTCTCCTCCATTTAAGGTAAAGACCCAGCCTGACTGAGAGCGGAAATTATCCCTATCAGTCTGAAAGCTAGCATCACTATACCCTACAACTCTCAAGTCTTCACTCCCACCGAGGGTAAGGACCCAGTCCTTAGTCCTCCGTAGGTACTTGAGGATATTCTTTACCGCAGTCCAGTGTGCCTTGCCAGGGTTCCCCTGATACCTGCTAACCATGCTCAAAGAAAAGGCTACATCAGGTCGAGTACACGTTATAGCATACATGATCGATCCTACAGCCGAAGCATAAGGTATTCGACTTTCTGCTATCTCAGCCTCAGTACTAGGGCTTTGTGTCTTACTCAATCTGGCGTTACTCTGGATGGGTAACTCTCCTTTCTTGGAGTCCTGCATGCCGAATCTCTTCAACACCTTATCCAAGTAAGTACTCTGACTAAGTCCAATTAGTCTTTTACTCCGGTCTCTCAAGATCCTTATCCCTAGAATATAGGCAGCTTCTCCTAGGTCCTTCATAGAGAAACACTTCCCAAGCCAGGACTTAACTTCCTGCAGAGTTGGGATGTCATTTCCTATGAGTAGTATGTCATCCACATACAATACCAAAAGCTAACTATACTCCCACTAGCCTTGAAATATACACAAGATTCATCTTCACTCCTAGAAAAGTCAAATTCCTTGACTTTCTCATCAAAGCAAAGATTCCATCTGCGAGGTGCTTGCTTTAACCCATAAATGGATTTCTCAAGCTTACACACTTTATTAGGGTACTCTGTATTGACAAAACCCTCTGGCTGACTCATGTAAACATCCTCAGCCAACTTTCCATTAAGGAAAGCGGTTTTGACATCCATTTTCCATATTTCATAGTCATGAAATGCAGCTATGGCTAACAGAACCCTAATAGACTTAATCTTGGCCACTGGAGAAAAGGTCTTATCATAATCAACTCCCGGAGTTTGTGAGAAACCCTTTGCAACCAGTCGTGCCTTATAAGTGTGTACATTACCATCCATGTCGGTCTTCTTCTTGAAGATCCATTTGCACCCGACAGTCTTACGACCTGGTACATTCTCAACCAAGTTCCAAACTTGATTGTCATACATGGACTGTATCTCGCTGTCCATTGCCTCTTTCCACTTGGCTGACTCAAGGCCTGCCATGGCTTCCGCGTAACTGTTAGGTTCATCTAGACCTATCAGTGTCTCATCACTGATAAGTGTATCACCTTCTGCAGTAATATGGAATCCATAGTAATGCTCAGGTGCATTCCTAACCCTTGTGGAACGCCTCAGAGGTACATACTTGTCAATTGGCTGAACAGAAGTTTCCTCCTCAAGTTGAGTGCTAGGGTTTGAAGTTCCTTCACCACTTGACTCTTGAATTTCTTCAAGGTCAACTTGCCTCCCACTGTCTCCTTGGCTTATGAACTCTCTCTCTCGAAAGAATGCCCTCCTAGCTACAAAGACCACATTCTCACTAGGTCTGTAGAAGAGGTAACCAAAGGATTTCTGTGGGTAGCCGATGAAAATACACCTCTCACTTCGAGGTTCGAGCTTATCATGAGTCTCGTGTCTCACGAAAGCCTCGCAACCCCAAATCTTAATGTGGTCTAGTTTGGGTACTTTACCAGTCCACATCTCATGAGGAGTTTTGGCAACTTTCTTTGTGGGAACTAGATTAAGGATATGGGCAGCAGTCTCTAAGGCATACCCCCAAAATGAGATTGGTAGCAAAGCTCGACTCATCATGGAACGAACCATATCCAACAAGGTTCGATTACGCCTCTCAGCTACACCATTCAACTGCGGTGTCCTGGGAGGTGTCAATTGTGAGACAATCCCACATTCCCTAAGATAGTCGAGGAACTCTGAACTAAGATACTCACCACCTCGATCGGATCGAAGCATCTTAATGTTCCTGCCTAATTGATTCTCGACTTCCTGTTTAAACTCTTTAAACCTCTCAAAAGTCTCTGACTTATGCTTGATTAAGTAGACATATCCATATCTACTGTAATCATCAGTAAAAGTCAAATAATAACGATTAGCATCCCTTGTGGCATGTTTGAAGGGCCCACACACATCTGTGTGTATAAGATCCAACAAACCTTCACCCCTCTCACAAGAACCTGTGAAGGGTGACTTTGTCATTTTTCCAAGTAAGCATGATTCGCAACTATCATCTGACTTTAGGTCAAATGACTCCAATACTCCATCCTTTTGGAGTTGGCCTATGCGTTTCTTGCTTATATGTCCAAGACGACAATGCCATAATGATGCTTTATCCAAGTTATTATCATTAACAGAATCAATACACAATACATTATTTCCTAAGTTATCAACCACAGATACAGTTTCATACACACCATCACAAGGTAATGCTTTAAAATAAAGAACATTATTAAAGAAAGCATTAATCGAACCAACTTCATTATCAAATGAAAAGGTGAAACCTTGTTTATACAATGCATGAAAGGAAATAATATTTCTTGCCATTTCTGGCGAATAACAACATTTATTCAAATCTAAACTAAACCCACTACTTAGCGATAAAGTATAAACTCCAATCTTGGTGACAGGTAAAGCTTTCCTATTCCCCATGATTAAGTTTATTCTTCCATGCTCCACATTCTCACTTCTTCTTAGTCCCTGCAAATCAGAACATATATGAATACCACAACCGGTATCAAGGACCCAAGAGTTATAATGGGGTGAGTTATTAGATAAGATAGTGTAAATACCTGCATGGTTGGGTTTAACTTTCCCATCCTTCACATCTTGCTGGTACTTTGGGCAGTTCCGCTTCCAATGTGACTTTTCATGGCAATAGAAGCATTCAGCCTCTTTAGGGTCAGAAGAAGGAGTAACAAAACCTTTCTTGGTTCCACTTGAAGAAGAGCCATCAAGGGTCCTAGCCTTGGTACCCTTCGAAGAGCTCTTCCTCTTCTTCCCTCTACCTTTCCCGATTGCCAAAACCGGGGCGGAGTTTAGAGTAGGAGTGTTAACAACCGACTTACCCTTAAGACCTGTTTCTGCGGTCTTGAGGAGTCCCTGAAGTTTGTTGAGTGTGACCTCTTCCTTATTCATGTGATATGTCATGCGGAATTGATCATAGCACGATGGTAAGGAGTGCAAAATGATATCTATTGCAAGCTCCTCAGGGAAGTTCACATTAAGCTTCAGCAACCGATCCACATACCTTTGCATTTTCTGCATGTGGCTCATGACGGATTCCCCGTCCTTCATCATGGTTGTTATGATAGAGCATATGATTTCATACCTCTCTTGTCGTGCACTTTGATGGTATCTTTCCATCAGATCTTGGTGCATTTCAAAAGGGTAGAAGTCCTCATAGGACTTTTGGAGTTCCGCTGTCATGGTGGCCAACATGATGCATGCCACTTTTGTAGCATCCCTTTCATGTGCCCGGAAGTCAGTGATCTCCTGGGGAGTTGTAGTGGTCTCATCAATCTCCTTAAGCTCCTTGTCAAGGACATATTCTTTATCCTCGTAGCGGGTAATCATCCTGATGTTTCTGATCCATTCATTGAAGTTAGATCCATCAAAAGTGACTTTCCCACACAAGTTCATAAGGGGAAAGGAGCCATTAGGATTAGAGCCAGAAGCAGCATTGTTTGAAGACATCTGAAAGAAGAGAACAAGATTAGTTTA